>NC_136508.1:67450474-67515474 GCF_053919585.1 Euprymna scolopes
TAAGCTAGATTGAATGTAACTGTTTAAACAGCCTATACCTCATTTGATTCGTCTTTTATTCCTCTATAATTTTAACTGTTCATATTTGACTTTTAATCCTAGAGTTTAGATCAATTAAAAAAATAACTTCAAATCGAGAAGGCAAAAAGAAACTCAACAGCAACAAATAACCAGCTTAAAATATCCACCTTTTAGGCAACAAAACATCTGTAATCGTAATTCTTGTTGTTTCAGGTTATACAACGTAACATTTAGTCCATATGTCTCGACTTTCTATTAGTTATCGTCAGGAGCTCATTAATCTTCACTTTTCTGATTTATCCAATCGAGAAATCGGCCACAGATTGAAATGTGATGAGAAAACTGTAAGGATGACTGCACATAAGCAATGTTCGCGATGCCCCTAAATCTGGTCGTCCTAGAGTTATTTTTTTCTGAGAAGACAATGCTATCCAGATCCGCAACCCAAGAAAAAGATTTGAAATGCCTCCCCAAATATAACGACGGTGTAATCTTATTAAAAAGTTAATTTAATTTGCGAGGATTTGTTGCAAGACGCAAGCCAATGATTTCTCTAAAGAACAGAAAGCGCCGTCTGGACTTCGTCAGATGCAATGAAGATCATGACTTTTCATATTTGTCGAAAGCGAGTTAAAGGGACGAAAGTAAGTTCAAAAGGCTAGGCAGCGATGGTAGGCAGTACGACCGCCGAAGGAAGGACGAAAAATGTAATCTTAGGTGCACAGTTTCAACGCTGTAAGGTGCTGGAGGTTCAGTTTTTGGTTGTGGGGAGTTATTAGTGTTGATTGTTCAAGGCCTATAGTTCGCTTGCAAAGTTGAATTAATTCGACCAAGTACATTAATATGTTGACTGAGCATTTTCTACCCTATTTTGGCCGGAATTTGGATGATAATCCCATCTTCATGGAGAATATGCTCCTATTCACACAGCTTGCAATGTCAAGAGGTTCCTTGAACTGCATGATATTCCGTGTTTGGATTGGCCTGCACAATCTCCACACCTAAATCCTATCGAAAACGTATGTCATTACATCAAGCAACAGCGACGCAATGATAATATTTTTAATATGGAAGAACTTTGGATAAAAATTAAAGAGAACTGGAATGGCCTTTCACAGAGTATTGCCGCTGACTAATTCAAGGAATTCCCAAAAGATTGCAGGCTGTCAAATTGCAGAACGGCTATGCTACTAAATAATAACTACTTCATCCTGTTGTATTTGTTGCATTAACGTTCTGGCGTTACATTTATATAACGATTTTCCAGTCTCTTTTTGCCTTCTCGATTTGAAGTTATTCTTTAAAATTGAACTCTAGGATACTTAAATCAAAAATTAAATATGAACAAGTAAAAGTATAGAGGAATAAAAGGCGAATCAAATGTGGTGTAGGTTGTTTAAACAGTTACATTAAATTTAACTTAAATTTGCGTTTTTTGAAAAAGATGACAAGTGCGGACTTTCTGTTTAGCGTCATTATATATATATATATATATATATATATATATATATATATATATATATATATATATATATAACACTCAAGTGACCTTGTAACGAGTGATGTAACCGATTTTCCGGTTTACGACATCCGGTTGCGCATGCGCGCATAAACATTAACCCATAACAACGTAAACAAATAAACACAAATCACTTCTTTTGAAGATTTTGACCTGCGTACTGAAATATTAACGTTATTATTTCGAAATTATTATTTAACATGGGAAGGGTGGGGGTGTTTTGCAAATATTCTTTATTACAGCTATACTGTCGCTATTTTCTTACAAATAAACAACTTTAACCCGTTGACAAACATAAGAACAATTGTAGTAAAGCCAAGACTACTACTACTACTACTACTACTACTACTACTAATAATAATAATAATAATAATAATAATAATAATAATAATCTCTACCCGTCCCTTTTCCTTCTTTCCTTCCTCCTTCTTTTATTTTTTGTTTACATTTCTAGATACAAAATAGTTGTGTGAGACGATGAATTTGTTGACACATTTACTAATCTTTTTCAATATTAGTTTTATTTTATTTATTTAGGTTTAATTTTTTTGCTCCAGGTTTTATTAATTTTTTTTTTTAGATTTTAATTTTCTAGAACTTGGTTGAAGGATTCCAATATGGGTTTGCCATTATTATATTTCTCATCGGTAGGTTCATGTGCGTTTTTGCTGCTAAATGACTTTCGTCGGCGTTCGACTCGTAGGAAAATCATGTTTAATTTTCGATTTTTGACCGGCTATTCGGAAAAATAGGTTACTTTACACGAATAGGGAGGATTTTTTTTTTTTTCGTGTTTGGGTGATCCGTCCATGATTTTTCATTTTAATATACTTCCATAGAAATGTTTCTGTTATGTCAAAAAAAAAAGTTTTCTTTACGTCACAAGTGTCACGCTCATACATGAATTCCATAGCTAATATAACATACTGACCCAACGGGTCACGGGTAGTCTAGTCTAGTCTAGTATATATATATATATATATATATATATATATATATATATATATCTGTATATATATATATATATATATAGAGAGAGAGAGAGAGATAGATTGATAGATAGATAGATAGATAGATAGATATTACGGATTTTCCTTTTAATTGAGTACTCTGCTGGATTTCTTTTTCCAAAAAACAACTAATCATATACATACATATATATATATATATATATATATATATATATATATATATATATATATATAAATGGGTTAAGAAATTCCAGCGAAAGAAGGATGTATATTTAAATAAGGGGGTAGTCACCAACAATGTGTATTTTTTAACATTATTTTATTATTCCGTGTTTTGTTTTTTCATTGAGAATTATGTTTAGATCATTGTAATAATGTTTTTAAATCATTGAAATTGTTTTTAACGCGTTTCAGACGTTCTGTGAAGCGTCCTCTTTAGAAATTATTTTCTAAATGTGTTAGAGATGTAAAAATAGCATGTTCGTAGTTCATTTGAAGTGTTTCCAAGAGGATATATATATATATATATATATATATATATATATATATATATATATATATATATATATATATATATATGAGCAGAGGTGTGGTTTGGAATTGTGTAACCTTTGTCCCAGAATTAAACGCGCATTTATACACACACCTACACACACACACACGCACACACGCACACGCACATAGATAGATAGTAGATAGATAGATAGATAGATAGATAGATAGTAGATAGATGATAGATAGTAGATAGATAGATAGTAGATAGATAGATAGATAGATAGTAGATAGATAGATAGTAGAAAGATAGATAGATAGATAGATAGTAGATAGATAGATAGATAGTAGATAGATAGATAGATAGATACATAGATAGATAGATAGATAGATAGATAGATAGATAGATAGGTTCCCATTGAAACTTCTCCATTCGAGCATTCCTTTCACTATCGAACATTATATTCTTCGTAAATATCGCATGTAGAGAGGATTGGTCTTTTAACTTACAGAAAACTCTCGCCAAGAACTGATTCTTATTTAAGACAAGATTTCTACACGGAAACGTTTTGAAGATGAAAATAATAAGCATCATTTGAGTCATTCTTACATCATTCCCGTCGATGTAAACTCTAACCGTTTTCAGATGTATTTTGCCGAACTCCTGCGTATGACTTTAAATAATATCCAGTCATGAGGCCCCATTTGGGGGTTGCAGGGAATGTGGAGTTGCCCCTTAGTTACCATTGCTCCTAATTTGGTCCAGGGTGGTAATAACTCTTAGGGTATCATACCCTACCAGACCTGGCTGTCTGTCGAAAAAATGTACCAAACATTACAGGCGCCTGGAGAGCGCCTATAAATGTAATATTCTCTCGACACTTCCCCCTCCGGAGGAAGCCGGTTCAACCCACTTAAGATGAATGCTGCACAAGAACAACAATTTTGTCGAACCTGGAAATTTTTATGTGGAACTCGGAAATTGGGTATTTGAATACATTGAGAATATACAGAATTCTCAATGTCACCCACTGGGGTAGCATGCTCTAATTCCGTCGTGCTGTTGAATTGAATAAAAGAATTACGTTTGAAATTCCGTACATATACCCGAGTTCGGCAGAAAAATTAAAGAGTTCGAATAGATACGCCTGAAAAAGGTCGGAGATTATATCGACAACAACGCCGTGAGAATTATACTGAAGATGAGAACATTAGTCCAAATGCCCCAAATAACCATTTATTATCAATCTCCATCTAAAAAATTTCGAACCATAATATTCTTTATTATAGTGTCCCCTTTGCCGGTCAGGCGGACATCCGCCGCTTTGTTTATATTTAATTTCCTTTTTACTTGTATTCTCTTATTAAAATCGTGTATCATATTAGATAATTCCCTCCCTCTTTCTCCTCTTCTTCCTCTCTTGATTCTAATTATCTTTCAGTCTACGTCATTGTTCCGGCCTATGAGAAGAGCTTATGAATGTGCGGTTCTTACGCTTTAAACAACGTACGAAAGATCAGTCTGTTTGATTGTCGCTGGATATAGAATTTCTTAATAAACCGCATGGCCTTCAAAACCATGCGTTTACGGTTTTGTCTACGCCTACGTTCAACACTTTTCGAACATGTACTAAAAAATAAATTTTTGACCATTGAAATGAAGAAAAGAAAATACACAGGATTAATCGAATGTTTTTGAAATCAAAATTACAATAACCGATAGGTAAAATAATTTTTTAAAATCCTATTTAAAATATCAAACAAAGTATGGCGGCGTTTCTATCACGTAAAATTAAACCCACACATTTGATTCGTTTCCTTGGTGCCAACTTATCAGGCTGTCTGGAAATATCGGTTTTCTAACCTAGAATACTGATGTTATTGTTTTTTATCTTTCTCTTTGCAAAACTCAATCATGTTTTACAAAGTCGAAAAGAAAAACAACAATTTTCCTCTAGAAATCATCGAAATCAAACCAAACTAAACGAAACGAAACACCATGAATAAATATTTGAAGATATAAAGAACTTGAAGCATAAAAAAGTTTTACTAAACTTATTAGATTCGGTATTAAATAACCCGAAAAGGTTGATATGCCGTAAAATAAAACAATGAAACTAAACACCACAAATAAATATTTTAATATTAAAAAAACAAAAACATTCGAAGCATACAAACTTTTATTAAATTGAATGAATTCGGCATTAAATAGTCCGAAAAGTGTTGATATGCCGTAAAACAAAACAGCCCAGACCGTCTATTTCATTTCGACTGTGTGGTAGAACCTCACAGCGACGTCGTAGCCATATACACCTTAAACGGGTTGAAGAAGGAAGTTTTGGGGGCATATTAAATTCACAAGTGCCCTCCCCAGTCAAATGTATGTCTTGATCAGGAGAGATGACCACATAAGATTTTCGAAATTCACACAGGAAACTAAAAAAGCAATTCAACTTGAGCTCAGTTGATGACCAAACGGGTCAAAGTTTTCTAGTATACGGGGTAGAACGATAAAATTGTTGGCCTTGAAAAGGCGACATGATTCCATTTCTGTTTAATGAAAACCAGTTTTCTTTTCTTGTTGCAGACCATCTACTAGTTGGTCAGTTTTGTATAAATCCGAAGAGCGATAGGAGCCTTCTACCATGTCTGAAAGTGACACAATGTTCAATGAGCGAGATTGGAGATGCGCCACTGTACAACTCATGCTCTCTACCGATCCAAGTTATGACAAGACCATTGCCAGCACCCTCAAAATGCATCGCTGGATTCTCATCAATAACAGGGGCGTGCCACGGTTATGGTTTTTGGTTTCAAGTGAAGGCCACATCATGCCACTTCACATCTTGGAAATCGACTTGAAAGTCAACAGCAAAGTGTACTTGGATGTGTTGAAGAGTATGGTGATCCCCTGTTGCAATCAGGTGGCAGCTGGCAGACCCTGGGTGTGGCAGGGTTCGACGCCGGTCCACAAGTCCAAAGAGAGCCAGGCTTGGCTTAAGAAAGAATGCTACGACTTTGTACCTTTCTATCACTGGTCCCCTCCTACCCCGATCCGAAACCGCCAGACTACTTCGTTTGATCATATGTCGAAAACATCACCAATATGATCTTCCGCAACAGCAAAACCAGCCTGATTGTCGCCATCGGGCAAGTATTCGCCGGGTTCCCACTGGCGCTTGTAGAAAACGCATGCTCCCAGGTCCGAACCTGTATCGATGCAGTAATTGAGGATGAAGGCGGCTACATTGAATAGATATCAACTATAATACATAATCAAGTTACCTCGATTGATTTTTTTTCAAATAAAGTTTTTAAATCAAGCTGTAATGTTATTTTACTTTGGGGCGACACTTTTATCGTTCCACTTCGTATTCAGGCCTTGCTACACACTGCGCCTGGTATTCCCAAATGGTCACCCATCTGGTTCTATCTAGGCTCAAGGTTTCTTAGCTTCAGTAATGTAAAGAGAACTGAAATAAACGCAACGATGAGATCGATAATAATATTCATAACAAGTAAATAAAATCTGATTGCATATAAATATTCATTGGATTTACATGTCTCATGCGTCGTTGACCTTCGATCTGTAATCGTTCGACAGCTTTCGTTATTTTCTTTCCTCTTTTTTTTTTCATGTTTTGTTTGCTTTGCATGACCATAAGTTGAAATCTTTCGTCTTATCAACATTTTATTATATATATAAAAATATTTTATGAAAATCGCTCCAGGCAATTATTATTATTATTATTATTATTATTATTATTATTATTATTATTATTATTATTATTACTATTATTACTACTTTTATTATTATTAACAGCAGTATTATTATTATTACTATTATTATTATTATTATTATTAGTAGTAGTAGTAGTAGTAGTAGTAATAGTAGTAGTAGCAGCAGTATTATTATTATTATTATTATTATTACTATTGGCTCACATGGAGCTTTCACACAAGTCAACAAATGATCGGTTTGGAGACCTGTGGTGTTCTCTGGAAGCTGAGTGACAACAAGTCTCCCCAGACATCTAGCTCTCTCTCTCTCTCCACCGCCTTCGATAGCATTTGCAAATAAATTTGCGTCATCGCAACAGCCTCATGCCATTGATTTCTCGCTGGTAGTGACCATTGGTTTATACTGGAATTTGAGTGGCACTAAGCCTCCCCACGATCCCAGTTCTCTTTGCGCTTGTCCAGCGGAGGTCTGGCGAGTGCTCTATCCTCGGTCTTTCCATCCTCCTTAACCCTTCTTGGCTCTTTGGTATTACTTTTGTATTGGGGGGGGCGGTGATAAAACAATGGGGGATGCATGATGGTGGTGTAGAACTTGTTGATATGCAGCTTTCTTCTTTCGGCTTTCTTCATTACCTGTAACGCTTCTTTGTTATATTGTCTTGTGTTATTCCCCACATTGTAGGGGTTTCCTTAATATTTCAGCCGTTTTCTTTATCGTTAGGCGTTGTATTTTTGCAGTTATTCCTCTGATTCCAATTTCTGACATTCTTTTTTCGAAGTTTTTCGGAATTGTTCCTAGTGCTCCTACTATTATCGGTACTATTTTGATTTTCTTCATCATCCAAATCCCTTTTAACTCTCTGGCTAGCTCTGTGTATTTGCTTCGTTTCTCCTTTTCTTTCATACTCACCCTGTGGTCAGCTGGGACAGCAAAGTCTACGATTTGACAGGATTTCTCTTTCTTGTTAATTATTACGACATCTAGTCTTCTTGCTTGGATGGGTTTGTCCGTCTGTATGTCCATGCCCCATAGGATTTTGTGGTTCTCGTTTTCGAGTGCTGTTGCGGGTTTATGCTTGCACCATTTGTCTGTACGCTCAAAATGCAGTCGTTTGCATAATTCCCAGTGCACCGCCCTCCCCAATTGGTCATGCCTGTTTTTGTATTCCTTTCGGGCCAGTTTGCTGCATTCGCTTACTATATGGTTTATCGTTTCGTCTCTCTGTCCACATAGTCTTTATTTGCTGTTTTCTTGTGTTTTATCGATCCGTGCTTTGATATGGTTGGTTCTTATCGAGTTATCTTGTGCTGCAGTTATTAGAGATTCAGTTTCTCGATTTATATGTCCGTTTCGCATCCATGTCCAGGTGTTTTCGTTATTCTCATCTTTTGTCGTTCTTATGAATCTTCCGTGGAGTTCCCATTTCTCTTTTCTCTTTTAGTCGTTTGTCTCTCTGTTTTCTGTTTTGTTGGGGTTTTTTTCAGTGTCTCTCGCTGCCATAATTATCCTTTCAGTGTTTTGCATTATGTATTTTTCTAGTTCCTTTTTCGTGTCCTTCACACAGTCTTCTATACAGGTCAGTCCTCTCCCGCCGTCTTTCCTTTTCACGTAGAGTCGGTCAGTATCGTCCTTTGAGTGCAGTGCATTATGTATGGTCATGAGTTTCCTGGTTTTCTGGTCGGGTTGTCTCAGTTCTTCTTTTGTCCACCCTATAAACGGTCCAGAGTATCTTACTAGTGACACTGCCCATGTATTTATACCTTTTATTAGGTATCTGCTATATAATTTCGTTTCCAGGAGTTTTCTTGTTCTCCTGAGGTATTCCTTTCCAATTTTCTCTTTCATTTCTGTTGCTCTGATGGTATCCGCTTCCAGAATTCCCAAGTATTTATAGTTGTCTTGTTCCCCTAGTGCCCTCATTTCTGTTTGGTTGGGTAGTTCCATGCCTTCTGTCGTTTCCAGTTTTCCCTATCTTATAACTAGATGTGCGCACTTTTCCATTCCAAATTCCATTTAGATATCTTGGCTGAAGATTCTGGTAGTGTTGATTAGTGTCTCTAGCTCCTTTTCAGTCCTTGCAAAAAGTTTCAGATCGTCCATGTACATCAGGTGGTTCATTTTTTTCCGCTGTATTGGAGAACTTGTATCCGGCTTGGCACTTTCTCAGAATACTGTTCAAGGGCATCATGGCTATGATGAACAGTAGTGGTGATAGTGAGTCTTCTTGAAAGATGCCTCTTTGTATGTTAATTTCTGTTATGTGTTGTCCATCAGCTGTCAATTCCAGTCTCCATGTTTTCATTGCATTTTCTATTACGTTGGTGATCCCGCTTGGTATTTTATACATTTTTAGGCATTCGATTATCCATGCTTGTGGGATCCTGTCGTACGCTTTTTTTAGTCAGTCCATGCCATGGCTAAATTCTTTCTCCTCCTTTTTACCTCCTTTAGGATCTTTTGATCTATATATAACAGGTAATGTGTTCCTCTTTTTCCTTTTTGGCATCTTTTCTGCTCCTCGGGGATGAGTCCACGGTTATTCAGGGAGTGGTAGATTTGTTCCCTCAGTTGCGCTGTCAGTATCTTCCACATGGTGGGTAAGCACGTGATTGGTCTATAGTTGCTAGGGATGGTTCCTTTCTCCGTGTCCTTCTGTAGCAGTGTGGTTCTACTTTTTGTCATCCAGTCTGGTACGCTTACTTCCTGTATACATCTCAGGTTTGGGGCTAGCCTTTCGTGTAAGATTGTGAATTTTTTGAACCAGTATGCATGTATCCCATCGTGCCCTGGTGCTCTCCAGTTTGCCATTTTTCCTATGGTTTTCTTTAGGGTTTCCTTGTTGATTTCATTCACTGTTCCTTTGTCTATTTGTTGTAACTATTATTTCATGTCTTTCAGCCTTTCGGCATTTCTATTGTGATCTCGTCGCTTTTCCCATATTTTACTCCAGTAGAGTTTTGTTCTGTCGGATTTGGTTGTTCTGTTTTTGTTTTTCCTCCGTTCACATTTTGGTAGACTTGGCTTTCATTAGTTTCAAATGTTCTGTTTTGTTTGCATTGTTCAGATTTATATCTATAGCGTCTCAATCTCGCTTCTTTTGCTTTTATTTTTTGGTCCAGTTCTTCATGTTTCTTGTTTAGCCTCTCCCTGTCAGTTACATTTCCAATATTCCGCTTTCTCCACATTGCTTTCTTTCTGTTGATCATTTTGGTATCTTTTTTATGTTTCTGTATTTGGGTTTCTTGTCTTGTTTACCATCCAGGTTTTGTCGGTCCGCTTGTCCCCGGTTGTTTTTCTGATTTGAGATTCATACTTACTATTTTTGCGCCTGCGTAAATTAGGTTGTTTAAGTCTGTGATTGTATTTGTTGGGATATGTGGGAGGAGTTTGTTAACCTTCTCTGTTTCTCTTTTTAGTTTCTTCTGCTCTTGGTTCCTTAACGATGGGAGCTTTGTTTTTTCCTCGTTCATCAACTGTATTATTTTATTTATTTCATTTGCTTCATTCTCTGTTAGTTTTGTTTCATTGTTCTCGGTTTCCACGTTTGTGGACTTCGTTCTTTGTTGGTCCTCAGCCTTTGGTGTTTTTACTTGTGAGGCTTCAACTTGTGGTGTTGCTCTACGTGCGGTTCCGTTGGGGGATGCTTCTTGTTCAGTTTCATCATTTATTTATCGCTGAATTTCTGTTAGTTCTAGTTTAGAGAGCCAACCTTTCTTGAGTATCAGTCTTGCTTGGTCCGCAATTATTTGTTCTGTCGTATGGAAGTCACTGGATAGGTCCCATAGTTCTTTCATTCGTTTCCGATAACCTCCATATCTATATTTAGGATGACTTCTATAGTAGCATTCCATTACGAGTGTATTCTCTTTTGTTGTCCATTTCTTTCTTCGTTTTTTTTTTTCCTTTTGATGGTTATCATGGCTGTGCTGTCTTTGTTCGGTATCATTTTGTTCCCTGAAATTAGAGGTTATACTTACCTGTTCAGTGTCCATGTTATTTGAGTTTCTGAAATTAGAAAGTTGGCCAACATTCGCAGGATGACGACCGGGTCCCCTATGCTGGCTACCGAAGAAGCACCTGCTGATCATGACACTCAGATCTTTCTTCTCTGTCCCACGGTTTGGATTATTTGTAATTGACATTTTTCATATTTTGGTCTTTGTGGCAACACCGGGCCCAGAATTGTTTTACCTGTGGTTCTGCTGCAGGGATAGTGTAACGCTCCCATGTATACCGGAGGTATCGTGCACTATCACACATACATATGGGACATGAACAAAAAATATTTGAAAATAAAAATAAAAAAAGTTAATAAGGAGCTTTCAAAGGACTTATTAATATTTACTTAGCATAAGTCCGTAGTTGTAATTCGAAATTAGAGATATTTGAAGATAGATTCCCCTCCCATATTTACAAGTTTATTTGTATTGTGGATTCGTCGTAATACTGTCAGATATAGTTACCGATTTTTTTTTTCCTTTCCCGCTTGAGGGGAGGGATATTTTAGATACATTTGCATTTAACCACTGACTGGAATTAATATTATATTTGGCAGAGATTGATTCAAAATAAAAAAATTTTAATAAAACGAGAATTTAGCACCAAAAAAATACCGGTGGGAAAATAATCACTTGTGGGGATATTTTCCCCAAACATGTCGACTCAAAAGACGAGAAACCTTACAGAAGCGGCGTTTCATTTGGCTTCCTTGTCAGTGATAAAATAAAATAAAAATACAGTAAAAAAGAGATATGTTACTATAATATGTCGTTTAAAAGGTATTAAACATTTTTCTACTTATCTGACACGTATCCAACGCGTTGAAGGTTTCCATTTATTGAACCACGTTTGTCGGCGTGCCTGTGCTTTTGCCAGGCGGAAGGAGAAACAATGTGACAGTAGCATACTAAAGGACCCTTTTATACTTAGAGAAAATATACAGATAGTCCTAACCCCCCCCCTTTCTTCTTTCTTTTTCTATCTATCTATCTATCAACTATTATATAAAAGGAACTTTGTCTGTGTGAGTTCATTCCCCCATGGTCTTGAAAACGGTCGGGCCGATTTTTATGAACTTTCACACGAAGTTAATTTTTGTGTCTGGTAGTGTTCTTAGATAGGTTTTGTATCGAAATGTCTTGGATAAGTATCGAAAATCGATAACTGAAATAATCCAATGTAAGAAGGAACATACGATTTTGACCAAAGTTGACAGCTTATACAGCTAACACCACAAGTGTACCTGAGAAGTTTTATTACCACACAAGTTGAAAGATAGATAGATAGATAGATAGATAGATAGATAGATTTCTAAGCCCATCAGTTGACTCTCACCTAAAAATCCTCTCGAAATTGATTGAAAACATTCGGAATACATATGGGACATACCATAACATTTTTAATTTTCACACAAAAAAAGAAGAAAAATCGAAAAATAAAAGATATCCGTTATGTTTGCTAATGTTTTTAAATGAAAAGGCGCTACCAAAATACATACACAGATATATAAATACCCGTTCACGTACATTTTTCCATGATAAAGCTAGAATCCAGAATCAGATGGAATCGAGCAATTGCATCAACAACAGACAACGCCAGACCCAAAGTGGGTTTCGATGTACTGCATCTCATCAGTGACGTGCTCCGACATAGGCACGAACCCACGTCGTCGCACGTATGAAGTGTGCAATAAAAACGACCTAAGCATATGGGCTACGGCGCACTTTATTGGCTATACCTCGATTTTAATTTATATTTTTATCTAGTTCTACGTCCTACTATGTGACAAGTAACGCGTGTTATACAACTAAGACAGTTACTGCTGGTATGAAGGCGGTAGATATCACATCTACGAACATTAACTAAAATTAGCCGACTGCCCCGACACGATTTCGGAACAACCTATTTGTTGGGGGATATTACGTCTCTACGAAGGATGAACCACTAGTACTCCGACAAAATATAGAAATAAAAAGGAATAAACCGATTTATGTGTTAATCAACGTTTCGTCTTTATTTCATTCATCCAAAGGAAGTCTCGAAATAAAAACGAAACGTTGATAAACACATAACTCGGTTTGTTCCTTTATATATATGTATAAAATAAGTTATAAAATATATATGGCAATTTCAGATTGAAGAATCCTAGAGTGGATGAAATGCGGAATATTCAGTGTAGCTTAATGAGTCATGTATATATATATATATATATATATATATATATATATATATATATATATATATAACTACTTCATTTACTCACATAAATTAATATACGAAAGTATAAATTTATGCGTAAACTTTAAGTATTTACTTCAACAGTGCTCAATACGTAGGTAGAGCTAGTTAGTAAGTTATAAAATATATATGGCAATTAAGCTACACTGAATATTCCACGATTCAGGGTGAAGAATCCTAGAGTGAATGAAACGCGGAATAATCAGTGTAGCTTAATCGCCATATATATTTTATAACTTACTAACTAGCTCTACCTACGTATTGAGCACTGTTGAAGTAAATACTTAGAGTTTACACATAAATTTGTACTTTCGCATAATTTGTACTTTCGTATATTAACTTATGTGAGTAAATGAAGTATTTATATATATATATATATATATATATATATATATATATATATATATATATATATATATGACTCATCTTTCCAGGGCAGAGTTTCATGTTTATGCAAGAATAGCCAACGCAAACGTAATAATGCTTCAAAATGAAAAGGAAATAAAATCCAGAACCCCCCCACCTCATAATAGCGGATATAAATAGCAATTGTAGGATTAAATTCCCGGTCGTATGAAAATCTGTTTCATAAAGGTTTAATTATCATTCCGAACTAATGATATATAATCGAGTAATTAAGGTTTCGCATTGCTTTGAAAATGGACATTTTAATCTTCGTTTCCCATTCAATAATGAAACCGCTAGGCTAAATGAAGTAAACAAATCAAAAACAAATAATTTTCTGCTACGTACCAGTGTAACATTACGGGGGCGCGCATGTGCAAATGCATGTGAAATGACGTCATCGGTAGAGAGTAAAAAAACACTTTGAAATGGAATCACGTAAGAGACGGGAATAACGTTCGAGATCACGTGAGATGCGTGAATGTTGTTTGAGAGAACGATCACGTGAAAGAGTGAGAGACGCCACAGGCAATAAGGAGAATGAGGTAATAAATACAGTGAGTTGAATTTATTTCTATTTTTGTCTGTTTGGAAACTGAGGCACACAACGTGTTGGTTCCCGGGCAATGTTACACTGGACCATGTTGGTTTCTAAGGAAACAGAAAAAGGTGATGCTGCACAAAGGAATGCATTAGAAATAGTTTCCTGCAAAACAATAATCAGAAATTACATATAAACTAGATGACAAGACACATAGAACTTTCTATGAAGTAAAGTTCATACCAAAGTGGGACGAAGTAAAATTTATAGACAATGAGGAACGTTGGAGAGTATGCTTCCTAAAAGAAGCAGCGCAACTGCTGGGCGACGATTGCTTACAAAGCAGATCTAGTATAGAATTTAATACAATAAGTGAACCATTAATTATTAATTATATATGAGATAAAGTCACACTTACTATATATATATATATATATATATATATATATATATATATATATATTAATTTATAAAATATATATGGCGATTAAGCTACACTGCATATTCCGCGTTTCATCCACTCTAGGATTCTTCAGGCTTATGCGCGAATTTTGTGGTTGTCTGTGGTTTTTATATGCACACCTTCTATTGAGATTTTAGTTAGCCAATCAGCTTTCTAGTATCCACCGTGCCTTTCCTATCAGCCAATGAACATGCACTTACAGGACAAATGTCCATTTGACCTCTGGTTGACCTGATTCTTTGTGTGTGTTCTGTTTAGCCTGGATATCTAGTGTCTTGACCTGTTTTAAATCTAGTTTTATGTTAGTTTATATATTATGTTAGTTTATATATATATATATATATATATATATATAATTATTTTTTTACTATAATAATTAAATGCATACAGACACTAGTGTTTCATCCTTTCGGGATTCTTTGGTGCAGGGTGCCACGATTAACACCAGCCGAACGATTCGAACCCCGCAACACGAGACATCTCTGGCTCGATTAGCGGAGACCGCATCCATTCGGCTACCATTAACCACGTGAAATAGCGTTGAATTTTTAACATTTTAATTTTAAATATTCATTACGTCAGTCAGGGAGTGATCTAATCGTTATACGATGATCTATGCATAAGAGCTAAATTAACCGACTTTAATTCAACTGAAAGTGCTCAACGATAAGAAATGAATTTCTTAAAGGGGCTGTCATAATTATTTTTTACTGTATATATATATATATATATATATATGTGTGTGTGTGTGTGTGTGTGTGTGTGTGTGTGTGTGTGTGTGATAGTTTATGTATATGCATGTTTATTTATTTTATTTATTTGTTTATTTTCTTTTTTTGTTAGTTTTAAAGTTATTTTGTATCTATCGGCAGGAGCTGCTAGAAAAGACTTGTCCTGCCTTGATAAGGTTCAAAATAGACTTCGTGGCCTGGTGGGAGATGTCCTTTTTCTCTTCGCTGCAACCTCTATCTCACAGAAGAGATGCTGCGAGTTTGTCTCTGCTTTATCGTTATTTTCATGGAAAGTGTTCGACTGAGCTTCAATCTATGGTCCCCCCTCGCCAAACTTTCACAAGAAACACTAGACTAGCTGAAAACATTATCAATAATTTTTCACACTCTTTATCTGTGCCTAAACCTAAACATAGATTCCATGATCAAAGCTTCTTTCTTAGAACTGCACGCCTGTGGAATTGTCTTCCGTTTTCCTGCTTTCCAGCTGTCTATAATATGGTTGTCTTCAAGTTCAACGTGAACAAGTTTCTGATGAGCTGTTCCACTTAAGTTAACAAATTTACCGAACTTCCATTACTATCGATTACTATATTGTCCTTTTGACTACTCTACACTCTTTAACCCTTATCCTTGAGTGGTCTATCGGCCTTGATAAGTGGTGCCGCCTATGTAAAAAAAAAATCTCTATCCTAGAGTAAATTTTATCCTATGAACACAGTTGTTCGCTATTTCTCTCCTACAGTTGTTGGGGTTCTTTAAAGTACAGGATAGCAAATTTTTCATGAGGGTATAATCTACATGGGTCGTCTAGGTCTCTACAGGTATTTGCTTGTCTTACTATTTTCCATTCGACTACCGGCGAACGTCCGCTTTCCTTGAGTTCCCAGTATTTGTTTGCTAGTATTGTTTTCATACGGTGTTTTTTATTGTTGAATGTACTTTTGCGGTCATAATATCGAGTTTTGAAATCTAAGGAAGTCATACCTACGTAATATTTCTTGTTATTCGGGGTTTCTTTCGCAAATATTGTGGCCTGGTAAAAAGGCATAGGTTACCATATTTTAGTTTATATATATATATATATATATATATATATATATATATATATATATATATATATAAGAGGTGGGTGTTGTTTGCTAGCATTGTTTTCATACGGTGTTTTTACTACTGCCTACAACAACACGTTTGTCAAAGTCAAATAAATATCTGACGAAGAGATCTTTCTCGAAATATTATATTACACGGACATACCACCAGACCGACGTTCCCAGGTAACCACTGTACAAATATAAATATACTGCGTATATGAAATATGAATATGTACACATGTATTTATAAGTTGTATTAATAAATTTCTCACCTGCTTCAGCTTGTGTCTTTCCGTTACTTCTGCATTGTACCGCCTTCTACAATTCCATTTAAATATATATATATATATATATATATATATATATATATATATATATATATATATATATGAACAAATGATTAATAAAATATGTTAAAAGATCTTGAAAAAGAGTAAAAACATATTTAATTTTAAAAAAAGGAAGCACAAGATAAGTGGATAGTCCTTAATCCGCGGAGTTTCGAAGAAATACTCTCCTTCTCATCAGAGGGCAGGAATTAGCAAAATGCAGGATCGGATTTTGCATATAAAAGTATTTAATGAAACTACAAGTAAGTCAAAGATCTTACTTGGTTAAAAAAAGGGTGAGGTAAGGGGAACAGGAGGCAAAAGAAAAATAATAAAAATATTTCACATGAATGGATAGTCCGGTGAAGGGTAAAAATCCAAAATGGTAAAATCCAAAACGGTCGAATTTAAAATTTCAATCCAATGGGTAAATTCCAAATGGTCCAAAATCATCCAAAAGGCAGAGTTCCTTGGAAAAAAGCGCAAATGGAATGAATTCCAAATCATTAAAAGAAAAGCACTAGAGATAATATTTAAAACACGTCTGTCAACGCTGGATGAATCAAAAAAATTTATGTATATATATATATATATATATATATATATATATTAATACCTACAAACACTAATGTTTCATCCTTTCGGGAATCGTCAGTGTTTGAATTACGATTACAGGCGGTTGGGAGATTCGAACCCGACCACGAAGCCATCTCTGACTCCATTAGCAAGGAACAAACCACACGGCTAGCGTAAACAGATATATATATATACAGCAACATGATAGGCAGCTAAGGATCCCCGTTTTCTATTGAAAAAATTTTTAGTGAAGGTTTTTCTTTCATCCTTATATACTTGCATTCTTTTTAATAATTGCAGACTTTTGGGAAGTCGGCTTATGCAAGTGCTTAATCTATTTCTATTTAACAATTTTAGTTAACGCCTTCCTTTTTTCTTCATCTTTATATAATTGAATTCTCTTATGTAATTTTAAATTTTGTAGAAGTTGGATTATGTAGGTGCTACACACACACACACACACACACACACACACACACACACATATATATATATATATATATATATATATATATATATATATATATATATATATATGTGTCTGTCTGTCTGTCTGTGTGTGTCTGTGTGTGTGTGTGTCTGTGTGTGTGTGTGTGTGTGTTTAATTTATTACCATTTTATCTGTTTCGTTACACGTGTTTCCGTTATCGTCAGACTTGGACAGAAGTGGTTATTATGATTTGAAAAGACGATATTAAAAGAAGACGATTAAAAAAAAACGTGTGTGGGTCTCAATTTAGATCTGACAACATTTAATTTTTTAGATTTAATAACTAAAGAAGAAAAAGAAAAAAGAAAAAACGAGGGTGAGGTTTAATTTAAAAAACTTCAACCAGACATGGTGTTCCAGTATATGGAGAGAGAGAGATAGAGAGGGAAAGGGGTATGTGGAGAGGGGAGGGGAAGAGGGGTAGTTAACTGTTTAAGAAGGTTGGTTGGTTGTTTTTTGTTTTACGGCATATCAACCTTTTTCAGGTTATTTAATGCCGAATCTAGTTATTTTGAGGAACGATTTTTAATGGAGTATATTTTTTTAAAAGTCAGATTCTATTTAACTCATAGTTGGGACCCTAACGGATACTACCACTCCGGGTCAGAGTGGACCTGGGAGCAATGGCAATTAAAGGGTGGCTCCACACTCCCCAACGCCTGCAAGGTGGGGCCTCACCATTGGATATAGTTTTAGGTCATATCCAGGACCTGTTTAAGAAGGAAAAGGAAATACATATGAAACAGGTGGGTAGTTACCACGATTTAGTCGTCCGATTGTCCTGATGTCATATTATGTTTGATACGTTAAGGATTTATTCGGATTAGTAGGGAGGGGTAACTAAGATGCGTCTTCTTAAGGTAAGCAAAAGTTACATCCATTTTTGTCTGTTGTGCTTCAATTTGAAATATCATTTATTTTTTTTTTTGTCTTGCAAACTTAAATTGTAAATATAATTTTTATCCGTGATGCTTAAATTTCAAATATGATTTTCGTCTGTTATTTTTAAATTCGAAATATAATTTTCGTCTATAATGCTTAAACTTAAAATATCAATTTTATCTGTTGTCTAAATTTCGGATATCATTTTTGTCTTTTATGCTTAAATTCTAAATATCATCTTTGTCTCTTATGCTTAAATTCAAAATATCAATTTCGTCTTTTATGCTTTAATTTGAAATATCATTTTTTGTCTGTTAGTTTAAATTTTAAATAAAATTTTCGCTTGCTATGCTTATGTTTGAAATACAATTTTATTTAGTTATGTTTAACACTGAAATAACCTTACAGTCAGTTACGGTTCACATTGAAGCAGCACGTCTCCAGCTGAACATGTAGGTGTTACAGATGCGTCTTGAAAATGTTTCTTATTTGTATATGAGAACATTGTTTGTCAATAATTTCCGCGTCTCCATCGTCTATACGTAAAAATACCCACAGATGTTTCAATCGATTATCCCTATATTTTTGCTGTTATTTGTTTCTTCCCCTTTGCCTTTTGTCCGCGTAAACAAATTGTATTGTTTATGCGCATGCGCTGAACGCCATAGCTATGTATATTCGGCACTTATCGATGGATTCTGTGTGATCGTGCTTATTTATGACTCTTTTTTTATCCGCGATATTTTTATTCTGTCACGTCTTTTATGATTCTCGAGAAATGAACTAGTGTTACATAACCATGATTCGAGTATAACTGTTGTTGACAGTTTTTTTATATATATATATATATCTATTCAATCTGGAAATATAATGCCAATGTAGATTTCAAATATTATAGCTATCAGGTCGGTGCTAGGGATTTTTTTAGAAATATCATTTTGTAACGTTGTACACCTTTTTTTTTTTTTTAACAATGTCGTTACATTTTAACGGGCCCAATAGAAAAGAAGGGAAAGAAATTCAACTTGCTGTTTCAATTTTTAACAAAATACTTTTATTCCTGCTTTTCCGACCACGTGTGACTCAATCGAGAAAACTTTCGAATCGTCTTATACTAGTAGTTTTTTTTTTTACGCGGGAATCACCACTTATCAAGGCTAGGAGGCCACTCGAGGATAAGGGTTAATGAGTATTAATGTGATTATAGCGTAGTAAACATAAGTAGTGGGAATTTTGTAAATTGGATAACTTAGGGGGACAATTCATCAAGAACTTGTTTACGTTGGACTTGAAGACAATCAAATTGTAGTCAGCTGGAAAGTAGGAAATCGGAAGAGAGTTACACAGGCGGGCAGTTCTGAAAAAGAAGCTTTGCTCATGGAATCTACAGTCAGGTTTAGGCACAGATAAAGCGTGTGGGAAATTATTGATAGTGGTTTTGGCTACATGAGTATTTTTCGTGAAAGTTTGGCGAGGGGGGCATAGATTGAAGCTCAGCTGAGCACTTGCCATAAAAATAACGATAAAGCAAAGACAGGCTCGCAACGTCTCTTCTGAAGGAGAGAGGTTGCAGGGGAGAGAAGAGGGCATCCCCCACTAAGCTACGAAGTCTATTTTGAACTCTGTCAAGGCAGGATAAGCTGCTTATAGCAGCTCCTGCCCAGATGTGGCAACAGTACTCCATCGTTGGCCGTACCTGGCTTTTATATAGGTAGAGAATTGCATCAGGAGTGAGATATCCACTGAGCGTTAGAAGGATCCTACCATTTTTCCACCAACCTTGGCAGTGGATTTGATATACGTGTTCCATTTCAGGTCAGGAGTAAAGGTCAAGCTCAGAAGCTTGTCAAAACATGAAGCCTCCCAAAGACGAGATCCATTCATTTCAATGGATAAACATACGACCATAATTAATATGTAAATTATTTACAGATTATTAGAACATCATTTGTATTTTTCTGTAATATTCTCGGCCATGTTTATCCGAAAACGACCTTATTTAGTCAATTAAAATGGAGTCTTCTTCCATCGTGATAGAAACCCGTCTTCACACAACACTACTGTCCAAAGATCTCCAAAGAGAATTTGATTGGGAAGTGTTTCCCCATCCCGCATATTCTTTTGACCTAGTTCCCTCGGATTATCACTTATTTAGAGGATTAAAAAACTATATGAATAGTCTTAGGTTAACATCACAAAGGGAGACTGAACATCAGTTAGATTCATATTTCACGTCAAAATCAAAGGATTTCACAAGCGGTATATTTATAAGCTCGCTGGCAGCTGAAATCAAAATCTAGAGAGCAAAATGCGTTATTATTTTGAATAAAGATCCTGAAAACCACAGCTTTTCATAAACCAAAATGAAATTTTAAATTTGCCAAAACTTTTGTGCCGATCTGATATATCCGTTCAATGTAGATATGTATCAACAATGTATATTTGAACAATTCATTCTATTAACTGTTTTCTTTTTGTTTCGGTCCCCCGACAAAAGGAGGTAGACCTGTAAATCTACCTTTGTCCGTTCGTCCATTCCTCTGTCCACACTTTTCTCAACAACTACGCCTTGAAATTTTTTTGAAATTTTGCACAAACATTAAACATGATATAGGTAAAAAAAGTAACAGCACGGATTTTTCGGGAAAACTGCGGTTGCCCTCCCCCCCTAGGGGTGCCTCTCGGGTTAAAATGACCGAAATTGATACTTTTGTGCTCATTAAAAAAAATTGATGCCTTGGATTTTCATAAAACTTTCTGAAAAACTGTAACTAACTGATTTCTATATAATTTTGTTTGTTTATACTTTATGGCTAATGAAAACACTCCATTTTTGGGACTATTTTACTATATTTGTCCAAAATTTTCTGTTTATGTCTATTTAGCAGTTTTGCGTAGTGCTGAATTAAAATTTAAATATGTTAACTCCTTGGGGACTTTTAGGGCTAAATGGAGGAGGGGAAAATGATGGACTTAGTCATCTCTTTTTTGCTTGGTGCAGAACTCAAATTTACATATATTAAGGCCTTAAACTGCGCCGTTTGTTCATTTTCACCAGGATTCGGCGTCCCCTGTGTACTTTTGAGGCTAAATGGGGAGAGGAGGCGGTAAACTTAGTCATTTTTTATCCCTCATTCACTTACAGAGGACATGCATGCTTCACTTTTTTTTGTTTTGTTTGTTTGTTGTTGTTGTTGTTGTTGTTGTTGTTGTTGTTGTTGTTGTTAATATAGCAAAATATTTTTGGAACAAGATGCTAGGTATAAACAGCAAAGGTGTCAAACATTTTAAAGCGGGATCAAAAATGATGATTCAAAGATGGCATTTTGGGGAACTATCAAGTAAAAATTCCACAGAATTTTATGTATCAAGATCGTCCTCAAAAGTAAGGCATCCTATTCTTTTAACTCACAAAATAAAATGTTTAAGGACTACGAAGATGGGAGTGGTACCATTAAAAACGAGCTACTTTTGGTGCTCCAGAATTTATTTTTCTATATTATCATCACTATTCTCAATGGACTTTGCCAGCGATGAACATTGCCTCGGTCGTAAAAATCCCGAGCGTTCTTTGCACTTCCATCTCTGTCGCCACTCTGAAATCGACGAACCCATCTTTTAATTGTGTTGACATCAACTGCATAAGTTTGATAAACGTTCAACAGACACCGAGGAATTATCATCGGTTCAATTTGTTTTTAGTATGGAGGAATTCAATGACGCCTCCCTGCTTCTGACAAGGGTTGTCCATGACAGGGGTTGCTTTTTTAGAGTCTCGTGCCGTCAATATCTGCAGCAGAAATAAAACTTTCAGGTCATGAATGCATAAGTTCAGTCATCATAACAATGTCATTTATAATCTCTTTTGGCCCATTCGGGTAAAATAAAAAGTATGAAGCCTTACTTTTGGAACGTCTCTCGTATAAATAATTATTGTAATTATAGTATAAAATGCAATATGCAACGTACTTTTTTTGTTTTTATTTTGAAAAGCTGGATTAAGAAGAAAGTTAAAAAAAAAAAAAAAGAATGTGCCCCCCAAAAGTATTAATAAAAACGATATTGATGTTATCTCGATTTTTTTTAAATTAAAACATATGTAAAAGTATCACGTATGTAACGTCGCAGGAACAAACAAACAAAAAAATATAAAAGCAATAAAAATCCAACGCGGCATCTTTTTTTTTAAGTACTAATGAAATTCATTTATTCGTGGTTCTTCCAAAGCAAAGCATTTCATTATCTTGCAAAAGTCTTTTTAAAAGTCTTTCTCCTCGACACCTGACGCTGGCGTTAGCCAACGTTTTATCGCTCTCGTATTCACACGTCCATCTTGCCCGATAACAACTTGCTTCCGTCCTTGACAACGTGGGGTATTTTTATCTCCTTTTCTTTGTGACACAAGCTCTAATAGCTAATTTGCATACGGCTATTGCTGCTCATGTTTTCGCTAGCCAGCTATCTTTCTGCTGCTGCTGATTATCTTAAACGCGCTCTGCCACACAAATATTGTTTGGATTCGTTGTATTATTTTATGGCATGTCAACACTTTTCGGGTTATTCAATGCTGAATGAAGTAATTTTGGAAAAGAAAAAGTTTTATGCCTTAAGTTCTTTATATTTTCAGGTAATTAGTCGTGATGTTTGGTTGGGTTGTTTTGTTTAACGGCACGTTAACTCTTTTCCGGTTATTTAATGTCGAATCCCGCAATTTGGGAACAAAGTTTTATATTTTTTTATATTTTCAAATATTGTGTTTCGTTAGGTTGTTTTCTAGACAAAACATGGCCGATAGCCATTAGTCGCGTGCTCTCGTGTAATGAATGAATGTGTGAATGTAGGATTGGCATGAAATTCTTAAAGATAAACTAAAATGACCGAAAAATGGGCTGAAATGACTTAAATAAATAAAAACTAAATGACTTAGAATGAATTTAATGAACTTAAGGATGAATTGAATGACCTTAAGAATGACTTGAATGCCTAAAAAATAACTGGAATCCTTCAAAAACAACTTGAATGATCTGGAGAATGACTTTAATGGCTTTGAGACTGACTGGTTGTAAAGTGGGTGATCATTTTACATTAAAGTAATACAGAAAAGTGATCCCCCACTTTATATCAAAAGTTACAAACATAAGTACAGCATGTAGTAAGAACAGATACTACACTTTGATCTTGGCCAAAAGGCCAAGAAAAAGGTATTTATTTGCTCCTCCACCGAGCAAATTAGGCACGGCCGATTTTTAATGTGAGGAGTAAAGGAGACATGGGAACCAACTCCCCGGGGAGTAGGGGAGCTGGATAATGACAGTTGGTATGAGGGTTGGTATTTATTTGCTCCCCCTACCGAGCAAATTAGGCACAAGGCCGATTTTTAATGTGAGGAGTGAAGGGGAAATCGGGACCAACTCCCCGGGGAGTAGGGGAGCTGGATAGTGACAGTTAGTATGAAGGGTTGCCCCTACACTGACCAAGGTCTTATATGTGGAGTTGGTATTTATTTGCTCCCCCACCGAGCAAATTAGGCACAAGGTCGATTTTTAATGTGAGAAGTGAAGGGGAAATGGGGACCAACTCCCCGGGGAGTAGGGGAGCTGGATTGTATTTATTTTCTTCCCCACTGAGCAAATTAGGCACAAGGCCGTTTTTTAATGTGGAGAGAGAGGGAGGGGGAGGGAAAAGGGGACCAGCTCCCGATGGGTGGGAAATGGGAGCTGGATAGTGACAATTGGTATGAAGGGTTGCCCCTACATTGACCAAGGTCCTATTTGGGGGTTCGCCCCCACATATGGTCTTTGCTTGCAGTATCTGCCGGAAAGATACTACACTTTGATCTTGGCCAAAAGGCCAAGAAAAGCTTAAAAAGCTAAGAACAGCATCTATTAACAACAGACCTGTGATCTTAACCAAAAAGGCCAAGCACAAAAGTGTTACGGACAGACCGATAGACAAACTGACCGACCGACCGACAGAGTGACTTATAGAGTCGTATGAACGCGACTAAAAAATTGTTGTTTCTGTTTTTGACTTTGTAGCACTTGATTGAGTTTCTACATTATTCAAGTTGTTAAATATTTTGTTAATGAAAATCGATGAATACAAATATCATGTTATCTGGTGCTAGATAACATACATCTCACCCTTCCTTCAAAAATAAAAAGAAGAAAAATAAGGGAAAACATGATACCGAAAAAAATCCACATGTTTTCATCGATAGGGAGACCGAAACGTCAAATTGCAGTTGTCTCTGTTATGTTCTCCTCTGTCCTTCTGGCTTGTCTTTATTTGCAGGAGAGTAGAAAGTGAACGTTAGGTTTATTTATGGCAGGTCAATAACTCTCGTTTCTTATGTTATCCTTAAGCCTTCATATTCCCTGAGCGACGTTTCTTATAATGCGATAAATACTGCGGTTTTCTTGCTCGGAATGTCATATAATTGTGGAACACGAGAAATTATCTGGTATTTATCTGTCTGGCGATCTATCTATATATCTATCTATCTCGGTCTAGCTATCTATCTAACTGGCGAGATAAACAAGAGATGAGATATGAAGATGTTTTGATAAAAGTTGTCAAAACATATTGGGGTGTAAAATGGACAAGTTGCACCGGAAGCTCTAAAAATAGCTGACCGGAAGGACGTATTCAGGTTGTCTGGACAAAGAGTCGAGTTGGAATTTGGACGTTGAGCAGAGTGGACGGTTTAACAAGTTGTCTCACCGGGGAGAGCGCTGACGTGTCTCAAAATTGGAGACTAGATTTAACCACCCAAGCAAGATACTCAGTTTCCTTTCTTCTGCGATCGACACATGGAAAGTGAATAAAAACTAATATTAAACCAACCGTCGTCTTGGAGCTGAAATGCATTCATCCACAGTTTCCAGCTTCCATCCAAGTTCAGATGAAATTTCCAGGTGGACCAAAAGACCAATGATGCAGTTGAAAAGTTGATGAGGTATGTCGAAATACATGTATGTGTTTACATTATGTCTGACACACACGCACGCAACACAGACGATTACGAAACGTAAATAGACTTCAACACGATAACTTAAGGTTCAAAGAATGAAGAAGCCACTATATAGACATTCAATAACACGACGTATATAAATGAAACCCATTCCACAACGAAACAAGAATATATCCATCTAACACACCGTGGACTTATTTTTGATCTTGAAGTTTTTCATGCCTTTTCTTGAATAATTTCTATGAAAAAAAAAGCTCCTCCACATATCTTTACTACCTGTCGTGATAATGATTTACCAATAATTTGACGTGAATCGGTTAAAAGGTTTTATTCTTAGTACTATCTGGCCACCCTCCCATGCAGTACCTTCTCCGTTTCACAAATACAAAAAGGGGTAAATTCATTTACTGTCGTCTGATACGCCCTCACGTGTGTCAGTAATCCTTTAGTTTTTTTAAGGAAATGCTCGTGGAACTTTTTGCCGTAATTAATACGGGATGTGAGGACGCGAAAGCCTTAATTTCTCACCACATCCCCATATTAAGCCGACATCACTTCGCACCCACTCTTAGTGGGGAAATAGATTAAAAAACAATTTACTCACCAAAAAAATAGCTATTTATTTCTCAACTCCCGAATTATGGGAATAGTGCCAGGATCAAAAGAGTTAAAAGCAAGTAGTATCGTACACGTTGACACTTTGTTTCCGTTAGATCACTGAAGTTCAGAGATGTTGAGTCTGGTCAATACAAAATCGGAGACTCTTTGGAAATACTAGGCGCTGTATGTCACTTCCTTTGGCTGACTGAGGATCGCATTTGAATTTTTATTCTCCATTAACGTCTCTTTCCGTGGAAAGATAGATTCCCGACGTTGAAAAATTACTACAAAAAGTGGTATTAGCAGCTCTTCTTTGGTACCGTACTTGTAAAATCGAAAAAGACGAATTCCGAAAAAATAGGAAAAAAACCCGGATCAGAGTGAATCTTATAAGACGAAAATAATCAAGGATTGTTTTTTAGGGGTAAGTGATCATTTATAAACTTCAGCATCGAAAAGAAAAAAAAGAATACATTAATAAAAATTCCCACTTCTTCCAATGAAAATTTATTAGATTTAAAAATGAGGATTGATAGTTTATATTTTTGGATTATTCGAAATAATATTCTCATCTTAAATGTTATTTTCACAACGTTTCGGCCGATGTAACCTCAAATGTTCTTCAGGTATTCATCGTCGAATTTGGTTATCTCTCTATCGAACTCGGGAATCTGCACGAAATTTCAAACATACCTCTTTCATTTAATCCAGGTGGTTAGCATGTTCTCGTTCCGTCAGCCATGATTAGATTGAAATTTTAAGTAATTCGCAATTGTATTTTTCATATGGCCCGCACTGAGGATTGAACCTTCAACCTCCGGATGAGTGTCACTTGCAACTTAATTTTTCCATAGTACTTAATCCGTTACGTCACGGATTCTTGCAGACTTCTACCCGGTCATGGCTGACAGAACGATCGTGTCCTACTCCCGTGGAATAAATAAAGGGTTCCGTTTGAAATTGCCTGCAGATTCTCGAGTGCGACAGGAAAAATTCTATGTTCGAACGAAAGATTCCCGAGTTCGAACGAAAGATTCCCGAGTTCAATAATATATACCTAAAGGAGGTTGGATGTTACATCGGCCGAAACGGTGTGCGAATATAACTCAAGACGAAAACGAAAGTCCGAATAATCCAAAAAATCCAAATTAGAGAACTTCTTGCTTTTCCATCTAAGACATTCGATATCCAAACCTAGTCTGCCACAAGGCAGTCATGTTGACAGCGATCAAACAAAAATTGATCCAAACCAAATAGGGAATGAGAATTGGTGTTGACTAAATAAATCAAGAAAACGTGAATGTGCAAATACGGTGCGGAAAAGGTAGGCGTGTCGTGGCACAGATGGTCTATTAATATACACGCACTTGTTCGGGGGTGGGGCGCTCGTTCTGATGCATGTTAAGAAATATTATTTTAACGAAAATCGATTGCAAAAGCCAATGTGTACAGTGTTTGCGCTAGCGGCTCATTGTTAATTTCGTGTTCTTTCAAAGATGTCACACTTACTTAGCGTTATATTTATTCAGAACGCTAGTAAATTATGAAATCGCTTTAACTGAATTTAATTGTGAAGAAGGTCCGTGATGAAAGATTTGATAAACGACATTTTCCACTTAATGTTGCTATGTTCGAAGTTATCACACGATATGAACGTTTAAAACGAAAATGATAACCGTCTGCTAGAAACAGGAATACAATACGCTCCGAAACCTAATAGCTACCGCTGCTTAATTGAGTAGTACTGCTAGGGCATTCATGCAGGACGTGGTAAATTCTCTGGATGAAGTTGGCTCAACGCTCCAGGGTGAATGCTGAAATAAGTACAAGTTTGTAAATTATGCATAAATGACAAACGTTATATATATATATATATATATATATATATATATATATATATATATATATATATATATATATATAGATAGAAGTGAACGTGTCTGTCTGTGTGTCGGTGTGTCTGTGTACATTTTCTTACGCAATAATTTTGTCAATTTTCAGTCTACAGACTCGAAATTTGATATACAGGGTACTGCGATTTGGGAAAATCGATGTGATCGGGTTTCAGCCAGAAATTTGGCTGTTAAGGGGTTAAAGTTCAACGATTTGACCTTTAAGAACTCTACCAAACTCCTCCGCCAATTTGGGGTCTAAACACTTGAGATTTTAGATATAGGTTCCTTGAACATGGATCTAACTTAATAACTTGATTGGAGCCCAAAACAATAAATCTTAAGGGGCCATAATAGGGGTCAAAGTTAAAAAAATTGACCTCTGCGGTCTCTACCAAATTACTCAGCCAATTTCTGGTCTAAATATTTGAAATTTTACATAAAGGGTATTCAGAAATAGGGCAAGCGTTTTAATCGGTTTGAATCGAAAATTTTTAGTGGCCAATATATAAATGTATGTATGTATGTATGTATGTACGTATGTATGTATGTATTTATTTATGTATGTATGTATGTTGTATGTTTGCATGTCTGCCTAAAACTTTCGACAGAGGCGACAGATTTTACCAAGATCAGTATCGTTTTAACGTTCGACCTTTCAGACTACAAATATCGAAAAATTGGCTAAAAACATTAATAAATTTCCCATTCAACTAGGAACTTTTCTACAGGGGGGAGTCACTTTTTTCGCCCATATTTTTGAAAGTCATCATCTACTTTCGATTGTTTAGCCTTAATTTAAACATAAGTTACTTCAGGTTGGGCGGTTGTCGTAACAGCAAAGACGTCAGTTTTTCCCCATTCTTTTCCTCCTTCGTGGTACGGGTTCGAGCCTGCTTTCCTACTCCCACTTATTTTTTTTTTTTTGCTCAACATACACATACAAACACCCAGGCAACGCCGGGAACCCATGCTAGTATATATATATATATAAGTGAAAGTATTTGTGTGTGTGTCTGTGTACATTTTCTTACGCAATAACTCTCTCAATTTTAAGTTTACAGACTCGAAATTTGATATACGATTTGATATGGAGATTTGGGAAAATCTTTGTGATCGGTTTTCGGCCAGAAATGTGGCTGTTAAGGGGCCAATGTTCAACGATTGGACCTTTAAGAACTCTACCAAACTCCTCCGCCAATTTGGGGTCTAAACACTTGAAATTTTAGATAAAGATCCCTTGGACATGAATATAACTCAATAACTTGATTAGAGCCCAAAACAATAAATCTTAAGGGGTCATAATAGGGCTCAAAGTTTTTAAAATATTGACCTCTGCGGTCTCTACCAAATTAATCAGACAATTTCTGGCCTAAACATTTGAAATTTTGCATAAAGGATATTTAGAGATAGGGCAAGCGGGTTGGGTCGAACATTTTTAATTACCAATATATAAATATAAGCACGTATGTATGTATGTTTGCATATCTACCTAAAACTTTCGACAGAGCCGACGGATTTTACCAAGATCAGTATCGTTTTGAAGTTCGACCTTTCAGACGACAAATATCGAAGAATTGGCTAAAAACATTAATATCTTCCCCTTCAACTGGGCACTTTTCTACAGGGGGGTCGCTTTTTTTCGCCAACCTCTCCTTTCGATTGTCTAGCCTTAATTTAAACCTAAGTCACTTCCGGTTTGGCCGTGGTCGTAATAGTAAAGACGTCAGGTTTTTTCCCCCGTTCTTTTCATCCTCCGCCGTACGGCTTCTAGCCTGCCTTCTTACTATCAACTTTTTTTTTTTTTTTTTTGCTCAACATACACATCTAAACACCCGGGCAACAGCGGGATGAATATGCATATATATATATATATATATATATATATATATATATATATATATATGTAGTCATCGACATAGTCCTGTTTCGTTGTATCACAACTCATCAGTGCCGCTAGACTAGCATCTCTCCCAAGCCAAGGATTGAACTTAAAACCGTCGTGTTGATCTTTTCTCGGAAGCTTCTAGGTCGATCTGACGAAATCTCTATGACCATTTGTTATGCTAAAGTGCAGCGAACTAATTATTATTGCATCTTTCGATACACAATTAAAGGATTGATAGTATTTAAGTAGTCAGTTTTTCTTTGAGACTACTAGGACGATCTGGTTAAAATTACGTATGGACCTTTCTTATGATAAGGTGCAGTTATCTGTTCGATTCACAGTTAGGGATTAGTGTTTAATGAAAAAGGAGCACAGATTTTAGCATATTCAATTTAGCAAAAAAATTATATCACATATTGATCCTTATCATAAGAATTATGCGAGAGAATATGCCTCTCTTTTCTCTTTTCTGCCAAAGAAACTCCATGAGATTTAGATGAAACATCTCACTCCAACAATTTCCGAATATATCTTTTGGCATGAAACCAAAGACCAAAAGGGATCAGTATGAGAATGCGATATATATATATATATATATATATATATATATATATATATATATATATATATATATAGTAGCGCCCAAAAGTTAAGGAACAGTCGATCATTTTCTTTTAAATGACTTCTTACTTTATCTATGAAAAAAGGGAAAAATCTTTGGCGAATTTTTCAATGTTTAATAATGGTAGTTAAATAATAAAAAAAAAATTTTTAATTTTTGATTTTGAATACATATTAGTTTTTTACATATAAATAAATTTAATTAAATTACAGGTGTCCAAAAGTTAAGGAACAAGGGAAATTATTAATGAAAAAAAACAAAGAATCCTTTCATTTCAGTATTTAGTGAAAAGCCCCTTGTTTTCAATCACACTATGGCATCTTCTGCTACAAGGCAGAACTAATCGTTCACATGTTATAGGTGAGATATTATTCCAGGATTTTCTTATACATTCCCATAAATCATCAATATTTTTTTTTTGGGGGGGGGGTCTGTGATCTTATCACCAATAATTTTCCAACCATTTTCAATTGGCTTAAGGTCGGGTCTCTGAGGTGGCCAATCCATAACGCAAATATTGAATCTACTATTTAGCTCTTCTAAAACTATTTTTGCTTTATGGCACGTTGCTCTGTCTTTCATAAAGATATCAGAATCAGAAAAATAGGAGCCACATGTTCTCTAATAAATTCTCTGTATATTCGGGCATTTACTTTTTCATGAATCCTCACAAAGGAACCAGTTCCTTTTGATGATATCATGCCCCATACCATTATACTACCCCTCTTCAAATTTTACTGTACTTTTAACGCACTTAGGGGACAGTATTTCTCCATTTTTCTTCTGACATGTGGTCTTTTGTCTGATCCGAAAAGAGTGAATTAAGATTCATCGCTAAAATAAACCCATTTTTTTTCTTCCCAAAACAAATGTTTTTCGGTGAATACAATCTGGCCTTTTTATTTTTAATAGATATTAAAGGCTTTAAGCATGGACATCTTGAAAAAAATCCAACTTCGTTTAATTTTCGTGAGATTGTTTGTGGGGAAATTTTTTGTCCAGTTTCAGATGTAAAATCTCGGGATATCAGAGCCGCAGTTTTAAAGCGATCAGAACGAGATGATCGAGTGATTTTTCTATCCTCCCTCTTAGTTTTTTAATTTGGGTCGACCCGATTTTTTTCAGTCAATAGAAAACCTTTTTCCCCTATTTTTAATAATCCGAAAAACCACGCTTTTAGAGCCTTTCAATATTTTAGCAATCATCCTAATGGTCATAAATAAGCTGGTTTTCTTGCATAGATAGATTTTTTCGAATATTCGGAGTCGATATTTTGTTAAGTTTTTATTAAAATTGCTAAAGTTTGTATTAATTTTCCCCGTTCCTTAACTTTTGGAGGCCTGTAATTTAATTAAAATTATTTATATGTAAAAAACTATGTATTCCAAATCAAAAAAAATTTTTTTTTTTATTTAACTACCATTATTAAACATTGAAAAATTCACCAAAAATTTTTCCCCTTTTTCATAGATGAAGTTAGACCGTTCCTTTACTTTTGGATGCTACTGTATATATATATATATATATATATATATATATATATATATATATATATATATATATATATATATATATATATATATATATATATATATATATATATATATATATATATATATATATGATTTTCGTAAACTGTTTCGGCAATGCTTCTATTTTTAGTTAATGGAAGTTATCTCCCTTATATAATCTTCCTTTCGCCAAGACTAAACTAGTTTCATTCAATAATTACAAGAAGTCCTCTCTACCACCAATAGCAATGGCCAACGACTCTTAATCTGAGAGTACATCTTTCAAACTCCTTGGCCTAACGTTCACAGGAAACATGAGTTGGAACAATTACATTGAAAGCATTGCCAGGGCCGCTGCAAGAAAGGTGGGCTCTCTCTACCGTGCGGAAAACTACTAACACCCGAAAGTATCATGTACCTCTATAAGGCCACCATTCGCCCATGTATGGAGTATTGCTGTCACATTTGGGCTGGTGCATCTGCTACTAGTCTCTCGCTCCTTGACAAGGTTCAAAAGAGAGTCGCAAACCTGATAGGCCCTCCCTGAACTGGCATCTAAGCTTCAGCCTCTGTCCCATCGACGAAATGTTGCATCCCTCTGCCTGTTCTACAAGTATTTTAGTGTTGAATGCTCTGATGAACTGCAAGCACTTGTGCCCCCACGACGTGAGCACCCTCGACAAACCCGACAGGCTGCTAAATCCCACCCCCACACTGTAGAGATCCCTAGATGTAAAAGATCTTTCTACTCTAATAGTTTCTTCCCCAAAACAGCCAGACTTTGGAATTCCATTCCAGGTCCCTGCTTCCCCAACAGTACTGACGTGCAGAAGTTCAAGTGTAACGTGAACCGACATCTTGCTGCCCAAATCCCTACATAGTACCCCGGTAGTTGTTGCCCTTTATAGTAGCCCCCTACACCAAAGTGGCAATTTGCCTTGTTTGGGGTAAAAATGTAATTTAAAAAAAAAAAAAAAAAAAAAAAGAAGCGCCAGATTATGTACTTAAAACCCTGTTTGCAAATACTCTGCAGGCATTGAAATTTGCGCAATATTTAAATTCGGGGTACTTAAAATTTGTATGTAACGGCTTTCGCATACCTTTCCCCCTTGGAATACAACTAAGTGAAACTAAATATAGCCCACATTCCTTATCCTTACAATCAACAGCCGTATTCAAAAATTCATGAAGATCAAATAAATAGTTTATGAGTTTATCCAGTACATATATATAAAAACAATTGCAAGCTCCCCGGTATTGCCCGATCGTAAAATGCACGTATGTAATAACTTAATTAATTCAGAATCTTATTTATTATAAACTGAAACATCATAGGTATTAAATGTTAAATTCCTTCAAACCATGAATTTAAAAAAAAAAAAACGAGAAGTAACTGAGACATGTGCATGCGAGCATTATGTTTTTTTTTTAACAGTTCACTTCATGTACGTAAAAAATACTCGAGCTGAGATCGAAACCAAAACTTAAAGACAGGTACGACAACCATTCGGCCAACTTCACACGATCTTTATATAATGCTTTCAAACCTCCTTATTCTTGACATAAGTAATTTGTTCTATGAACAATTCGCGCATGCGCATTCGTGAAACAGTTGACAAACAGATAAAAATCCGATGAGCCCCACGTACCAATTTTTCAATTTTTACCCCGTTCGCAATCCTTTTTCCGGTTGAAAACCGATTAAAAGGTTTTACACATGTCTGAATAGTCTATATATCAAATTTCAAGTCTGTAGATCAAAAATTTGTTGAGTATGTAAGTTGAGAAGTGTCCTCACACATTCTCACATTTAGGTAGGTAGGTAGGTAGATAGATAGATAGATAGATAGATAGATAGATAGATAACTTAATATAAATATAGTTAAACAATTATACACACTTAAATTGAACTTGGATTGGGGGTGGGGTAAAGCAAATGCGAAATATTTGATTCTTCCAATGAGGTTGTGCCCAGTTAATTTGCATTCAAAACCCTTTAAAATACTTCAAAGTAACTGAAATTTGGATAATATTTAAATAAGGGGTATCTAAATCTTGACCAGGACTTTCGCATACTTTTTTTTTTACTTCTTTGAATAAAATTAAGTAAAACTGAATATAACCCACGTTGCATATAATTACTACTAGCGTTTGTCTTCCAAAATTCTTAAAGATCAGTCAGTTAGCTTATGAATAAATCCTGTGTAGATAAATATATAACCATATACACATGCATAACTAAAGATAAATAGTTAGTCATACAATTATACACACTTGGCAGGTGCTCGTCTGAGCTTCAATTTATGGACCCCTTCGCTAAACCGTAACGAAAAACACTCGTCTAACCAGAACCACTACCAATAGTTTCCCACGCTCTTTATCTGTGCCTAAACCTAAATGTAGATTCCATGAGCAGAGCTTCTTTCTTAGAACTGCACGCCTATGGAACTCTCTTCCGTTGGCCTACTTCCCAGCTAAATACAATCTGATTGTTTTCAAGTATAATGTAAACATGTAAATAAGTTCTTGATGAACCGCCCCCCCCCCTATGTAATCCAACTTACAAAATCACACTACCTATGTTAAAAGCGCTATAATGACATTGACTATTGTATACCCATTAACCCTTCTTATCCTCGAGTGGCCCCAGGCCTTGATAAGTGGTTATTCCTGTGTAAGAAAAAAACTCGTTGTGTTAGGGGGACGTGTATATTAACACGGGAATAAAACAGAAATTAACATATATTTGTTTACGGAGTATAAGGTGTTGAGAGGTGAAGAGGTTGAGAGAGAAGTGTCATGTACGTCAGTGATTATGTACTAACTGGAAAGTCGATGTTGACAAGAAGCAGGTTATTTTACTGCAAACATTGCAACACCTTGTTTGATTTAGATTATTCAGACGAATATGTTTTGCTAATCCTCCCCCCCCCCCGACAAAAGGAGGGTGGACCTGTAAATTCACCCTTTTCCGTTCGTCCGTTCGTCAGTCTGCACTTTTCTCAATAACTACGCCTTGGAATTTTTTGAAATTTTGCACAAGCATTAAACATGATATCAGTAAAAAAAACAAAAAAACTAACAGAATGGATTTTCCGGAAAAACTCTGGTCCCTCCCCTCCACCGTAGAGATGCCTTTCGGGTTAAAACGGCTAAAATTGACACTTTTGTGCTTATTAAAAAAAAAAAAAAATTGATGCCTTGGATTTTTATAAAACTTTCTGAAAAGTTGAAACACACTGATTTCTATGTAATTTTCTTGGTCTATACTTTGTGATAACTCTTGGGTGTGCCCCAGAGGATCTTTTAGGGCTAATAAAAACACTCCATTTTGGGAACTATTTTACCATATTTGTCCAAAATTTTCTGTGCATGTCTATTTAGCAGTTTTGCATGGTACTAAACTTAAATTTAAATATGTTACGTCCGTGGGAACTTTTGGGGCTAAATGGTGGGATGCAAATGATGGACTTAGTCACTTTTTTTGCATGGTGCAGAACTAAATTTACGTCGGTTAAGGCCTAAAACTGCACGGTTTGCTCATTTTCACAAGGATTTGACGTCCCCTGAGGACTTTTGAGGCTAAATTGACGTCCCCTGAGGACTTTTGAGGCTTAATTGACGTCCCCTGAGAACTTTTGAGGCTAAATTGACGTCCCCTGAGGACTTTTGAGGCTAAATTGACGTCCCCTGAGGACTTTTGAGGCTTAATTGACGTCCCCTGAGGACTTTTGAGGCTTAATTGACGTCCCCTGAGGACTTTTGAGGCTTAATTGACGTCCCCTGAGGACTTTTGAGGCTTAATTGACGTCCCCTGAGGACTTTTGAGGCTTAATTGACGTCCCCTGAGGACTTTTGAGGCTTAATTGACGTCCCCTGAGGACTTTTGAGGCTAAATTGACGTCCCCTGAGGACTTTTGAGGCTAAATTGACGTCCCCTGAGGACTTTTGAGGCTTAATTGACGTCCCCTGAGGACTTTTGAGGCTTAATTGACGTCCCCTGAGGACTTTTGAGGCTTAATTGACGTCCCCTGAGGACTTTTGAGGCTTAATTGACGTCCCCTGAGGACTTTTGAGGCTAAATTGACGTCCCCTGAGGACTTTTGAGGCTTAATTGACGTCCCCTGAGGACTTTTGAGGCTTAATTGACGTCCCCTGAGGACTTTTGAGGCTAAATTGACGTCCCCTGAGGACTTTTGAGGCTTAATTGACGTCCCCTGAGAACTTTTGAGGCTAAATTGACGTCCCCTGAGGACTTTTGAGGCTAAATTGACGTCCCCTGAGGACTTTTGAGGCTTAATTGACGTCCCCTGAGGACTTTTGAGGCTTAATTGACGTCCCCTGAGGACTTTTGAGGCTTAATTGACGTCCCCTGAGGACTTTTGAGGCTTAATTGACGTCCCCTGAGGACTTTTGAGGCTAAATTGACGTCCCCTGAGGACTTTTGAGGCTTAATTGACGTCCCCTGAGGACTTTTGAGGCTTAATTGACGTCCCCTGAGGACTTTTGAGGCTTAATTGACGTCCCCTGAGAACTTTTGAGGCTAAATTGACGTCCCCTGAGGACTTTTGAGGCTAAATTGACGTCCCCTGAGGACTTTTGAGGCTTAATTGACGTCCCCTGAGAACTTTTGAGGCTAAATTGACGTCCCCTGAGGACTTTTGAGGCTAAATTGACGTCCCCTGAGGACTTTTGAGGCTTAATTGACGTCCCCTGAGGACTTTTGAGGCTTAATTGACGTCCCCTGAGGACTTTTGAGGCTTAATTGACGTCCCCTGAGGACTTTTGAGGCTTAATTGACGTCCCCTGAGGACTTTTGAGGCTTAATTGACGTCCCCTGAGAACTTTTGAGGCTAAATTGACGTCCCCTGAGGACTTTTGAGGCTAAATTGACGTCCCCTGAGGACTTTTGAGGCTTAATTGACGTCCCCTGAGAACTTTTGAGGCTAAATTGACGTCCCCTGAGGACTTTTGAGGCTAAATTGACGTCCCCTGAGGACTTTTGAGGCTTAATTGACGTCCCCTGAGGACTTTTGAGGCTTAATTGACGTCCCCTGAGGACTTTTGAGGCTTAATTGACGTCCCCTGAGGACTTTTGAGGCTTAATTGACGTCCCCTGAGGACTTTTGAGGCTTAATTGACGTCCCCTGAGGACTTTTGAGGCTAAATTGACGTCCCCTGAGGACTTTTGAGGCTTAATTGACGTCCCCTGAGGACTTTTGAGGCTTAATTGACGTCCCCTGAGGACTTTTAAGGCTTAATTGACGTCCCCTGAGGACTTTTGAGGCTTAATTGACGTCCCCTGAGGACTTTTGAGGCTAAATTGACGTCCCCTGAGGACTTTTGAGGCTTAATTGACGTCCCCTGAGGACTTTTGAGGCTTAATTGACGTCCCCTGAGGACTTTTGAGGCTTAATTGACGTCCCCTGAGAACTTTTGAGGCTAAATTGACGTCCCCTGAGGACTTTTGAGGCTAAATTGACGTCCCCTGAGGACTTTTGAGGCTTAATTGACGTCCCCTGAGAACTTTTGAGGCTAAATTGACGTCCCCTGAGGACTTTTGAGGCTAAATTGACGTCCCCTGAGGACTTTTGAGGCTTAATTGACGTCCCCTGAGGACTTTTGAGGCTTAATTGACGTCCCCTGAGGACTTTTGAGGCTTAATTGACGTCCCCTGAGGACTTTTGAGGCTTAATTGACGTCCCCTGAGGACTTTTGAGGCTTAATTGACGTCCCCTGAGAACTTTTGAGGCTAAATTGACGTCCCCTGAGGACTTTTGAGGCTAAATTGACGTCCCCTGAGGACTTTTGAGGCTTAATTGACGTCCCCTGAGAACTTTTGAGGCTAAATTGACGTCCCCTGAGGACTTTTGAGGCTAAATTGACGTCCCCTGAGGACTTTTGAGGCTTAATTGACGTCCCCTGAGGACTTTTGAGGCTTAATTGACGTCCCCTGAGGACTTTTGAGGCTTAATTGACGTCCCCTGAGGACTTTTGAGGCTTAATTGACGTCCCCTGAGGACTTTTGAGGCTAAATTGACGTCCCCTGAGGACTTTTGAGGCTTAATTGACGTCCCCTGAGAACTTTTGAGGCTAAATTGACGTCCCCTGAGGACTTTTGAGGCTAAATTGACGTCCCCTGAGGACTTTTGAGGCTTAATTGACGTCCCCTGAGGACTTTTGAGGCTTAATTGACGTCCCCTGAGGACTTTTGAGGCTTAATTGACGTCCCCTGAGGACTTTTGAGGCTTAATTGACGTCCCCTGAGGACTTTTGAGGCTTAATTGACGTCCCCTGAGGACTTTTGAGGCTAAATTGACGTCCCCTGAGGACTTTTGAGGCTAAATTGACGTCCCCTGAGGACTTTTGAGGCTTAATTGACGTCCCCTGAGGACTTTTGAGGCTTAATTGACGTCCCCTGAGGACTTTTGAGGCTTAATTGACGTCCCCTGAGGACTTTTGAGGCTTAATTGACGTCCCCTGAGGACTTTTGAGGCTAAATTGACGTCCCCTGAGGACTTTTGAGGCTTAATTGACGTCCCCTGAGGACTTTTGAGGCTAAATTGACGTCCCCTGAGGACTTTTGAGGCTAAATTGACGTCCCCTGAGGACTTTTGAGGCTTAATTGACGTCCCCTGAGGACTTTTGAGGCTTAATTGACGTCCCCTGAGGACTTTTGAGGCTTAATTGACGTCCCCTGAGGACTTTTGAGGCTTAATTGACGTCCCCTGAGGACTTTTGAGGCTTAATTGACGTCCCCTGAGGACTTTTGAGGCTAAATTGACGTCCCCTGAGGACTTTTGAGGCTTAATTGACGTCCCCTGAGAACTTTTGAGGCTAAATTGACGTCCCCTGAGGACTTTTGAGGCTAAATTGACGTCCCCTGAGGACTTTTGAGGCTTAATTGACGTCCCCTGAGGACTTTTGAGGCTTAATTGACGTCCCCTGAGGACTTTTGAGGCTTAATTGACGTCCCCTGAGGACTTTTGAGGCTTAATTGACGTCCCCTGAGGACTTTTGAGGCTAAATTGACGTCCCCTGAGGACTTTTGAGGCTAAATTGACGTCCCCTGAGGACTTTTGAGGTTTGGTCGATTATAAGATTGATGATTCTGTTTGGATCCTGCCTAAAAGTGAAAAACTGGTCTTCTCATTTTGAATATTATTCTCATAAACTTTTCGACTGGTGTAACCTTAGATCTTTTTCGTCATGTCGAATAAGGGGGGGGGGCAGTTTGTAAAGTCAAAATTATGGGTAAAAGTGCGCATGTTTCCATGACTAAATCATTAGAGTGACCATTGGTCGGATTTGTTCGTTAAATGTGGGATTTTATATTTCTGGTCATCTCATCGACATAAAACATTGGATATGACGCACATTATATTTTGTAAATTCGAGCTAGGGAAGAAGTGACCTTAGAGAATATGTGGGGACGGGGTTCGATGTTGATTAAACCTGTCATATATACTCATATAAATATATTTGTGTGTGTATGTGTGTGTGTGTGTGTGTGTGTGTGTGTGTGTGTGTGTGTGTATCTACATTCATATTAGAAACCTTTTTTCTGTTTATTGGGGTATTTATTTGCTTCCCCACGAAAGAAAATGTGACACAAGGTCGTTTATAATGTGAGAGGGAGAGAACCAGCTCCCCTAAAACAGGGGCAAAAAGGGAACTTTCTGACAGTATCCAAAAAAATAGTAATTGTCTGAGTATGAAGGGTTTCCCTTATATTGACCAAGGACCAATTAACTTAAGTGAAGCATCAGAACAGATACTACACTCTGATCCGGGCTTGAAGGTCAAAAACAGCAGAAAAACCCCCAGCCTTTTTCTACTTATTTAAAAAGAAAATACAACTTTGTTATATATGGGTTGTGGAATTGCAATCACTAGCAAAAGTTCTAACTTGCATATTCATTTAAGCATCCATTTTTTATTGATTCCCTATAGTTTTTTTCCGTTTTCTTATAGGATGATCATCTTTTGTTAACTATTATGTGTAATTATATTCATGCAGATATTCTACATGATTTATACTTGCATATTATCAGCGTAAAAAGCTTATAAAAAAAACAACCTCTTTCTATATAAATTTATGTATACGTATATATATATTTGTTTTAAAAATTTTGCCTTGCAAACTCCTCTGTCAGTTTTTTGTTTCCATACATGAAACTTAATATATAGAGTATCCGAACCCATGCGAAACTTTATATTTGGGGTTTAGCCGTGGATAATCGGGGCAAAAGTGTTAAAATTAGAAAAATGGAATTTGGCAGATGAAGATTGAACGATGACATTACGAATATGTTTGCGACAACAACAACAGTCGCTCTTAATGATAATCGGACGCATCAATAAAAAGCGCTTAAGAAGAATATGGCTGAACAAAATCTTTTGAGCGCCATTTTATACAACATACCATGTGAAATAAAAAAAGATCGTTTGGTTTTAAAACATAAAGCAATAGCTATTACGTTACGCATGCATATTCATAATGCCGTCGTTCGACCTTCACCAAGCAAATTCCATTTTTTTAATTGTCACACCGATTTTCGCCGGCTAAAACCCAAATATAAAGTTTCGCATAGGTCTGAATACATATATACTAAGTTTCATGTCTATAGACCAAAAACTGACAGAGGCGTGCTGTAGGCAATTATTTTTAAACAAATATATATACACACACACATAAATAAATATATATATATATATATATATATATAGAAAGAGGTTTGTGTTTACTATAACCTTTTTACGCAAATATTATGCAAGTATAAATCATGTAGAATATCTGCATGAATATAATTACACGTAATAGTTAACTAAAGATGATCATCCCATAAGAAAACCAATAAATAAACAAATAAATAATAACGGAATCAATTAAAATGAATGTTTTAAATAATATACAAATTAGCTAGATTTTTTGCAGGTGAATGCAATTCCACACCCCATATATTAAAAAAATCGTATTTTCTTTTTAATCAAGTATGAACAAGGGTTTTTAATATAAATATCAAGACACAAACAAAAGCAAATAGGAGTATATATATATATATATATATATATATATATATATATATATATATATATATATATATATATATATATATATATATATATATATATATATATATATATATATATATATATATATATATATATAATTAGTTATATTTTGGAAAAAAGAATTGCATCAGAGGGGTCCATTATAATGAATTTGTTTTTTTTCAAAATAAGAGCGTAATATTAATTTTTGTTTTTAGAAGTCCAGATAAGATAAGTTATCGGTACTGTCGGTTTCAAACCTGATAATAAGGAATCGTTTTAGTGTCCAATATCAAGCTCTCTTCAGCCGATCTATCTCATCTCAGATGAGATAGATGAGAGATGATATAGCTCGGCTGAAGAGAGCTTGATAGTGGGAACTAAAACGATTCCCTATTAGCAGATTTAAAACCGACGGTACCGACGGCTTATCTAAACTTTTGAATATATATATATATATATATGTGTGTGTGTGTGTGTGTGTGTGTGTGTGTGTGTGTGTGTGTGTGTGTGTGTGTGTGTGTGTGCGTGTGTACATGGCGTTAAACCTGATAGCATTGTTGGTAGCCTGGCGACCCTAAAAGTGTCTACGAGTCAGCCAAGCGGCTAGATGCTAGAGTTGCAAAGTGGAGATAGGATGGAGGTGAAGACGCTCGATTGAAAGATATCAGACCAGGTTACATGCAACGTCAAGTCAGTGTCACTTCAATCAGTTCTACGCACACCGGCTTCTTCCTGGGAGATTCAAAAGAAGAAAAAGGAGTTACATTTTCATCTGTATATAAAAAAAAATAATAGACAAAAAAGAAGGAAAAGAAAAAACGAAAAAAAAAAAATGAAAAAGAAACGAAAAAACCGTAACAATTCGGGTGAATGTTAAATGTACTAAAATGGAGAAAAACAAAGTATACAAAGACGACTGGAAAAGAAATACGGAGTCTTCACAGAAGCCGAGATGTAACAGTGGTTGCTCTTTCAACATTTTTCCGATGCTGATTTCGAAATATATCTATATCACATACTGGACTACCCGTGACCCGTTGGGTCAGTTTGTTATATTAGCTATGAAATGCATGTGTGAGCGTGACACTTGTGACGTAAAGAAAATAGTTTGTTTTTGTTTTTTTGACATAACAGAAAAATTTCTATGAAAGTATATTAAAATGAAAAATCACGGACGGATCACTCAAACATTAAAAAGAATCCTCCCTATTCGTGTAAAGTTACCTATATTTCCGAATAATCGCTCAAAAATCGAAAATTAAACATGATTTTCCTACGAATCGAACGCCGACGAAAGTCATTTAGCAGCAAAAACGCACATTAACCTACAGATGAGAAATATAAGAATGAAAACCCCATATTAGAATCCTTCAACCAAGTTATAGAAACTTAAAATCTAAAAAAAAATAATTAATAAAACCTGAAGCAAAAAAATATAATCTAAATAAATAAAATAAAATAAAACTAATATTGAAACAGATTAGTAAATGTGTCAACAAATTCACCGTTCTCACACAACTATTTTGTATCTAGAAATGTAAACAAAAAATAAAAGAAGGAAGGAAGGAAGGAAGGAAAAGGGATGGGTAGTGAGCAGCAGTAGTAGTAGTAGTAGTAGTTGTTGTTGTTGTAGTAGTAGTAGTAATCTTAGCTTTACTACAATTGTTCTTATGTTTGTCAACGGGTTAAAGTTGTTTAGTTGTAAGAAAATAGCGAACAGTATAGTTGTAACAAACAATAGTTGCAAAACACCCCCACTCTTCCCATTTTAAATAATAATTTCGAAATAATAACGTTAATATTTCAGTGCGCAGGTCAAAATCTGCAAAAGAAGTGATTTGTGTTTATTTGTTTACGTTGTTATGGGTTAATGTTTATGCGCGCATGCGCAACCGGATGTCGTAAACCGGAAAGTGGGTTACATCACTCGTTACAATGTCATTTGAGTTTTATAATTATATAAATTTTTGTTTTAAGAGAGCACACATACGCACGCACACAGTAGACACACCAGACACACACACGCATATATATATACATATATTTGTGTATTTTGGCAGTAAGTCATTATCCAAGCACGTCTGATTGAACACGACAGAGTTATTCTTTTTTTCTGATTTTTCTGGATGTTTTTGTATAAATACACCAAGCCTCAAAAGAAAAGAAAAAGAAAACGACAACAACAACAATCGCTCTTAATGATAATCGGACGCACCAATAAAAAGCGCTTAAGAAGAATATGGCTGAACAAAAACTTTTGGGCGCCATTTTATACAACATACCAGGTGAAATAATAAAAAAAAAAAGATCGTTTGGTGCATGGAAAAATATTCAGAAAAATCGAAAAATAGAATAACTCTGTCGTGTTCAATCAGACGTGCTTGAATATATATATATATTTCAGGTTAAAGATATCCAAAGTAAAAACCAATGATTTTAACGAAGTTGCTGATAGTGCTCAATAAAAAGAGCAAGATATTGTTTTTCAATTTTAGATAAACAAACTTATATTGGTTACAACAATAGAACTACTGTTTCGGTTAAATTAATGATCTCATCAGGTAACTCATATCTCTAATGTTTCCTGTGAAGGTTAAATCGAGGAGCTTAAACAAAGTTCCCATCCAGCGTTGCCGCAGGCGAGATTGAACTCACTACACGAGTTTGTAGTGTAATTCAAATCGTGTCGGGAGCTGAATACTTGATGCTTCGCCAGGGCTATCAATGGAATTTTTTATCGTGATGCCATCACTAGATGAGGTGCTTACTACGGCTTAAGAGAGTCCCATCTACCTTCGAGAGAAGACTAGACCACGCCAGTTTCTCAACATGGTATTTTACCTCGTAGTACATATAGCGGCTCGCTTTCCCAAATGGTCACCCATCTTGTACTGGTCAGGCTCAACGTTGCTTAACTGAAAACGTGATCTGGCGAGAATCGGTGTGTTAACGTGATTGCGTCGTATTAAATAATTATTATGCTTCCAGTTTTCTGCAATTGAAAAATTAGCCCCCCCGGGATACAGCCAGCTGCAGCATAATCCTAACCTTCTTTTTCTCATTCCACAAAAGTCTGATCTCGGCTTTATAAGGACTAGTGGGAATATGCATCATTTAATTAATATCTTTCATCGTTAAACTGCATCCTTATATGGTGTTACAGCGCTATGAAAGTTCATTTCCTTAAATTTCTCCATTTTTCTTAGTTTTCCTTCATTAAATTACTAGTAGGGAGACCCGACGTTGCCCGGGATTGAATGATGATCAACGAATGTTTCACACTCCCATATTTTTTAATATTGCCATCAAAATCGGTGAAATATTAACAATACAAATGTATTGATGCATGCTATAGTTGGGGACCACTCGCAGTGGACCGATAGGAAGCTTCACATACCTCCGGGTAGTGACTTAGTCCACAATATATTGTAGTCTACATTGCACTGTAGAGAACCTACTGTTGATTTTATAGAATTATTTTTTATATATAATGTCTTTAATTAAAGTTTAAAATGCAAAAGCATGTACTATGCTTCAGTTGTGCTCTAAACAGAAAGATAACCAATGTTATATATAAAAGCTATTATTGATTTTATATGCCTAACCTTACTGCTTGTGCGGGAAAAATGTCCTGAATTTAAGTTTAAAATTAAAAAGTGAAGCATCATGGTGCTATTGTGCTTTAAACAGGAACATACATTTCGAACGCGCCCCTGTCACACCAATGTACCTACTGTTGATTTTATATGCCATGCTTTTCTGCTTGTGTGGTCATAAAACTACTCAAATGCACTTGTGATGTTAGGCTGTATAAGATTTTACTTTGGTCGAAATCGCCTGTTTCTTCTTTCATCGGATTATTTCGATTATCGATTATCGATACTTATCGAAGACATTCCGTTAAAAAATACCTATGTAAGAACACTGCCAGGCACATTAATTATCCTCCTGTGAAATTCCATAATACTCGAACCAGCCGTTTTCGAGTTCATGGGGAACGAACCCACACATATAAAGTTCCTTTTATATAATCTATACTCCTATAAAAAAAAAATTGTGTGCATTTATATTCATATTAAAAACCCTACTTTCTATCTATTAAAAAAGAAATACAACTTTGTTACGAGGTACGTGCAATAAGTAATGCCCCTGACCCACTTACCATAGCAGTAGAGCAACGAAACTTTGCACAGTTATTAGTCTTTCTCTACATAGGAACCACCCAAGAGTTATGCATTTCTCCCATCGTTTGATGCAGCTCTGGAGACCGTTTTTGTAGAACGCCCCAGGTTTCTCCTCCAATCACGACGTGACTTCAGAAATCAAGGCTGCATCATCTGGGAAACGCTGTCCTTTCAAAAACAACTTCATGGCTGGGAAGAGGTGAAAGTCAGAGGATGCAAGGTAAGAAGAGAAGGGAGGAGGGGGAAAGATTTCATAACCACACGCCCGTGCTTCTGATTTGGCGACATGCGAGTTGTGGACCGGAGCGTTGTCCTGTAGGAGGAGGGTACCTTTGCTGATTTGCCCAGCCTCTTGATTTTGATAACTTCCCTTAATTTCCTCAAAAGTGAAGCATAATAGGCTCCTGTAATTGTGGTACCCTTTGCCAGGAAATCTGTCACCACTACTCCTTCCTGGTCACAGAAAACTGTGAGCATGACCTTGCCACCGGAGGGCTGCACCATTGCCTTCTTTGGAGGTGGTGAGTCTAAGTGCTTCCACTGCATTGACTGGGCTTTGGTCTCTGGATCATAGTGATGGACCCAGGTTTCATCCTGTGTAATCAGTCTTTTGAAAAACTTTGACTCGTCTTCTTAGCACATCTCCAAATTCATCCTCGAGCACTCGACGCGTTCTCGCTTCTGGAATGGTGTGAGCAACCTGGGAATCCATCTGGCAGACACCTTATGCATATGCAAATGTTCATGAATGATAGTTGCAATCTCAACTTGACGGACAGATGCCTCATCAATGGCGACCAGGCCTGGGAGCTGTTTCCAAAGACTTCCGGCCATGTTTGAATTCACGATGCCAGCGTTTTACAAGGTCATATGATGGGGCATTATCACCATCAGTTTCTTACATTTCATCAAAAGTCTCCTGTGGTGTGCATCCTTTCAAATACAAAAACCGCTCACTGCTCGACATTCAACAGGCTCCATTTCACACCTCACTCAGTTCAAACACCTGTAAAACAGAAATCACAATTAGTTAAGAGCTGTAATTTGCCATATAATCTGTAGAAATATAAATCATTGCACATGCAAAATTTCAGCTTGATCAGACAACTGAAAGTGGGTCAGGGTTATTACTTATTGCACGCCCCTCGTATATATATATATATATATATATATATATATATATATATATATATATATATATGGGTCCTGGAATTGCATTCACTAGAAAAATATCTAGCTAATTTACATATTCTTTTAAACATATATTTTAATTAATCCCCTATTATTTTTTTCATGTTTCTTATGGGGTGATCAACTATTTTTATTATCTTTAGTTAACTATTACGTGTAATTATATTCATGCAGATATTCTACATTATACCTGAATAATATTTGCGTAAAAAGTTGAGAGTAAACACAAAACTCTTTCCATATATATTTGTGTATACGCATATATTTTTGTTTGAAAAAATTGCCCACTAAACTCCTCCTACAGTTTTTTTTTTATCTACAGACATGAAACTTCATATATATAAAGTCTTGAACCGATGCGAAACTTCATATGTGGGTTTTAGCCGGAGAAAATCGGTACAAAAGTGTGAAAATTAAAAAAAAAAAAAAGATGAAATTTGCCAGGTGAAGGTCGAACGGCGGCATTACGAATATGCATGCATAACGTAATAGCTATTGGTTCATGTTTTAATTTTTAACCTCGTAGCAAACGTGTCTTCCTAGCTCAGACATTAATGGCAGAGGCAAAAATTAATCGGCAGTTAAACGTTTTGGTTTCGATTCTCGGTCGTGGCGCATGGGTCATTTTTTTTTTTTAATTTTAAAATCATTATATATATTATATAGTAATAAATACGAAATCTGCATTAATCAAAATATCATATTTAAACGTATTTTACGACCGGGCAATGCCAGGCGCCCTGCTAGTAGTAGATAATTATGTGTTTTAAAACCAGAATGCACTTATTGAAAGGTGTGCTCTATGCAACATACTGTATTCATGGATTCTATTGAAACCTGATGACTTAAAATAAATCCTGGTCGAAAAGACTTATTTTTTTCTTTCATTGGATTCTTTTTAATCTTAAACCTATGTCTATTCCTTTTCTTTTTTTTTTTTGCAGTATTTTCACTTACGTTAAACATCATGGTTGTCACTTTCGTCATCTTTTCTTCTTGCATTTTAGTGGTAATTATAGTCATCCGATAATATACTCGCATATATGTTGGTCATACTTACCCTAATACAGTTGCTCGTCTACATTCCTATATTTATAGTGTAACATTTGCATCATCAAATCTGTATATCTAGCGATTATATGTAGTGTTTGCTTTAGCAAGTCTTTTCAGAGTTCCAGTATTTCCGAACGCTTTACATAACCTTTGCGTTATCGCAACAGCTGATTGCCATTGATCTCACGCTGACAACGGACCATTGGTCTTAATTGCAATTTTGGTGATAGTTAGCCTCCTATCCAATCGACACCCGGTACTAGGTTCGTCACTGAAGTGTGGTATCTACATAGATGTTGCACTTAAATTAATTGTCCTTAGTCAATAGAGGGGGAAACCCTTCTATACTAAGGCAATTTAATTTTTGCAGAATCTCCTTTTGAGGGGAGCTGGTTATCCCCTACATTAAATCAACCTTGTGTAACATTTTGTTTCGTGGGAATAATTTTTAAAGAATACTTGTTCCACAATCAAATCCAATTGAATAATTTTTAAAGAATACTTGTTCCACAATCAAATCCAATTGAATAATTTTTAAAGAATACTTGTTCCACAATCAAATCCAATTGAATAATTTTTAAAGAATACTTGTTCCACAATCAAATCCAATTGAATAATTTTTAAAGAATACTTGTTCCACAATCAAATCCAATTGAATAATTTTTAAAGAATACTTGTTCCACAATCAAATCCAATTGAATAATTTTTAAAGAATACTTGTTCCACAATCAAATCCAATTGAATAATTTTTAAAGAATACTTGTTCAACAATCAAATCCAATTGAATAATTTTTAAAGAATACTTGTTCCACAATCAAATCCAATTGAATATTTTTTAAAGAATACTGGTTCAACAATCAAATCCAATTGAATAATTTTTAAAGAATACTTGTTCCACAATCAAATCCAATTGAATAATTTTTAAAGAATACTGGTTCAACAATCAAATCCAATTGAATAATTTTTAAAGAATACTTGTTCCACAATCAAATCCAATTGAATAATTTTTAAAGAATACTTGTTCCACAATCAAATCTAATTGAATGAATCTTAAAGAATACGGGTTCAACAATCAAATCCAATTGAATAATTTTTAAAGAATACTTGTTCAAAAATCAAATCCAGTGAATAAGTTTTAAAGAATACTTGTTCCACAATCAAATCCAATTGAATAATTTTTAAAGAATACTTGTTCCACAATCAAATCCAATTGAATAATGTTTAAAGAATACTGGTTCAACAATCAAATCCAATTGAATAATGTTTAAAGAGTACTTGTTCCACAATCAAATCCAATTGAATAATTTTTAAAGAATACTTATTCAACAATCAAATCCAATTGAATAATTTTTAAAGAATACTTGTTCAACAATCAAATCCAATTGAATAATTTTTAAAGAATACTGGTTCCACAATCAAATCCAATTGAATAATTTTTAAAGAATACTTGTTCAACAATCAAATCCAATTGAATAATTTTTAAAGAATACTTGTTCCACAATCAAATCCAATTGAATAATTTTTAAAGAATACTTGTTCAACAATCAAATCCAATTGAATAATTTTTAAAGAATACTTGTTCCACAATCAAATCCAATTGAATAATTTTTAAAGAATACTTGTTCAACAATCAAATCCAATTGAATAATTTTTAAAGAATACTTGTTCCACAATCAAATCCAATTGAATAATTTTTAAAGAATACTGGTTCCACAATCAAATCCAATTGAATAATTTTTAAAGAATACTTGTTCAACAATCAAATCCAATTGAATAATTTTTAAAGAATACTGGTTCCACAATCAAATCCAATTGAATAATTTTTAAAGAATACTTGTTCAACAATCAAATCCAATTGAATAATTTTTAAAGAATACTGGTTCCACAATCAAATCCAATTGAATAATTTTTAAAGAATACTTGTTCAACAATCAAATCCAATTGAATAATTTTTAAAGAATACTTGTTCCACAATCAAATCCAATTGAATAATTTTTAAAGAATACTTGTTCAACAATCAAATCCAATTGAATAATTTTTAAAGAATACTTGTTCCACAATCAAATCCAATTGAATAATTTTTAAAGAATACTTGTTCAACAATCAAATCCAATTGAATAATTTTTAAAGAATACTTGTTCCACAATCAAATCCAATTGAATAATTTTTAAAGAATACTTGTTCAACAATCAAATCCAATTGAATAATTTTTAAAGAATACTGGTTCCACAATCAAATCCAATTGAATAATTTTTAAAGAATACTTGTTCAACAATCAAATCCAATTGAATAATTTTTAAAGAATACTTGTTCCACAATCAAATCCAATTGAATAATTTTTAAAGAATACTTGTTCAACAATCAAATCCAATTGAATAATTTTTAAAGAATACTTGTTCAACAATCAAATCCAATTGAATAATTTTTAAAGGATACTTGTTCCACAATCAAATCCAATTGAATAATTTTTAAAGAATACTTGTTCCACAATCAAATCCAATTGAATAATTTTTAAAGAATACTGGTTCAACAATCAAATCCAATTGAATAATTTTTAAAGAGTACTTGTTCCACAATCAAATCCAATTGAATAATTTTTGAAGAATACTTGTTCAACAATCAAATCCAATTGAATAATTTTTAAAGAATACTTGTTCAACAATCAAATCCAATTGAATAATTTTTAAAGGATACTTGTTCCACAATCAAATCCAATTGAATAATTTTTAAAGAATACTTGTTCCACAATCAAATCCAATTGAATAATTTTTAAAGAATACTGGTTCAACAATCAAATCCAATTGAATAATTTTTAAAGAATACTTGTTCCACAATCAAATCCAATTGAATAATTTTTAAAGAATACTTGTTCCACAATCAAATCCAATTGAATGAATCTTAAAGAATACGGGTTCAACAATCAAATCCAATTGAATAATTTTTAAAGAATACTTGTTCAACAATCAAATCTAATTGAATAATTTTTAAAGAATACTTGTTCCACAATCAAATCTAATTGAATGAATCTTAAAGAATACGGGTTCAACAATCAAATCCAATTGAATAATTTTTAAAGAATACTTGTTCCACAATCAAATCCAATTGAATGAATCTTAAAGAATACGGGTTCAACAATCAAATCCAATTGAATAATTTTTAAAGAATACTTGTTCAACAATCAAATCCAATTGAATAATTTTTAAAGAATACTTGTTCCACAATCAAATCTAATTGAATGAATCTTAAAGAATACGGGTTCAACAATCAAATCCAATTGAATAATTTTTAAAGAATACTTGTTCCACAATCAAATCCAGTTGAATAATTTTTAAAGAATACTTGTTCCACAATCAAATCCAATTGAATAATTTTTAAAGAATACTTGTTCCACAATCAAATCCAATTGAATAATGTTTAAAGAATACTGGTTCAACAATCAAATCCAATTGAATAATTTTTAAAGAATACTGGTTCCACAATCAAATCCAATTGAATAATTTTTAAAGAATACTTGTTCAACAATCAAATCCAATTGAATAATTTTTAAAGAATACTGGTTCCACAATCAAATCCAATTGAATAATTTTTAAAGAATACTGGTTCCACAATCAAATCCAATTGAATAATTTTTAAAGAATACTTGTTCAACAATCAAATCCAATTGAATAATTTTTAAAGAATACTTGTTCAACAATCAAATCCAATTGAATAATTTTTAAAGAGTACTTGTTCAACAATCAAATCCAATTGAATAATTTTTAAAGAATACTTGTTCCACAATCAAATCCAATTGAATAATTTTTAAAGAATACTGGTTCCACAATCAAATCCAATTGAATAATTTTTAAAGAATACTGGTTCCACAATCAAATCCAATTGAATAATTTTTAAAGAATACTTGTTCAACAATCAAATCCAATTGAATAATTTTTAAAGAATACTTGTTCAACAATCAAATCCAATTGAATAATTTTTAAAGAGTACTTGTTCAACAATCAAATCCAATTGAATAATTTTTAAAGAATACTTGTTCCACAATCAAATCCAATTGAATAATTTTTAAAGAATACTTGTTCAACAATCAAATCCAATTGAATAATTTTTAAAGAATACTGGTTCCACAATCAAATCCAATTGAATAATTTTTAAAGAATACTGGTTCCACAATCAAATCCAATTGAATAATTTTTAAAGAATACTTGTTCAACAATCAAATCCAATTGAATAATTTTTAAAGAATACTGGTTCCACAATCAAATCCAATTGAATAATTTTTAAAGAGTACTTGTTCCACAATCAAATCCAATTGAATAATTTTTAAAGAATACTTGTTCCACAATCAAATCCAATTGAATAATTTTTAAAGAATACTTGTTCAACAATCAAATCCAATTGAATAATTTTTAAAGAATACTGGTTCCACAATCAAATCCAATTGAATAATTTTTAAAGAATACTTGTTCAACAATCAAATCCAATTGAATAATTTTTAAAGAATACTTGTTCAACAATCAAATCCAATTGAATAATTTTTAAAGAATACTTGTTCAACAATCAAATCCAATTGAATAATTTTTAAAGAATACTGGTTCCACAATCAAATCCAATTGAATAATTTTTAAAGAATACTTGTTCAACAATCAAATCCAATTGAATAATTTTTAAAGAATACTGGTTCCACAATCAAATCCAATTGAATAATTTTTAAAGAATACTTGTTCAACAATCAAATCCAATTGAATAATTTTTAAAGAATACTGGTTCCACAATCAAATCTAATTGAATAATTTTTAAAGAATACTTGTTCAACAATCAAATCCAATTGAATAATTTTTAAAGAATACTGGTTCCACAATCAAATCCAATTGAATAATTTTTAAAGAATACTTGTTCAACAATCAAATCCAATTGAATAATTTTTAAAGAATACTTGTTCAACAATCAAATCCAATTGAATAATTTTTAAAGAATACTTGTTCAACAATCAAATCCAATTGAATAATTTTTAAAGAATACTGGTTCCACAATCAAATCCAATTGAATAATTTTTAAAGAATACTTGTTCAACAATCAAATCCAATTGAATAATTTTTAAAGAATACTTGTTCAACAATCAAATCCAATTGAATAATTTTTAAAGAATACTTGTTCAACAATCAAATCCAATTGAATAATTTTTAAAGAATACTGGTTCCACAATCAAATCCAATTGAATAATTTTTAAAGAATACTTGTTCAACAATCAAATCCAATTGAATAATTTTTAAAGAATACTGGTTCCACAATCAAATCCAATTGAATAATTTTTAAAGAATACTTGTTCAACAATCAAATCCAATTGAATAATTTTTAAAGAATACTGGTTCCACAATCAAATCCAATTGAATAATTTTTAAAGAATACTTGTTCCACAATCAAATCCAATTGAATAATTTTTAAAGAATACTGGTTCCACAATCAAATCCAATTGAATAATTTTTAAAGAATACTTGTTCAACAATCAAATCCAATTGAATAATTTTTAAAGAATACTGGTTCCACAATCAAATCCAATTGAATAATTTTTAAAGAATACTTGTTATACAATCAAATCCAATTGAATAATTTTTAAAGAATACTGGTTCCACAATCAAATCCAATTGAATAATTTTTAAAGAATACTTGTTCAACAATCAAATCCAATTGAATAATTTTTAAAGAATACTGGTTCCACAATCAAATCCAATTGAATAATTTTTAAAGAATACTTGTTCAACAATCAAATCCAATTGAATAATTTTTAAAGAATACTGGTTCCACAATCAAATCCAATTGAATAATTTTTAAAGAATACTTGTTCCACAATCAAATCCAATTGAATAATTTTTAAAGAATACTGGTTCCACAATCAAATCCAATTGAATAATTTTTAAAGAATACTTGTTCAACAATCAAATCCAATTGAATAATTTTTAAAGAATACTGGTTCCACAATCAAATCCAATTGAATAATTTTTAAAGAATACTTGTTCAACAATCAAATCCAATTGAATAATTTTTAAAGAATACTTGTTCCACAATCAAATCCAATTGAATAATTTTTAAAGAATACTTGTTCAACAATCAAATCCAATTGAATAATTTTTAAAGAATACTTGTTCCACAATCAAATCCAATTGAATAATTTTTAAAGAATACTTGTTCAACAATCAAATCCAATTGAATAATTTTTAAAGAATACTTGTTCCACAATCAAATCCAATTGAATAATTTTTAAAGAATACTTGTTCCACAATCAAATCCAATTGAATAATTTTTAAAGAATACTTGTTCCACAATCAAATCCAATTGAATAATTTTTAAAGAATACTGGTTCCACAATCAAATCCAATTGAATAATTTTTAAAGAATACTTGTTCAACAATCAAATCCAATTGAATAATTTTTAAAGAATACTTGTTCAACAATCAAATCCAATTGAATAATTTTTAAAGAATACTTGTTCAACAATCAAATCCAATTGAATAATTTTTAAAGAATACTTGTTCCACAATCAAATCCAATTGAATAATTTTTAAAGAATACTTGTTCAACAATCAAATCCAATTGAATAATTTTTAAAGAATACTTGTTCCACAATCAAATCCAATTGAATAATTTTTAAAGAATACTGGTTCCACAATCAAATCCAATTGAATAATTTTTAAAGAATACTTGTTCAACAATCAAATCCAATTGAATAATTTTTAAAGAATACTTGTTCCACAATCAAATCCAATTGAATAATTTTTAAAGAATACTGGTTCCACAATCAAATCCAATTGAATAATTTTTAAAGAATACTTGTTCAACAATCAAATCCAATTGAATAATTTTTAAAGAATACTTGTTCAACAATCAAATCCAATTGAATAATTTTTAAAGAATACTTGTTCAACAATCAAATCCAATTGAATAATTTTTAAAGAATACTTGTTCCACAATCAAATCCAATTGAATAATTTTTAAAGAATACTTGTTCCACAATCAAATCCAATTGAATAATTTTTAAAGAATACTTGTTCCACAATCAAATCCAATTGAATAATTTTTAAAGAATACTGGTTCCACAATCAAATCCAATTGAATAATTTTTAAAGAATACTTGTTCAACAATCAAATCCAATTGAATAATTTTTAAAGAATACTTGTTCAACAATCAAATCCAATTGAATAATTTTTAAAGAATACTTGTTCCACAATCAAATCCAATTGAATAATTTTTAAAGAATACTTGTTCAACAATCAAATCCAATTGAATAATTTTTAAAGAATACTTGTTCCACAATCAAATCCAATTGAATAATTTTTAAAGAATACTTGTTCCACAATCAAATCCAATTGAATAATTTTTAAAGAATACTTGTTCAACAATCAAATCCAATTGAATAATTTTTAAAGAATACTTGTTCCACAATCAAATCCAATTGAATAATTTTTAAAGAATACTGGTTCCACAATCAAATCCAATTGAATAATTTTTAAAGAATACTTGTTCAACAATCAAATCCAATTGAATAATTTTTAAAGAATACTTGTTCCACAATCAAATCCAATTGAATAATTTTTAAAGAATACTTGTTCCACAATCAAATCCAATTGAATAATTTTTAAAGAATACTTGTTCCACAATCAAATCCAATTGAATAATTTTTAAAGAATACTTGTTCAACAATCAAATCCAATTGAATGAATCTTAAAGAATACGGGTTCAACAATCAAATCCAATTGAATAATTTTTAAAGAATACTTGTTCAACAATCAAATCTAATTGAATAATTTTTAAAGAATACTTGTTCCACAATCAAATCTAATTGAATGAATCTTAAAGAATACGGGTTCAACAATCAAATCCAATTGAATAATTTTTAAAGAATACTTGTTCCACAATCAAATCCAATTGAATGAATCTTAAAGAATACGGGTTCAACAATCAAATCCAATTGAATAATTTTTAAAGAATACTTGTTCAACAATCAAATCCAATTGAATAATTTTTAAAGAATACTTGTTCCACAATCAAATCTAATTGAATGAATCTTAAAGAATACGGGTTCAACAATCAAATCCAATTGAATAATTTTTAAAGAATACTTGTTCCACAATCAAATCCAGTTGAATAAGTTTTAAAGAATACTTGTTCCACAATCAAATCCAATTGAATAATTTTTAAAGAATACTTGTTCCACAATCAAATCCAATTGAATAATGTTTAAAGAATACTGGTTCAACAATCAAATCCAATTGAATAATTTTTAAAGAGTACTTGTTCCACAATCAAATCCAATTGAATAATTTTTAAAGAATACTTGTTCAACAATCAAATCCAATTGAATAATTTTTAAAGAATACTGGTTCCACAATCAAATCCAATTGAATAATTTTTAAAGAATACTGGTTCCACAATCAAATCCAATTGAATAATTTTTAAAGAATACTTGTTCAACAATCAAATCCAATTGAATAATTTTAAAGAATACTTGTTCAACAATCAAATCCAATTGAATAATTTTTAAAGAGTACTTGTTCAACAATCAAATCCAATTGAATAATTTTTAAAGAATACTTGTTCCACAATCAAATCCAATTGAATAATTTTTAAAGAATACTGGTTCCACAATCAAATCCAATTGAATAATTTTTAAAGAATACTGGTTCCACAATCAAATCCAATTGAATAATTTTTAAAGAATACTTGTTCAACAATCAAATCCAATTGAATAATTTTTAAAGAATACTTGTTCAACAATCAAATCCAATTGAATAATTTTTAAAGAGTACTTGTTCAACAATCAAATCCAATTGAATAATTTTTAAAGAATACTTGTTCAACAATCAAATCCAATTGAATAATTTTTAAAGAATACTTGTTCCACAATCAAATCCAATTGAATAATTTTTAAAGAATACTTGTTCAACAATCAAATCCAATTGAATAATTTTTAAAGAATACTGGTTCCACAATCAAATCCAATTGAATAATTTTTAAAGAATACTGGTTCCACAATCAAATCCAATTGAATAATTTTTAAAGAATACTTGTTCAACAATCAAATCCAATTGAATAATTTTTAAAGAATACTGGTTCCACAATCAAATCCAATTGAATAATTTTTAAAGAGTACTTGTTCCACAATCAAATCCAATTGAATAATTTTTAAAGAATACTTGTTCCACAATCAAATCCAATTGAATAATTTTTAAAGAATACTTGTTCAACAATCAAATCCAATTGAATAATTTTTAAAGAATACTGGTTCCACAATCAAATCCAATTGAATAATTTTTAAAGAATACTTGTTCAACAATCAAATCCAATTGAATAATTTTTAAAGAATACTTGTTCAACAATCAAATCCAATTGAATAATTTTTAAAGAATACTTGTTCAACAATCAAATCCAATTGAATAATTTTTAAAGAATACTGGTTCCACAATCAAATCCAATTGAATAATTTTTAAAGAATACTTGTTCAACAATCAAATCCAATTGAATAATTTTTAAAGAATACTGGTTCCACAATCAAATCCAATTGAATAATTTTTAAAGAATACTTGTTCAACAATCAAATCCAATTGAATAATTTTTAAAGAATACTGGTTCCACAATCAAATCCAATTGAATAATTTTTAAAGAATACTTGTTCAACAATCAAATCCAATTGAATAATTTTTAAAGAATACTGGTTCCACAATCAAATCCAATTGAATAATTTTTAAAGAATACTTGTTCAACAATCAAATCCAATTGAATAATTTTTAAAGAATACTTGTTCAACAATCAAATCCAATTGAATAATTTTTAAAGAATACTTGTTCCACAATCAAATCCAATTGAATAATTTTTAAAGAATACTGGTTCCACAATCAAATCCAATTGAATAATTTTTAAAGAATACTTGTTCAACAATCAAATCCAATTGAATAATTTTTAAAGAATACTTGTTCAACAATCAAATCCAATTGAATAATTTTTAAAGAATACTTGTTCAACAATCAAATCCAATTGAATAATTTTTAAAGAATACTGGTTCCACAATCAAATCCAATTGAATAATTTTTAAAGAATACTTGTTCAACAATCAAATCCAATTGAATAATTTTTAAAGAATACTGGTTCCACAATCAAATCCAATTGAATAATTTTTAAAGAATACTTGTTCAACAATCAAATCCAATTGAATAATTTTTAAAGAATACTGGTTCCACAATCAAATCCAATTGAATAATTTTTAAAGAATACTTGTTCCACAATCAAATCCAATTGAATAATTTTTAAAGAATACTGGTTCCACAATCAAATCCAATTGAATAATTTTTAAAAAATACTTGTTCAACAATCAAATCCAATTGAATAATTTTTAAAGAATACTGGTTCCACAATCAAATCCAATTGAATAATTTTTAAAGAATACTTGTTATACAATCAAATCCAATTGAATAATTTTTAAAGAATACTGGTTCCACAATCAAATCCAATTGAATAATTTTTAAAGAATACTTGTTCCACAATCAAATCCAATTGAATAATTTTTAAAGAATACTGGTTCCACAATCAAATCCAATTGAATAATTTTTAAAGAATACTTGTTCAACAATCAAATCCAATTGAATAATTTTTAAAGAATACTTGTTCAACAATCAAATCCAATTGAATAATTTTTAAAGAGTACTTGTTCAACAATCAAATCCAATTGAATAATTTTTAAAGAATACTTGTTCCACAATCAAATCCAATTGAATAATTTTTAAAGAATACTGGTTCCACAATCAAATCCAATTGAATAATTTTTAAAGAATACTGGTTCCACAATCAAATCCAATTGAATAATTTTTAAAGAATACTTGTTCAACAATCAAATCCAATTGAATAATTTTTAAAGAATACTTGTTCAACAATCAAATCCAATTGAATAATTTTTAAAGAGTACTTGTTCAACAATCAAATCCAATTGAATAATTTTTAAAGAATACTTGTTCAACAATCAAATCCAATTGAATAATTTTTAAAGAATACTTGTTCCACAATCAAATCCAATTGAATAATTTTTAAAGAATACTTGTTCAACAATCAAATCCAATTGAATAATTTTTAAAGAATACTGGTTCCACAATCAAATCCAATTGAATAATTTTTAAAGAATACTGGTTCCACAATCAAATCCAATTGAATAATTTTTAAAGAATACTTGTTCAACAATCAAATCCAATTGAATAATTTTTAAAGAATACTGGTTCCACAATCAAATCCAATTGAATAATTTTTAAAGAGTACTTGTTCCACAATCAAATCCAATTGAATAATTTTTAAAGAATACTTGTTCCACAATCAAATCCAATTGAATAATTTTTAAAGAATACTTGTTCAACAATCAAATCCAATTGAATAATTTTTAAAGAATACTGGTTCCACAATCAAATCCAATTGAATAATTTTTAAAGAATACTTGTTCAACAATCAAATCCAATTGAATAATTTTTAAAGAATACTTGTTCAACAATCAAATCCAATTGAATAATTTTTAAAGAATACTTGTTCAACAATCAAATCCAATTGAATAATTTTTAAAGAATACTGGTTCCACAATCAAATCCAATTGAATAATTTTTAAAGAATACTTGTTCAACAATCAAATCCAATTGAATAATTTTTAAAGAATACTGGTTCCACAATCAAATCCAATTGAATAATTTTTAAAGAATACTTGTTCAACAATCAAATCCAATTGAATAATTTTTAAAGAATACTGGTTCCACAATCAAATCCAATTGAATAATTTTTAAAGAATACTTGTTCAACAATCAAATCCAATTGAATAATTTTTAAAGAATACTGGTTCCACAATCAAATCCAATTGAATAATTTTTAAAGAATACTTGTTCAACAATCAAATCCAATTGAATAATTTTTAAAGAATACTTGTTCAACAATCAAATCCAATTGAATAATTTTTAAAGAATACTTGTTCAACAATCAAATCCAATTGAATAATTTTTAAAGAATACTGGTTCCACAATCAAATCCAATTGAATAATTTTTAAAGAATACTTGTTCAACAATCAAATCCAATTGAATAATTTTTAAAGAATACTTGTTCAACAATCAAATCCAATTGAATAATTTTTAAAGAATACTTGTTCAACAATCAAATCCAATTGAATAATTTTTAAAGAATACTGGTTCCACAATCAAATCCAATTGAATAATTTTTAAAGAATACTTGTTCAACAATCAAATCCAATTGAATAATTTTTAAAGAATACTGGTTCCACAATCAAATCCAATTGAATAATTTTTAAAGAATACTTGTTCAACAATCAAATCCAATTGAATAATTTTTAAAGAATACTGGTTCCACAATCAAATCCAATTGAATAATTTTTAAAGAATACTTGTTCCACAATCAAATCCAATTGAATAATTTTTAAAGAATACTGGTTCCACAATCAAATCCAATTGAATAATTTTTAAAGAATACTTGTTCAACAATCAAATCCAATTGAATAATTTTTAAAGAATACTGGTTCCACAATCAAATCCAATTGAATAATTTTTAAAGAATACTTGTTATACAATCAAATCCAATTGAATAATTTTTAAAGAATACTGGTTCCACAATCAAATCCAATTGAATAATTTTTAAAGAATACTTGTTCAACAATCAAATCCAATTGAATAATTTTTAAAGAATACTGGTTCCACAATCAAATCCAATTGAATAATTTTTAAAGAATACTTGTTCAACAATCAAATCCAATTGAATAATTTTTAAAGAATACTGGTTCAACAATCAAATCCAATTGAATAATTTTTAAAGAATACTTGTTCCACAATCAAATCCAATTGAATAATTTTTAAAGAATACTGGTTCCACAATCAAATCCAATTGAATAATTTTTAAAGAATACTTGTTCAACAATCAAATCCAATTGAATAATTTTTAAAGAATACTGGTTCCACAATCAAATCCAATTGAATAATTTTTAAAGAATACTTGTTCAACAATCAAATCCAATTGAATAATTTTTAAAGAATACTTGTTCCACAATCAAATCCAATTGAATAATTTTTAAAGAATACTTGTTCAACAATCAAATCCAATTGAATAATTTTTAAAGAATACTTGTTCAACAATCAAATCCAATTGAATAATTTTTAAAGAATACTTGTTCCACAATCAAATCCAATTGAATAATTTTTAAAGAATACTGGTTCCACAATCAAATCCAATTGAATAATTTTTAAGAATACTTGTTCAACAATCAAATCCAATTGAATAATTTTTAAAGAATACTTGTTCCACAATCAAATCCAATTGAATAATTTTTAAAGAATACTGGTTCCACAATCAAATCCAATTGAATAATTTTTAAAGAATACTTGTTCAACAATCAAATCCAATTGAATAATTTTTAAAGAATACTTGTTCAACAATCAAATCCAATTGAATAATTTTTAAAGAATACTTGTTCAACAATCAAATCCAATTGAATAATTTTTAAAGAATACTTGTTCCACAATCAAATCCAATTGAATAATTTTTAAAGAATACTTGTTCCACAATCAAATCCAATTGAATAATTTTTAAAGAATACTTGTTCCACAATCAAATCCAATTGAATAATTTTTAAAGAATACTGGTTCCACAATCAAATCCAATTGAATAATTTTTAAAGAATACTTGTTCAACAATCAAATCCAATTGAATAATTTTTAAAGAATACTTGTTCAACAATCAAATCCAATTGAATAATTTTTAAAGAATACTTGTTCCACAATCAAATCCAATTGAATAATTTTTAAAGAATACTTGTTCAACAATCAAATCCAATTGAATAATTTTTAAAGAATACTTGTTCCACAATCAAATCCAATTGAATAATTTTTAAAGAATACTTGTTCCACAATCAAATCCAATTGAATAATTTTTAAAGAATACTTGTTCAACAATCAAATCCAATTGAATAATTTTTAAAGAATACTTGTTCAACAATCAAATCCAATTGAATAATTTTTAAAGAATACTGGTTCCACAATCAAATCCAATTGAATAATTTTTAAAGAATACTTGTTCAACAATCAAATCCAATTGAATAATTTTTAAAGAATACTTGTTCCACAATCAAATCCAATTGAATAATTTTTAAAGAATACTTGTTCAACAATCAAATCCAATTGAATAATTTTTAAAGAATACTTGTTCCACAATCAAATCCAATTGAATAATTTTTAAAGAATACTTGTTCAACAATCAAATCCAATTGAATAATTTTTAAAGAATACTTGTTCAACAATCAAATCCAATTGAATAATTTTTAAAGAATACTTGTTCCACAATCAAATCCAATTGAATAATTTTTAAAGAATACTTGTTCAACAATCAAATCCAATTGAATAATTTTTAAAGAATACTTGTTCCACAATCAAATCCAATTGAATAATTTTTAAAGAATACTGGTTCCACAATCAAATCCAATTGAATAATTTTTAAGAATACTTGTTCAACAATCAAATCCAATTGAATAATTTTTAAAGAATACTTGTTCCACAATCAAATCCAATTGAATAATTTTTAAAGAATACTGGTTCCACAATCAAATCCAATTGAATAATTTTTAAAGAATACTTGTTCAACAATCAAATCCAATTGAATAATTTTTAAAGAATACTTGTTCAACAATCAAATCCAATTGAATAATTTTTAAAGAATACTTGTTCAACAATCAAATCCAATTGAATAATTTTTAAAGAATACTTGTTCCACAATCAAATCCAATTGAATAATTTTTAAAGAATACTTGTTCCACAATCAAATCCAATTGAATAATTTTTAAAGAATACTTGTTCCACAATCAAATCCAATTGAATAATTTTTAAAGAATACTGGTTCCACAATCAAATCCAATTGAATAATTTTTAAAGAATACTTGTTCAACAATCAAATCCAATTGAATAATTTTTAAAGAATACTTGTTCAACAATCAAATCCAATTGAATAATTTTTAAAGAATACTTGTTCCACAATCAAATCCAATTGAATAATTTTTAAAGAATACTTGTTCCACAATCAAATCCAATTGAATAATTTTTAAAGAATACTTGTTCAACAATCAAATCCAATTGAATAATTTTTAAAGAATACTTGTTCAACAATCAAATCCAATTGAATAATTTTTAAAGAATACTGGTTCCACAATCAAATCCAATTGAATAATTTTTAAAGAATACTTGTTCAACAATCAAATCCAATTGAATAATTTTTAAAGAATACTTGTTCCACAATCAAATCCAATTGAATAATTTTTAAAGAATACTTGTTCAACAATCAAATCCAATTGAATAATTTTTAAAGAATACTTGTTCCACAATCAAATCCAATTGAATAATTTTTAAAGAATACTTGTTCAACAATCAAATCCAATTGAATAATTTTTAAAGAATACTTGTTCCACAATCAAATCCAATTGAATAATTTTTAAAGAATACTGGTTCAACAATCAAATCCAATTGAATAATGTTTACAGAATACTGGTTCAACAATCAAATCCAATTGAATAATTTTTAAAGAATACTGGTTCAACAATCAAATCCAATTGAATAATTTTTAAAGAATACTGGTTTCACAATCAAATCCAATTGAATAATTTTTAAAGAATACTTGTTCAACAATCAAATCCAATTGAATAATTTTTAAAGAATACTTGTTCAACAATCAAATCCAATTGAATAATTTTTAAAGAATACTGGTTCAACAATCAAATCCAATTGAATAATGTTTACAGAATACTTGTTCAACAATCAAATCCAATTGAATAATTTTTAAAGAATACTGGTTCAACAATCAAATCCAATTGAATAATTTTTAAAGAATACTGGTTCAACAATCAAATCCAATTGAATAATTTTTAAAGAATACTGGTTCAACAATCAAATCCAATTGAATAATTTTTAAAGAATACTGGTTCAACAATCAAATCGAATTGAATAATTTTTAAAGAATACTGGTTCAACAATCAAATCCAATTGAATAATGTTTACAGAATACTTGTTCAACAATCAAATCCAATTGAATAATTTTTAAAGAATACTGGTTCAACAATCAAATCCAATTGAATAATTTTTAAAGAATACTTGTTCAACAATCAAATCCAATTGAATAATTTTTAAAGAATACTGGTTCAACAATCAAATCCAATTGAATAATTTTTAAAGAATACTGGTTCCACAATCAAATCCAATTGAATAATTTTTAAAGAATACTTGTTCAACAATCAAATCCAATTGAATAATTTTTAAAGAATACTTGTTCAACAATCAAATCCAATTGAATAATTTTTAAAGAATACTGGTTCAACAATCAAATCCAATTGAATAATGTTTACAGAATACTTGTTCAACAATCAAATCCAATTGAATAATTTTTAAAGAATACTGGTTCAACAATCAAATCCAATTGAATAATTTTTAAAGAATACTGGTTCAACAATCAAATCCAATTGAATAATTTTTAAAGAATACTGGTTCAACAATCAAATCCAATTGAATAATTTTTAAAGAATACTGGTTCAACAATCAAATCCAATTGAATAATTTTTAAAGAATACTGGTTCAACAATCAAATCCAATTGAATAATTTTTAAAGAATACTGGTTCAACAATCAAATCCAATTGAATAATGTTTACAGAATACTTGTTCAACAATCAAATCCAATTGAATAATTTTTAAAGAATACTGGTTCAACAATCAAATCCAATTGAATAATTTTTAAAGAATACTGGTTCAACAATCAAATCCAATTGAATAATTTTTAAAGAATACTGGTTCAACAATCAAATCCAATTGAATAATTTTTAAAGAATACTGGTTCAACAATCAAATCCAATTGAATAATTTTTAAAGAATACTGGTTCAACAATCAAATCCAATTGAATAATTTTTAAAGAATACTGGTTCAACAATCAAATCCAATTGAATAATGTTTACAGAATACTTGTTCAACAATCAAATCCAATTGAATAATTTTTAAAGAATACTGGTTCAACAATCAAATCCAATTGAATAATTTTTAAAGAATACTGGTTCAACAATCAAATCCAATTGAATAATTTTTAAAGAATACTGGTTCAACAATCCAATCCAATTGAATAATTTTTAAAAAATACTGGTTCAACAATCAAATCCAATTGAATAATGTTTAAAGAATACTTGTTCAACAATCAAATCCAATTGAATAATTTTTAAAGAATACTTGTTCAACAATCAAATCCAATTGAATAATTTTTAAAGAATACTGGTTCAACAATCAAATCCAATTGAATAATTTTTAAAGAATACTGGTTCAACAATCAAATCCAATTGAATAATGTTTACAGAATACTTGTTCAACAATCAAATCCAATTGAATAATTTTTAAAGAATACTGGTTCAACAATCAAATCCAATTGAATAATTTTTAAAAAATACTGGTTCAACAATCAAATCCAATTGAATAATGTTTACAGAATACTGGTTCCACG
>NC_136508.1:67522974-67535474 GCF_053919585.1 Euprymna scolopes
CAGAGTGGTGACCATTTGGGAATTATAGGCGCTGTATGTGCTCTCCGCTTATTTCAGCATTTGTTTCTAATCGTCTTGTACATACACTTCACTTGCCACTGGTTTTTAACAATGTCGACTCAGGAGAGGTGTGGTTGGAGATTGTGCACCTCCTGCTACGAACATTTCACACGCAAGTACCCCTTCGTGGGTATCCAGAGTTTGTCAAAGACTGAAGGAGCCTGTATATATATATATATATATATATATATATATACATAAAAGCGAAAATGTGTGCGTGTGTGCATTTTTTTCTGTATGTCCGGCAAAGGCTTTTTTCACCGGGATTCTCAAGGTGTACTATTTCTTAAAACTTTTTATATACTGTCTAAATCATAATATCTAGGATTTGCGAAGGCGCTTCGCATCTAGATTTATTTACATCGACTTGTACAAAATGCTTGCTATTTCAGGCCCTTTCATGTTGATTCCGCTTTTTTCGTATAAAATCGAAACTAATCTAGCGCGAATGCATTATTTCGACTTCCAGAAAGCAATCAGCTTTTGATCAATGTGGGGGAACCCCTTATATCAGACAATCGCTATTCATTGGGACACTTCCCTTTTTATAGGCATCGGGTTTTCCCCCAACATCTTGGGGAAACAAAACTCAAAAAAGCTACCCCGCAGTGCAAGTAAACTGCGGTATTTTTATTTGACCTCATTAAATTCAAAATTATGCACCTGTCAATTTGTGTAAACAACCCCCCCAAAAAAAATCTGCCTCGCAGTAAGAGTTAACTGCGCGATTTCTACGGCGTTATATTTGAACTCATTCAGTCAAACTTTTTCCTCTCCTTCTTCCTTGCTGGCCGAGCTAGTAAACATGTCAGTTTTATTTATCACATTTTATTTTCCATCTTCACGTCAAGGGTCCTGGTTCGATCCTACCTACCTACCTACCAAAACTTTTTTGTTTGTAAACCCTCCTCCCAACACACACACCTACAAACACCCGGGCAACGCCGGGTACCCCCGCTAGTATATATATATATATATATATATATATATATATATATATATATATATATATATATATATCCTTTGCTACCAGTCGTCGCGGGTTCGCTCCACTGGACATGAGCATTGGAGGTTCAGAGGGTGTCTATCTGATGCGCAATAGATACTGCACCTAAACTGCGCAAGCATGTTTGGAGCCAAGGTGGAAAGTCCGGTGGTGATATATATATATATATATATATATATATATATATATATATATATATATATATATAGAGAGAGAGAGAGAGAGAGAGAGAGAGAGAGAGAGAGAGAGAGAGGGTCCTTTAAAAATACTTAAGTATAGGCACTGTCTGGAAAGAATAAACTAAGAGTTAGTCAACTAGCGTTTATGTAATGTCTTCTTCCACGTGATCTCTCTCCTTTTTATATTCGTTTTCGTTTTCCTTATCGTAACGTCATTTTGTTTACGGCTCGGTATTTGCATATACAAGTCCGCGCTCTGTTAGATTCTTAACAAACATGAAGCAATGTAAAATCTCGTTGAATTAGATGGAGCACCTATTATTTCTGTTTTTATTTTGTTTTCTATAATATAAATCTCACCTGGCTGTTTAAATGTGCGTATGCATGTATGTATGTCTGTCTAAAACTTTCGACAGAGGCGACGGATTTTCACGAGATAGATATCGTTTTGAACCCGACCCTTCGGACGACAAATATCGAAAAATTGGCCGAAACGTTAATTCCTTTATCCTCAACTGGGCATTTTTCTTCAGGGAGGGGTCGCTTTTGTCGCCGATATTTTCGAAAGTCATCGCCTCTTTTCGATTGTCTAGTCTTAATTTTAACCTACGTCACTTCCGGTTTGGCGATGCACGGAACAGCAAACACGTCATGTTTTTTTCACGTTCTTTTCCTCCTTCGCGGTACGGGTGCGAGCCTGTCTGCCTACCTACTACCACTTTTTTTTTTTTTTTTTGCTCAACACACACCTCCAAACACCCGGGCAATGCCGGGCACCCAAGCTAGTTATTTAATGAATAGTTTAGGGATGTATGGAAATAATAACGGTCGATCTTTAGTAAGTATACTTGTTCATATTGTAACCCGGTGACGTGAGTGTTGTGAGAGAACTTAATGTATAGAAAGTAAAACTGTTGGCTATTCTCTGTACGCGACTGTGTGATTGATAGAGATATTTTATTTGGATTAAATGCAACTTTATAGGCCCCCGTACTATCATCCAAATTCAAACCCCTGTCGCATCGCTGAAATGTTGCCTCCCTTACAAGTATTTTAATGGAATGTGCTCTGAGGAACTCATAGTACCTGTGCCCGCCTCGACGTAATACCTCCTACTAACCTGACAAGCAGCAAAATCCCAGCCTAATATGTAGAGATGCCTAGATGCTTGAAAGTTCAAGTTTAATGTAAACAAACATCTCGCGACGTAACTCTCGACATAGTGTGCACATAGATTTGGTTTCAAATCGTAATACCTTACGTTCAAGTGGTATTGTGCCCTGTTTGGGAGGGGGGGGGGGAATATGAGTACAATAAATTGTTTCCTTTCATTAAACATACGCAGATTTTTGCAGAGCAGGCTTCAGAAAAGACCGCAAGCGAGGAGTGCGAAAGGTTTGTCGAAATGGTGATCTGTTATTTTCCTATTGAAATTTAAGTGATAGAGGAAAAATTTCAACTGACAAATTCAAAATGTCTGTGTGAATATATCAGGAGCACCAGAAAGTTTCATCTGCTGTCCTACTGGTTTAGCAGGGCGAGAACAGGTTCGAAGTGTTTTCTTAAAAAAATAGAGGGTGTTTTTTTGTTGTTTGTTTTTAGAGGCAGCGAACTTTCAATCGATAACTTTATTTTCTTTAATTGCAGATTTGGCAATTATTGGTTATTTTGAATTTAGTTTGGATTGTCAAGTCATCATCAATGGACTGACACTCGAGTAGCGTTTGCAAACTGTGCAAATTTATTTGGAAAATCATTTTGAAACATTTGATGAATGAATAACTTCACGAAATGGACCTATCAAGTTCCCGCATCCTTCGTGCGATTTTACTCTATTATATTTTTTTTAATACGTATACCCCCCATGTCGACGGCGATAAACAAGACACAACAAACTACTTGGAAGACGATACTCGACGCGTTACTGAAATACAACCCAATGTAATAAGTAAAAACTCTAGATTACGCTGTACACGCGCGAGCCGCGTGCCCATATGTTCGAAAGTGTATTTATGCCAAAAATAACAAAACGTAATAGTTGAGATAAACCACATATTTGTAAAATAAAAATATTTTTCTGTGATTTATTTCAAGTCAATGTTCGTCGCCTCTAAAAAGAACACTCTTTACTAAGAAATATTTGATTCAGAGAAAACACTAATACTTTTGTAAAGAAAACGTTAAAACAAAAATCTCTATTTGAAAAGTAAGTATAGTAAATAATATCAACATAAGCTGTTATGTTTGTTCTATAAAATAATCATTTCAGATTTTGTTACAAAATATATTCAAAATATATTCAAAATGTAATCCAATTTCAGTGTGTTCATTACAAATTGATTTAGTATTCCCTATACAACAAAAATGTAATGCTTCCTATTGAAATGTCGCTACTTTTTGAAAAAGATTACTTTTATTCATTTACTTTTACATAAGATCATCACTTATCAAGGCCCCGAGGCACCTTGAGGATAAGGGTTAATGAGTGTACAATAGTCCATGGGACAATATCGTAGTTATCGTTAGAAGTGGAAATTTTGTAAGCTGGATTACTTAAGGGGATGGTTCATCAAGAATTTGTTTACACTGGACTTGGAGACGACCAAATTGTAGTCACAAATATTCAAAATGTGTCTTATAAAATTCAATATCAGCGTGTTTATTACAAATTGATTTTGTATTTCCTATAAAAACATGTAGTGTTTCCTATTAAAATTTCGCTATTTTGCAACAGATAATTATGTTTTATTATTATTATTATTATTATTATTATTATTATTATTATTATTATACACAGGAGTCACTACTTATCAAGGCCCGGGGCCACTTGAGGATAGAGGTTAATGAGTGTCGATTTGACAATATCATAGTCATCGTTAGAAGTGTAAATTTGATAAATTGGATTACTTAAAGGGAACAGCTCATCAAGAACTTGTTAACATTGGACTTGAAGATTACCAAATTGTATTCAGCTGAAAATCAGGCAAATGGAATAGAGTGCCACAGGCGTTTAGTTCTGAGAAAGAAGCTTTGTTCATGGAATCTACGTTTAGGTTTAGGCACAGATAAAGAGTGAGGGAAATTATTAATAGTGGTTTCGACATTTTCTTATCAAATATAAGTTTGCCTTTATGTTTTGGCCCAGAAGGGTCACTAAGGAAGACAACGAGCACGTAAATGACTTAAAACGAGGTGCTTGTATTGAGAATAAAACAGAATATGCAGAGAGCAACAGTCGTAGTATTTAACGCATAGATGGCGTACTACAAAGTACATAAAACACATCACCAGACTCGGTACCTCTATTTATACAGTTCAAAACAACACTTTGCTAAAAATTGTTTTAGTGTTGTGATGAAATAAACTTTTCATGTGTTTTAATACGTTTTTCGGGCACAAATGTTTAGCGTTTTCATCAAATATATTTTTTGTGTATTTTTAGAATAAACAAGTTTTAATGTTATCTCTTAAACTACATTTTTACTAATTTTTATTTATTGTGGACTATTATGCTTATCTTTCTTAGTTGTTGTTCCACAACGTTTCGGTCAACTATTCCTCTGGCCTTTGTCAGGTGGTAACCGCGACGGGATAGGCACTCCGGCGCCAGAGGAATAGTTGTCGAAACACAACAACTAAAAAAGATGAGGATAATAGTCCGCAATAAATAAAAATTAATAAATAATACTCATCTCAATAATGAATTCCAGTTAAATAATATATATACATTTTTACTGCTTTTATGTAATGATATTTTATAAGTTTTTTCCTATAATATTTTTTCCTACAAAAATTATTTAGTCTTTTCTACAAAAAAAAGGGGGAATTTGGTGCATTTTTTACAAGGGGGTCACCAGTTATTGAGGTCCTAGGGCCACTTGAGGATAAGGGTTTATTAATGTAAGGTGGTAGTTTAATCATCGTTAATGGTGTACATTTGGTAGAATTTGGATTATTTAAGGGAATAGCTCAACAAGAACTTGTTTACATTTGACTTGAAGGCTACAATACTGCAATCAGCCGGAAATCAGGTCAACTGAACAGTGCCCTACGTGCAGGCAGTTCTGGGAAATAGGCTTTGTTCATGGAATCTGCATTTAGATTTAGACACAGAAAGTGGGAAAAATTGTTGATTGTGATTGTAGCTAGTCGAGTGTTTTTTGTGAAAGTCTGGCAAGGGGGTCCAGAGATTGGAGCTCAGAGAAGCATTTGCCATGAAAATAAAGATAGAGCGGAGACAGGCTTGCAATGTCTCTTCTGTGGGAAAGAGGCCGTAAGGAAGAGAAAAGAACATCACACACCAGATCTCGAAGCCGGTCTTGGACTCTATTAAGGTCAGACCCTCCCCAGATGAAGCAACACTATTTCATCTTAGGACTTACTTGGCTCTTTATTTATTTACTTTTTAATGTATCTCAAACGTTGCGTAGTTATGTGTTTCCTATATTTTTTTATAAAACTGTTTACTATTTCCTATACATTGTTTTCGTTTGTTATAGAACACAAGTGTGTGTTTGTCATGTTTTTTTTAATGTTTCCAATATAAACGATAGTTAATAACAAAATCTTTTTAGATATTCACAAAGTTTTTAAGTAAAAAGAAAGTATTTAATGTTTTCCATCAAAAATATATTAATGTTTTCTAATGATTCATTTTTTTTACCATTTCCTACGATTTCTTAGCGTTTGTTATAAAAATATTTAGTTTTTGCTATTAAGCACATCGCTTGGTTTATTTTAGAGTTCCAACAAAAAATTTTTGGGGAGTTGTACTATAAGTTTTATTTTCCTATATAATGTGTAATTTTTCTACTTTAAAATATTTGTCGTGTTTATTATAAGTTTTAGTTTCTTATAAAATATGGGATGCTTCTGTTTGAAAAGGTGTGAATTTATTATTAAGAAACCTTTTAATGTTTTTCGAAAATAAAATGTTAATGTATTTTCTTTTTTTAGTTTTCCCTATAATAAAATATATGTAGTGTTTCTTATAATAATATATAGAGATTTTTCTTATAATAAAATACACGTGGTGAATAATAATAATAATAATAATAATAATAATAATAATAATAATAATAATAATAATAATGTTTCCTTTAATAAAATTATATAGTGTTTCTTATAATACGATACACTATAATACAAATATATGACGTGTTTCCTACGATAAAATATATGTAGAATTTCCTATAATAATATATAATATAATATAATATAATATATATATGACGCATTTCCTATAATACAATGTTTTCTATAATCAAAATATATAGTTTCTTATAATAAAATACACGTAGTGTTTCCCATAATAAAATATATGTAATTATTCATAAAATTAAATATATAAAGTGTTCCCCATAATAAAATATATATGTAGTGTTTCCTATAATGATATATACGAAGGGCCTGCAATAAGTAATGCCTCTAACCTACTTCCCATAGCAGTAGAGCAACGACACTTGGCACAGTTATTAGTCTTTCTCTACATAGGAACCACCCAGAGTTATGCATTTCTCCCATCGTTTGATGCAGCTCTGGAGACCGTTTTTATAGAACACACCAGGTTGGTCCTCCAACCACGACGTGACTCCAAAAATCAAGGCTGCATCATCTGGGAAACGTTTTCCTTTCAAAAACAAATTCATGGCTGGAAGAGATGAAAGTCAGAGGGTGCAAGGTCAGGAGAGAAGGGAGGATGGGGAAGCTTTCATAACCACACGCCCGTGCTTCTGATCTGTTGACATGCGAGTTGTGGACCGGAGCGTTGTCCTGCAGGAGGAGGGTACCTTTGCTGATCTGTTCCGCCTCTTGATTTTGATAGCTTCCCTTAATTTCCTCAAAAGTGAAGCATAATAGGCTACTGTAATTGTGGTACCCTTTGCAGAAAATCTGTCACCACCACTCCGTCCTGGTCCCAGAAGACTGTGAGCATGACCTTGCCAGCGGAGGGCTGCACCCTTGGCTTCTTTGGAGGTGGTGAATCCAAGTGCTTCCACTGCATTGACTGGGCTTTGGTCTCTGGATCATAGTGATGGACCCAGGTTTCATCCTGTGTAATCAGTCTTTTGAAAAACTTTGACTCATCTTCTTGGCACATCTCCAAATTCATCCTCGAGCAATCGACGCGTTCTCGCTTCTGGAATGGTGTGAGCAACCTGTGAATCCATCTCACTTCAGTTCAAACACCTGTAAAACAGAAACCACAAATAGTTCAGAGCTGTAATTTGCCACATAATCCATAGAGATATAAATTATTGCACATTCAAAATTTCAGCTAGATCAGTAATGGAAGCGGGTCAGCAGCATTACTTATTGCACGCCCCTCGTATGTATATATCTATAATATAAAGCTGAACGTCTGTGTGTCTGTTCATGAATAGGCTCCTATATGGTTGACTATTATAGAGAACTGATCACATATAATGATAGAATATGTATCGAGACACAGGAATGGGTATTTTTGGTCTGGCATAATGATGATTCATTAAAATTGTGGGGTCTGCGTACGCGCCTAGTCCACAAAGTATGGAAATAAAAAATTTGAAAATTAAAATAAAACGTTTACAATGGTTTTTGATATAGATGTACATAATAATACTTTGATAAGTATGTTTTAACTTAAATAGGGATGGTATAATAAAATTGTTGGGTCTGCGTTCGTCCTGGCCTCCATAGAATGGAAATAGGCACAAACTTTAATAAAGACTTGTCATATCTATCTGCGTAAGTATACTTTGATAATTATGTTTCAGTTTGAAGAAATATGGTAAAATAAAATTATGGGGTGTTCGTTCGCGCCTGACCTCCATAGAATGTAAATATGCCACAAAGTTTAACAATGTTTTTTTAATATAGATCCACAGAATATTGTGATAAGTGTTTCAGTGTGAACAGGTATGGTATAATAAATTATGTGGTTTATCTATTTTATTTTTAATTTCATCATATTTTGCCTTGGTTTTGATACCCCCATATATATATATATATATATATATATAGATATATATATATATATATATATATATATATATATATATATATATATATTAGACTAGACTACCCATGACCTGTTGCGTCAGTATGTTATATTAGCTATGGAATTAATGTATGAGCGTAGCATGACACTTCTGACGTAAAGAAAATAGTTTTTTGTGACATTCTATTTCTATGAAAGTACATTAAACTTTAAAAAGAATATAGATAAATTTCTATGAGTCGTTCTGTTTATGATTGCTTATTTTTGAAAAAAAAAAAACTTCCAGCCATTAAATTATAATGGGTTTGCCATACTTATAGGTAAATGTGCAATGAACAGATACCATAATACTTAAAGTTAAATTCAAATTTTGATATATCTTTTTTTAAATGAAATTGTTAGTTGAAAGTACAGAATAGTTAAAAACACTCTTCCCATGTTAAGAATGGATTTTTAAATAGAAAATGAAAATAAAGTAACTTTTTTCATTTATTTTAAACAAATGGCCCATTGGGTCATGAATATTTAATTTATATGTCAATAATAAGTTCAATAAAACTAATTAAGACAATGCGGAAATGGACGATGTAAAAAAAAAGCAGGAAGTGTTTACAATTGGTCATTTGGATAATTTAAACGCAAAACAAAAGAATTGGGACGCTGAAAACATACACAGTAAAATAATACGTTTGATTGTCGCGTTGATTATTTATTTGTAACGCAAATTAAAAAAAACATATTTTCGGGGTTATTTATTTATGTTGGTTATGTAGAAGAAAATATATGAATGTTTTTAAGAAAGTTGTATTCAAAATTGGAGAATAAATTTAAAAGAAAAAGGAAAGCGGTGTGTAAATCGCCGTTGTAAAATGCGCTTATGGTTGTCAACGGATTAAAGTAGATTTATTTGTAAGAAATTTTCGTTAAAATAGCTTAAACGTAATACAGAAATTAACACTGTAAAAACAAATGCAGAAAGTATTAGCAATTGTTCATTTGGATAATTTAAACGCGAAAAAAAAAATAACAATTGGGACACTGAAAACGTACACAGTAAAACAATACGTTTTATTGTCGCGCTGATTATTTATTTTTACCGCAATTAAAAATAAACATATTTTCGGGGTTATTTATTTATGTTGGTAGTGTAGAAGAAAATGTATGCATGTTAGCAAAATGGCATAATTTTCGACGCTGAAACCAACAGAGCAACGACATTTGCAATAGATGTAAACATTAGCAGAAGAAGGTGAGCTAACTGATTTGTACCAAATTTACGACTATTCATTTGTGTGACTTAAAACTAAATGTTATGATAAGTGATTCTGAACATTAGTCGGTAACAATGCAGAAAATTGACGATAGAAAATTATAATTGATTTAAAACAATGCGTGTCGCTAATCCGTGTGTAGTAATTGTGCGTATTCCGGAATAATAGAATTTTATGGTCTCAGTTAAAGATTTAATGTTAAATTGTGTTAGGGAATGTTAATGAGGAGGAATCATTATTTTCCAATAATGACGTGTAAAGGTAGTTGTATGTGTATGAGTGTTTCATCCAGTTAATAAGCGTGACATGGCAATATAGTTATAATGTTTAAATAAATACCCGGTGTTGACTTGAAGCATTGCGAGGACTTTGTGTTTAGAGGGGGAAAATACGAGCTATTTCGTCTAAAGATCTTGGCGATCGTGATGATGCCGCTTGTAAGAAGTAGGGTAGGATGTTATTATAACGAATAAATGTGTATGTAACGGCGTTCGAATGTTACATAAGATGGTGAATAATAGTTTAAACATAAGAAATTTGTATGCGGCATTTGTTATTGCAAACCTACCTAGTTACAAAGTTGCAAAGGATAGAAAAAGAATTATAACAATTGTTTATTTATTTTCAAAATAGGAACGTCCAAAAGTAAGGGACAAAATTGAAAACAAAAACAATGTAAACAGTATGCTATATTCAAATTTCTTGATTTCCTATAAAGAATAAGTCTTACTTAGTCATTTGCAAATGTTGCATTAGCCGACACCATTGCGAAACGTCAAAAATTTGATTACTCTGTGAGACAAGCTATTGTGAATCTGCACAAGGAAAAGATAAGGCCATCAAGCCAGATATACTAATATGGAACATGACCGAAAGGACTGCACTCATTATCGACGTCACAGTTCCAAACGACTTTGGCCTTAATAGAGCAGAACGGGAAAAGATAACAAAATATCAGGACCTAAAAAATGATCCAAAAACAACGTGGTCTCTGAAAGAAATAAACAATATACCAGTTGTGACAGGAGCGACTGACCTAATAAAAAAGAACATTCAAAAATACTTAGAAGCTCCCTGGAAAACCAAGCTGTAAGGAAATACAGAGAGCAGCCATAAAGGGAACAGTATGCATTCTTAAAAGAGCCCGCGGATATAAATTTAAACTGTAATAGGATCAAGTGTTAGCCCCAGGGAGGAGCCCCTTGATCTCTTCAAACTAACAAAAGTAAAAAAAAAAAAATTAGAAAGATTTCAGAGAAAGTGAAACGTTCCAAGAGTGTTGTAGGCAGGGTTGTTAAATTCTACAATGATACTGGCAAAATAGTTCGTGCTTTTAAAACCGACAGATACCGCAAAACTTCGGCAAGAGAAGATCGAATAATGCAGCGTATTTCATGTTAATGACTGTTTTAAGTCTTGCACAGAAATTAAAAACGTTATGATTAGTATCTCTGTTAATGTGTCAAGACCGATGTTTCTAGACGACTGCAAGAAATAGGGCTGTTTCATCGAACCCCAGGGAAGAAACAACTTGTTAGTTCGAAGAATAAGAAGAGATTAGAGTTTGCAAACAGGTATGTAATTTGGACATATGAAAATTGGGCAAAAGTATTTTTCAGTGATGAAAGCAAGTTTAATTTATTTGGAAATTGGGGGGAAAAACAATGTAAAGAGACATATTGGTAAATATTGAGTGCAAAGTGTACTAAAACAATTGTCAATTTGAGGGCGGAAGCGTCATAGTATTTGGAATGTTTTCTAGCCAAGGTACAACGTCTCTTGTCCAGTTACAAACTCGTGTAAACGCGCAGATCTATAAAAACATTGTTCAAGATCATGCTGTGCCAAACATACAGAATTCATGTTTCAATAGGTCTATCTTTATGCAAGATGTTCCATGTCACAAGGCAAAGGTTGTAATGAGTTACCTTAGCGAGCAAGATTTCGAAATTATGGATTCCACCGCAAAGTCCTGACTTAAATCCAATAGAAAATCTTTGGAAGACCTTAGAGGTGAAAGTTATGAAAAGAAATCCCACTAACACAGAGGAGTTGTAGGCAAAGCTTCAAGAAGAATGATTTAAAATTAGTATCGAGGATTGTAAAGAACGGATTCGTTCTTGTAATCGAAGATGTGCAGCTGTCATTGAGAGCAAAGGCTCAGTTACTAAATATTGATTGTACATGTATTTTTATTATTTTTTTGGCTGTTTACATGTTTTTCCCAATTTTGTCCCTAACTTTTGGACGTTCCTATTTTCAAAATAAATAATTCTTATAATTCTTTTTCTATCCTTTGCAAATAATTCAAATTTTAGTATGTTATTATGGATGATAACGACTACCAGTTGTCAAGATCTCAGCTTTTCGCAGTTGTTATTTCTAACAAATATTAGGTTTAAAAATTTTTGGACGCTACTGTATATATATATATAGTAAGTTATAAAAAATATATGGTGTAGCAGAAACAAATAGAACTCTTTTCTTGTGTGTCAGTGCCTCCCCTGACTGTGCGATATGGCACATACTGACCAATCAGAGGCATAGTGCAGGGATCTTCCTTACCCCCTAAAGAACTATAACTGCTTCCGTCCCGGACGAGAAAAACTCTTCCCTTTTCCAGCGAGCAACAGCAGCACCAACAACAGTTACAACCTCTCGCATACTTTTCGTGACAACTGAAACCGGCAGAACAACGTTACAGCACGTTTGGCCGTGAACTGCTGGCAATGTACCTCGCAGTGAAACACTTTCAACATTCGCTCGAGTGTCGTCAATTTCTGATCTACACTGATCACCATCCGCTTACATATGCACTTTGTTCTAAGCCGCGAAACACGCCATTTGGATTTTGTTTCGCAATTCACCAGCGATATCCGACATATCTCGGGTGAGCAGAATGCAGCGGCAGACGCCTTGTCTCGCCTTCCCATTAATTCTCTGTCCTCACCATCGAATATCGATTTACAGCAGATGGCCTTAGACCAGTCTAGTCTGGACACGTT
>NC_136508.1:67545474-67630474 GCF_053919585.1 Euprymna scolopes
ACACATTGATTCGAAAATGTTGTCAAATAACAAATATATAACAACTAAATGTTATCAAATGCAAGATACGTAATTTTTCTACCTAACTGGGTAAGTTTTTTTTTATGTTTTTATTTAATGTAAAATCATTATTCGGTTCGAAAAAGACTCGATCTTCAAAATAAGAAATGAAACAAAGACATCGAGCTCATCTTTTCTTGTTCGCCGATAGCCTTAACATTACTGGGTTTTTTTCTTCGAGCCGCTTAAACATTTTACATTAAATAAAAACACTATAAAAGTATCCAATTAGGTAGAAAAGTAACTTATCTTGCGTTTGATAACATTTGTTGTTTTTTTGACAACTTTTTCGAATCTGAGTATACCCATAAATATATTTACTTCCACGTATTTTAAAGCCGTTTTTGTCTTTTTTTTTTTAAACCTAAATAAATAATGTACAGCATACTGAGGCAATTTAAATGTTTTCTTCCGATCCAGAATGCCCCGTTTTTAGGAAGCTGGATATTCCCCATCCAGTTAGGTAGAAATGTAACTTTTGATAACATTTATTTGTTATATATATATATATATATATATATATATATATATATATATATATATATATATATATATATATATATATATATATATATCTTTTTTTACAACTTTTTCAAATCTATGTGTACAGTAATACATACCCCCAAAAACCTCATTCAGTTAGGTAGAAATGTAACTTTTGATAACATTTTTTGGTTATATATTTGTTTTGTTCTTTTTTTGTTGTTGTTTTTTTTTATAACTTTTTCGTGTCTATGTGTATAGTAAAACAAACCCAAGTAAATTATTAAATACAGATAAACATGAATTACATTATTAAATACAATAAACATGGATTCATTTTTGCTGGATTTTTTTTTCAATAAAGAACCTGACAACTTCATCACTACTAAAATTAAAAACAAACGTTAACGAAATAAGTTGAGTTTTTAAAGTATCTAAAATTGGAAAAAAAAGTTTAATAAACTTTAAAATTAAACGTAAAACAAGAAAACATTTATAAAAATAATTTAACAACTTACTTTTAATAGATAATTTGGTTACTTTTTAGTAAACACTAACAGAATAATCGAGTTAATCTGTGAAGTTTTGGAACGGCGAGCGCAACGGTGGAAGGGAATGTATTCAACCAGTTTATTTAGATCCGTGCTAGCTTCCGTATTTTATTTCATAAAACAAAGCATACAAGAATATCGCAGTCCATATACAAAAACTGGATTTTAACGCAATATTAATTTTGAATCGGTTTTACTCTGGCCATAAAATAGCTTGCAAGAGCCATGTAAATTTTATAACTTTATATTTAAAAAAAAGAATTTTACACAATTAATTAAAAAATCTATGTTGTAGCAGAAATTTTGAAACAATGTCATTTTAATCGTTTTAATCTTTTAAAAATGAGGTCATTTTTAAGAGGTTACTTTTTCTTGGCGATTCAACTGATTATAGTATATATTAATTAGAAAAAGCGCTATAAAAAAACATAATAATATTAAATTTCTATCAATTTTTAATTATAACTTCAAGGTAAGATTTGTTCATTATGTGTATTTAAACTTTAAAAAATAAATACTAAGTAAATTCCTCCTAAAAGCTGTTCTATACACACACACACACACACACACACACACACACATATATATATATATATATATATATATATATATATATATATATATCCTCAATAAGGATACATACGTTTTTCAAGGAGTTTGCAGCAGCAAGTGTAGATATACACAAGACATAAATAGTTCTTTCAACATAAAGGTTGGTGGTGTATTGGTTCTCCAAATCTACATGAACCTATTAACAGCCATAACTCAACTACCAGATTAAATAATAACACCAACTTAAACCAATCTACCGATCAATTACTAATCAACCCACCATATAATAATCCAACAACAGACCTAACGGAAAATAATCACAACAAGCAAGAGATTCATCTGCCTTACTTTTAATGCTAGGTTTATTTATGGTGTCTTTTAAATTCAATAAAAACCCTTCAAAATTTGCTGATGAGGAGACCTTGCTTATCAAAAAACTATATATAATTATTGTACATAACTTGATATATACCACAATAAAAAGCATTGTTTTCCGAAACGATCGTACAGATAATTGATTTTGTTGTTGTTCCTTCTTATGAAACGGATTTTTAATTTAATTATAATTTGATTTTTAAATTTTAAATTATCAATCACATTACTTAATATATATATATATATATATATATATATATATATATATATATATATATATTATGTGTGTGTCTGTGTGTCTGTGGTGATAAATTAATTTGAAAAAATAAAATTTTGATGAGACGAACTTAGTAATCCATGTAAAATTTGTACATTAACTCCAGAGAATCCTTACCGCGTTTATATAAAATTGCTCAATAATTAATACTCATTTTTATTTACATAAATATTTATTTGGTTACACACTGGCAGACATGTCTAAGTTCTAGCTGTAAACCAACTTAACTTTGTCAGGCCACCCTCATCTCTACCTTCATATTAAGAAAGTGACTTAGAGAAGTTCGATTGATTTGCGGCGAGAAATAAAACATGTCTGCAAATGTATTGCTAAATAATGTTTGTATAGATAAAAATCTTTATAAACATACGTAAATGTACATACATAGAGATGTGGGAAAATATGCCTCTGCGTATTCTTTATATATATATATATATATATATATATATATATATATATGTGTGTGTGTGTGTGTGTGTGTGTGTATGTGTGTGTGTGTGTGTGTGTGTGTGTGTGTGTTTTAAGCGTTTTTAAAGTGAAAGCTTAATGATTGTTGGCATACAACAGGACATGTAAACAACATTTTGCTATATTCTAAAGATTAATCTTAATTTTTCAAAATAAAAAAAAAACTTTAGCAAACAGGATTCTGAACAGAAGCATGTGCTCTATCCCAACTGTCATCAATGAACCTGACGTAATCTCGTCAGCATCAGACAAAGCCAAACTCTTTGCCATGAACTTTGCAGCTAATTCTACCCTATGCGACCAAGGCCGCCAACCTCCAGTATTTCCTCGAGTATCGAAAAATATTCTACGCGATATACAAATAGCTGTGCGTGAAGTTGCCAAGTTAATCAAAAACCTTGATTCCAGTAAAGGAACTGGCTCTGACGGCAATCCTATTATAGGACTAAAAAGGCTTCAATCAGAATTAGCTCCCATGCTTACAAAACTGTTTAAGTGTGGTCTTAAGGAGAATTGCTTCCCATCACCCTGGAAAAGCCCTGTATTTAAGAATTCAGGTGATCGGTCATCTCCCTCTCAGTACAGACCAATAAGTCTCTTGTGTGTCATGAGTAAGTTGCTGGAATCTGTGTTAAATAGAGAAGTAGGCTACCACCTCAGCAAAAATAAACTTAGTGATATTCAATATGGTTTCCGTTCTGCTAGATCTACAGCAGCTGTGCTTAAGGTTATATCTAATAGGATTAACGACTCTCTTGGCGGAGGTTTCATTTCTAGGGCAGTTGCTCTTGACATATCAAAGGCTTTTGATAGAGTATGGCATAAAGGTCTACTTCATAAGATCTCCATTTACGGTATAGTTTGTAATGTCTTCTCAATTATTAAATCATTTCTGTCTGATAGGTTCATAAGAGTAGTTATTGATGGGTAGAAATCAGGAGTTCCTCGGGGGTCCATCCTGGGCCCATCTCTCTTCCTAATCTACATCAATGATCTTCCAAATCACATCCTTAGATCATTTGTAGACATTTATGCTGACGACACTACCATCTATGGAAGTACATCAAAGACCGTTAACGACAAAGTTCTCTCTGATTATCTCTCTCCTCTGATCTAGAGCATGTGATACAATGGAGGGAAATGGCTGGTAACTTTTAATGCATCTAAAACCAAACTTCTGTCTTTATATCATCAACGTTCTGATCTCCACCTGGCATCAATTAAAATGAATGGCTCTCGTCTTGAGGAGGCCCCATGTTTTGACAAGCTCCTAGGTTTGACTGTTACTCTTGATCTGAAATGGAACACGTACATCAAATCTGTTGCCAAGGATGCTGGGAAAATGGTGCGATCCTTCTATCGATCCAGTAGACATCTCACTGCTGATGCAATTCTCTACCTATATAAGAGCCAGGTACGTCCAAGGATGGAGTACTGTTGCCACATCTGGGCAGGAGCTGCTAGAAAGGACATCCCACCTTGACAGAGTTTAAAACAGACTTCGTAGCTTAGTGGGGGGATCCCTTTTCTGTTCCATGCAAAGATTATCTCACAGAAAAGCCTGTCTGTGCTTTATCGTTATTTTCATGGCTAGTGTTCGTCTGAGTTCCAATACTATCGTCCCCCCTCGCCAAACTTTCACGAGAAACACTCGTCTAGCTGAAAACACCAGTAAGAATTTCCCCCACTCTTTATGTGTCTAAACCTAATCATAGATTCCATGAACAAAGCTTTTTTCTAAGAACTGCACATCTGTGGAACTCTCTTCCTTTTGCCTGCTTTCAAGCCGACTATAATATGGTCGTCTTCAAGTCCAACGTAAACAAGTTCTTGATGAACCGTTCCCCTTAAGTAATCCAATCTACCAAATTTCCACTACTAACAATTATTATGACATTGTCCCATTGACCACTATACACTTATTAATCCTTATCTTCGAGTGGCCTCCGGCCTTGATAAGTGGTGACTCCTTTGTAAAAAAAAAAAGAGAAAAAATTACATATCTGTTTCGTTTACAGCAAAATCACCGATATATCTATGCCAATTCCGGGCCTGTCTTTCATGGGCTTATTAGAAAACTAGAAAGTTCGCAACCATAAAAATACATACAGATGCAATAAAAAAAACAATTAACTTGAAAGGCGTTCATCTTATATGGCAATAAATTGTGGGGCAGAAAAAAATAGGGAATTTTATTCTAATGCTCCAGATTTTTCACAAATTACTGACTTGGTCTGTCTTTATATTATGACAGAAAATACGTTATAAAGATATACCAGACGTTCTAGGAGATTTATACAGAAATGAGACCTAATTGTTTGTTATGCGTTGCAATAGAAATTTGAAAAATAAAACTAAAGAAAAAAATTACTCTTTTTTTAATGAATTAGATTTTTAATAAGTATATACATAAATTTGAAAGTAGTAAATACTTAGGCATGAAATTTAATTTAGATGAAAATAATGTTAAATCCCCACTATAAACTATAAACTTTATATTATTATAGCTAGTAACTAAAGAAAAAAAAATTACTCTTTTTTTAATGAATTAGATTTTTAATAAGTTGCATCTCTCCACAGATCTTCCAATGAAGGTACTTACATACTTTGTTGTGACGGGCAGTGTAAAGGCCATCTGCCAATAAGATTGGACATGCAGACATTAGGTGGCTTGGGCTCTCAATTGCTGAGTGGCAAAACCGGCGTTGGCCATTGGCTTGTAGGTCGGCCATTTTTTTTATCCATTTATGAGAAAGCCCTGATCTTGACTCGCTATAATGAATCTTTCCTCATGAAATGGAAGTATCCCGCTCTTGAGCCATTGGAGTGAAGCACCTTTGTCTATATATTCCCGTTTAAGCTCCTCTATGAACTTTCCTGCTCTTTTATGTTGTTCCCATCCTTGTTTTTTGTGTCTATCTCGATTTCGGTGTATTTCTTTCTCTTTTTTCTTGCAATCTGTGTTGCTGGTTCATCATATATCTCGGCAGTATTTTCCAGTATGTCACCTCAAAGTTTCCAGCAAGCTTTGTGACTGAGGTTTGTTGGAGTAGACGTTAATGGTGGTCCAATGGACAATTACTTTAATTAATAACAAATAGTAAATACTTAGGCATGAAATTTAATTTAGATGAAAATAATGTTAAACCCCCACTATAAACTAAATAATAATTTATATTATTAAAGCTAGTAACTCAAAACTATCCAGCGTCTATAAAAGTACTAAAGGAATCCTAAGGCAAATGAGTAGATATACAATAATAACAAAATATATTATAATTAAACATTACTAAGATTTGGATATGATAACGAAAATTAATTTTGTCAAGAGTCTACTGTTTGTAAATAAAACTCCATACGGATTGACATCATATATGGCCATGTGAAACACTAAATCAAATATAAACGTAAATTCAGACTGTATACACATACGTGGAATGTGAATTTTAATACACTAACTCAAACAATAAATTATAAATAGTAGCAAGGAGAAAAGAAATCGGCAATGTAATTTCATATGGTTTCATCCACCGTATAGTAAAAATATTCTAAACGATATCCCTATAGAATTCTACAAAATTAGAGAAAGACAATTTCGAGAGATAGTAGATCGGGGAAGATTATTAACAAGACCATCGTAAAATTAATTCAATATCTATCAACTTAGATTCAACTATTATAAGTTCTAATAATACTAAATTAAATCGAAAAATAAATACTGAAATATCAAATAAACATTTAATTGTAAGCATGTTAATACATGTTCATAACAATAAAATTGCTTAACCATAAACATAATATATAAATATATACATATATATATGTGAGTGTGTGTGTGTGTGTGTGTGTGTGTGTGTGTGTGTGTGTGTGTGTGTGTGTGTGTGTATAATGGTATAGATGGAAATCATATTGGATCGTACACAAGCTCCATCGTCTGTAACTTAAAATATTTGTATAGAAATCACATATTCTCATGTAATATAAGAATAAATAATAAATCATTAGCTAAAGATGTAAGAAATTACGTACTATACGAATTGAAATCGTCCATTACACCTTTCATGAATTAAAACCATGTAACATACGTATCCTTAAATCAGTCCATATATATGTGTGCGTATAGAGAGAGAGGGACGGGGAGTGAGAAAGAAGGAAAGAAAGAGAGAGACATAGCCAAGGGTAATTTATTTATCATGTGATAGGAAATTCTCCAGAATTGTAGACATCCTTCGTAATTCACACATTTAGGATTCAGATCAGATTAATACAGAATCCAAAACATACCATAAAAGCAAATTTGTGACATTAGAATAAAAACACTAATCTCTTTGAGAGCAAAATATTACATAACATAGAATACAAATAACACAGCACAACAAACATATAATTGCTATAGATATAAGAATAATATATAGTTTCCTTTGAAATAAATGAGATATAGTTTAGATATTAGATAGTAACTAAATTCGATGGTGTCTACATTTTTTGTTATTGTTAAAATATTTATATCATTTAGTGCGTGGAGATGAAAATATTAAATTTCTTTAATTATTTCTTTTTTATATTTGCATATATATATTATAATTGGTAGTCCAGTGGTAGAACGCATACCTAGTTATTCTAGTGTCCGTGGAAATTCTGAATTAAATTATGTAGAATTACAACAGAATTTATTGTTTGACAAAGGAGTAGAGATAATTAATGAAGATTTTTTCTCAATCCATATTTAATCTTTATCTGTTTGGGATCGTCTTATACATATTGATACAAGTATTTATTTTGACAAGCCTATATATATATATATATATATATATATTTATATATCTCTCTCTATATATATATACACACACACACACACACACACACACACACACACACACATATATATATAAGCGAAAATGTGTGTGTGTGTGTGTGTGTGTGTGTGTGTGTGTGTGTGTGTGTGTGTGTGTGTGTGTGTGTGTGTGTGTGTGTGAAAGTGTGTGAATTTTTGTGTATGTTCGCCAAAGGCTTTTTGCCGGGCTTCTCGGTCGGCTCACTCCTTCTTAAAACTTTTTATATGCTGCCCTGATCATAATATCTACGACTTAAGAACGGAGGTCGCGGCTATCTTTAATTTGCCCGACTTTTACGCCCTATTTTCTGAGATATTTTTCGTTACGCTTTTCAGGATAAAAAAAAAGCGAATGATGGGACGGGGAAACAGAAACTGGCTTGCAGCGCGAACTCCAATATTATACCTCCTTATCCTATAAAGTTTCTATGTCTACCATCTCTTCAGAGGAGAAAATATTAGCAAATGATTATAATGGTTTACACCTTATTTGGTAAAGTCAGTAAGACATGGAAAATTACAATTAAATGTTTCCATGTCTCATTGACTTTAGCAAATTAGGTGTAAAACATTATAATTATTTGCTAATAAGTTCTCCTCTGAAGAGATGATAGACATTGAAACCCTATAGGATAAGGAGTTAGAATATTTCAAATGTATTCTTTGTCTTACATAGAATAATAAAAATCTTTTTAATTTGAAATTTTACCATTTCACGTCATAAATTTTTAAATTTATTGAATGACTAAAATTTGATTTATTTGCTCTATCTTCTATATCGAGCAATTTTTATTTAGGTGGGATAGTCCGTATAGAATATTACTGCCAATAATATTTTGTAAGACCTATAATCACAGGTTCCATACCAGTTGACTGTTAGACAATTTTATTCTAAAGTATATATATATATATATATATATATATATATATATATATATATATATATATATATATAATAAAAACTTAACCTAGATTTAAAAGAGGTCATGACACAAGGTATCTACGCTAAATAGCAAACACAAAGGAACGGGTCAACCGGAGGTCAAATAGGCTTGTTCTGTAAATGCCTATTCATTGGCTGATTAGGAAGGGCGCGGTGGACACTAGAAAGCTGATTGCATAACAAAAACCTCAATAGAAGCTGCGTATATAAAAACGTGAGACAACCACAAAATTCTCGCATAAGCCTGAAGAATCCTAGAGTGAATGAAACGCTGAATATTTAGTGTAGTTTAATCGCCATATATATTTTATAACTTACTAACTAGCTCTACCTACGAATTGAGCACTGTTGAAGTAAATATTTAAAGTTTACACATAAATTAATACTTTCGTATATAAATTTATGTGAGTAAATGAAGTAGCTATATATATATATATATATATATATATATATATATATATATATATATATATATATATAAAATAAATAAATTCTGATTATTTTGGACCATCTTCCAATTACAGGATTTCCTTGGATTTTACTTGTGCAAATGGAAATTCAATTAACTTTCTTGAAGTTATATTTTTGGATTTTACCGTCTTTGGATTATTTATCTTTCACCAGACTATCCATTCACGTGTAATCACCTTTTTCTTCACCATATTCACTCTGCTTCACTTTTTCGTTATCAAGTAAGATCTTTGACTTACTTATTGTTTCATCAAATACTTTTGTATGCAAAATCCGATCCCGCATTTTGCTAATTCCTACCCTCTGATGAGAAGGAAAGTATTTCTTCGAAACTCCGCGGATTAAGGATTATCCACTTATCAAGTGTCCCCATTTTCTAGATTAAATATGCTTTTAACTCTTTTCAAAGTGTTTTTTAACATGTTTTAACTGTTTACTCATATATATATATATATATATATATATATATATATATACATTGAGATTAATGGAAATTGTATTTCGATGAGATAGAGAGATGGAAAAGGTAAAAACCAAGTTATGTGTTTATCAACGTTTCGTCTTTATTGCAAATATATCATTCAAACACTACTGTGTTTGAATATATGGTTAAATGGCAGTTTTAGTAATTTGGAACTGCTTTAAAGCAGTTCCAAATTACTAAAACTGCCAATTAACCATATATCACCGCTCACTCATTTTTCGACCAAATTTCAAACAATTATTACAGTTTATAGATCACCTTCTCAGCTATATTGTGGAAAAAAAATTCAATTTTCGTTCAGTAAAACAAAAGTTATGACGAATATTGTGGTGTTCAAAATCGTAAAAATATGTAAGGCCGTGAGTGACGGTTTTTATGACTGGTTTTCATGGCAACATCGTTGCTTCAGCGACTACTATCGCGAAAAGAGAAAAAACTTGTGAAACAGACAGAATAAAAGCATAAAAGGGAGATAATTGGGGCATTTTATTGAAAGCGGACGAGTGCCGTACATTGTTGTTACATATGTGTTTATGGGGGCAAAAAATAAGACTGAAATCAAACGAAACTTAAGTGAATTTATTGGAAACCTGGAAAAATCATGGATCACAATAGAAAAATGGGAGCATGAAAAGTAATATGGTTAAGCTTAAACATAGAAAAGTAAAAGACTAGTTGGTAAACCTTGAAAAGAAAAGGACAAGATATTCTTGTAAAATATAAAATAAATTTATAACTTAAAATGTTGCATCATTAAGAATTGTTTTTTAAATTCAATTTATAACATTATATAATCAATTCTTAATGCTGCAATAAGCTTAACCATATTACTTTTCATTCTCAAATGTTTCTAGTGCTATCAACCCAAAACTACAATAGTTGCTATCAACCCATTCGTTGAAGTCTTGGTTAGTGTTAAAACAATATATGAATGCTCAATTTTAAAATATGACAATTTTGTTTAAGTTTAAGTCATCTCTTTTTGGCTTAAAACTTATTGGTATATGACCGATTATTGAATTATATAAACCCAGTAAAATTCGGAATACTACAAATAAAACTATATATATATATATATATATATATATATATATATATATATATATATATACATATAGCTCAAATGACCTTGTAACGAGTGATGTAACCCACTTTCCGGTTTACGACATCCGGTTGCACATGCGCGCATAAACATTTACCCATAACAACGTAAACAAATAAACACAAATCGCTTCTTTTGCAGATTTTGACTTGCGCATTGAAATATTAACGTTATTATTTCGAAATTATTATTTAATATGGGAAGAGTGGGGGCGTTTTGCAACTATTCTTTATTACAACTATACTGTCGCTATTTTGTTACAACTAAACAACTTTAACCCGTTGACAAACATAAGAACAATTGTAGTAAAGTCAAGACTCCTACTACTACTATTACTACTACTACTCTCTATCCGTCTCTTTTCCTTCCTTCCTTCTTTTTTTATTTTTTTGTTTACATTTCTAGATACAATATAGTTGTGTGAGAACGGTGAATTTGTTGACACATTTACTAATCTGTTTCACTATTAGTTTTATTTTATTTTATTTATTTAGGTTTTATTTTTGCTTCAGGTTTTATTAATTATATATATTTTTATTTAGATATTTAGTTTCTATAACTTGATTGAAGGATTCCAATATGGGTTTTCATTCTTATATTTCTCATCGGTAGGTTCATATGCGTTTTTGCTGCTAAATGACTTTCGTCGGCGATCGATTCGTAGGAAAATCATGTTTAATTTTTAGATTCTTGAGCGATTGTTCGGAAAAATAAGTAACTTTACACAAATAGGGAGGATTTTTTTCATGTTTGAGTGATCCGTCCCTGATTTTTCATAGAAATGTTTCTGTTATGTCAAAAAAAAACTATTTTTACGTCACAAGTGTCACGCTCATACATGAATTCCATATATATATATAGTAATTTATGAAATATATATGGTGATTAAGCTACACTGAAAATTCGGCGTTTCATCCACTCTAGGGTTCCTCAGACTTATATATATATATATATATATATATATATATATATATATATATATATATATATATGTGTGGTTGGTTCTACATACAGCCTTTATCACTATAAACAAATCATGTGTGTGTGTGTGTGTGTGTGTGTGTGTGTGTGTGTGTGTGTGTGTGTGTGTGTTGAACTTTTCCCTTTCCTCTCTCTCTCTCTCTCTCTCTCTCTCTCTCTCTCTCTCTCTCTCTCCTCTTAATATCCCCTGACAACACGGGCGAATTCATTGCGAAAAATAACCTTTTAACCATTTGAGCTCAAAATATAGTTTGGAGTTATTTTTAATCGGATGATACGAAGTAACATCAATTCCATGCCAAAGTCTGACGAATCCTCATGACGATGAAATACTAAAAATTCTGTGTAGTTTAATTACCACATATATTTCTCAAACTTAGTGCTACTAACATATTGAGCACTGTCGAAGTAACCACTAAAAATAAATACATATAATTTTCTGTAGATACGTAATATATATGTATGTGCATGAATTTAAAATGGAAGGATAGAAATAAAATCCTCGACGTTTCGTCGGGTCCGTGCATTTCATTCAAGAAATTATAGATTCTAATACGATTCTTTTTTTTTTTTAATTGTTTTCAAATGTTAATTATTTCTTTTCGGCTTCCAGTAGGTGACCAGTAATGAGGATAGAAATATGGATCGTTTTTGTAGTTATTTCACTCATAAATAAGTGCATAGTCTGTTTATAATTGTTGGGTATTAAATTTTGGTTCCCAGATTATGCTTATTCATCTCCTCTCTGAGTTGATTTCCTTTAATTTCTATATTGTAAGATGAAAAGTTTGAAAAGGCTGCTGTGATGGTCAAAATAAATTTATTACTTTCTTAAATATGGAGTCTAGCACCTATCATATATATATATATATATATATATATATATATATATATATATATATATATATATATATATATATATATATGAAGATCGGGCTGAGTTCCAATCTCTGGTCCCTCCTCGCCAATCTTTCACGAAAAACACCCGTCTAGCTGAAATCACTTTCAGTAATTTCCCCACTTTTTATCTGTGCCTAAATCAAAACGTAGATTCCATGAACAAAGCTTCTTTCTTAGAAGTGCGCGCCTGCGGAACTCTGTTCCGTTTGCCTGTTTCCCACCTGACTACAACTTGGATGTCCCACATAAACAAATTCCTGATAAACCGCCACCTTAAGTAAGACACTTTATCAGATCTCCATTACTAGCGATTACTATGATACTATCCCATTGATTACTGTACACGCAATAACCCTTACCCCCGAGTGAGTGGCTTCCGGGCCTTGATAAGTGGTGACTTCCATGTAAAAAAAAAAATGTGCTTTTGAAAGTAACATTTTCATTTTATTATTTTTGAGACAGAATTTTTGTATTCCTACACGTCAACACATAGGAAATAAATACAGAAAAGATATGAACATCTAGATATTTTTCGTATTGATTTTTTTTATCTATAAAACTTAAAAAGGTCTCTGTGTGTGTGCTCACATTTCCCTACCAAACTACTCTGTTAATTTTCGGTCTAGAGACTCGAGATTTGACATAAAGGGTATTGAGATTTGGGAAAATCTTTTTAATCGGTTTCGGCCAGAAATTTGACTGTCAAGGAGTCAAAGTTCAACGATTCGATCTTTAAAAACTCTACCAAACTCCTCTGACAATTTTGGGTCTAAACAATTGAAATTTTAAATGTAGGTTACTTGGACATGGATCAAACTTTTTAATTTGATTTGAGCCTAAAACTATAAATATTAAAGTTTCTTTAGTCTAAACATTTGAAATTTTACATAAAGTGTATTCAGACATAGGGCAAGCTTGTTAATCGGTTTCGGTCAAAAATTTGAGCTGCCAAGTGGTCAAAGTAAAAAAATTTTACCTTTGCGGTGGCTAGTAAACTACTCAGCCAATTTTTGGCTTAAACATTTGAAATGTATACATAACGGGTATTCAGACGTTCGGCAAGCATCTTCATCAGTTTTGGGGCGATAATTTGGCTGGTAAAAGGTCAAAGTTGAAAGATCTGACTTTTGCAGATTCTATCAAATTCCTCCGCCAATTTTGGGTCTAAAGGCTAGGAATTTTAGATGTAGGTAACTTGGACATGGGTAAAACTTTGTATTTTGATTTGAGACCAAAACAATAAATATTAAGGGGGTTTAATTGGGGTCAAAGTTTAAAAAAATGGCCTCTGCGGTCTCTTCGAAATTACTCAGACAAATTTTGGTCTAAACATTTGAAATCTTACATAAAGTGTATTCGCAGGTAGGGCAAGTTATGAACAGTACATAGGGCTCGAACAAAGCCGGGCTTAACTGCTAGTATATATATATATATATATATATATATATATATATATATATATATATATATATATATATATATATATATATATATATAGAAAACGGCAAGGTATTGTATAATTGAATTTACAATATTTAATTAAAACAAGGAATACAAAATTATGGGTAAAGGTTCCTTATTCCATGGAGTATCAAAGGTAAGCTATTCTCTCCACAGGAAAAAACGTTACTAAAAGGTAAGTATAGATAAATATCTATTTTTGCTGATGAGCTCAATTTTTTAAAACAGTCGAGAAAATAATTATATATATATATATATGTATATATATATATATATATATATATATATATACTAATTTATAAAATATATATGGCGATTAAGCTACACTGAATATTCCGCGTTTCATAAACTCTAGGACTCTTTAGGCTTACGCATAAGCCTGAAGAGTCCTAGAGTGGATGAAACGCGGAATATTCAGTGTAGCTTAATCGCCATATATATTTTATAAATTACTAACTAGCTCTACCTACGTATTGAGCACTTTTGAAGTAAATACTTAAAGTTTACGCATAAATCTATACTTTCGTATATTAATTTTATGTGAGTAAATTAAGTAGTTATATATATATATATATATATATATATATATATATATATATATATATATATATTTGATCACCCTACTTCATATTAGCTTCAATATAATAATTGATACGTACGTAATCTACACAGCTTAAAATATCATATTTAAGCGTATCTTACGACTGGGCAACGCCGGGCGGCCTACTAGTTAATTTCTTTAAATTTGCGTGTAAATCTGGTAAGATAATTGACGCCTTGAAATAAGTTTATGGACAGAGCCAGACAGACGTTCATAAAAAATAAAGTTTGTAAGTAGATCAATCATTTGGAGCAAGATTACCTGAGACAGTAATGGCGAATGACCTAAACATATAAAGAAAGTGCGGCATTTGATTACTACGCGAGTTAATACAGGATTTGACCCGATTTAGCAGTTGCGATTCAATACAAGCATAAGCATATCTTCTACCTGTACAAGAGCCGATATTTACCTTTCCTTCCAACCGCAAGAGGATGTGACACAAGGTCGGAAGGTGGGAAAATGGGTCAGTGCTCCTAAAGAAGTAACACTTCGGCCTTGCAAAAATATGTCTGAATAACCGCGTTCGGCATTCCCCGGAGAGTGTGCCTCAGGCAACAAGCAATAATCTTGCTTCTCTCGAAAGCCGGAAGCCTGGGAAAGTGGACCTCCTAGGGCTACGCAGAACCAAATACGTCCTAAGATAGAGTACTGTTGCCACAGATGGAGAGGAGCTGCTAAGACTATTATGCCATGCATTGACAGGGTATAAAACCGTCTTTGAAATCTAGTGAGCCAAGCTATTTTCAACACACTTCTTTCTCTTTCTCCCAAAGGAGATATTACGAGTCTGCATCTGCTCTATCGTTACTTTTACGGTAAGTGCTCCACTGAGCTTCAATCTATGCCCCCTCTCTAAATCTTTCGAAACAGATACTCGTTTTTCTACAACAACTGTCAACAATTTCCCACACTCTCTATTTATGCCTAAAACTAAACGAAAATTCCATGAGCAAAGTTTATTTCCTAGAACTGTCCATCTGTGGAACGCAAGATCGTGAATCTGCTTCCCTGGTTTATCAAATCTATGAATAATTTATAATGAGCCATCCTCTGAAGTAATCAAGTTTGTTTGTGTTTTTTTTACAAAGGAGTTGTCATTTCTCAAGGCCCGGAGGCCACTCGAGGATAAGGTTTAATGAGTATACATTAGTCAATGGGATTATAGCGTAGTAATCATAAGTAGTGGAAATTTTGTAGAGTGTATTACTTAGGGGGACGGTTCATCAAGAATTTGTTTATGTTGGACTTGAAGATAATGAAATTGTAGTCAGCTGGAAAGCAGGCAAATGGAAGAGAGTTCCACAGTTCCACCATTACTGATCATATTGTCTCACCATCTACCTGGCATTTAACCTTTATTCTAGATTGGTCTCCGGGCCTTGATAAGTGATGAAATTTTTTAATAAAATTTAAAAAAAACTTAGAAAATATTAGCACGAACCATAAGTGTCCCTTTTGTTGAGTATTTGCGTATCGTTTATATACAAAACGACGAGGTCTCCGTGAGGTCAGTTTTAGGTCACGCGTTCAGTAACGTCTACATGGTTAATCTAGGACATAAAATATTTAATAGAATCTAATATCTAAGACTAACCGGAACTCAAACGTTACCAAGAAATAAAGCTGGTTCTTGATTTATCCTGACTCCTAACCCTGAACTTATTATTATCAGTTTCTTTTTCTGGAAATTTACATTTACAATTAAATCTGATATATGAAGTCATCTTGTATAATTTTATTTTATTTTAGAAATAGATATTTTTTTTATGGAAATCGCTCCAGACAAGGCGTAAAGCCACTTAATGTAAACAGCTAACACGAACAAAAAATGATTATAGCAAAGTCAGGAGATGCCAATTCACTTTAGTCTTGAAAAGACCAAGAGTTAAAGTAGGAACAAAATAGTCAGCAAAAAGCGAGTTCCACAAGCTCATGCTCATCGGAAAGATGCTACTAGAATGGGAAACTGTATTACTTGTAGCGATACATTAAAATGGATGGATAAGGAACATTTCCGTTACGCATACATTTGTCGTATCAACCCACGCACATTCTGTAGAAGTAAAAATAAACTGTGCCTCTTCGCGCGAACATAGGTCAAGACAATACCATGTGACAAGGTGTCCATTTTCTGTCCAATCAACACTCGAAGAAAACACTACCTAAGATCTTTTTCTAACAACCTTCGCTAGGAGCCACTTAGAAGCGTATAAAAGGTGCTGCGCGCGAAATCAAAATCAGTTGAGTCAAATTTCCGTTCAGTTTAGTCCAGTTCAGGACGCAGAACCACGAATGAACAACGCGCGCTTGCGACTCCGCCTCCTTGGCGTAAAATCACTAACATTGACACCACTCGCCATGCACCTAACGCCTCTTAACGTCACTGGATTAATTCTCCAAAAAATAACCTTTTGTCACATCAGACAAATTTATTGGAGCAAAATTATCACATTACTGGAACTAACTAATATAACACATTTTATTTTCTTTCATTAAAAAAAAAGAAGCTTTTTCTCTAAAGAAAACATGACTGCCTCAGACGGAGTAAGTTTTTTCCCCCTTTTTCTTGTTTTTGGTACAGTGCGTTTACTTAAGTCCTATAAGATTCTATTTAAGAAATATATATAAAGTTCTCACGATTATTCCTGGTTCAAAAAAAAACATTTATTTCCAAGAACAATGAACATCTCGTAAATCATTTAATGACTGAATCTTTCCCTAGCATGTTGACATTACACACGCATATAAAAATACAAAAAAAAATTATTTATCTTTATTGTTAAATAAAACTTTATTATAAATGTTAAAGTTCATCTGACACTTTTATTATTTTTGTTTTTAGTGAAGTGAAAGCGATTTTTATCTATGTGTACATCGCTGATAGCGATTGGCCATTCCTCCTTACCAGTCATTACTCTTTCTCTCTCTCTCTCTCTCTCTCTCTCTCTCTCTCTCTCTCTTTCTCTCTCTCTCCCTTTACCATTACAACAATAAGGTATCTAAACAGCGAATTGACGAAGACCAGTAGAACAATGAATAAAGCGAGCTGTAACAAAAGAAGCAGGGGAAAAAAATGAGATAATTCTGAAATACACATGCTATAATAGTACAATAGCGTCCAAAACTAAGGGGCGAAATTTTTAAACCTAATATTTATTAGAAATAATAACTGTGAAAAGCTGAAATTTTGACAACTGGTAGTCGTTATCATCCATAATGACACACTAAAATTTGAATAATTTGCAAAGAATAGAAAAAGAATTATAACAATTATTTACTTGTTTATTTTCCAAATAAGCAACGTCTAAAAGTAAGAGACAAAATTTGAGAAAAACAATGTAAACAGCCAAAAAGAAAACAATTAGAATACATGTACAATCAATATTTTGTAAATGAGCCCTTGTTCTTAATGACAGCTGCACATCTTCGACTACAAGAACGAATCAGTTATTGACAATCCTTGATACTAATTTTAGACCATTCTTCTTGAAGCTTCACCCACAAATCCTCCGTGTTAGTGAGATTTCTTTCCATAACTTTCACTCCTAAGGTCTTCCAAAGATTTTCTATTGGATTCAAGTTAAGACTTTGCGGTGGCCAATCCATAATTTCGAAATCTTGCTCGCTAAGGTAACTCATTACCGGCTTTGCCTTATGACATGGGGAATTATCTTGCATAAAGGTAGCCCTATCGAAACCTGAATTCTGTATGTTTGGCACAACATGATCTTGAACAATGTTTTTATTGATCTGCACGTTTACACGAGTTTTAACCGGACAAGAGGCGTTGTATCTTGGCTAGAAACATTCCAAATACCATGACGCTTCCGCCCTCAAACTTGACAGTTTTCTTAGTACACTTTGCACTTAATCTTCCACCAATTCATCTTTTTACATTGTTTATTCCATCATTTCCAAATAAATTTAACTTGCTTTCATCACTGAAAAATACTTTCGTCCAATTTTTATATGTCCAAATTGCATACCTGTTTGCAAACTCTAATTTCTTCTTGTTCTTCGAACTAACAAGTGGTTTCTTCCCTGGGGTTCGATTAAACAGCCCTATTCCTGGCAGTCGTCTAGAAACAGTCTGTCTTGACACATTAACACATGAGGTACTATTCATAACCCTTTTAATTTCTGTGCAAGACTTAAAAAGGTCCTTTAATGACATACGCTGCATTATTCGATTTTCTCCTGCCGAAGTTTTGCAGGGTCTATCGGTTTTAAAAGGACTATTTTGTCAGTATCATTTTAGGATGTAACAACCTTGCCTACAACATTCTTAGAACGTTTCACTTTCTCTGAAATCTCTCTAATGGTGTGCTTTTCCTTTTGTAGCTCCACAATATCTTGTCCCACAGAGTAATCAAGTTTTGGGCGTTTCGCCATGGTGTCGGCTGATGCAACGTTTACAAATGACTAAGTAGGACTTATTCCTTATAGGAAATCCAAAAATTTGAATATAGCATACTGTTTACATTGTTTTTCTCAATTTTGTCTCTTACTTTTAGACGTTGCTATTTTGAAAATAAATAATTATTATAATTCTTTTTCTATCCTTTGCAAATGACTCAAATTTTAGTATGTTATAATGGATGATAACGACTACCAGTTGTCAAAATTTCAGCTTTTCGCAGTTGTTATTTCTAACAAATATTAAAATGTTGTCCCTTAGTTTTGGACGCTATTTTATTTATAGAAAAAAAACCTGAAACTGAAACTAGCAACATTACGTGTGAGAAAAAGGTTGCAGAGAAGCTAGAGTGTGTTCAATTAAACTGCAGATACGTCTTTGCACCTTACCAACAATTGGAAAGCGATTCACCAGCCTAAATATGACAACAATACTCCATAAATGATCTGGTAGTAGAACAGTTCTTTTAGCTATAGTGTTTTCTCCATATACGGCACAAATATCCTTAGTCATTTCACTCGCTTTTTCACCTCGGTTAAAGGTGAAAAGAAGTTGTCGAAAACGTGATTTTTTTTTTTTTTTTTTTTTTACTTGACAATATATCTGACGGTTCCGAAAAACGAGAAAAATTATTTGGGGAAAAAAAAACGATGACCATTATCTTGTAGAACAGACTACGTGCTTTCTAATGATATATAACACTTTGCCATGTTTTGGAACACATTGTTTTTTAATGAAACGGCGGGAACTTATGCAACATCCTGGTGTTTGGATTCATCGGACTACCGTTCTTATCTTGAGTGTGACCTTTTGATCGAAACGTTGCGAAAACCAAACTCAAGATGAGAACAGTAGTCCGATAAATCCAAATAATACAATGAAATAATAAGTTGAGTGTTGACAGGATAATTAAGAGGTATTATAATAAAAAGGAAAAGAAAGATAGAATCACCTCAAAACAAATCATACTTGAAAAAGATCCCACCACCAGCGGTTCAAACAGACAGTATAAAAAGCCCTTTAAAAGTCCAATAAGGAAAGAAGAGGTTATAAGACGTACTGACAAAAAAGTCTACCCCTAAACTGGTTTTGTTGTTGACCAGAAACCGGTGTTTTATTGTGACAGCAAAAGCAAACACGGTTTTCATTACAAGAACTAAGACTCCAGTCAGACGTTTTAAGAGTTTCGGTGTCAAAAATATACAGTATAAAGTGAAAGTATCAGCTCCGGGTACGATCTGCATACCCAACTATATATGTTAAGCTAGAGTACATTTTCTCATTATTTTCTTCGTTTGTTTATTAAACCTTATAATAAACTCGTATATATACAACAACTAACCTGGGTGCCCGGCGTTTCCCCCGTGTTTGGAGGTGTGTGTTGAGCAAAAAAAAAAAAAAAAAGAAAACACAAAAAATTAAAAAAAAAAAGGTTTACAAGTGTTTTTGATATAGATGTACATAAGAATACTTCGATAAGTATGTTTTAACTTAAATAGGGATGGTATAATAAAATTGTGCGGTATGCGTTCGCGCCTAGCCTCCATAGAATGGAAATAAGCACAAACTTTAATAAAGACTTTTCATATCTGTCTGCGTAAGTATACTTTGATAATTATGTTTCAGTTTGGGGTGTTCGTTCGCGCCTGACCTCCATAGAATGTAAATATGCCACAAAGTTTAACAAGGTATTATAATATAGATCCACATAATATTGAGATAAGTGTTTCAGTGTGAACAGGTATGGTATAATAAATTATGGGGTTTATCTATTTTATTTTTACTTTCATCATATTTTGCTTTGGTTTTGATACCCCCAAATTCGAAGCTATCTCATTACAACCCTTCCTTTTCATAACTTATCATACTTTCATAAATCAGAGTCCATTTTCTGTAAGCTGTTTTTGAACCCAGTCAACGACGGGTACTTTTGCTAGTATATATATATATATATATATATATATATATATATATATATATATATATATATATATATATATTCAGTACAGATATTTGAACTAAATAAATATAAAACTGATAAAAAAAACTATTTGAATTAATGTACCATTTGACGCGATGAAAGTTGCGCTTCAACTTTTCCAATTGCAACCCCAGACGCTGACACCATGAATATTATGTATTATATTATTTATAGTTATTTTTTTTTTTATTTATGATATAAAATGGTTGATCTTGACAGGAGTCATTTTGTTCGACAAGATAATCTAAATCCATCCATAATTCATGTTTAATAAAATTCCGCGTCAGCAATTTAAAAGATCTAACGTTTCAGCAACCACTTGCTCTCTATCCGGCTCTCTTTAATGTTTACCCAACTAAACAAGACGTCAATAAGCTTCACCTGCTCGACACTTGCAGTGAAACACACGCAATCTTCCATTACATCGTAAATACCACCTACTTATCTGATTGCTTTCGCTAGAAAATCGCAACGAGTACATGATATCGTAATCCAGAAAGTAAACGATCACCATAGAGAAAATTTTAAGTAATTTGGACGAACCGTAAATATGCATATTTTAAGACGATAACGTGTGTGTTATTTTCTGTGTCACGCTTAAATCCGGGTCGTTTAATTGTTATATACTTACATTTCTTGTCATATATAATTTTACCAAGAATTCTTCTTAAGTTTTGATTTCGGTTTCGATTATAATTGATGGCACTCCAATAATCTATTTTTTTGTTTGTTTCTTTAATGGCACCCCAATAATCTATTTGTTTTGATAAATAATTTTATCAAGAATTCTTCATACGTTTTGGTTTCGGTTTTGATTATAAGGGATGGCACTCCAGTAATTTTTTTTTATATATATATATAAATAATTTTATCAAGCTTTCTTCATAAGTTTTGGTTTCGGTTTCGATTATGGCTGAAGGAATTTTATATATATATATATATATATATATATATATATTATTTCGGTTTCGATTCAAGCTAATTCACCTAATTCATATTGATATTTTTTTTTTAAATCACAACTTTATAATATATAAAAATCGATAGAACATTAACTCTATAATGATATATACGAAATCTGCAAAAAGGAACTATATATATATATATATATATATATATATATATATATATATATATATATATATATATATATATATATATATATATATCCTAAATCTGCCTAAATTAAAATAGCATATTTAAGAGCATTATATATATAACTACTTTATTTACTCACATAAATTAATATACGAAAGTATAAATTTATGCGTAAAATTTAAGAGTTTACTTCAACAGTGCTCAATACGTAAGTAGAGCTAGTTAGTAAGTTATAAAATATATATAGCGATTAAGCTACACTGAATATTCCGCGTTTCATCCAGTCTAGGATTCTTCAGGCTTCATAAGCCTTAAGAATCCTTGAGTGGATGAAACGCGGAATATTCAGTGTAGTTTAATCGCCATATATATTTTATAACTTACTATATATATATATATATATATATATATGTGTGTGTGTGTGTGTGTGTGTGTGTGTGTTGACTTCTGTGGATGTTCAGCATAAATGGAGACGCCCTGCTATTATTGTAGCTCTTTTGTTAAAACTGCAAAAGTAGTTATCTAAGCTAGCAAGGACGATCATAGCAAAGCGCATTTTACGATCGGGCTATGCCGGGTGTCCCTGCTGGCTTCGGGACAAGATCAAAGTGTAGTATCTGTTCTTCAGATGCTGCACTTCTATTTCTTGTTCTCTTTCGGTGGAGGAGAAATCCTTCACGACTGAGACAATTTTTATTTTTGTACCTTTTCTCCACGTTAAAAAACGACCCTGGTGTCTAACTCTGTCCCGTGGGGAGACCTAGTAAATAGGTACAATAATTGGCCTTTTGGTCAAGATCAAAGTGTAGTATCTGTTCCGGCAGATGCTGCACTTGGGATGGTTTGTACCAGTCAGTGGAGGGGAAGCCCTCTATACTGGGACAATTATTATTTTTGGTAACCAGAGTGCCCCCTTTTTGCCTACTTTTAGGGGAGCTGGTTTTTACCTCACATTAAAAACGGCCTTGTGCCTAATTTGCTCAGTGGGGGAGCAAATAAACACCATCTGTTCCGGCAGATACTGCAAGCAAAGACCAGATGTGAGGGCAACCCCACATTCCTGACCTTTAACCAGCTCCCATTTCCCACCTCTCGGGAGCTGGTCCCCTTTTTCCCTTCCCCCTCCCTTCACTCCTCACATTAAAAATTGGCCTTGTGCCTAATTTGCTCGGTGGGGGAGCAAATAAATACCATCTGTTCCGGCAGATACTGCAAGCAAAGACCCTATGTGGGGGCGACCCCACAGATAAGACCTTGGTCAATGTAGGGGCGACCCTTCATACCAATTGTCACTATCCAGCTCCCCTACTCCCTGGGGAGTTGGTCCCCATTTCCCCTTCATTCCTCACTTTAAAAATCGGCCTTGTGCCTAATTTGCTCGGTGGGGGAGCAAATAAATATCATCTGTTCTTCAGATGCTGCACTTCCATTTCTTGTTCTCTTTCGGCGGAGGAGAAATCCTTCACGACTGAGACAATTTTTATTTTTTTTTGTACATTTTCTCCACGTTAAAAAACGACCCTGGTGTCTAACTCTGTCCCGTGGGGAGGCATAGTAAATAGGTACAATAATATCAGGGCGTCTCCATTTCCGCTGGACATCCACAGAATGCCAACATCAATATATTACATATGAAAGGGCCCGCTGTGGAAATTCCATATGTCCCGCTAATGGAAATGATTTTGATAATGCGATAGATTAATCGTGTTTCTGATTTTTGAGGTGAGGATTGATTATTCCTATTATTTGATTTCTTCGGATACTGTTCTCATCTTGAATGTCATTTTCATAAGATTTCGGTCGATATAACCTCCGACCTTCTTCAGGTGTATCTTGTCGAATTTGAGAATTTGAACAGAATTTCGTGGCGCAGTGGTTAGAGTACTTGAAAAATCAGTCGTAAAAGTGATATTCTCCTGAAGGTTGGAGGTTCAATTCTAAGTGTGGACGACCCAAAAATACAATTGAGAATTGCTTAGGACCTCTATCCAGTCATGGCTGATGGAACGAGAGCATGAAGTAAATAAAGGATTCCGTTTGAAATTTCGTTTAAATTTCCGAGTTCGACGAGATACACGTGAAGAGAGTTTGAGATTACATTGACCGAAAGTTTGTGAAAATGACACTCAAGATGAGAACAGTAGTCTGAAGAATACAAATTATACGAAGATTAAGTATGCTCATAAAAACACCCTTGAGTTCTTGAAGCCATTCGTATTCATAGAGGACTGGTTTTAATATATAAATCCATGTTTTCTCCATTGATAATGTTTTTTAATTGTTTGTAATTTGGCATAGAAATTAACCATTACTTGGTATCAGGCTGTCAGTTTACATGATATCACTTTGTTATTTTTAAGGATTTACTAAGTTTACATGCTACCACATTGCCATTTTAAATGATATCATATAATTCTTTTATTTTACATGATATTATATTGTTACTTTACATATCAGCTTATTTTATATGATATCGAGTTATTTTTCATATCATATTATCACTTTGTTATTTTACATGATATCATGTTTTCATTTTACATAATATCACGTACCAGTTTAAATGATATCATATAACGTTCTGTATATAACGCGTACTTTTAGGCGGCTGGTTGTTCAGCAGTAGCTTTTTTCCCCGCGACTCCTGCAACCAAGCCGGCCCCAAATGTAGTGCTCAGCATTTCCTTGAATCCTGTCGTGTTTTGTGGACAGCACTTGACTTTCATATTCTTTACCCAGGCTTGCGTCCTGGAGAGAGGAAATTTTAGTTTCATCTATTTCAGTGGAAGCATAGCATGGAGGACAGCAGTTTACGGGTAATAAATTCTCACTCGACTGGCGTAAAGCTGGACGTCACGATCTGTTTTCGTCGGCGAGAGAAATCCTCGTGTCCCACTGGTCAGTTAATGCCCGCCTTAAGCCGAGCAGTTCCCGACCAATGATGTGTTGACCCGCCACAATCTGTTTGCTCCTGTGGATGCCTACATGAGTTTACAGTGTGATACTCGACAGGCAGATCGTTAAACCTCGACATCGAAATCAAAAGGAAAAGACTTCAAATACTTCAGCTCTTCGTATTGCAAGCTGGAATGTGCGTACTATGTGGACCGGACTCTCTGACGACATTTAAGAGATTGACGGTACTCGGAAATCAGTTGTGATTGACTTCGAGATGCACAGACTGGGCATTGACATCGCGACTCTGAAGAGACACGACTTCCAGACAGAATTCCTGAAAGATGAACACTTCACCTTCTTCTGGCGGGGAAAATGGTCCGAGAAAACCAGGGAACAGGGTGTTTGCTTTGCTGTTATAAACACCCTGCTCCCCAACTGGCGGCACCGAGCGCATTCTTGCCCTGGGCCTTTCCACAACTGCCGGCCCTAACAACCTTGTGTGCGTGTATGCGCCATCTCTTCTATCCACACCTGAAACCAAAGACCACTTCTACGACTAATTGGTTGCCGTAGATTAATCGTGAGTTTTTGCTAAGGGTGCTTGGTCATCATTGAATTGGAAAGATGAACGAAAATGGTCAAAAACTTCACTTCAACTTTGCTGCTTCCGCAAACTGTGTGACCAACACCTGCCTCCAAAACAAAGCGTGCCACAAGGCATCATGGAAACATCTGTGGTCTTATCTTTGTCACGATACCAGAGTGGTCGGGGTATCGGGACTACCCGATAGGATTTCGGTCCTTCAAACCTTCCTTCATGCTCCATGTTGTGTCAGAATAGTCCCACAAAAGAAGACCTGAGGTAATTCGGCCAAAAGAGTGTTCAATGTTTATAGTTTGGGTTGCCAAATGGAGTTAGCAATTCAAAAAATATCGAAAAGCAGCCGATCATCAACAATAACAAGGCTTATTGAAAAACGTTAGTATTACAATAATATGTGAAAAATTTGGTTAAAATAAAGTCAACCCTGATGAGTTGACCGAGAGTATTTACGTATGGGAAACACTTGTGCATCACACTCGTCGGAGCTCATTTCACAAAAGTACCTGCACTTACAAAGAGTCGGAAGTGGTATTTGAGTTTACTTTCGCAAGCTTCGTAACTCTTGCTTCCCGTATATTATCCTTTAATTTTCACATTCCATGAGCGATGTTTCTTGCAAACAATACCTGATTTTTTTTTTTTTTTAAGTGACAGCCTTTCTTGAATCAGCGCCTTCAAATTAGGTAAAAACAGTCGAAACATCTTAGGCACCATGACAATAAATGTTTTGGTTGCGATTCTGGCTGATGGCACCTAAATCATATATCTTTTGAAAACTTTTGAAACCACTATTATACAATGAGTACAATATAATAATCAAATAGAGAACTGGTTCTATGATAATGATAAATATGAAATCTGCATAAATTAAAATATCATATTTAAGCGTATTTTACGACCGGCCAACACCGGTTTACGTGCTAGTATTTTCTATAAATATTTATTTATAGAAAATACTAGCACGTTAACCGGTGTTGGCCGGTCGTAAAATACGCTTAGATATGATATTTTAATTTATGCAGCTTGTCGATGAATATATAATACTCCAGCGAATGAGTGATATGTGGGCGGTCTTTAACTATCTTCGCCTGCCAATTTGAACTGTTTTATGAATGCTAAAAGTCAGCAAAGAAATCTGGCGCATTATGTATTGTTACACTTGAAAATCAATCGCGAAGTTTCAAGGATTACGTGTTTGCTTTTTCTGCTTCATTTTTTTAACGGTTTCTTTATTTTCGAGCAGAGTTATTTCCCTTTCATGCAGCAATGTAAGTAGAACATTTTTGTTATATCTAGAAAGTATTAATTTCTATCTGATTGATTAAGCAAACTTCATATATAATTGCGTCATTGAGCATTATATTTTACACTAACAAGTTTCGCTTCCCTTATCTTTTCCTTTAGTCCTCGCATTCAATGAGCTCTGTTTCTGACAAAGATGGAAGAATTGCTGTCTTCTCGGTTGCACTATATCCATCTAACATTCATCGTTAATTAGTTTTTGACCTTGAAGTAGTATTTTATTCTTCTTTATTTTTATCTCCTTACATCAAGTAGCTTCATGCCTTGTCTTGAGCAATTTCCAGAAAAAAAAAGTGGCGTGTTACTATATGTGCTTACAAAATACATGGACAAGCGTACTTTTCCACAATTTCCGCCTCCCACTCATGGGTGAAATTAAATCTTGTGATGAATTAATCATAGACTCGTTATGTTGTGTGCTTCGTTATTAAGTAATCTAATAATAAGACATAGGAATGTGAAATTTTGTATCAGTGATTTCCTGCCTACGCACTGTGTTCTATTTTGATCATATTTATCGTTTTTATCCTAAAGGGTCACACAGGGGGAATAAAAAAAAATAATTGTAAATATATTTTGTCATGGTTTCAGTGAGATTAAACGCATAGATAAATGAAATAGCTAGACATATGATCCAAATTTAAGCAACATTTTAGAATTTTAACACCCTACTACGGACAGGGGGTTATGTTAAAACTTATCAGTCCATAAACTAATTCTTGTAAGCTTCAATCTTATACCGTATTTTAGTATTTTGCATATTTCGACTACAATATAATTCGTTTACCTCTGATGAATTTAATCTAATTTTTAATGTGATTTTCAATGTGTTATTAATGGAATTTTAATGGGATTTCCACAATAAATTAATGGCGAAACATTATTATCAAATATGGAAACTAAAAGATAAACATTAAATTTTTCGAATATCAAGAGTCTAAATACTAAAAACATTTTTAATGTTTCTTTTAAGTTTAAGTTTTTTCTAAATCAAAGTTAAAAAAGTATAGATTATTTTGAAAGTTTAGATTTTGATAGACAATTTTTAAAATTAAAATTCGGAGTACAAGTTTGAAGTATGAAAGTTTTGAAAAGCTTTTAAAATTATTTAAAAAATTAACGTTCATCTTCCAAAAGTTTTTAAGCGTTTAAATTTTTTTTAATTGATTGAATCGAATTTTTCATTGAAATTTGAAAAGCTTCAATTTGGATGAATAGGTTCGATTATTTTTTACATGGTTCAAGAATTTAAACAAATTTTTTTGATTTTTCAGTCAATATATTTTTTTTAGTCTGACCTTTTTCACTTCATGAAGGATCAGAAATTGTAATGGAATAATCTACATTCTTTTCTATATATGGATTTTCGATATAAATAGAATGAGCACTGTATTGACAAATGTCTTGTTTCGGATAATTATAACTAACTAGTGGAACCTGTGGAAATTCCACAGGAGATTCATTCATATGTAATATATTGATGTTGACATTCTGTAGATGTTCAGTGTAAATAGAGACGCTCTGATATTATTGTAGCTTTTTTGTTAAAACTGCAAAAGTATTTATCTAAGCTAGCACGAACGCCCGGTAAAGCCCGGTCGTAAAATACGCTTAAATATGATATTTTAATTCTTTCAGATTTCGTATACATTATTATAGAGTTAATGTTTTATCGATTTTTATATGTTATAAAGTTGCGATTTCAAAAATAAAAAAAATATATATCCATATGACTTGGGTGCATTAGCTTGAATCGAAACCGAAATAAAAGCTTATGAAAAAATATACATGTATATAGATATAGCTTGAGTTCCTTCAACCATAATCGAAACCGAAACCAAAACTTACAAAGAATTCTTGATAAAATTATTTATTAAAAAAATAGATGATTTAAATGTCATCAGCTATAGTCGAAACCGAAACCAAAACTTATGAAGAATTCTTAGTAAAATTATTTATGACAAGAAATAGAAGAACATAACAATTAAATGAGCTGGGTGTAAGCGTGACACACAAAAGAACACACACGTTATCGTATTAATATATAGATGTCTGTATTATGTTTCTGAATTTTTGAGATGATGATTGATAGTTTGCATTGTTTGGATTATTCGGACTACTATTCTCATTGTTAGTGTTAATTCCACAACATTGTAGCCGATATAATCTTCGGCCTTCTTCAGGTGTATCTTGTCGAAATCGGAAATCTGTTGACACACCAGTTCTCGTTGAATAACGTTAAATCTGGTCAGTACCAAATGAGTGCCAATTTGGTAAAACCAGGCGCTGTATGTAGGACGACGTGGACACCTTCCTGCAGGAGTTGAATTAAATCTAATGTCGTCATCTTGACAGATATACATGCGACCGGAAATCGCTTATGAATTTCATACTTCTGTGAAACTCCCACCTTCTGAGGAAGTCGGTTCAACCCGCCAAGGGTGAGTGCTGCTTTGGTACAGGTTGCGGAACTCGGGAATCTGCACAGAATTTCAAACAAAACCATTCATTTAATCTACGAGTTCGATAGAAAGATTCAACAAGATACACCTGAAGAAGGTTGGAGATTAAATCGGCCGAAACTTTATGAAAATAATTTTCAAGATGAGAACAGTAATTAGAATAATTCAAATATCTATTTATTATTATAGTCTATGTTGCTTTTATTTTTTCCTTATTTTATTCACCGCTTCAGGAAGTTAGACACAAGGTCAGGTGCTTATTTGAAACGCCAACGCTCTAGGATTAGAACTTTCTAGCTCTCAAAAGTGCTTGAGCAGCCTCATTGGCATTCCCTGGTAACGGGAACTCAGGCGGTTAGCGATAAACTAACCCCTTTCTCAAAAAGTGAACAACCTGAAAGTGAACAGTACTACACCAGCCCGACAGCAGCAAAATCACCGTCAGGCAGATTGTCAAGAACGTATCCCCGAGGCGCTTGGAATAAGTTGGTTCAACTTTCTTTCTTTTTTTCTAACATAATATCTGCCTGTTTGCTAGGAGGTTAGACACAATGGTTATTCTAGTCTACAAGCCCTATCAGAAGTTTCCGGTGGGAGAATCTCAGGCGATTAACAATAAACTAACTCTTTCGCTATTTTCATGACAGTTACTCGACTGAGCTCCAATCTATGGTCTCTCTCTTTACCAAACTTTCACAAAAGCATTCGACTAGCTACAACCACAGTATATGATTTCCCTCACTCTCTATCTGTGCCTGAACCAAAACGCATATTCCATGATCAAAACTTTATTCTTAGAACTGCCCGCCTGTGGAACACTGTTCCGCTGGCATGCTTCCCGGTTGAATACAACATAGCAGCCTTCAGATCGAATATAAACAAGTTCTTGTTAAGCCGTCCATATAAATAATCAAAGTCTGCTCAATCTACACCATTAACGATTACTAAACTACCGCACTTCCATTCATTAAACTATATCCTCGAGTGGTGACTCCCCCCCCCAAAAAAAAAGGTTGGCCTCATGAGACTGAATAATACATCAGCTTGACAACAACTAAGTTACTGTCGAACTGATCTGTTATTCAGAAATGTCATAATTATTTTAAGGTAATGTTTACGCTCTATTTACAAGAAAGTCTAAATAGGTTAGTTGGTAGAAACTCAAACTGTTGTCAAGGTTTTAGTTTCGACTAGCAGAGGGGGGGGGCTTTGCCCGGTCGTAAAGTACGCTTAAATATGATATTTTAATTTGTTCAGATTTCGTATATATTATTATAGAGTCGTGATTTCGAAAGTAAAAAAAAAAAAATAGTATTTGGGTGCCATCAGCTAGAATCGAAACCGTAGCATTCAAAGCTGGTGATCTTACCACTATACCAATGTGACACACGTATTGACTGATTAAAAATTAAAAATAAACTTAGATGTACAACATATATAACGACTTTTTCATTTTTTAACCATTTGTGAGTCCTGAAAAACTATTTGGACCGGCTAAAGACCCATTAAAGAACGGTTCATAAAAAATCCAATCATTTGAGGCCCCTAACGCTGCTCTGAGATATTTAGTTTCGGAAGAGATAGAGTTTGAAAATATGGAGACAGACAGACAGACATGTAGCCTTTTATATATTAGATTAATGTAATAATTTTCATTTTTAAATGTAGTTAAGATCCGATTTCAACTGATACACAGACGGAAAATATCTCTATTTATATAAGACTAGCAGTGGGCGCCCAGTCTTGCTGGGTCGTAAAATACGCTTAAATATATTTTAATTTATGCAGATTTCGTATTTATTATAACAGGGCCAATTCTGTATTGAATATTATATTGCACTTTATGTATAGTAATGATTTCAAAAGTTTAAGAAAACATGTAGCGCTCCAGTCGTGTCTCCTGCTGATGTAGTTATCGAGAGATAAATAACAACAAAAAAAAGATTTAATATTAAACGACTTAAAGAAATGAATTGAATTTGGACATGCGCAGAAGGAAGTAAAACTATGTCGGCAAGTTGAAATTAACAGTTTTCATTTCAACTCGCCAATATATGTCTGTACGCGTTATTCATCCATCCAAACAAAGATTTTACTCGTTCTAAACCATATTTGATGTATAATTACTATTTCCTGTTAATTTCAGTGTTACATGTCCAGTAGTTTAACAGTTTATCGGTTTAAATATTTACAGACAGACAGACAGGCACGCATATACATCCACTGTTTTATTTATACAAAATAGCGGGACCTGTGGAAATTCCACAGTGGTACATTTCAAATGTAATATATTGCTGCTGAGAATTCTGTAAGCGTTGAGGGCGAATGGAGACCCCGCGATATTATTGTAATCCTTTTAAAACTGTATATGTATTTATCTAAGTAATCTGGTTAATAAAATCAAAAAAGTATATCTGATTATTACGGTTTATCTCGAATATCCTTATAGGAGTCTGTGAGATATTTCCTTTGTATTACGCCCGGTGTGAACGGATCCCCACAATATCAGTATACCAACTTTAGATAAAAAAAAAAAACACAGATACTACTTTTGGATCTTAGCCAGAAAACTAAGAAGGTATGTTTTAGTTTCACGTACGGATCTAAAGCGACATTATTTTTTTTAAATTGAATTTATTTTAATTTATTTTTTACATTGCATCGGGAAATCTTATTTATTAAAAAGGAGGATAGAAACCGAAAACATACCAGGAAAATTAAATTAGCGTTTCTGTATATTATATATAGGGAATAGATCCCAGTAATTAGCTAAACAAAGTAAATAAGTAAAAGTATATTTATTAAAACAAAAGGCTAGAATCGAACCCAGCATTATAATGTTAAAAGTGAATACTTAATGTAACCTCAATAATTTAGTAAATTGTGTTTAGAAATAATTAAATAACTAGCGGGACCTGTGAAAATTCCACAGGAGCATCTTTCATGTGTAATATATGAGCATTCTGAGTGCGTTCAGCATGAATAAAGACACTAGCATATTATTCTAGCCCTTTTGTTAAAATTGTATCGCCCCTCCCTTTACTAAAATAACAACTTTGATATATTATCTGGGCTGATTATTTCATTACAAACACACAAATCGCCCTCCCCTTACTTAAATACAAATTTGATATATTGTTTGGGCTGATTATTTCATTACAAACACACCAATCAATTAACTCACATTTCATCATTTTTCATAATTCTTGAATATGGTAACAATTTCGACAATCATTTTTCATAATTCTGACCCACATTGTCGCATCCCCTTACTAAAATAATAACTTTGTATATTGTCTGGGCTGATTATTTCATTCCAAACACACCAACAAATTAACTCATACTTCATCATTTTTCATAATTCTTAGATATATTATTAATTTCGACAATCATTTTTCATAATTTGGACCCACATTATCGCATCCCCTTACTAAAATAATAACTTTAATATATTGTTTGGGCTGATTATTTCATTACAAACACATCAATCAAATAACTCACATTTCATCATTTTTCATAATTATGGGATATGTTACTAATTTCGCTAATTATTTTTTATAATTTTGATCCACATTATCGCCCTCCCCTTACTTAAATACAAATTTGGTATATTGTTTGGGCTGATTATTTCATTACAAACACACCAATCAATTAACTCACATTTCATCATTTTTCATAATTCTTGGATATGTTACTAATTTTGATAATCATTTTTTATAATTCTGACCACATTATCACCCTCCCCTTACTTAAATAATATCCTTGATATATTGTTTGGGAAAATTATTCATTACAAACACACCAATCAATTAACACACATTTGATCATTTTTCCTAATTCTTGCATATGGTACTAATTTGCACAATCATTTTCATAATTTTAACCCTCATTATCCTCCACCTTACGAAAATACTAACTTTGATTAATCGTCTTTGCTGGTTATTTTATTACAAACACACAAATCAATTAACTCATATTCCATTTTTTCATAGATCTTGGATATGTTACTAATTTCGACAATTATTGTCTGGGCTGATTATTTCATTACAAATACATCAATCAATCAACTCACAATTCATCATTTTTCATGATTCTTGGATATGTTACTAATTTCGACAATAATTTTACATAATTTAAACCCACATTATCGCCCTTCCTTACTAAAATAATAAATTTGATATATTGTCTGGGGTGATTATTTTATTATAAACACACCAATCGATTAACTCACATTTTATCATTTTTCATAATTCTTGGAAATGTTACTATTTTTGACAATCATTTTTCATAATTTTGACCAACTTGACGCCCCCTCTTGATAAAATATAAACTTTGATGCATTGTCGTAGCTGTTATATCATGTTATCGCCCCTTACTTACTTAATTACTTTGATACATGGTCTTAGCTGATTATTCCATTACAAACACACAGATCAATACACTCGCATTTCATGATTTTTTATAATTCTTGAATATGTTACTGTTGTGGGGGAATTATTATATAAACCATAGATCTTTTGATCCCAGGTGTGGATTAAACACCAGAGCGACCCTCGCCTGCTCGGTGACGTTTACTACTCTTTTCAGTTGTAACCGTTTTACGCTGTTGTTCCAGTAATACATTGTTTAAACTCTATTTCGTTGTTCTGTTTTCTTGTTGGCTTATTGCAAGCCATAACAGTTACTAATTTAAACGATTAGTTTTTATATTTTTAACCCACATTACACTCCAATCAAATAATTTACATTTCATTATTTTTCATAATTCTTGGATATGTTACTAATTTCGACAATCATTTTTATAATTTGGATCAACATTATCGCCATCTCCTTACTTAAATAATGACTTCGTTACATTGTCTGGGCTGATCATTTCATTACAAACACACAAATCAATAAACTCATAGTTGATCATTTTTCATCATTCTTGCAGATATTACTAACTTCGACAATTTTCATAATTTTGACCAACATTGTCACCACCCCCTTATTATTTTATTAATTGTCCGTGATGATTATTTCACTACAAACACACCAATCAATTAACACACATTTCATCTTTTTTCCTAATTCTTGGATATATTACTAATTTCGACAATTATTTTTTATAATTTTTACCAACCTTATCGCTTCCCGCTTTACTAAAATAATAACTTTGATATATTGTTTGGGCTGATTAATTCATTACAAACACCGATCAATTAACTCACATTTCATCATTTTTTTTATAATTCTTGGATATAGCATTATTTTCCATAATCATTTTTCATAATTTGAACATACATAATAGCAACCCTCTCTTACTAAGGTAAAAACATTTATATATTTTCTGGGCTGATTATTTCATTACAAACACACCAACTAATTAACTCGCATTTTATCATTTTCCATAATTCTTGGATATGTTACTAATTTCGACAATTATTTTTAATAATTTAAACCCACGCTATTGCTTCCCCTTACTTACATAATAACTTTGATACATTGTCTTGGCGGATTATTACATTACAAATCCACAAATCAATACACTCGCATTTCATCATTTTTCTTAATTCTTGGATATAGTACTAATTTCGACAACCATTTTTTATATTTTAACCCACATTATCGCCCCTTCCATTTACTAAAAAAATACTTCGATATATTGTCTGGGCTGATTATTTCATAAACAAACACACTAATCCATTAACTCACATTTCATTATTTTTCATCATTCTTGGATATTTTACTATTTTCGACAATCATTTTACATACTTTTAAGCTACCTTATCGCCTCCCCTCATACATAATTACTTCATATATTTTCTGCGTTGATTATTTTATTACAAACACACAAATCAATTTCACATTTCATCATTTTTCATAAATCTTGAAGATGTTATTAATTCGACAATCATTTTTTATAATTTTTAACTACATTATTGCCCCCTTTCCAAGAAATTACTTTGATATATATTGTCTGGGCTGATTATTTTATTACAAGCACACCAATAAATTTACTCACATTTAATCATTTTTCATAATTCTCTGGATATGTTACTAAGTTCTGTCAATTATTTTTCATACATTTAACCCACAGTTTCGTACCATTTTACTTAAATGATAACTTTGAGATATTATCCGGGATTATTATTTCATTACAAACACACCGATCAATTAAATAACAGTTTCAATAATTCTTGGATATGTTACTAATTTCGACAATGATTTTTCATAATTTTGACCAACTTGTGTCCCTCTTCTTAATAAATTATAAAGTTTGATGTATTGTCTGGTCTGTTATATCATTACAGGCACATCAATCGTCATTTTTCATAATTCTTGGATATGTTACAAATTTCGACAATTAATTTTGATAATTTCACCCCACATTATCGCCTCCTGCTATTACTAAAATAATAACTTCGATGTATTGGCTAGACTGATTGATTCATTACAAACACATTAATCAATTAATTTACATTTCATCATTTTTCCTAATTCTTGGACATGTTACTTATGTCGACAATCATTTTTCATAATTTATACCATATTATCGACCCCTCACTAAAATAATAGTTTTCATATATTATATGGGCTTATAATTTCATAACAAGCACACAAATCTAGTGACTCACATTCATCATTTTTCGTAATTATGGGATATGTTACTAATTTTGACAATCATTTTTCATAATTTTGATCCACATAATCGCCCCACCGCCGTCTTATTAAAATAAGAACTTTTATATATTGTCTGGGCTTATTATTTCATTACAAACACACCAATCATTTAATTCGCATTTTATCAATTTTCATAATTCTTGAATATGTTACTAAATTCGGCAATCACGTTTTATAAGTTTAACCCCATTATGAACCCTACTCTTTCTAAAATAATAACTGTTGCCTTGGCTCATTATTTCATTACAAACACAATCAATTCCGAGTAGTGTCATAGTATATATGTTCCACCTATCTTATCCAATTCCAGATCACGCCGTATATTCTGCTAGTATATATCTTCCACCTACCCCAGTCGATCATGGACGAGGCTGGGTATTCTGCTAGTATATGTTTCCACTTATTTCATTCAATTCTGAGGGACGCTAGGTATTCTGCTAGTATATATTTGCACTTACCTCATCCAATCCCGGGACTAACTTTATATCCGCCACCCCACTGTTAAAAATATACATAAAACAAAGTAATGTTTAAATCGTAAACTTTATGTCACCAACCCACTATTAAAATATACATGAAATAATGTAATGTCTAAATCGTAAACTATTTCAGCCATTTCTGAGACTGATTTCATATGTCCCACCCCACTGTTGAAATATATATGAGTAAAGTAATATTTTAATCCTAAATTATTTCAGCCATTTCCGGGACTGACTTCTTATCCCCCACCTTACTGTTAAAAATATACATTAAATAAAGTAATGTCAATTACTACTATGAGGACATTAAGGAATAAAATATGAACTCAGCATTACTTATTATATTTACGTGATTTTTGGAATGTTACAACTAGGTCCCTAGCATGCACTAATCCATTAACTGGATTTTCACAATTAGAAGTACATCCATGTGATTTTGGAATATGACATCTTATGTCAATTTCATATCATAAATATATTACATGAATCTTTTTAACAGAAGATAATGACGTCATCACCGCAAGTAAGACTATTATCCCCACCTACTCGAAGAGAGAGGGAGATTATGCCTGGAATCTCATTAAACACTCATCAAATCCATTAACTCACATTTAGCATAATTTATATATTAATACCATAGCGTGTGCGTTCTTAAATCTCAGCCAATGAAATTTGCCGGAAAGCGAGCACACAAAAGAACACACGTTATCGTATTAATATATAGATGATACAACTAGTAGGTCGGATATCGGCCAATGTGAATTAAGGGATGTCTTTGCTTTGCCATTTTATGTGTACGTAAATCTACGTGAGGAGAGGGCATGTATGAGCACGTTTCTGACGTCACAAAGAAAGATAGATTTTCAATATATTCCGTTAAGAGGGTCCGAAAGAGTCAGACAAGAGAGAGCAGTAGAGACAGATCAGTCAGGATCGAGTCGTGAAGGAGGAGAGTTAGCTAAGCCGTTTTTGGGAAGCGAAAAAAAGGAAGAAAAACAATGTACAAATCAGCAAAGTAATTGGATTCCTGATTAGCATCGGATGGAATAAGGTGATTTTGTCTATTGTATTTGCAAAAGTGTTAATTGTCTATCACTATATCTCTCTTCGCATTCATAATCTTCTAAGAATTATATGAAACACCCTCCTTCAATAATCAATTTGCATTTAAAGATTTGGAAGGGGGTTCAGTTTTACATACAACGTCCTAGTAAAATGATCCTCTATTTTCAAAACCGATTTACAGCCCCAATTTGACGTTGGCTCTTTTCCCTCCACCCCACCCCCACCCGCGGCTGCCATTATTATTTTGTTTGTTTTCTTATTTTTTGCGACTTTTAACTTTGAAGAAAGTTCGATCTGCCCCACCCCGTCATTATATTTTCTTTATTTATATGCGATATTTAAGAATGTGTTTTTGCATGTCACGACCCGCGCTATTTTTTAAATAGTATTTTAAAGTAAAATTACAGGTTTTACGATATCTTTTTTGAGTGAATTGTTACGTGAAAATTCAGAATAGTTACAAAATACCTATCCTCTGCATCTTAAACAATAGGTTTCTAAATAATAACGTTATTTTTTCTAGCGGGAGTGGTGAAATGCAAACGTCCCTCTTTTAAAAGAAATTGTACGTGAATTCATGTAAACAAACGTGGTGGGGGATAAAAAAATGATTTTACATAACAAGGGTGTAATCCGTTGGAAAAAAAATTGGAAAAAAAGGAAAAGAAAAAAATACAGCCCAGCCTAGTTTGTGGTGTGTGTGTGTGTGTGTGTGTGTGTGTGTGTGTGTGTGTGTGTGTGTGTGTGTGTGTGTGTGTGTGTGTGTGTGTGTGTTAACAGCTATAAGAATAGGAAAAGAATAATTAATATTGAACGGTGAAACCGTATAAATTATAAAAACTTTTATTAATTCTGTTTAAACTTAAAAATAAAAGAACAGCCATCACCGTTGGGGCAAATAAATATTTAATGTATATCTCAATAATAAAACTTCAGACAATACTTTTCTATTTACAACATTTTTTGTATAATTTGAGTGTTTAAAAAACACTTTTATGTTATCCTTTTCCTTAACACTACAAAGTGCAACATACAGGATGTCCACAAAGTCTGACTACATTATGTAGCCAGACTTTGTGGGCACCGTGTAGATTATGTAGCCAGACTTTGTGGGCACCGTGTAGATTATATAGCCAGACTTTCTGGACACCGTGTAGATTATATAGCCAGACTTTATAATTATTACTATGGTAATTTTTTAATACCTATGGACATTAATGTTTCATCAGGAATCTATCAATGCAAGGAGTTATGATTACAGCTGGCTGGGAGATTCGAACCTGGCCACAAAACAATCTGACTCTATTAGCAAGGAACTAGTCTGGCTACATAATCTACACGGTGCCCACAAAGTCTGACTACATAATGTAGTCAGACTTTGTGGACACCCTGTATAGTTGTACATGTTGAAAGGCAGGTTTATCTAGGTAAACAAAAACTCACTGTCTTTGAGACTTATGAATATCATAGCAAACGGTAATATATATATATATATATATATATATATATATATATATATATATATATATATATATACTCCTATAAATTCGTTTTTCTTTTGTGTGTATTGATATTCATATTAAAACCCCTCTTTTCTATATATTTAAAAAGAAAATACAATTTTCTTATATATGGTTTGTGGAATTGCATTCATTAGCAAAAGATCTAGATAATGTCCATATTCTTTTAAACATTCATTTGTAATTAATTCCCTATTAGTTTTTCGGTTTTCTAATGGGATAACCATCTTTAGTTAACTATTACGTGTAATTATATTCATGCAGATATTCTACGTGCATAATATTTATGTAAAAACTTTATAGTAAACACAAAATTGTGTATATTTTTTGTTTAACAAATTTTGCCTACCAAACTCCTCCTAGAGTTTTTGGTCTACAGAGATGAAACTTCATATATAAGGTATTTGAATCCATGCGAAACTTTATATTTGGTTTTTAGCCCGGAAAAATCGGTGCAAAAGTGTTAAAATTTAAAAAAATAAATTTCCAGGTGAAGGTAGAACACCGGCATTACGAATGCATAAAGTAGTAGCTATTGGTTCATTTTTAAATTTTTAGCCTTTCAGTGAACATGTTTTCATAGCCCAGTCATTGACGACAGAGGCAAAATAAATCGGGAGCTGAACATTTTGGTTTCGATTCTCGTTAGTGGCGCATGAGTCTTTTTTTAATACTTTTGAAATCATTACTATATATTGCATCCAATCTATCTATCTATCTATCTATCTATCTATCTATCTATACTCCTATCAATTCGTTTTTCCTTTGTGTGTATTGATATTCATATTAAAACCCCTCTTTTCTATTTATTTAAAAAGAAAATATAATTTTCTTATATATGGGTTGCGGAAATATCCAGCTAATTTGCATATTCTTATAAACATTCATTTTTATTAATTCCGTGTTAGTTTTTTCGGTTTTCTTAAAGGGGTGATCATCTAGAGTAAACTATTACATGTAATTATATTCATGCAGATATTCTACATGATTTATACTTGCATAATATTTGCATAAAATCTTTAAAGTAAACAAAAAATTGTTTCCATATATACTTATGTATACGTGTATATTTTTTTAATCTATTAGTATATCTATCTATATATCTTTGGCTGTTAAGGGGGTAAAGTTATAGCGTCAGTGTGTCTGTTTGTGTACATTCCCCTACGCAAAATCTTTAAACTCAATGTCACCCTTTTTCGATGTTTATTTAATTATTAAATCTTAAAACTTTAATGTTGTCAAATCAGAATCGAGATTCCTCCTTCCCCCTTCTTTCCTTCGTCTTCTTCTAATATCGTTTTTCCAAATCGTAATAAGCACTTCTGTTAAAGTCTGACGAAGTTGCTGGATCGTTGATACAATTCGGTAACAGAAACATGTGTAATTAAACAGATAACGCGGTAATAAAATTAAAAAAATATATGTTTGCTCTGCAATAGAATTGAGCACTTTCTTCGGGTTTTTATTAATTACCATCTTTGCTATATATATATATATATATATATATATATATATATATATGTATATATAAAACATATATCTATATCTTCTATCTATACTCGTATAAATTCGTTTTTTCTTTTGTATGTATTGATATTTATATTAAACCCCCTATTTCTATTTATTTAAAAAAAAATACAACTTTGTTATATATGGGTTGTGGAATTGCATTTACTAGTAAAAGATCTAGATAATTTGCATATTCTTTTAAACATTCATTTTTAATTAATTCCCTATTAGTTGCTTCGGTTTTCTAATGGGATAATCATCTTTAGTTAACTGTTACGTGTAATTATATTCATGCAGATATTCTACATGATTTATACGTGCATAATATTTGCGTAAAATTTTATAGTAAACACAAAATTGTTTCCATATGTACTTATGTATACGTATATATTTTTGTTTAACAAATTTTGCCTACCAAACTCCTCCTAGAGTTTTTGGTCTACAGAGATGAAACTTCATATATAAGGTATTTGAATCCATGCGAAACTTTATATTTGGGTTTTAGCCCGGAAAAATCGGTGCAAAAGTGTTAAAATTAAAAAAAAATGACATTTGCTAGGTGAAGGTCGAACGCCGGCATTACGAATGCATAACGTAGTAGTTATTGGTTCATGTTTAAATTTTTAGCCTTGCAGTAAACATGTTTTGATAGCCCAGTCATTGACGGCAGAGGCGAAATAAATCGGGAACTGAACGTTTTGGTTTCGATTCTCGTTGGTGGCGCATGAGTCTTTTTTAATACTTTTGAAATCATTACTATATATTGCATCCAATCTATCTATCTATCTATCTATACTCCTATAAATTCGTTTTTCTTTTATGTGTATTGATAATCATATTAAAACCCCTATTTTCTATTTATTTAAAAAGAAAATATAATTTTCTCATATATGGGTCGTGGAAATGCATTCACTAGCAAAAGATCTAGCTAATTTGCACATTCTTTTAAACATTCATTTTAATTAATTCCGTATTAGTTTCTTCGGTTTTCTTATGGGATAATCATCTAGAGTTAACTATTACGTGTAATTATATTCATGCAGATATTCTACATGATTTATACTTGCGTAATATTTGCGTAAAATCTTTACAGTAAACAAAAAATTGTTTCCATATATATTTATGTATACGTATGTATTTTTTGTTTAATGTATTAGTATATCTATCTATATATCTTTGGCTGTTAAGGGGGCAAAGTTAAAGTGTCAGTGTGTCCGTCTGTGTGCATTTCCCTACGCAATATCTCTGTCAATTTTTAGTCTACAGATTCAAAATTAGATATACAGGGTATTGAGATTTGGGAAAATATTTGTGATCGGTTTTCGGCCGGAATTTTTTTTTTTTTTTTTTTAATTCAATTTTCACCCCAAACAAGGCACAGTGCCACTTTGAAGCAGGGGGCTACTATCAGGGACTTAATTAGCGGGGTCATTATGAAGGGAGATGAGTAGAAAGATGTTTGTTAACATTACACTTGAACTTCTGCATATCATTGCAGTTGGGAAAGCAGAATCCCGGAAGGGAGTTCCAAAGACCCGCAGTTCTGGGGAAGGAACTATTGGAGTAAAAGGCTTTCTTGCACCTAGGGATCTCTACTGTAAAGGGATGAGACTTAGTAGCTTGTCGGGTTTGTCGGGGGTAGTTACGTCGGGGAGGTACAAGTGTTTGCAGTTCGTCAGAGCATTCACCATTAAAGTATTTGTAGAACAGGCAGAGGGATGCAACATCTCGTCGATGGGGCAGAGGCTGAAGCCTAGATGACAGTTCAGGACCTATCAGGTTGGCGACTCTCTTTTGAACCCTGTCCAGGAGCGAGAGACAAGAAGCAGATGCACCAGCCCAGATGTGACAACAGTACTCCATACATGGGCGAATGGTGGCCTTATAGAGGTATAGGCTACTGTAAGGCGTAAGTAGTTTTCTAGCACGGTAGAGGGAGCCAACCTTCCTTGCAGCAGCCTTGGCAATGCTCTCAATGTATCTATTCCAGTTCATATTCCCTGTAAACGTTAGGCCGAGGAGTTTAAAAGAACTACTTTCAGGCAATGTGTTCTTGGCCATTGCTATTGGTGGCAGAGAAGGTTTCTTGTAGTTATTGAAGGAAACAAGCTTAGTCTTAGCAGCATTGAATGTGACCAACCATTTTTGTCCCCATTCCACTACGGATTGGAGGTCATTCTCTAGTGTTTCTGCCATTTCCTTGGATATGTGTTCATTTGTTTTCCCCTCATATATGTTATAGAGAGTGGTGTCATCGGCAAATATACCCATCTCCGAAACAATTAATTGGCTGTTAAGGAGTCAACGTTCAACGATTTGACCTTTGAGAATAATAATTATAATTTTATTTGAGCCCAAAAGAATAAATATAAGGGGGTCAAAATTGGAGTCAAAGTTTTAAAAAATTTGACCGCCGCACTCTCTACCAGATTACTCAGACAATTTCTGGTCTAAACATTTTAAATTTTGCATAAAGGATATTCAGAGATAGGGCAAGTTTTTTTATCGGTTTGGGTCGAAAATTTGAACTGATTTGGTCTTTGCGGTGTCTAACAAACTACACAGCCAATTTTGGGTCTAAACATTTGAAATATATATATAACGGGTAATCAGACATGCGGCAAGCATTTTAATCAGATTTGGGGCGTAAATTTGGCTGCTAAAAGGTCAAAGTTGAAAGAGTTATCCTTTGCAGATTCTACCAACTTCCTTCGGAAATTTTTGGTCTTAAGACTTGGACATGAGTAAAACTTTTTATTTTGATAAAAGACCAAAATAATAAATGTTAAGGGGTCAAAAGTGGGGTCAAATTTAAAAAGAAATTGAGCTCTGCGGTCACTACGGAATTACTCAAAACAATTTTGGTCTAAACCTTTGAAATCTTACATAAAGTATATTCAGGCATAGGGTAAGTTTTTTAATCGTTTTTTTTTTTTTTTGCCGAAGATTCGGCTAGCAAGGGGTTAAAGTTTGCAAGATTTCGTCTTCTTTTATAATTTTGTTCCCAGAGGGGGGCATTGTAGGGGGTATAGGTATGGGAGGGGGATGATAGAAGGGATGATAGTTGTTTCAGTCATGAGGAGGTTCTCCTCCACTGACTGAGGAGGGAGCGAGGTGTTGGGGCAGATATTATACTATGGTTCTAGGTGTTTCCTAGTGTTGTTGGTTTCGAGGTTAAGTAGGGTTGGTGTTGTTCAGTGTGTTGTATTAGAGGTAGGGGTGTTATGTCTGTGAGTGGTTGTATGCATCTCTTCTATCATCCCCCTCCCATACCTATACCCCCTCCAATGCCTCCCCATCTGGGAACAAAATCTTCCCCACACTAGGAACCGATCCTGGGTCTGGCCATACCCACATGGGGAGACACATTAATAGAAACATTTAAAAATCCCCTATTTTAAATAGACCCCTCTTTCTAAACAAACACAATATAAGGAATACCCGAAAAGACTAAAACGAAAAATCACAATACTAAAATCCAAGAATCCAAAAAAAAATAAATAAATAAATAAAAAATAAAAATAAATATCAAAATAGAATGAAAGCACCCCTACCCTTATTTCAGAAGAGCTAGTCCCCCCTCCCCACACATACACATTAGTAACGACCTCGGATTACAGCCGCCTTCCTAAGGAAGCAAATAACCCCAAAATACTATAAAACAATATACACATTCCCAAACCAATAAAAGCAAACACACACACGCACACACACCCTACCCCACCCTAAAGGAAAATAAAAAAACATTAGGAGAAAGAGATAGCGACTACAGCCAGGTCAACGGTCTCCCTCACAAGCCCAATAAAAGAGCAATAAAAATTGAGCATGCCAATGAATAATAAACACTTACAAGCCTCCACCCCTTGGAAAAACTTCAAATTAACTATGAAAATCGCCATTTTTACAACTCCAACACATTTGAAAATAATTTCTGACGAGGACGCATCACATAACGTCTGAAACGCGCGTAAAAACGATTTCAATGACTTAAAAACATTATTACAATGATCCAGACATAATTCTCAATGAAAAACCAAGATACGAAATAATAAAATAATGTTAAAAAATACACATTGTTGGTGACTACTCCCTTATTTAAATATATATATATGTGTATGTGTGTGTGTGTGTGTGTGTGTGTGTGTGTTAAATACAAACACGGAACCGATACTCTAAAATGCAAAATACAACTTCCTGATTTTTAAACGAAAGCTGAAGATATCTTCATTAGAAATGGTAACCTACTTACAATCTCCATATATTCGAATCTACTGGAAATATGCCCATATATCTATCTATTGTACTATACATACTGTATACAACATAGCATATAATTTACTCCTAATTATGCCTGTACTGTAATGTACTTCATATCAAAAATGACGTTACTTGTATCTATTGAATATACAACTTAACCCTCCTGCTATTTAAAATATCCATACAATTTTTTCTAGTTAATTCGTAACACCATACCATTCGGTAACGCATTATCCTATTCCTAAGCTAACAAAAATAAAAGGATTTTTTTTAACTTAAAGGAAAAAAACAAATCATGTTAACTCCTCCCAACATACCTGTTTGCAAATATAGCTGCTTCCACTGCATGAACCCTTACTCAGCCCCTCCTCCAGTAACAAACAATGAAATAGCAATGCCCTGTAATCACTTTGAGGAGGATGATATTTCAGTTGATATATAACCCTTTTAAACTAATCCGTTAACATTAACCACCAACGCGGGGAGGCGCAGAAATACCTGGATTAGGACCCAGGCGCGGGTAAACCCCTCTCAGTGCTGATGGCCCCGTAGATCTTCCCAGGTCATCTGTCTAGGAGAAGGAAAACTCTGAAGCTAAACCTAAGGGGAGGAAGGCCTCTCGAGTCTTGGATGACAACCTTCCTAGAGCTGGTGACTCAAACAAATTACCGGTCTGCAAACCTAAACTGCTTAAGGAGTAGATAGGCAGTCTATCGCCCGGCTTCCATACTCCTTCTTTGCCTATTAGCTAGGCGTAGAGGTCGAATCACAAGGAGTCAACAGACCTTCAGTGGTCGATCTTGTTTCCTGACTAGGGCAATGAACGCCGTTTTCCCCACTCCCGACACATCCCATCCCCTAAACTGGGCACTTGGGAGTGCTTGAATACCATAATGCCAGTACAAGTAGATTGGGTTGCCCATCGTCTGATGGGTTGAGGGTACCGGATAGACAGTTCCTAGCTGCTGTTCTCGACTGGCAGTACAGGTGCCCTAACTCTTTGGTAGCGCTTAGAGCGGCTGCTCCATCAACAGTTGTATAATATCGGGTTGTTTGTAGTGCCATGTCGCGCATGGAAAGGGACCCTGCACTCATCCCCGGTGAGCTATCCCGAGCCGACAACTGATGGTCTGCTTGTGTTGCATGTCTGGTATTCTGCATAACCACTTATCCCTTACCTAAACTGAAACTCTAAAAATAAATGACAGTACAATCAAAAATTACGCTAAAACCAGGCCCAAACTCAAACAAAACCAACCTGCCTTCTCCCTTGGGGCTTGCATTTACGAACATCCGTGGGCTTAGAACTAATGTAAATGATGTCGAAGCATTTCTCCTAACAAACACCCCGGGTATCTTAGCATTAAGTGAGACTAACATACATTGCTCCATCCCCTCTAACTACTTTAACATGCCTGGCTATCTCCCACTCTGCCGTAAGGACTCTGACAGACATATGCACGGACTTGGAGTTTACATTCGTAACACCCTCCCCTTGACTAGAGAAACAAACCTAGAATCGGACGATCAAGCCCTTATGTGTTTTAGAATAAACATACAACATAACATTAGCTACTTTTATTTTCTCTACTGCTCTCACTCGACCCAGGACTGCACCATAATTAACAAAGTCTCTGATAGCATAGACACAGCACTCTCCCTTGACACTAGCGCACAAGTACACGTATTTGGAGACTTTTATGTCCACCACAAAAACTGGCTTGGATTCTCTACTTACACAGATGCAGCGGGCAGCACAACACATAGCTTCGCTATATCTCACTCCCTATCACAAATGGTTACGTTTCCAACCTGTTTCCATGACCAGCAAGAACAATACGCATCACTTCTAGATCTGTTTCTGACCACAGTTCCCGAGGATTGTATAACAAATGCTGACAGCCCACTCGGGAATGCTGATCATGCAGTGATAATAGTCGAAATCGCCCTAAACTCTAGACCCAAAACTGAAGAGCGAGTGCTCAAAACAACGAGATATTATAAAAAGGTTGACTGGGAAACCATCAGAGATCTTATCAGAGATGCCCTATGGGAAAATATTTTTCTCTTCCTGCTGAACAGTGCGCAAATGAGACCACTTGAAATTGAAGCACATGTTCCCATGCGGAAATTTTATAGCAAGCCCCACTCTCCCCAGTGGTTTACTTCTACGTGTGCAACAGCCATTGCTCAAAGGCAGAATGCATACCACAGATTTAACCTATATGTCCAATTTAAACAGACTGAAGTATATAGAAGCTAGAAGTAACGTTAAGAAAGAAATAGCGACAGCCAAGAGAGAATTTACTGAAACCACTAAAAAACGCATAGAAGCACAAAAATTAGGAACGCGTGACTTCTGGAAAATCTACAACAGTGTGGTAAATGATGGGCAATCAACAATTCCCCCACTAACCAACAATCATGAGGTTGTTTGCTCAGCAACCGACAAAGCTAACATGCTTGCCAGTCGGTTTGCCTCAAACTCCACATTGGACACTTCCAACCACCCCCTGCCTGACTTTCCTTTGCGGACAGACGCCACGCTAGACGATTTAAAAATCACCCCTGCTCAGGTGCATGCTATCATAAAAAACCTTGACACTTCAAAAGCATGTGGACCCAATCTTATCCCAGCTGTACTATTAAAAAAGTGCTCAGCCGAAGTAGCTCCAGTTCTCTCCAAACTCTACAACAAATGCCTTAATGAATCTTGCTTTCCGGATTGTTGGAAAACTGCTTCTGTGGTACCAGTATTCAAGAGTTGTGGTGAAAGAACTGACCCATCTAATTATCGCCCCATTAGCCTCCTCCCACTTTTCGCCAAAATATTTGAGACCTTAATTAACGATGCTCTAGTCCATCACCTTACAGATGCTAAACTTCTGACTGATAAAAAATATGGATTTAGACAAGCCCGTTCCACAGCAGACATCCTCACTGTAATCTCTGAACGTATATACCATTCACTGGATAAAGCGGGGGAGGGCAGAGCGGTAGCTCTAGATATATCTAAGGCTTTTGACAGGGTGTGGCATGAAGGTCTCCTCGGGAAAATTAGATCATATGGTATGACTGGTAGAATACTTAACATAATTAAATCCTTCTTAGATAAGAGGAAAATCCAGGTTCGCCTTGACGGGCGTACATCTAAACAATATGATATAAATGCGGGAGTGCCTCTGGGGTATATCCTTGGACCTCTATTGTTCCTAATATTCATTAATGACCTCCCCGACAAAATTGCCTGTGAGATGGGTATATATGCTGATGGCACCACACTCTATAACATGCATGACAGGAAAACAAATGAATATATATCTAACGAAATGGCAACAACACTAGAGGATGACCTCCAATCTGTAGTGGAATGGGGACAAAAATGGATGGTCACATTCAATGCTGCCTAGACTAAACTGGTTTCCTTCAATAATTACAAGAAACCTTCTCTGCCACCAATAGAATGGCCAGTGATTCTTTATCTGAGAGTGCATCTTTCAAACGGTTTGGCCTAACGTTCACAGGAAACATGAGTTGGAACAATTACAGTGAAAGCGTTGCCAGGGCCGCTGCAAAGAAGGTAGGCTCTCTCTACCGTGCTAGAAAACTACTAACACCCGAAAGTATCCTGTACATCTATAAGGCCACCATTCACCCATGTATGGAGTATTGTTGTCACATTTGGGCTGGTGCATCTGCTACTAGTCTTTCGCTCCTAGACAAGGTTCAAAAGAGAGTCACAAATCTGATAGGCCCTGAACTGGCATCTAAGCTTCAGCCTCTATCCCATCGACGTAATGTTGCATCCCTCTGCCCGTTCTACAAAGTATTTTAATGGTGAATGCTCTGGTGAACTGCAGACACTTGTGCCCCCACGACGTGAACACCCTCGACAAACCTGACAGGCAGCTAAATCCCACCCCCACACAGTAGAGATCCCTAGATGTAAAAGATCTTTCTACTTCAGTAGTTTCTTCCCCAGAACCGCTAAACTTTGGAATTCCATTCCAGGCCACTGCTTCCCCAACTGTACTGACATGCAGAAGTTCAAGTGTAACATGAACCGACATCTTGCTGCCCAAATCCCAACATAGTACCCCAGTAGTTGTTGCCCCTGATAGTAGCCCCCTACACCAAAGTGGCAATGTGCCTTGTTTGGGGTATAAATGCAATAATAAAAAAAGAATATATATATATATATGTATATATATGTATATATATATATATATATATATATATATGTATATATATGTATATATATGCATATATATATATATTTAAGAAATTCGTTTCTTATCGTTGAGCACTTTCCGTTGAATTAAAAGTCGGTCAATTTAGCTCTTATGCGTAGATCATCGTATAACGATTTGATCACTGTCTGTCTGACGTAATGAACATTTAAATTAATATGTTTAAAATTCAACGCTATTTCACACGGTTAATAGTAGCCGAATGGATGCGGCCCCCGCTAATCGAGCCAGAGATGTCTCGTGTCGCGGGATTCGAATCGTTCGACTGGTAGTAATCGTGACACCCTGCACTGAAGAATCCCGAAAGGATGAAACACTAATGTCTGTAGGTATTTAATTATTATAGTAAAAAAATAATTATGACAGCCCCTTTAAGAAATTCGTTTCTTATCGTTGAGCACTTTCCGTTGAATTAAAAGTCGATCAATTTAGCTCTTTTGCGTAGATCATCGTATAACGATTTGATCACTGTCTGTCTGACGTAATGAACATTTAAATTGAAATGTTTAAAATTCAACGCTATTTCACACGGTTAATAGTAGCCGAATGGATGCGGCCCCCGCTAATCGAGCCAGAGATGTCTCGTGTCGCGGGATTCGAATCGTTCGACTGGTAGTAATCGTGACACCCTGCACTGAAGAATCCCGAAAGGATGAAACACTAGTGTCTGTAGGTATTTAATTATTATAGTAAAAAATAATTATATATATATATATATATATATATATATATATATATATATATATATATATATGCGAGGGGCGTATGTATATATATATACATATATATATATACATATATATACATATATATATATACATATATATATATGTATATATACATATATATGTATATATATATATACATATATATATATATATATATATATATATATATATATACACTAGTGGTGTATGTACTCTCCACTTATCTCAGCATTGTTTGCAGTCGTCTAGCACTTCTCCTTGCCACTGAACTCAAGCAGTGCTGATTCAGGAGAGATGTGGTTGAAGATTGCGGAACTCTTGCCTCACAATTACTCGCACTGCTACCCTTACATGGGTATCCATTGCGTCTTGAGGCTGAACGAAAGCATCGCATTCACTTAATTCACATTCATGTTGTTTTATTGCTGCGTCTCCCACGTGTTTTATTTAATGCCATAAATGTACTAAACAAATCACCAGAGACTTACATGTGTTCTTCAGGAAAAAATATTGTTTTTTTTGTTTGTTTTTCGTAGCCTTAAAAAAAGATAAGGGACATTAAAATGTTTTTGAAACTTTCTGAAATCATAAGAAAAAGCATAAAAAACATAAAAACCTATCAAACTAATAAGAAGTTTTACTTATTATAGAAAATATTGAAACCTACCAAATATGAAAAAAATTACACTTTAATTCAGACCACACGAAGAAATCTGCACAAAGCGCCATATTTGATTTAATTTTTTCAAGAAGGCATGAACAAGCTAGTCGATCTATCGATAAAAGTCATAGAAAATAAGGGAAATTATTGTAAAGATTTAAAATGTGATAATATGAATGCTTCATATGAAATATTAGGTTGATAAAAAAAATAATGTCTTTTCTTTTTTTTTTTTTTGACGTATACATATATCTAATAAAAACGACATTATTTTTGCACCAACCTAATAAATGTGTTGTACAATCCTGGCCCGAAGGCCAGGATCAAAGTGTAGTATCTGTTCTGCAGATGTAGCACATGTTAATTGGTCCTTAGTCAATGTAGGGGGAACCCTTCATACTGAGACCATTATACCCCATTATAAGCCTCTTATGATGGGATGTGTCTCCTAGCGGCTTCGGCTGCATGGAGACAGGGTAGTACAAGTCAAGGATTCGTCACTTGACACTCAGCCCAACAGGTGAGGGGCCGGGAACCGGCCCAGCACCTGTTGGACTGAGGTACACCGCCTGGGTAATACCTAGGAGGTCTACCCTCCCAGGCCTTGCCACCGGGCTTTCCGGTGGGGCAAGTTTATTGCTTGCTGCCTGAGGCGCCCCGACCGGGGAATGCCGACGGGGTTACTCAGGCAATTTATAAAATTGCAGGAGTGCCCCTCCTTTAGGGGAGCCTGCGGGTATCCCACTTTCCAGGCCTTGTGCCAAATATTGCCGATGTGGGCGGCAATTAAATATATACCCTTCATACTGAGACGATTACTATTTTTTTGGATACTGCCAGAGTTCACCCTTTTTACCCTTGTTTTAGAGGAGCTGGTTTAAGCCCACATTAAATACGACCTTGTGTCACATTTTGCTTTCGGAGGGAAGCAAGTAAATACAATAAATGTATTGTACAAAAACGACATTACTTTATTTCCAACCTAATACTTTTCTCGTTCAAAAAGTGTGCCAGTGCCAAAATATACATTTTAATAAATTTCCATACTGCGGGATAGCATATCGAAAATTCAAAATATGTTTACTGTTCATATCTTTAAGCGTTTTAAAATGGTCATTTGGCTGAAGAAGTTAAAAAACAGCTTTTCGTTTCGTTAAAAACTCAATTCATTTCGAGTTTTTACACGACCTCAACATTACATTCAAGGGCACATATTCTTAAATCTAGCCAATTAAACTTTCAAAATTGTATTACCAAAAGAAAAAGAAAGCGGCGTAAAAATGAAAGTAAACATTCCTATGTAAAAAAAAAACTTGCTCAATATCTTATGTATATCAGATGTTTCCAAACGCATATGAGCAATACCAGTTATCATGATTATTTTAGTAATGATTTGAAAAAAAACATATATGACTTTGGTGCCATTAGCTAAAATCGAAACCGAAACATTTAGCAGTGCAGGCTTTGTTAATACCGTTTGAGCTGTCACCTGGTGGACAAAAAAAGTTAAAAATTAAGTGACTTCAAACTATGAGCGTAAATGAATGTAGATTTGCGCATGCGCAGAATTAATAGATTTAGTCGACTTACTGCTGTCAAGGTCAAATGTTTATTCTTTAAATTTTGACCCATTACCAGCTATTTTTATCAGATAAAAATTAAATCGAAGCTGTTCCACACGTCTAAAAACGCTGCATATCAAGTTTCATGTGTGTAGGCGAAAAATTCAGAGAGGAGTTTCGTAGAGACTTTCTGCTCACACGGAAACAAGGTAGGATCCCTTCTCGTAAAATATTAAAGTACGGTTGAGTTGTTGTTGTAGTAAAATCACCGAACTCCTTATATTAAGAACGGCAATTAGAATGGACACCCCCAATCTACCTATGTCAAGAACGGCTTTCGCATCAGACACCCCATTTTGTGAGTGTAGGTGTGGGTGTGGCTGTCAAGAAAGAAGCTCGAAATGTCAGGTATGTAATAATAAATATATATATATATATATATATATGTATACTTAATTTACTCACATAAAATTAATATACGAAAGTATAGATTTATGCGTGCTCAATACGTAGGTAGAGCTAGGTAGTAGTTTATAAAATATATATGGCGATTAAGCTACACTGAATATTCCGCGTTTCATCCACTCTAGGACTCTTCAGGCTTATGCGCGAATTCTGTGGTTGTTTATCGTTTTTATATGCTCCTCTTCTATTGAGATTTCAGTTAGACAATAAGCTTTCAAGTATCCACCGCGCCCTTCCTATCAGCCAATGGGCATGCATTTATCGGACAAAGGATCTGTTTTAAAACTAGGTTAGTGTTTTTTTTTAATTGTTAGTTTATATATAAATATATATGTGTGTACATACATATATGCACATATATTCATTCATATACATATATGTGTGATCGTTTATGTATATTCATGTTTATTTAATTTATTTATTTGTTTATTTTTTATTGTTTTTGTTAGTTTTGAAACTATTTTGTATCGCTATCCTAGAGTATATTTCATCTTGTGAACACAGTTATTTGCTATTTCTCTTCTACAGTTTAATAGATGTTGGGGTTCTTTATATATATATATATATATATATATATTCAGCTTTGTGACCTATTTGTGTCCAGAATTAAGAAAACATTCAATAATAGTTATAATAAATGAAAGTACGCACAAATATATATTATTTAATTGGAATTCATTATTGAGATGAGTATTATTCATTAATTCATTTATTGCGGACTATTATCCTCATCTTTATTAGTTGTTTCACGACGTTTCGGCCAACTATTCCTCTGGACTTCGTCAGGTGGTAACCGCGACGGGATAGGAACTCTGAATCTCCTTACTGCATCCACTGCAATTACTGCCTTCCATAGTTGTTGTTGTCTCACCACGTTTTGGTCAAGTAAACCAGAACAGTGGAGATTAATGAGCTCATGACGATCACTAAGAGAAATTCGTGGCATATGGACTAAATGTCATGTTGTATAACCTGGATGAACAACAATTACGATTAGAGATGCTTTGTTGCATGTTGGTGGATATTTTAAACTGATTTAGGGGCGATAATTTAAGTTGGTTTTAAGCGAATTTGTTGCTGCGGACTTTCTTTTTTGCCTCTTCAATATTAAGTTATTTTTTTTATTTTAAATTGACGTGTACACTAGAATATTTCAATTAAAACTCAAATACGAACAGGTAAAATTATAGAGGAATAAAAGACGAATCAAATTAGGTATAGGTTGTTTAAATAGTTACATTAAATTTAGCTTAAATTTGCAGTTTTTAAAAAAAATTGCCAAGTGCGGACTTTCTTTTTGCCGACATTATATATATATATATATATATATATATATATATATATATATATATATATATATATATACCGTATACTATATACCGTATATATATATATATATAGCCGGCACTGCATATATATATATATATATATATATATATATATATATATATATATATATAACTATTCATCCCAAGCACACACACACACACATATATATATATATATATATATATATATATATATACTAGCAAAAGTACCCGTCGTTGACTGGGTTCAAAAACAGCCTACAGAAAATGGACTCTGATTTATTAAAGTATGATAGGTTATGAAAAGGAAGGGTTGTAAATTTGGGTTGAATTTGGGGGTATCAAAACCAAAGCAAAATATGATGAAAGTAAAAAGAAAATAGATAAACCCCATAATTTATTATACCATACCTGTTCACACTGAAACATTTATCACAATATTCTGTGGATCTATATTTAAAAAAAACCTTGTTAAACTTTGTGACATATTTCCATTCTATGGAGGTCAGGTGCGAACGAACACCCCATAATTTTATCATACCATATTTCTTCAAACTGAAACATAATTATCGAAGCATACTTACGCAGATAGATATGAAAAGTTTTTACTAAAATTTGTGCCTATTTCCATTCTATGGAGGCCAGGCGCGAACGCAGACCTCACAATTTTGTTACACCATCCCTATTTAAGTTAAAACATACTTATCAAAGTATTATTATGTACATCTATATCAAAAACACTTGTAAACGTTTTTTTTTTTAATTTTTAAATCTTTTTTTTCCATACTTTGTGGACGAGGCGCGAACGCAGACCCCACAATTTTAATGAACCACCGTTCTGCCAGATCAAACATACCCATTCCTGTGTCTCGATAATCTTCTATCATCATATGTAATCAGCTTTTTAAAATAGTCAACCATATAAGACCCTATTCGTGATCAGACACACACACACACACACACACACATTCAGCTTTATATTATAGATATATAACTATTCGCCCTAAAGCATATATATATATATATATATAATTAGAGGTTAATGTTCCTATTTACATTACCTCCCCACGGGACAGAGTTAGACACCAGGGTCGTTTTTTAACGTGGAGAAAAGGAACAAAAATAAAATTGTCTCAGTCGTGAAGGATTTCTCCTCCACTGATAGAGAACAAGAAATTGAAGTGCAGCATATGAAGAACAGATGGTATTTATTTGCTCCCCCACTGAGCAAATTAGGCACAAGGCCGTTTTTAATGTGAGGTAAAAACCAGCTCCCCTAAAAGTAGGCAAAAAGGGGGCACTCTGGTTACCAAAAATAATAATTGTCCCAGTATAGAGGGTTTTTATTTAAATGCTGCCCACATCAGCATTATGTGGCACAAGGCCGGAAAGTGGGAACCCCGCAGGCTCCCCTAAAGGAGGGGCACTCCTGCAATTTTAAAAATTGCCTGAGTAACCCCATCGGCATTCCCCGGTCGGGGCGCCTCAGGCAGCAAGCAATAAACTTGCCCCACCGGAAAGCCCGGTGGCAAGGCCTGGGAGGGTGGACCTCCTAGGTATTACCCAGGCGGTTCCCAGTATAGAGGGTTTCCCCTCCATTGACTGGTACAAATTATCTTAAGTGCAGCATATGAAGAACAGATACTACACTTTGATCTTGTCCTGAAGGCCAAAATGTTTTCCAAAGGTAAAATAAGCAATGAGGTTTTGATGAGGTTAATACAAGAGTGCTCAATATTATCCTTTCAGATTAATATACGTTTTTTTTTTTTACGGAACAGGACTGTCCATATGTTTGATCATATTTTATTAGTATATTTCTGTTTTCTTTTATCCTGAACATTAGTGATTGTTGCTTTCTTCTACGACACAATTTCAAAATAATCGCTTAGAACAACTGACGCAACAAATCAATTAACAATTCTAAATTTGGCTTTTTTCTTTGAAAAATGAACGTCGCTCAATCGGACGATTGATCTTTTTCCCTTCGCAATGAACAAAAGCAATCGAAACATATGAAAGTTTTTTTTTCCGTTTCGTTAATCCACAAATGAATATTTGAATATTTACAATTGTGAAAAGGAATTATAACAATTTAAATATCATCGAAATAATATATCAGTCATATAAAGATTCTTTACATTATCAGAGAAAAAAAATGCTGCCCAATATGAGTGAAATTGTAGTGTGTGTGTCTGTATATGTATGTACATTTCCCTGCCAAATTACTCTGTCAATTTTCAGTCTATAAATTCGAGATTCGATATAAGGGGTATTGAGATTTGGGAAAATCTTTTTAATTGGTTTTCAGCCAGAAATTTGGCTTTTAAGGGGTCAAAGTTCAACTATTTGACATTGGAAAACTTTGCACAGCTCATCCGCCAATGTGGGGTCTAAACACTTTATATTCTAGATGTAGGTTCCTCTGACATGAATCAAATCTTTAATTTGATTTGAGCCTAAAACAATAAATATTAAGGGATCAAAATTGGGGTCAAAGTTTTAAAACATTTGACCTCTTAGACAAATTTGGTCTAAACATTCGAAATTTTACATAAAGGGTATTCAGACATTTTTAATCAGTTTTTTGGCCGACAATTTGGCTACCAAGGGATCAATTCAGCCAATTTTGGGTCTACATATTTGAAATTTAACATAAAGGGTATTCAGACATGCAGCAAGCTTTTTAATCAGTTTTGGGGCGAAAATTTGGCTGACAAGAGGTCAAAATTGAAAGAGTTGAGCTTTGCAGACTCTACCAAACGCCTCCGCCAATTTTGGGTCTAAACACTTGAAATGTTAGGTTGTAGGCTATATGGATATGAGTCAAACTTTTCAATTATACATATATAAATATGCTCACAAAGTTATGAACAGTACCCATAGCCCGAGCAAAGCCGTGCTGAACTGCTAGTATATATATATATATATATATATATATATATATATATATATATATATATATATATATATATATATATATATATATATTATAGTAAAAAAAAATATTATGACAGCCCCTTTAAGAAACTCGTTTTTATATCGTTGAGCACTTTCAGTTGAATTAAGTCGGTCAATTTAGCTTTTATGCATAGATCATCGTATAACGAATAGATCACTGTCTGGCTGACGTAAAGAACATTTAAAAATTAAAATGTTTAAATTCAACGTTATTTCACGCAGTTAATGGTAGCCGAATAGATGCCGTCTTTGCTAATTGAGCCAGAGATGGCTCGTGTTGCCGAATTCGAATCTGTCGATTGGTGTTAAACGTGACACCCTGCACTGAAGATTCCCGAAAAGATGAAACACTAGTGTCTGTAGGTATTTAATTATTATAGTAAAAAAAAATTATAAATATATATATACATATATGTATATATATATATATATATATATATATATATATATATATATATATAGAGAGAGAGAGAGAGAGAGAGAGAGAGACACTCTAGGTCTAATTCCCCCAAAATTAATTATATATATATATATATATATATATATATATATATATATATATATATATATATATATATATATATATATATATATAATATACCGATGATAATACTATATATTATATTAAAAAAAATGGTAGTAGGCAGGAAGGCTCGAACCCGTACCGCGAAGGAGGAAAAGAACGTGAAAAAAAGCGTGACGTCTTTGCTGTTGTGTCTGCGTCCATCGCCACATCGAAGTGGCGGATGTTTAAATTAAGGCTAGTTAATCGAAAAAATGGTATGAATTTCGAAAATACGGCTAAAAATACGACCCTCCCCCCTGTAGAAAAGTGCCCAGTTGAGAGTGAAGGAATTAATGTTTTAGCCAATTTTTTGATATTTGTCATCCGTAGGGTAGAGCTTCAAAACGATACTTATCTCATGAAAATCTGTCGCTTCTGTCGAAAATTTTTGTGAGACGTACATGCATAAATAGATACATACGTTTAAACAGACAGGTTGGATTTATATTATAGAAGATAACTCTTACTCTGTCTGTTTGTCAAATGCAAAAATGAACACAAATGTAACCATATTCAACTATCAGTTTGTCATAAAGTACTCATTGTAAGTCAACGGGCATTTACCCGTTTTTTACAGATAACAAGTCTAGTATTCAATTTCTTGAGGAGTATTATCCTCATCTTGTTGTTGTTATTGTTGTTGTTGCTATTATTGTTGTTGTTGTTGTTGTTGTTGTTGTTGTTGTTGTTTCACGATGTTTCGGCCAACTATTCCTCTGGCCTTTGTCAGGTGGCAGGTGGTAATCGCGACCGGATAGGAACTCCGAATCTCCTAACTACATCCTAAGCAATTACTGCTTTCCATAGTTGTTGTCGCCTCACTTTGTTTGTGGCTCAGTGAACAGAGACGTTGAATTATATATTTAACTAATGAAGTTGTTCGATTGATCTTCGTCGAGTGCACGTCTACTTATTAATCTCGTGAAAAACTGCGTATCGATATCTTTCGATCCGATAAGCTATCGATTCCTTCGTTTATCTAAGATCCACTTTTTTTTAATTCGCCCTTGTTTCAACAAAGGGTTTGACATTTCGTATGACATCAGCTACATTTGATATGTCGTTTGTTTTGTCATGTGCGGTGAATATGGGTTAAATATACCCGACACTGACATCTCAGCTGTTGGCATATTGTTTGGCATTTTATATCATGTATTTGCACTAAACCTATCACAGCTATTAATGTATGACATATTTCTAACAGTTCTCTGTCATTTACATTTCTGTTTAGACAAGAATATAAACACACACGCAGTACGTACTCATCTCTATATTAATAATTTGATAACGATTTTCCCCTCGAATCTGCGAACACTATAGGAAATCAACCAGGTAATTCCTTTGCAAATCTTCAACACTCACCATTCAAAACTCATAATACAGCATGTTTTTGTGCAACAACACACGCATTTTTCCACTTTTCCATAAACGTTATAGTTTATCCCTTGACCAACTCTCTCACCAACGTGATCTCACCATATTAGTAGCAAATATTTTTTTCTCTTTATTTTTAGTCCTCCTACAAAACTCTAAATCACCGATCCTTTTATTCGCAGTAACACTTAGCTACAAGACACCGGTTCGTTATTCCACTTATTAGATATATTAGCTTTATACATGTTATATTAATCTACCAATGACTTCCTTTTAATTCTGATTTCAACAGAATGACGGAATAGTAATGGACAAACACTTTACCGTTAGAATCAGTTCTTCGAATAAGGGAATACTATTTTCAAACACGGAAGCCAACTTACCCGGTATCGCTATCAGACACATTACCCGAAACAAAAAATTTACGTAAAAAATAAAATACATGAATTACTATTTTAATAAGTTTCATTTAACTGATCCGGCTATATTTTAGCTTGAATCCGCGTGCAGTATGTTTCCTTAAAATTATTACATCACTATCAACATGGCCCATACTTATTACTTTTCAACCGACCGCACATAAATAAACATGTTGTTAAGGACCAGTGTCTACTTTCTCCTCTTTTTTACAGCGTCTTCGTCGTCATAGTCGTTTTAAGAATCTTCTTTCACGGCCTTTTTACCATCTTCTTTGCCGTCTTCCTTTTCGGCGTTTACATCTTCATTTTTACCTATGTTCTCCTTTCCTTCACAGCATCTTCTTCCTCTTGGAATTTACGTTCTTCTTCTTTTTCTTGTTAATTTTCTTTTTGCATTTTCTTCCTTTTTCTTTCTTCTTTTTTCATTTTCTTCTTTTTTCTTTCTTCTTTTTACATTTGCTTCTTTTTTCATTTTCTTCTTTTTTCATTATCTTCTTTTTTCATTTTCTTCTTTTTTCAGTTTCTTCTTTTTCAGTTTCTTCTTTTTTCTTTCTTCTTTCCTTCTTTTACGTTTCATCTTTCATTTCATTCTTCTTCCTCTTCTTTTTTTTTAGCATCTTCTCCCTCTTCTTTTTATTTTTCCAATTTTTTTTTTCATTTTCTTTTACTTTTTTTCTACTCTTTTTCCCCTTCGTTTGACATCTACGTCTTTTTCTTGTCCTTTGTTTTTTTCTTCGTTTTCTTTTCATTCATTTTTTATTAGCTTGTGCGAGTTTACATAGTCATTGACCGAACGTAATTTATAGCAAGTCAGTTACACAGAGTTGTCCACATTTTATCCTTAAATGGATAAGTACACAGGGATATAAATTGTATATGTTTACTTTCATATATATATATATATATATATATATATATATATATATATGACTACTTCATTTAATCACATAAATTAATATATGGGAGTATAGATATATGCGTAAACTTTAAGTATTTACTTCAGCAGTGCTCAATACGTAGGTAGAGCTAGTTAGTAATTTATAAAATATATATGGCGATTAAGCTACACTGAATATTCCGCGTTTCAATCCACGCTAGATTCATCAGGCTTATGCGAAGAGTTGTGGTTGTCTCGCGTTTTTATATACGCACCTTCTATTGAGTTTTTAGTTAGCCAATCAGCTCTCTAGTTTCTACCGCACTCTTCTTAATCAGCTAATAAGCAGGCACTTACAGGACAAAAGCCCAGCTAACCTTCGGTTGACCCCTTCCTTTATGTGTGCTATTTTAGTGGGATCGTCCTGACCTATTTTAAACCTAGGTCAATTGTTTTTTTATGTTAGTTTATATATATATATATATATATACTAGCGGGGGTACCCGGCATTGCACGTGTGTTTGTAAGTGCGTATGTTACAAAAAAAACGTTTAAAGAAAAAAGGAAAGTTTTAGTAAGAAGGTCGGATTGAACCCCGAAGCCTTGACGCGAAGGTGGAAACGAAAGGGAAAAAATAGGCAACCAAAAAAAATAGGAATTGAGAAGCGTGTTAAAATAAGGGTTAAAGAGTCCCAGAGGTTTGATTTAGAGTTGGCCGCTTAATGAGGTCATCGCAGGGTCGGTACATGCCGTGTCATTTTTTTCTTTTTTAATTACTGCGGGGCAGTCTTTTTTGCGCTTGTTTACTTTGTTTCAATGCGGTTCAGTTTTGGCTTCACCAAGATGATGGGAGTGGAAACCAGCTCCCCATTTATAGGGGATATTCCAATCGGACGTTCGCGAACGATGCCTAGCTGTATTTATCCCCCCTCGCAAACAAAAGTACCCAAATATGTTTAAATTTATTTGTATCTGTATGGTTTATGCGCATAAAATTGCAAGAATTACTAACTTTGTATGGCAAAAACTGTGAACCAAAATGAAAGAAAGGGTGTTTAAAAATCATTATAGTTAATTCCCGTCAAGCACGGATCGGGCGAGACCGGCAATCATAGGTGTCAGCCGAGCAGCGTCGTAACAGACGCAGAGTACTTGAAAAAAAAAAACAAGCCCCCAAAAAAACCAATGCAAATAAACCGCAGAAAGAAACTGGAAGAAACCTACCTTGTAAAATTCAAATATGTTTAATATATTTTAGTATGTAATTTGTCGGATAGTTTTTTATTTACCCGTAGGTTTTTTTGTATTTTTTGTTTATTTTCCAATAAAAGAATTTTTTAACCGTCAAATTAGTAGGTGCAAGAACAACGTTTTATTTTATGTGTTTTGTTTTGTTTGGTTTTGTTTCGTTTCGTAGATTATAAACATCCGTTACAGACGGTATTTCTCGCTGTCATAGTAGCTTTCAAGTTAAGAAAATAAATTATGAATAAGTAACTAATCTAATAAGAATTCACCCCTCCACCTTAGTATCACCTTAAAAGTAACTGTGAACACAGCCGACGGAAAAAATATAAATAAAATAAGAAAAATATAAAGCTGAGTATCACCTTTAAAATAACTGTAAACATAACCGAAAGGAAAAAGAAAAATAAGAAAATAAAAAAACCGTAAAGTGGAGTAATCGTATCAACATCTGAAGAACGGTCGCTGCTGACACCGATGATTGCCGGTGTCGCCCGATCCGTAAATCAGTGGCAGTTGGTGGAAAAAAACTCAAGAAACACAGAAAAAGTAAAACTCCATGGTGGAAAAGAAAGAAACGTTGCATAAATACAGTTGGATACGCAAGTAGTAGTTGTCGACTGTAATACTTTGTTGTAAAACATGGAATCCATGGTTAGTTCGTTTCGTTTTATTATTTTTTTTAATAAACGCGATTTTCTCTGTGTAAACTGTAAACGATAATGAGAAAAAAAGCAATAAAATTAAAACCAAAAAAGGAAACGATGGCCTAAGTACCCATTGGATTAGGTAATATAAAAAAAAATTTTTTTAAATAAATATTTAAAAAAAAAAGGAAATGGAATAAGTAACCGTTAGAATAGCTGTATGCCACTCCACTTTTTTAAGCAGCTACGAACGCAAATTGATGTTCCTCATAATTTTCTACTGTGAACGGTCAAGTCCAGTGTAAATGGGTGGCGGTGGAAGGAGGAATCTGATAGAGAGAGAAGAGTTTACTACTTCCATTGATTCTAACTCTCGCCAGATGAAATATTATATAAATGTTTCTTGTATATGTTTGAAACTCAATATTTGGTTATAATTAATTACTGTCGGACTTACTGAACACGTCCCTCCGATCAGCTAATATGCCTATAACACACCTCAGATATTGTGCTGCAGCTTGTGTGTAATAGATTTACATGATATGTCTTGATTTTTAATCCAATTCAGGTCACACTCGGAGGGGAACAATGGGTTAATTTTATTTATATAGAGAAGATATACATATATATATACATATATATGATAATTTATGTATATGCATGTTTTATTTATTCGCTTATTTTCAATTGTTATTGTTAGTTTTTAAATTATTTTGTATTGCTATCCTAGAGTAAAGTTTATCCTGTGAACACAGTTGTTCGCTATTTCACTCCTACTGTTTAATAGATGTTGGGGTTCTTTAAAGTATAGGATCGCACATTTTTCATGAAGGCATAATCTACATGGATCGTCGAGGTCTCTACATGTGTTTGCTTGTCTTGCTATTTTTCATTCGACTATCGGCGAACGTCCGCTTTCTTTGAGTTTCCAGTATTTGTTTGCTAGAGTTGTTTTCATTCGGTGTTTCTTTTTTTTAATGTACTTTTGTGGTCATAATATCGGGTTTTGACATCTAAGGAAGTCATACCTGCGTAATATTTCTTGTTATTCGGGTTTTCTTTCGCAAATATTGTTTTTATATTTTTATAACAGGCGAATTTTGTGTCGCGAGTTGTTTTTTTGGCTGACGAAAAACTACCAGCGTTCACCGCGGCTACACCACATGTGTTCCTGTACTGTCTACAATTTTCAGTTTTCGTTACAAAAATAAATTGTCTTTTGATTTATCTCATACATCATAATCACTTTGATGTCCCTGAAGTTAAGTAACCTTAAAGTTGGTCAATACCATTCGCTGTATCTAGCACGACTTCGACACCTCCCACATGCAAAAACCTAACGTCGTAATCTTCCTTGATCGAGATACACATGCGACTTGGGACTGAGTGTGAATTTAATATTCCCTTGACAGTTCCTCCCTTGGAAGATGACAGTGGTCAAGTGATCAACGACACCGACTGACGACCTGGATGTTTCAAGTTCGAATCCAGTTTATCCACAAAGTCACGTTCACTTAGAATGTTGACAACCTTCATGTGATCCCTTTCGGTGTCTTTCTAGATAAGAAAAACAATACTGGGTAAACCAAAGCCAACAATAGAATTTTCGGATTCATTTGATGATAAGATGGTGATCAGTTCTTCCTTTGAGGAAAACCGGTTCAAGCCGCCATGACTGAATACCGTTGATAAATAGAAAAAATATGAATTCTAGGGAGCAGCAATTAAAGTTTAAAAAAAAAATGAAAACGGCACTAACCCTATGCGGGTTTAATCGGCTTCCTCCAAAGGAGGAAGTTCCATGAGAGCATGAAATTCACAAGCGGTCCCCAGTCGCATGTATATACCCCTGTTAGTTGAGATGACAATGTTAGTTTGTTTATTTTTTTCAACTCTTGCGGGGAGGTGCCGACGTTCTATTACGTACAGCGTCTACAATTCGCAAATTGGTCACCCATCTTGTACTGACCAGGTTCAGCGTTACTTAACTTCGGTGATCTAATGAGAATCGGTGCGTCAACGTAATTATTCACTCATAAATGTGTACGTATGTAAACATGTATCGATATTTGCCTGTTTGATAAAGGCATTTGTTGGGATCGGGGTATACCGATCGGTAAAGAAATAAGAACGTGTTCAGTAACTCCGACAGTAATTAATTATAACCAAATACTGAGTTTCAAACATATACAAGAAACATTTATTCATACAAGCAAGACAACATGAAAACATTTGTAGGTGTACATGAACAGGTGGAGATAAACTGCAAGTTTCATTGTGTAAAAATGTGTGTAACTGAATGTTTATAAAAGTTCAATAGTATCGTTGAATTTTATGAATAATTGATTGGTTTTTGGTAGGACATTATGTTCGATTGTTTTTTGGTTGGTATTAAAGTTTGTGACGGATCAATCGCCTTGCCTCACAAGTCTGTTTGCTGCTCTCCGAGTGCATGCTTATGAAGCGTGCGGATTTATACATGTGCACGGCTTGATGCCGAGCGAAAGAGTGAAAGAAGAGAAGGGAAACGGAAGGCTATATCAGAGGTCACAGGAAATGCACGCGTATTGAAGCCATGTCATGTTTACGCGTGCCCCACTCCATGCGTGTGTTTGCTACTGCATACAGCTTGTTCTGTGTCTGCGTGTTTGATCTAGACAAAGCGAATTTGGTAGGTGTAAACGGCTCACTATACATTCCTTACAAAAGAAAACACTAACATAACTCAATATCATTAACACACGGTGCGTATATCATGTTGCTTATATTAAGCATGTCTTTCACTGCTATACATAATGTGTCACTTCTTAATTGAAAAACGTTTTAGCGAAAAAAAAAAAATACGTAAAGAAAAATCTTTATCCGTTCCCAAGTTACAACGCACTCGCGCTTAACAATCTGAGCACCTGTCGCCGACGTAATAAATTATAAAATAATAGACCGAGGAGAAAAACAGCAGATATCTTTATCAATAATGAGAAATCTCAAAAGAGAAAATCGAACTGCATCAGTTCACAATCGGAGGTGCTCACAAACCTAACTGATTCTCAAATGATACGAAAACTTAGATTTGGATATTTTCAAAACTTAATACACAAGTCTTGCTCTCCATATCAAAAGTAAGTCTATGTACGAATGACATTTAATAAATAATACCATTGTCTTATTTTGTATTGTCCAGCGGAAATTTAGCATGTGCAATGATTTATATCTCTACGGGTTATGTAGCAACTTACAGCTATAAAATAACTGTGGTTTCTGATTTGCAGGTGTTTAAACTGATTCAAGTATGAAATAGAGCCTGTTGAGTGTTGTGCAGTGATTCTGGTCTTTTATCTGAATGGACGCACACGTAGCTATGAAATCATCCTCTGTTTCCCTACTCTTCTGGCCTTGCATCCACTAACTTTAACCTTTTATCGGCCATGAAGCTGTTTTTGAAAGGAAAGCGTTTCCCAGATGATGCAGCCTTAGTGGTTGGTTAAGAATCAACCTGGGTGTTTTACAAAAACGGACTCCGAAGCTGTATTAAACGATGCTGTGAAACTGCGTTGGTTAACCACTGGGGGAAGAATTTTTTAAGTTGCTTATTAGGGTTTATTGAGCTTGTATCAAGTGTATTCAGGTCTGTTGAAGACTGAACATCACATTTAAAATTCCCGCTGACAAGAACTGTTTAAAATACTAACACTTTCACTGTACCAATGTTTACTCTAATAGTTTTCTTTGGGCGCCATTTCTTTAAACTTTGAGTATGGTCAGTAACAGTTGAGGGTCGGTTTTTACTGCAGACAACTATTGTGTTTCCAAATTTTTACCTATAACATTTTCCTTCTAATGGCTTTTTATTAAAAAAGGTCCATCTTGTTCCCAACTTAATACAAAGCACACACATTTTTACCATTATCATTATAAACTAGACATCTTTTCCGATCTTTTACAAAAAAATCCATTTTTTTTAACTTTTCTACAACTTTTTAAAAAAATTTAATTTTCTTTCTAAATAAAAAAGTCCATTTTTTCCAACTTAATACAGAAAGCACATATTTACTACGATAACAAATTTAACATTTTTTCAACTTTAAAATAAAATTTCGTTCTTTTTTTTGTAACGTTTCTACAAACATAATTTCTAAAAAAAAAACTCCACATTTTTAGTTACATTTACTTTGTTTTGTACAAAAAATACATTTTGCACAAGCTTTGAGTATTTATCTTCACAAGGTTTTCTTCGCGAATACTTATAAAAACTTAGAATACCAATAAAAGAATGCCATTTTTGTTGCAGTTAATTTTAGGAACAAATTCCTTTTTCCCTCATTTATAAATAAAAATAAATAAGACATTTGTTATTATTTTCCTTTTCCGTTTACACACATACACACACACACATCCACACACGCACACACACACACACACACACACACAAAGTCATCTTTTTTCCTTCGAGATTTTTCTTTGCCCAGTTTCAGGAAAGAATTTTCGTCCGCCTGAAAAGGATACCAATATGGAAGACTTTAAAGCCATAATCACGCAATTATTAAAAACTCAGATGGATAACCAACAAAAGTTGGAGGAAAGTTTGAAAGACCACATTCAGCAACAGATATAGCGACAACATATGCTGGAGGAGAAATTGCTACTTCAAAAGAAGAGACACGAGGAATTATTTTTTAAAGTGTTGAATAAGATGAAAAACGGTGATTACAGCACCGCATTTTCCCAAAACACCATTTAGAATTCTATCGATACATTTACCCGAGCAGGATATGACGTTTAACGTATTTTATAGTAGATACGAGGGTTTATTAACTGTTGACTGCCAAGAGTGGAACAATGCAAAAAAAAAGTCCGCCTACTTCTACAGAAGCCAGGAGCCACAGTAAGTTCGTTGACTATATTTTACCCAGGAAGACGAGCGAGCTAGAATTCTCCGAAGCGGTTAAGCTCTTATCTGAAATCTTCAGCCCGAGCGAGACGCTTTTTTATAAGAGATGGAAGTGTTTCAACCTGGCTAAATGCGACGACGAAGACTATCTCACCTTCGCGTCTATTGTTAACAAGCACTGTGACGATTTTTGGCTAGCTGAATTATCAGCGGGCATTTTCAAATGCTTGATTTTTGCACAGGATTTCGTCTAAGCAAAAATCCGCAAAAATGAAACGGCGTATTCTATCTAGACTCGAAAATGAACAAGGACTCAGTCTCCAGAAGTTGGTCGATGATTGCAAACGTGTAGTAAGGGTAAAGAGCGATTCACGAAACATCGAGGAATTAGGCGTTTCATACATACGAAGGACTAGCTTCAGACCAAATAATTACTCTTAAGATGAAAAAAACAAACGAGAAAAAAAAAACAAGCACAACCAAAGGTTAGCGATCAAATCTCCAAACCGAATTGTGGTTAAATACAATGACCCCACAACTCAATCTTCACTCTTCAATCCTGCAGTCCAATGCACTTCTGACAGCAATTGCTTCTGCCAAACAAAAAAGACACCCTCTCTCCCAAATACAGGCTTTTTATAGGACAAAACCGTCCAAAATTATTTGCATACTCTTCCCATGATCTCTAGTCTATAAATAGACGCAGTGGCCATTCTCTTCTTCTTCTTCTTTCTTCTTTCACTCTCTGAAGCGGGCGTTGCCAGTCGTAAAAGGTTTGCACGTTTTTTTTTGTTTTTGTTTTTTTTTTTACTACACGCCCCCATGATCATTAAAGATCATTCACATCTCATAATCCCGTGTCCAGATCGGCGCATTGCGTTCTCTTTGCGGTCTCTGCATCGGCACCGGTTCATCTTCATCACTCCCTGGCTCAGTACCACCATCCTCATCACCTAAATGGACCACACGCCTTAAATCTAAAACATGTCGTGGCATTCCATTGACACTTAAGTTGTTTGGGGATTGCACTCCTGTTATCACTCTTCTTCCCTACTACGTTTTGCATCGGGCATTAGGCGCTTTCACCCAAACTTCTTCTCCTATTTGGATTCTGGCTGGTCTTTGATCATTAATTTCCGGTGACATGTCTCTAGGATGCCTCCATTCGTAATTAAAGATTGCTCTATGTGGTACTGTGTCATCTCTTTACCCGACCTTAGGGGACATGTTGTACCAAAATGTGGCCTCTTCAGGCGATATTCTTCCTCTCTCAGCTATTGCTTTCACGGTCCGATGATGTCGCTCCACAATGCCATTTCCTCCAGGTCTGTAGGCTGCCCTGTAATAACTTTTAATCTTCCATTTTTTTAGCATCGTCTGAAAGATTTCTGAGCGAAAAACAGTGCCGTTGTCCATTATCACCTCCCTTACTAGACCTCGTTCAAGCATCACCTTTTCTAATTCAGTTGCAACTGCAGATGCGGCTTCCACTCGCAGTTCCTTCCATATCGCCAGTCTACTTGGCCCACAATCAATTATTGATAAGTACGCTCCCCCTCGGTAGTGTGCTATGTCAATAGCTAGTCTCGTCCAGTTCGTTAAAACTCCAATTTCCCCAGGATTATGCATATTTGGGGCAGGATCGATCGATTGACACCGAACACAGTTCTTTACTATCATCTGAATTTCTTCCCGTTTTACATTCGGATCCACTTGCCTCACCAAATATAATGTTCTCTCCACTCCCATGTGATGCATGTCATGCAACTCTTTAATTTCTCCAATTCCAAGACAGCATATCGGCGCCTCCTCTTTCTCAATTAACCACTGTTTTTTATCCGTATTAGCGCATCTGCCTTGTTTCTTTCAGAAGGCACAAACACTGCTTTTATTTGCAGTTTCAATTCAGACATCAACTCTCTAAGCATCCCTAATCTCCGCTTTATTATCACTTCTCCGGCACCCTTTGTTCGTATTCTGCCACTCTCCTCCACAGTAGAGTTCACCCAACTGAGTACAGTGGCTGAATCAGTTCTTATTTCAATATTTGTCAGTCTCCATTTGATAGCTAAATTGACACCCTTTAGAACAGCATCTAATTCAGCTATGTTAATGTGATTAAAGTCATCACTTTTCCTCAGCCAAGTTGCATCTTCCGCCACCACACCGCCAATCTCGACAACCACGCCAGTTGCAACATTGCTTGCATCACACCACACGACTCCTGTGCTCACTTCAGGTATGTGCCAAGCGCCATTAACAGGGTCTTCTTTTTTCACCTCAGCTAGAACCTCCTGCATCACTTTCATGGTTCTGCAATCAACTTTTTCTTCCCAATCCATTCAATTTGCTCTTCTTTTCACATAACTGCATGCTAATCGCAGCCATCCAGCAATTGGATAGTGCCCCAATAATTTACCACAGATCGAAAATAGCTCCCGCCTACTAATTTCTCCTCCCATCTCTGGGAGCTCGTTGCCTCTCCTGAACATTAGTGCACCCATCTTATTTTTCATAAGCTTAAGGCCCAGTGCCGCTCCTCCGTCCAGGGATTCCGGAGATTTTGCTGCTAACCTAAACCCCTTCAAATGTTCCACAACTTCCTGTGTCGATATTTTCGTTACGTCTACCATTATATCATCAATGTATGAATCAGTGGCCTCTTTCGTCCTACTTCCTTTCTTTAATACTGTCTTTAAAATGGCTGCCATAATCTTTGGTGCGACATTAAGTCAGAATCCTAATCGTGTTAGGCAATAGGTTTTTCCTTTATAACAGACCAGCTGGTACTGCCATAGTCCCTTTGCCACATGTAGTTGCAGGTAGGTAGACTTAAGGTCCATTATTGCGGTCCCTTCTACCAACTGTCTCCACTTTCTTATCTTTTCATCACATACATCTATTATGTCGCTCCCTGTATGACACGCCACAAAACGGTTAAACTCACGAAAGTCGAACACTAGCCTAACTTTCCCTTTTGTGGCCTGAAATACTGCCATCAATGGCAACACGCCTTTTCTTTCTCCTTTCCATGGTAACAGAATACCATCCGATATCCATCTTTCCACCTCTTTCTCGAATTCTAATTTCTTATCGCCTTCCAGAGAGTTTTTATAATATTGGACTTTGTTCTGCAATACTGGAGGCTCTCCCTTCCATGTCCATCTTACTGTCCATTTATCTCCATCGAAGTTTGCTTCAAAGTCTTTATCCTCGATTTTGCAAACATTCAGCTGATGGGCAGCCACGGCACATTGTATATCTCCAAACTTCACTTTGCCTTTCTTTATAGTTACACCTCCCAGCTCATTAATCACGTCCATTCCAATTATGACGTCGATCCCATCAACGATGTGATTCATCAAGATTGCCCTCACATTTACGTGCATTCCACAGACTTTTATCTCCACTTGTCTGGCTCCTTTACATTCTATATTCCTCCCATCAACTGCTTTCACTGTACCGCTCCTTCCATATCCCTTCAAAAGTTTGGAATTGATTAAAGTAGTGGTGCACCCAGTATCGACAAGTGCAGTAATTACAGAATCATTCACCTCTACTTCTATTATAGGAAGAGGCCAGTATCGCGCCTTCATTTCATTGCTAGGGTAGCTTGCGGCGCAGAAGCTCACCCTTGCCCGTTTCCCTGAATCTGAGGGCAATATCTCGCAATGTGGCCAAATTTTCCACAATTGTAGCATGTTGCCCTGGCCCTAGGGATCTCTGTGCAATCTTTTTTTAGGTGCGGTCCTTGACATCTAAAGCACTGAAGGCTTGATTCTTTCTTTCCCTTATTAGTCTCATTAGTTTGCGCACTTGCGGCCAATGTCCGAGTTTCTACGACCCTTTTGCTGACTAAAAGCCGTGCAGTCGGTATCAGTTTGCTGACATCCATTCTCTCTATGTTCGGTAGCTGCTGAAATGCCACAGATACATCGTCTGGGAATCCAGTTATGAATGCCAGTTTGGCTGTATGTTCCAGCCCTCTTCCCAGATATCCCGCCAGTCCAGCCAATCTTTTGATTTTATTAGCATAAACATCCACCGATTCTCCTGTCCACTTGAATCGTTGCAGTTTTTCGTATGCCTCAAAAGGCCCCTCAGTGAAGGCGGTCACGAGTCTCATCGCTATCAGTTCTGCATCTTCTTGTTCTGCATTATTCATCTCAAGATAGAGAGCGAGTGCATCTCTCTGCAAAAAAAGTGGAATAAAACTGGCAAGGTCTGGCACATGTTGAAGCTTAGCCACCAGTTTTACTTTCTTTATCCATCCGACTACATCACCTTCTCCACTAAAAGGTGGTATCACATCTTTTCCCAATCTCAACATCCCAGATTCCATGATCTGTTCTTGGCCGGAATAGCTTGTGGTTAAATACAATGACCCCACAACTCAATCTTCACTCTTCAATCCTGCAGTCCAATGCACTTCTGACAGCAATTGCTTCTGCCAAACAAAAAAGACACCCTCTCTCCCAAATACAGGCTTTTTATAGGACAAAACCGTCCAAAATTATTTGCATACTCTTCCCATGATCTCTAGTCTATAAATAGACGCAGTGGCCATTCTCTTCTTCTTCTTTCTTCTTTCACTCTCTGAAGCGGGCGTTGCCAGTGGTAAAAGGTTTGCACGATTTTTTTTAGACGTTTCATACATACGAAGGACTAGCTACAGACCAAATAATTACTCTTAAGATGAAAAAAACAAACGAGAAAAAAAAACAAGCACAACCAAAGGTTAGCGATCAAATCTCCAAACTGAATTCACCTACAAAGCCTACAAGGCCGTCCACCGTTGCGGTAGACAACATTGGTCCGATATATGTTTTACAAAACAAAATATGCATTGAATGTGTCAGGAAAGGCCGCGAAGCGACGCATTGCAAAAGGAACAAAAACCATAGGGTTCGACAAACAAGATTCGACAGGGAAATCGAGAGGCAGTGGCGGAAATACGTCACGATCAACATCCTCAATAAGATAGTGGAGTTACATTTGGACTCCAGTTCAGACCTGTTCATAATCAATCTACAGACATGGAAAAGCTTGAAGAAACCAACCATGCGTAAGACGAATAAGTCAGCTCGTGCAGTCACAGGCGATAAAGTAAAATTTGAGGGAGAACTGACACTTCCTGTGACGTTAAATGACTCTACCAAATAAGTGAAAGTTTATGTGCGTAAGACATCCGAAAATTTCTTCGGAACGGATTGGATGGAACGATTTGAATTGTGGGACCAACCCATGAACAAAATTCTGCCATAAGTTAGAAGCCTCATATAAGACTGAAGAATGAGTTAAAGGAAAAATTTCCAGAAGTTTTCTCAGCGGGGCTCGGATGATGTACAAAGATTATAACCAGATTCGAACTGAAGGCACATGACCTTCCCGTTTTCAAGGAGAAACGAAACATCCCGTTTGCGGCAACTGAGAAAATCGACCAGAAACTGGATCGGCTACAAAAGGCCGGAATACTATTGAAAGTCAGCACCAGTTATTGGGCAGCCCCTACCGCATATATAGACAAACCAGATCCGTGTATGCTCAGATTTCTCAACGGATCTTTTTCTCACACTATAATCCAAACTTGAAAAAAATAGTAGCGAGTGATCTAAGCTCGTATGGTGTTGGAGCTTGTATCCTTCATATAATACCCGACGGTATCAAAATGACGCCAGTGATATACCACCGTTGGAGGAAGAACCGAACGACATTTTTTTCTATACATATAATCTCGAACCTCCCCAAACAGCACCTGAACTGAAGCGGTCGGTTCCGAAAAGAAACATCACCGATCCACTAAAATTCGATCCTAAACGTAAGAAGTATTAACAGTTTTTACGAACTAAAAGCTTGAGAGGTAGTGGGGACGCACCCCTATTACCGGGAATAATAAAGGATAGATCGCGCCAGTTTCTCAATCTGGTATTTTACCTCACGGTACATACAGCACCTCGCCTTCCCAAATGGTCACCCATCTGTGGTACTGGCCGGGCTGAGAATCGCTGTGTCAACGTGCTTGTGCTATATATATATATCTATATATCTATAAAAGTGAACGTATCTGTGTGTCTGTTTGTCTGTGTACATTTTCCTACGCAATAACTCTGTCAATTTTTAGTCTACAGACTCGAAATTTGATATACAGGGTACTGCGATTTGGGAAAATCGATGTGATCGGGTTTTGGCAAGAAATTTGGCGATTAAGGGGCCAAACTTCAACGATTTGACCTTACAAGCTCCTCCGACAATTTTGGGTTTACGCGCTTGAAATGTTAGATATAGGTTCCTTGGACATAGATCTAACTTAATAACTTGATTTGAGCCCAAAACAATAAATTTTAAGGGGTCAAAATAGGGGTCAAAGTTAAAAAAAGAATTAACCTCTGCGGTCTCTTCCAAATTACTCAGACAATTTCTGGTCTAAATATTTGAAATCTTACATAAAGGGTATTCAGAGATAAGGCAAGATTTTTCATCAGTTTGGGTCGAAAATTCTTAGTTACCAATATATAAATGTGTGCATGTATGTCTGTTTGCATGCCTGCCTTAAACTTTCAATAGAGGCGACGGATTTTACCAAAATCAGTTTCGTTTTAAAGTTCGACCTTTCATACGACAAATATCGAAAAATTGGCTAAAAACATTAATATCTTCACCTTCAACTAGGCAATTTTTTACAGGGGGGGGTCACCATTTCGTCAATATTTTTGAAAGCTATCCTTTCCTCTAGATTGTCTAGCCTTAATTTTAAAAAATGTCGCTTCCGGTTTGGCGGTGGTCGTAACAGCATAAACGTTAGGTTTTCCGCCGTTATTTTCCTCCTTTGCGGTACGGGTTCGAGCCTGCCTTCCAACTACCACTTTTTTTTGCTCAACATACACATCCAAACATCCGGGCAACACCGGGCGCCCATGCTAGTATATGTATATATCTATAAAAGTGAAAGTGTCTGTGTGCGTGTCTGTGTGTCTGTGTAAATTCCCCTACGCAATAACTCTGTCAATTTTAAGTCTACAGACTCGAAATTTGATATACAGGGTACTGAGATTTGGGAAAATCGATGTGATCGGGTTTCAGCCAGAAATTTGGCTGTTAAGGGGTCAAACTTCAATGATTTGACCTTTGAGAACTCTACCAAACTCCTCCGACAATTTTGGGTCTAAACACTTGACATTTTAGATATAGATTCCTTGGACATGGATCTAACTTAATAACTTGATTTGACCCCAAAACAATAAATATTAAGGGGTCATAATAGGGGTCAAAGTTTAAAAAATTGACCTTTTTTCTTTTTTTACTCAACATACACCTCCAAACACCCGGGCAACGCCGGGCTGAAATGCTAGTTTATAAATAAATAAATTCAATGTTCGTAGTATGTTATCATCTTCTATCCTCATTTTTAATAAATAAGATCTCCCAGTTGATGTAAGCATAGCTCTATATGATGAGAAATTATCAGTAAAGATCATGGAGGCGTGTGTTTCAAAATATGATTTGCGTATGAGACGAGTGGATATGATAAAAAGTACTAATTGTGGAGAAGAACGGGTCGAGTATTTGGCAGACAAGAGAATACGTTAAGGTTGAGAAGTCATACTAAAAAAGTGTTGACAATCCTTTAGCGAAGAGATCCAGGGTCCATCTTGCTTGAAAAACAAAACAGTACTCATCTTGGATGTTATTTTCAGAACATTCTGACCGGTGTAAGACCTTCTCCGGAAATGTTTCTGTCGAACTCTGGAATTTGTCCGGGAAGAGCCGTGGCGTAATGAATAAATTGCTAAAGTAATAATGAGTTGTAAATGACAGTCGCCCAAGGACTGAATGTCCAATAGTCGGTACAAGCGAGAAGAATAAATTTACAGATCACGAAACGCTTTTACTCTGTCATTACTGACTGAACAAGGGCATGTTACTTCTGAGGATTAAATTAAGAGTCTTATTCGAAATTCCGTATAGATTCCTGAGTTTGACAAAACGATTTCCGAGTTAGACAATATACACTTGAAGACGGTCGGAGGTTACATAGGCTAAAAAATGAGTTGTGAGAATAATATCCAAGATAATAATAGTAGTTTGAATAATCCAAATAATACATGCTACTAATTTTTTTTTTAATTTGTGTTGTTACTTACTTGCAAAAATATATTAACTTATAAGGAAAAATATTCCATTGGTCAATAGATGTAGGTTATAAAATATGACTCAACACTAAATATATAGAAAAGAAGACTAATATTAGCAACTGGACGCCATAATTAGACATAAATTAGTTTGAAGTTTTCGATTGAGTTGCCTTTCAGTATTCGTAATTCAGGGTGGAACGATAAAAATGTCGCCATAGAAAAGACAACCTGATTCTATTTCCTTTTGATGAAAATCGTTTTTGTTTTGTGCTTTTTTGTTTGTTTGTTATTGCAAACCATTTACTAGTTGGCTAGTTGTGTACTAATCCAAAGAGCGATAGGAGCCTTCTATCATGTCTGAAAGTGACATAATGTGAGTGAGGTCGGAGATGCGCCGCTGTAACACTCATGCTCTAAACCGATCCAAGTTATGACAACAGGCTAGTTGCCAGCACCCTCAAATGCATCGCTCGACTGCTACGAATAACAGTGACGAGCCCTGGGTGATGAAAACAAAGTTTCCGGCCACTGTTATTGTCTTTGGCGTGGTTTCAAGTGATAGGGCCACATCATGCCACCTCACATCTTCGAAGTCGGCTTGAAAGTCAACACCACAGTTTATTTGGATATGCTGAAGAGTATGGTGATCGATTGGTGCAATCAGTTGGCCGCTTACAAACCCTGGGTGTGGCAGCAGGACTCGGCACCGGCCCATGTCCAAAGAGACCCAGGCTTGACTTCAGGAGTGCTACGACTTTGAACCTTTCTCTTACTGGCTCTACTACTCCCCCGACCTAAACCCACTGGACTACTTCGTTTGGACATACATTAAAAACATCACTAACATGACCTCTCACAATACCAAAGCCAGCATGATCGCCGCCGAGTATTCGCCAAGCTCCCACCGACGCTTATGGAAAATGTATGCTCCCAGTTCTTTTCCTCTTTCACGGTATTGGTTCGAGCCTGCCTACCTACTGCCCTTTTTTTTCTTCTTTTGCTCAACACACACATCCAAACACCCGGGTAACGCCGGGAACTCAGGCTAGTTTACTAATAATTCAATGTTCGCAGTATGTTTTTACCTTGTATCCTCCTTTTTAATAAATAGGATCTCCGAATCGAATAATTTATAATATGGAAACCGTGACACACGTATGTTCGTACATTACCGTTTTTCTATTCTTGTTAGCTTCTTACATCAAGTGACTACACGCTTTGTCTGGAGCGATTTTCTTTAAAAAGAAAAGTTCATTCTCATTTAGCATTGGAAAACGTTTATCACGAATTTTGTGTTAATATTCGTGTTTTGCTATTTCAGTATTCTTCGTTAAATTCTCGACCACACGTTGAGGATAGAAACAACAGCGCAGTTACAAAAACGAACTATGTTATACGTTGCAAGTTTATGAAGTCTAAAATCCTAATTAGATTAGAAAAAAATAACTTCTCAACAATTTTTGTTAAATATAATATGGCCATCTTGAAATTGCATATGGCGTTCTTGACTAAAACTATTTACATTGTACTTAAAAAAATATTACCAGAATATTGAAATCTATAACTTTATTTTTATTCATTTTTTTTTATTATGTATTACATACCAAATCTTTGTAAAAATGTTCACTCTTGAAAGAATTAGTTCAAGTGCGTCAAAAATTGTTTTTAAATTAAACTAGCTAGAAATATGTAGCGCGTAGGGGGAACGCTTAGTCGAGTTCTTGAGGGATGATTTTTCTTGCGTATACTTGTTTGGTTGGTTTATGTTGCGCGATTGAAATATGTTGATAATATAGCATTAAAATATTACGAATTAAGTTGTCTCACATGGCTGGAATATTTGATACGGGGGTAGACTAGCTTGGGTGCCCGGTGTTGTTCGGGTGTTTAGAGGTGTGTGCTGAGCAAAAAAAAAAGTTGCAGTAGGCAGGCAGGCTCGAATCCGTACCGCGAAGGCGAAAAAAAAACGTGAAAAAAGTCACATCTTTGCCGTTTCGTCCATCGCCAAACCGGAAGTGGAGAAGGTTAAAATTAAGACTAGTCAATCGAAAAAAATGGATGACTTTTGAAAATATCGACGATAAAAGCAACACCTTCCTGTAGAAAAGTGTCTAGTTGAGGATGAAAGAATGAATGTTTTTAGCCAATTTTTCGATATTTGTAGTCGGAAGGGTGGAGCTTCAAAATGATTCTGTCGAAAGTTTTAGGCAGACATATATACATACATACATGATGATTGCATCGTCCTGTCAGACGAGTGCTACTCCCTCAGACACTTAAAGTCCATGAGCCCAAAAATTACACAGGACCATTTTTTATAGACAAATGCCTGAGGGAGTATCTATACACAGATGATGTTACAGAGTCTTAGCTTTGTACGACAGCTAAGTCTCTCTATCGGTTCAAAATGTTGAGATCCAGCAACAAGCAAGAGCAAGATAGCAAGCAACAAGTTAAAATGCAGACAAGCTTAATGCAGGTACTGGTCTCCCGCTTTAGGGATTTTTAAATCAGAGATCTGCTTCTCCTAGAAAGGTTGCCTTCACCACGGCTTATACCAGCCTTCTCCACCCCAACACACACATACATACACACAAACACACACGGTGCTAGTTGACCGTTGACCCCGAAAAAGGGTTCATTCACCTTTTGGAAAGTCTTGTTTTTAATCCTTCAGGGAGACTAGCCACTCTTCTCACCAAACAAGTCTGGTGGGGGAACCAGTTTAGTCGCCGGTGACTCAACCATGAGGCAGGTAGTACTGGGTTACATGGTACCAGTAGCATATGACATGACCTGATCATACATACATACATATATACATACATACATACATACATATATACATTTAAACATGCAGGTGGTATTCATATTATAAAAGATTGTCGAAAGTTTCGAGATTCTCACGAACTCTGTAATAATCTTTGAGATTATCTATTTCCATATTCTTCGTGAAAGTCTTACCACCCACAGGAAAAAGGGGAATCTCTACTATAAAAAATAAACTCCTACTGCAAGTTTCAAAAGTCTAAAATCCTAATTGATGAGAAGAAAAATAAATTCTTAACAATTATTCGAAAATGTAAAATAACCATCTTGAAATTGCATATGGCGTCCAAGACCAAAAAACTATTTACATTTTATGCCAAGAAATATCACAGTTATGTTTAACTTTTATTTGTTCATTTTTCATCTGTATTTGCATTCCGATTCATTGCAAAAATGTTTACTTTTTAACGTTTTTGATATTTTTGAGATGAGGATTGATTACTCATATTATTTGGGTCCATCGGACTACTGTTCTCATCTTGCCAAGAGTTCGACAAGATACACCTGAAGAAGGTAGAAAGTTACATCGACGGAAACGTTGTGCAAATCACAATCAAGATGAAAACAGTAGTCCGATGAATCCAAACAATACGAAGATCAGTTCAAGTTCTTGCGTTTATTCATTATTTTAACATGAAACTTGGATATGTCCGCTCGAACTACGCTTTAATTCTAGTTCCTACGAAGGGTTGGGGTTTATTAATGCGTACACTTTATAAAGAAATCGGTTTCCAATTATTTGCAGACTCAACTTTGTATCATGTGATCAATAGGGCTAGGACAAGAGAATATTATTTTCGTTGTTTTGGCTCTCGAGTATATATTTGTTGATATCTTAAATGTTCTTATATACAGTGTAGTGGTTCCCTGTTATTAACTGTGTCTAACTGTGTCAGATGTCAGATGTATACTCAAGAGTCAAAAGAGTGATGAGAATATGCTGTTGTCCTAATCCTGGTGTTCAACAACTACGTAACTTTTCTGAGTTTTTCTTAGATGAGGATTGATAATTTGTATTATATTTGGACTACTATTCTCATCTCTAGTGCTATTTACAGAAGGTTTCGGCCGATGTAACCTCCAACCTTTTTTTAGGTGAAGTTTGTCGAACTCGGGGATCTTTCTGTCGAACTCTGGAATCTGCACGGAATTTTCAACGGAAACCTTTATTCAATCCACAGGAGTAGAATTCTCTCGTTCCGTCGGCCATGACTGGGTATGAATTTCAACTAATTTGTAATTGTATTCTTGAGGATTGAACCTTCAAAAATTTTTTTAGAAAGAATGTCACTTGGAACTGAATTTTACTTATTTATTTCTTATGCTACCACTCCTTATGGAAAATTCTTGAATTCTTGGATTTGGCGAGCCTTAAAACTATTCCCACTTTAGATACACATCTTACTACTTATCTCTATAGATCATTATTTATTATAAAATATCACTATATATATATATATATATATATATATATATATATATATATATGACTACTTTATTTAATGACATAAATTAATATACGAAAGTATAATTTCACGCGTAAACTTTAAGTATTTACTTCAACATTGCTCAATACATAAGTAGAGCTAAGTAGTAAGTTAAATATATATATATATATATATATATATATATATATATATATACCCATTAAACTAGACAGAATATTCCGCGTTTCATCCATGCTAGGATTCGTCGGGCTTATGCGAAGAGTTGTTGTTCGCACATTCTATTGAGTTTTTAGTTAGCCAATCAGCTTTCTAGTTTCCATTGCACCCTTCCTAATCAGCCAATGAGCAGGCACTTATAGGACAAAGGCCCAGTTAATCTCTGTTTCATCTCTTCTTTTGTGTGTGCTATTTAAGCGGAGAGAGTAGATATCTAGTGATCTGACCTATTTCAAACCTAGGTGTAGTTAAGTGTGTTTTTTTTTATATTATGTCAGTTTATATATATATATATATATATATATATATATATATATATATATATATATATATGATTTATGTATATCTATGTTTATTTTATTTATTTATTTTCTATTGTTATTATTAGTTTTAAAATTAGTTTGTATCGCTATCCTAGAGTAAAGTTTATTCTGTGAGCACAGTTATTCGCTATTTCTCTCCTACAGTTTAATAGATGTATGGGTTCTTTAAAGTATAGGATAGCATATTTTTCATGAAGGCATAATCTGCATGGATCGTCTAGGTCTCTACATGTGTTTGCTTGTCTTACTATTTTCCATTCGACTACCGGCGAACGTCCGCTTTCTTTGTATTTGTTTGCTAGTGTTGTTTTCATTCGGTGTTTTTTTTATTTTTTAATGTAATTTTGTGATCATAATATTGGGTTTTGAAATCTAAGGAAGTCATACCTACGTAATATTTCTTGTTATTCGGGTTTTCTCCCGCAAATATTGTGGCCTGGTAAACTATGCTTTTGGTTAGACATCTATTTTGAAGTAGGCAACTTCTCAATCTGTGTACTAAAATAATTTTTGATCTACAAACTAGAAATTTGGTATATAGGGTATTCAGACATGTGGAAGACATTTTAATCGATTTTAATACGGAGAAACGGCTGCTAAGGTATTAAAATTGAAAAATTGGTACCTGTGGGTCATCGAGATTTTAACTGTTTGTCAACTTTTTCATGTGATTTTAAAACAGTTTTTACAGATCATGGCAAGATGGTCTAGTGGTTATCGTACTTGTCTCACTGTTTTTAGGTTTTGGTTTCGACACACTGAAATTGCAGCTTGTAACCTTAAACAACAATATTCGAACAATTTAAGAATATTTGTTTATTTATCGTTCAACGCACACACGCACGCGCACGATCGCCATCGTCATCGTGAAAGTTGGAAGGTTATCGGAGGGTTTCGCGTAATAGACCGTGAAAATTTGTGGTAAAAGAGTTATTTAAAAAAAAACACATACACAAAAGGATTCTAAAAAGAAGAAAACGGATAATATATAGAAAAGAAATCCAGATAGATAGATAGATAGATAGATAGATAGATAGATAGATAGATAGATAGACTGAGGCAATTATTTATTTTTGTCCCATTCCGTTGTGCCTCTTTTTAGGGAGCTGGATTTTCCCAACATTAAAACCGACCTTGTACCTGCCTCTGCCTTTGTAGGGAGGTAAGGAAATAGGGGAAAACTAGAATGTATGTATATACATAGACGCACACACTAAATTTATGTGTGCAAGATCTGTTTATTAAGTTGTCTTTTCATTTTATACACGCACACACACAAACAAACACACACACACACACATAGCAATTTGTAATGTAAAAAGAGAACTTTACGAAAGAACATCGAATTTGTTTGGAATAATATAAACAAAATTGGTGGAGTGATACCTGTGAATTCAATGTGAATCGAAAACGCATGTTCATAGCCGTTGTTTCTTCATCCTGTTTAAGCCAATTCACTCTCTGGCTTTCTTCAGGTGATTATAACCGTAACGCGATATGAATGCTGAGTCTTGTATTTTATCTCCAGTAATTATTGCCTTCCGTAATTGTTGCCTGACCACGTTTAAGCTAACAATACTCTGGCTTGCTTGGGTAGGATTGAAACCGCTATCTTCAGACAATGCTCACCTGAGACCGTACAGACTTGACGCCTTTATCCATTGCGCCACAGGCCCCGAAGATGAGGATAACAGTCCACAAAAAAAATGAATACACAAATTTTGAAGCCTTGTCGCAAAAGGACTCCAAAAATAATTAAAAAAAAAAAAAGAAAGAATTTTATGTCGTTTTATATTGAATTATTTTCGAAAAATTTGTTAGAAATATTGTAGACCGAAATCAGTTGATTGATGTATGCGAATTGAAAGTACGCACTCTGTCCCGGTGGATGTAATAAATAATGTACCTATTTACTATGTCTCCCCACGGGACAGAGTTAGACACCAGGGTCGTTTTTTAACGTGGAGAAAAGGTACAAAAATAAAAATTGTCTCAGTCGTGAAGGATTTCTCCTCCACTGAAAGAGAACAAGAAATAGAAGTGCAGCATCTGAAGAACAGATGGTGTTTATTTCCACCGAGCAAATTAGGCACAAGGCCGATTTTTAATGTGAGGAGTGAAGGGAGGGGGAAGGGAAAAAGGGGACCAGCTCCCGAGAGGTGGGAAATGGGAGCTGGTTAATGGTCAGGCATGTGGGGTTGCCCCCACATCTGGTCTTTGCTAGTCATAGCTAGTCATAGCTAGTCATAGCTTGCAGCATCTGCCGGAACAGATGGTATTTATTTGCTCCCCCACTGAGCAAATTAGGCACAAGGCCGTTTTTAATGTGAGGTAAAAACCAGCTCCCCTAAAAGTAGGCAAAAAGGGGGCACTCTGGTTACCAAAAATAATAATTGTCCCAGTATAGAGGGTTTCCCCTCCATTGACTGGTACAAACTATCTTAAGTGCAGCATCTGCCGGAACAGATACTACACTTTGATCTTGTCCCGAGTCTTAAATTATTTACTCGAGCATCAGTGAAATGGTAGCACTAGGCCAATAGATAGATAGATACATACATACATAGATACATAGATACATAGATACACTGAGGGCGTGAATTTTTCTCTACCTTTATCTAAATTATACAACAAAAATGATCAGCATAAAATATTTATTTAGAAATCGAAGACATCGATCAAAAATAAACTTTTTTTATTTCTAATAACATAAATCGATAATGTTCTATCAAACTAAGGCAACAGAATGTTTTTTTATTATTTAGTCTTTGTTAATAAAGCTATTATATGTGGGACTAACTTTATTTTATATAGTATATTTAACTCATGCTATTTTATTGTAGTTTCTCTGACTGGGTTCTGGTCCTGAATATGACCTTAAACTATATCCGATGGTAAGGTCTCAGCTTGCGAGCTTTGGGAAGTGTAGAGCCACCCTTTAATTGCAATTGCTCCCAGGTCCACTCTAACCCGAAGTGGTAGTACCTGTTAGGGGTCACAACTATGGGTTAAATAAAAACTGACTTGACAAAAATATATATTCTATTGAAAAAAAATCTTCAAAATCACTGGATGCGGAATTAAATAAACTGAAAAGGGTTGATATGCCGTAAAACAAAAACAACCAACGAACTAACTCAATATGGCCATTTTGTAAGACTCAACAAACGGGAGAATTGTTCAACAATGAGGTAGAGGGGAGTAGAACAAAAATCAATTCATTCCAATTGTTGGAATATTGATGTCGGGGCGGGGGCTGGGGGGGGGAAGACAAGTTCCTACTCACTTTTTTATTCAGATTTTTCTAGAAAAGAAAAATTTTTCTTTAGTATGATGAGACGGGCGCATGCGCAAAGGAAACAACAAAGGTCAAAAATCTACTGATCTTAAACAGAAGAAAGAACGGGAGGAAGATGAGAGAAGGGACGGGGGTACAGGTTTATCTTTATTTGGACGACAAGACAAAAGACTTTTAGGAGTAAAACGTTTTGGGTTTTTTTCTTTTCTTTTCTTTTTTTTTTGTCTGGTTCGTTTAATCTTTCGCAATAAAGGAAACGAATATGCTGTTATGTATATATATATATATATATATATATATATATATATAACCTATTATTATAATTATATATATACATATATATATACATATATATACATATATATGCATATATATACACATATATACATATATATACATATATATGCATATATATACATATATATATGCATATATATACATATATATGCATATATATACATATATATACATATATATACACACATATATATATACATATATACATATATATACATATATATCCATGTATATATACATATATAGACATATATATACACATATATATACACATACATATGCATATATATATACACACATATATGTACACACATTATATATACACATATATATATACATATATATACATATATATACACATATATATACATATACATATATACACACACAATCACACACACACACACACACACACATATATATATATATATGTATGTATATATATATATATATACGAGGTGTCTTCAATAAGTTTGGAGACGTTTTCGTTCCTATTTATAATGCCTCCCCACAGGACAGAGTTAGACACCAGGGTCGTTTTTTTAATGTGGAGAAAAGGAACAAACATAAAAATTGTCTCAATCGTGAAGGATTTCTTCTCCACTAACAAAGAACAAGAAATTGCAGTGCAGCATCTGGACACCAGATACTACACTTTGATAATATCCCGAAGGCTAAGCCAATTGATATAAGATTCAAAGAAGGCAGAGAATATGTAAGGGATGATGAGATGAGAGTAATGAAATGAAAACAAAAACAGAGCTATTTGCCAAATAAAGAATGTCATGATAAAAGGCGGTCGTGTCTATAGACACAATAAGTGCACAGTTAAGTGTGACAGTTTGAACACTGTATCCACAACTACATAATCTACAGGATGCTTCCACAAAGGATTCTCAGAGAAGATCAGAAAGAAAGACGTTGTCATTACACTTGTCATCTTTTTTTTTATCGGCTAAAACCCAAATAGATTATGATCCACTTGTTCGAATACCGAATATATATATATATATATATATATATATATATATATATATATATATATATATATATATATATATATATATATATATATATATATATATATATATATATATATATATATATATATATATATGGTGCCAACAAAGTCTGGCTATATAATCTCCAGTATGCTTCCACAAAGTCTGGCTACATTATGTAGCCAGACTATTAAAAAACTATATGTACACATAACCTGATGTACACCACAACAAAAAGCACTGCTTTCCGAAACGATCGCACAGATAATTGACCTTGCTATTGCCCCCTCCCACGAAACGGATTTCCAACTCAATCACAATTTGTTCGTTTCGGAAAGCAGTGCTTTTTGTTGTGGTGTACATCAGGTTATGTACAATAGTTACATATAGTTTTTTAATAAGCAGGGTCTCCTCGTCAGCGGGTTTTGGAGGGATTTTATTGAATTTAAGAGACACCATGGATGAACCTGGCATTGGAGGTAAGGCAGATGAATCTGATAAAAAAGCGTAAAATTAAAAGGTAAATATCTTTATATATTTTTAAAGCAAATTTATTATGTAAATTCATATCTATATTTTTCTCTACTTATTTCTATCTCTAACCCATATTAATTTTCTTATAAATTTTAAATCCAGACCTTTTTTTTCAATTTTTTTCAGATTCATCTGCCTTACTTTTAATGCTAGGTTTATTTATGGTGTCTTTTAAATTCAATAAAAACCCTTCAAA
>NC_136508.1:67637974-67640474 GCF_053919585.1 Euprymna scolopes
GTGTGTGTGTGTGTGTGTGTGTGTGTGTGTGTGTTTGTGTGTGTGTGTGTAAAGGATGGATTTTAAAGTAAAATTGGATGAAAAAAAAATGATTCGTAAGCCAGGTGGAAGTTATGGGGTGGGAGGGCTAGAATTACAATATCTTGACTACAGATGAGATAGTCCGACCTGATTGATCGATAATCGACGTTACTCGACCCACGCTGCTAGTATCAACACAGACTTTAATTCAATGAAAGAAATATCTCTCTGCTTCTCTCTGTCTGTTTCTCTCACTTACATTTACTCTCTTTATATGTGTGTGTTTGCATATGTCTGGCACGGTCAGTTTTCTTGTTGCCACTATTCTATCGTTCAGCGCATGTGCACATTTGTCTTTCATATATAAGCTCACGCACACAAATATTTGAATCTAATATAAAATGCAACATTCAGCAACAACGTTAAAACTTTTAAAATATTTTGTGTGTGTGCGTATGTGTACAAAACTATAAATGTCTTTTATTATTCCTTAAGTTAACCAGTTTGTATGTATATATATATATATACATGTATATATATGTGTGTGTGTGTGTGTGTGTGTGTGTGTGTGTGTGTGTGTGTGTGTGGCATCCGTCAGTCGAAACGACTATGGATCAGTGCCGTATTAAGATGTTGCCTGTTTGCATCCTTTTGTGTGACTGTAGAGACCAATTCTTGATTTGCATAGTCTGCCACAGCCTTGACATACGAAGGTTGTTATGCAATTTGCCGCTTCGTCCGGCTGTTCCGCCTGTACACTCGCTCTTCTCTTAGCTCTCTTTGCAGCATTTTCAACATGGAGGGTCCTCTCGCTGATGATAATCCCCTGGCGTATCATTTTCCTCCAGGGAGTTCTGTCAGCTGCAGAGGCTTCCCATGTATTCCTGTCCACCGAGAGAGCCTTCATATCACGCTTGCAGACATCCCTGTAGCGAAGATGGGGTCGCCCCCTCTTTCTTGAGCCTGAGGCAAGCTCGCCATAGAAAAGGTCTTTAGGGATGCGCCCATCATCCATCCTGCGCACATGGCCCAGCCAGCGAAGACGTCGCTCACGCAGTAGGGAGTAAATGGATGGGATGCCCGCTCTCTGCAGAACATCAGTATTACTCACTCTGTCCTGCCATGTGATACCAAGTATCCTACGTATACACCTCATATGGAAGACCTGGAGTTTCCTCTCTTCTGTTGAGTATGTAGTCCAGGATTCACTCCCATACAGTAGAACACTGAGTACGCACGCTCTGTAGACGGTCATCTTGGTGGAGGTGGTAAGGTGCCTGTTTTCCCAGATTCTTTCAGTTAGTTTAGAGAGGGTTGTAGATGCCTTTCCAATCCTTTTGTTTAGCTCTACGTCCAATGAGAGGGTGTCTGAAGTAGTGGAGCCTAGATAACATATATATATATATATATATATATATATATATATATATATATATATATATATATATATATTGTGGAACACTACATTTACTTCCTTATAATATATAGCAATCCTTATTTAAGAAGTTCGATCTAATTGCAGAGCAATATAATGAATGAATGACAAAAGTCTATATTCCAAAGTTCATGATGATGACCATCTTATAATTTATTCCTTTAATTCAGTTGACGTATACAATTCTTGACAGTATCTGCTTCGTAGCGCAAAATCAATCCCTTAATTTTTATATCAACTAGTGAATCTATTTTGCCCTTAACTCATCAGAAGAAATAGCAACAATCAATCCATCAAAAGAAGTACGTTTTGAGATAACTAAAATCCGAAAATTGGAAGAGAAGCTGTAAATACCTAATGATATGTTTCCATTACGATATTTTGAATTTAGAAATAAAATCACTCAACCCATCTATTAGTACTAACAAGTTATATTAATTTATGTATGTTCTGACAAAAATGTTCTATTTAATAACTAGTTAATTTATTAATTATAATTAATGTATCCATATTTATGAAAATAACATCAATAATTATATATTAATAATCTATTACACTTTTTGCATATGCAAAACTAAAAAAAAAAAAAGTTTACAATTTACGGTTATATATAATTATTTATTAATTTGAATTTGAAACCATACATAATAAAGTTCACTTAACTCTTCTGATCAACTTTATTATTACTTCAATTATAATTTTTAGTATTAGTCAATTCCGAACCTATAATTACATTTGGTTGCGATTTATAATTTCGTTCACCGTGAATTGTTTACCTTAAGCAAAGGTTATAATTAATTTAAGTTTTAGTATGATAGAGTTATCGGCCTTTGACCAAATCCATCGAAAATTAACCCAATTTGTTTATCATTCATTCTTAACACTTTCCATCCTTTAATTCTACGAATAAGTAATGGTTATACAGTTCTAATATTAACTTGATACACGGTTCATAAAAACATCCAATCATTTGAGGCTCCTCGTGCCGCTCTCAGACTTTTAATTTCGAAAGAGACAGAGTTTTAAAATATGGACACAGACAGA
>NC_136508.1:67645474-67705474 GCF_053919585.1 Euprymna scolopes
TAGGATGCGAGAGGGTACAATATGTGTATCACAAGCATTTTTTGTCGCGATCGTTATGTGCAGATATCTTTTGAAGAAAAAAAAAGTAATAGTCCTATGGCGATAGGTGAGTGGCGACGGGCACAGGCTTAGCGGGCTGGAAGTACATAGCTGCAAATCTTCACATATGCGGCCAGTAATTTATCTAACATCGTCGACTAAATCGCTTACAGGGTGGAAGATACTTCGGTTGATGATCTGGCGGCTGAGCAGCCTTTTCTATGGATACACTGCTCACCCATGAATTTGGGAAGGGTCTAGAAAAGGTGACCTATAAATTGTCTACCCTTTTATTAGCTGGTCGGCTTCCTGCGGTCGGCGGCTGCTCTATATTTTCAAGAGAAACAAGATAAAGTTGAAGAAAAATAATAAACAAGGAAAATCAAAATTTTATCAGGAGAGGAATAACCTAACAGTTGCTACGTGGAATGTGAGAACTTTGCTAGATGTCCTGGATAGTGAAAGACCTTAGCGTAAGACACCTATTGGTGCAAGAGAGCTCGCTAGGTACAGCATAGACATTGCGGCATTGTCTGAAACACGATTGAGTGGTGAGGATCAATTAGTGGAAATGGGCTCGGGATACACCTTTTTTGGGAAAGGAAAATCATCGGGGCTGAGACGAGAAGGTGGAATTGGCTTTGCTGTGCGTTCTGATTTGGTGACGAGGATTGAACAACCAATCTGTGTAAGCGACAGAATTATGATGATGCGCTTCCCTCTGGCACACAGTAGGTATAGGACGATTTTATCTGTGTATGCCCCTACCATGGGTCATGATGAAGACGCCATTACAGCGTTTTACCGAGATCGCAGTCGTACCATTTTCTCTATTCCTTTATCTGAGAAGATCTTACTCATGGGTAATCTAAATGCAAGGGTTGGCAAGGATCATCACACCTGGGACTCACTCGGCCGGTTTGGTGTAGGGTCAACAGTAATGGTCTGCATCTTCTCCATCTATGCACTCAGTTTGACCTTGCTATCTTCTTCAGCCACAAGGAAGTCCATAGGTTTACTTGGACCCATTCTCGTTCAAAACAAGGTCGCTTGATTGATTACATTATTTCCAGGAATGCAGATATGCAGGACGTCTGTAGTGTGCGTGTTATGCATGGAGCTGAATGCAGCACAGATCACTTTTTGGTATGTGGGAAGTTGAAAATCTGTATAAGGAGGAAATGTAGGTCGGGTGGTGTTAAGATTCCCAGGCGGGTTGATGTGTCTAAGCTGGATGATCCAAGTGTATGTGAAAAGCTTCGATCCGTAGTTAATTCTACTGATTTTGATGGACCATGGGCGCATTTTAAAAATACACTCTATGAAATAAGTGTAGATGTTCTTGGCTTCCACAAATCTAAACATCAGGATTGGTTTGATGATAATGATTCTGAAATAACTCAACTCTTAAGTGCTAAAAATGAGTTGCATCATAAAATGTTGTCTGCCTTTCATGGAGGTCGAGAGTCCCTCCAACAGTCACTTAAAGCAAACAAGGGCATTCTCCAAAAGCGACTCCGCCAAATGAAGAATCAGTGGTGGGCTAAACTCGCCAACCAAATCCAGATCGCTTTTGATTATAAAGACCTCAAACGCATGTACCATTTGCTTAAAAAGGTTTCTGGTCCTAAAACACTATCTACATCTCCCCTACTCTCAAGTGATGGAATTGCCCTTATAAAGGATCCTAACAAGATTCTCCTTCGTTGGACCAAGCATTATTCAGATCTCTTTGACAACCCCTCTAATGTTGATGACGACGTAATCAATGATTTTTTATCACAACAGAAGCTTATCCATGAAATGTCTGTGTTCCCATCTGAGAATGAAATTAGAGATGCAATCAAGGAAGTGAACGTTGAGAGGGCTCCAGGGCTTGATGGTATTCCTGTGGAAGTCCTCTTACATGGGATGATAAACTTGTTCATGAAATTCTTCATCTTATCACTGATGTCTGGAAGGGTGTTCCCATCCATCAGGATTGGGTTGATGCAATTCTTATATCACTGTACAAGCGAAAGAGGCCCAGGACCGACTGTGGAAGTTATCGTGGGGATACGTTTGTCGGAAGCAGTTGGCAAAGTATTTCCTACTCAGTAGATTGTTAAAGTATATTTGTCCATCCGTCATTCGAGAAAGCCAAAGTGGTTTCGTCCAGGCAGAGGAACCACGAACATGATCTTCTCTGCTCGGCAGTTGCAGAAGGAATGTACTGAACACCGTGTTCCGCTTTATCAGATTTTTGTTGACTTGACTAAAACTTTTCGATCTATATGTATATATATATATGTATATATGTGTATATATATAAGTATATATATGCATGTATATATGTGTATATATATGTATGTATATAAGTATATATATGTATATATATATGTATATATGTATATATACGTATACATGTATATATATATGTATGTATATACATGTATGTATATATATGTATGTATATATATAGTTATGTATATATATAGTTATGTATATATATATGAATATATATGTATGTATATGTATATGTATGTATATATATGTATATATATGCATATATATGCATATATATATGTGTATACATGTATATATATGTATATATATTAATATATATATGTATATATGTATATATGTATATATATGTATATATATATGTGTATATATGTATATATGCATATATATGTATATATATGTATACATATTTATGTATATATATGTGTATATATGTGTATATATGTATATATGTATATATATGTGTATATATATGTATATACGTGTATATATATGTATATATGTGTATATATATATATGTATGTGTATATATGTATATATATATGTGTGTATATATATAGGTATGTATATATATGTATGTATATATATGTATGTATATATATGTATGTATATGTGTATATATATGTATATATGTGTATATGTATGCATATATTTATGTATATATATCTATATATGTGTATATATGTATATATATGTGGATATATATGTATATATATGTGTATATATATGGATATATGTATTTTTATATATGTATATAAATATATATATATATATATATATATATATATATATATATATATATATATATATATGATACGGTGAGCAGAAGTGTTATATATATATTTGATATGAACAGAAGTGTATATATATTTCATTTCATACGGTGAACAGAAGTGCCCTATGGATAATTCTGAGGAAGTTGGGATGCCCACCTCAATTTCTACGATTACTCAGGGAGCTCCACACTAATATGAAGGCTCGCCTGAACTTCAACACTTACCTGTCGGAACCCATATCGGTTGACAATTGTGTGAAGCAGGGTGAAATCCTAGCACCTACACTTTTCTCAATTTATTTTGAAACTATGTTATCGTATTCCTTTAGGGACTGTTCTCTCGGTGTCTATTTGCGTTTCAGAACCACAGGTAGAGTATTTGATCTTCGTCGTTTTCATGCTTCTCCAAGGACCTTTCAGCACCTGGTTCGTGAATTATTTTATGCGGATGACGCCGATCTTGTGGATCTGGTGAGAGGGATACGAAAGGTATTATGGATCTGTTTTCGGGGGCCTGTGCTTCTTTTGGGCTTGCTAATAGAAGACTAAGGTCATGCTCACCCGCTAGTTTGTATGTGGAGGTTGAGATCCGGCATTCGGACAACATGACCAGTCCATCTGAGCTGGCGTTGAGCAACAGTAGCGGTGATAGTGGGAATGTCAGCCTTACTCAGGACACTTGTGTTGGTGCGTCGGTCCTTCCAACTGATTCTGAGGATTTTTCGGAGGCATCTTTGGTGGTATGTCTCCAGGGTTTTTACGTGCCTCCTGTATGTGGCCCAGGTCTCCGATCCATAGAGAAGAGTGGGCAGCAAGACAGCTTTGTATACCATGATTTTGGTCTTTGCCAGAAGGTCACGGTTCTCAAATACTCTCTTCCTTAGCCTTGAGAAAGACCCACTGGCACAGTTAAAACGGTGTTGTATTTCATTATCTATGTTGGCTTTTGATGATAGGATGCTGCCTAGGTATGGGAAGTGGTCCACATTTTCCAGTCTAGCGTTGTCGATGGAGATGTTTGAGGGTGAGACTGGAGTACTGTTTGGTGGTGATTGATGGAGGATTTTGGGTTTTTTTATATTAATTGTTAGCCCTAGCTGTTTGTACGCCCTCGTGAAGGCAACCAGTGTACACTGTAGGTCCTCTTCTGAGAGGGCTACAGTGTATATGTATATATATATATATATATATATATATATATATATATATATGTATATGTATGTATGTATATATATATATACATACATATATATATATATATATATATATATATATATATATATATATATATATATATATATATATATATATTCGCATTGTCATAGCTTTTCAGTGTGGGTAAACACAAAATTGCACCATCCAGGGCATTTCTATGCTGATTCCCGAGCTCTACAGAAAGATTTCCAAGTTCGACAAAATACACCTGAAGAAGGTTGGGATTTGCATCGAGTAAACGTTGTGAGAATACTACTTTATTAGATGAGAACAATTATTCGAAGAATACAAATGATAAGAAGTCTATAAATTGGTAAAGAACGTAATCAATAAAAAAAGCGATTTGTACAGATTTTTTTTTTAGGAGGTGGGGGTGGGGTACAGTTTGTAATCACGCAAATAGAATAGACGTATTTTCGAGAATGTGCGTGTTGAATATGGTTTGCATTATGAATATAAATCGCGTTTTTTGTTGTTGTTGTTTTTTTTTGTTTTTTGTTTTTTCTGGAGTACAATAGGAACGGTTTGTACAAATAACTAACTAACTGCTCGTACAGCTGTTTGCTTTTGATTTTGTATCCCCCCGAAAGAAAATTTAGATCTTGCACAAAGAAAAATAGAAAATTGTCCTCGCAAATAACTGCAGAAACTTGAATTGTTACCGACAGCTTTTGAAGAAAAGAAACTTCATAACCATGGCATCCGTCCAGTCTCGAAAGGCAATGGATACCTTACAATTCCAATAGTTGTTGCTTCTCTCGGTTATATGACGAAGGATTTGCTTACGACAACCATGTGGAGGCTTTTGTTCTAATCTAATAGACTGTGAACCGACGTCGACCGAAAATAAAATAGAAAAACAAACAGGAGTTTTTTTTTTATTTTTACAAGAGAGTCTTCGCTTACCAAGTCTCGAAGGCCACTCGAGGACAAGGGTTAATGAGTGTTATGTGGTCGGTAGGACAACATCATGATGACCGTAGTGGTTGAATAATTTTTAAGAAAAAGGATATTCGTAAAATATGCTTTGATAGTTGATTATTTAGGAGGACAGTTCAACAAGAACTTGTTTACATTAGACTTGAAAACGACCATGTAATAGTCAGCTGGGAAGCAACCTCGCGGTATAGAGTTCCGTGGGCGAGCAGTTCTAGGGAGAAAAAATTTGCGTTTAGTTTTTGGCACAAATAAAGTATACGGAAAATTGTTAATAATGGGTGTGTGTAGACGAGTTTTTGTTTTCAATATTTGCAGGAGGGGTGGGGCATAGATTGAAGCTCAGAAAAAAATTTGCCGTTAAAATAATGATAGAATAATGATAGACCCGCAACGTGTCTTTTGTGTGTGTGTGTGTGTGTGTGTGTGTATGTGTGTGTGTGAGAGAGAGAGAGAGAGCTTATTAGGAGAAAAGGACATCGCGTACTATATCATTTCAAGTTCAAAATGATAAATAATCAACTTAAAATTGAGAATTAATATAATACAAATAAATTCAATATTTATTCTTTTATTTTTAAGTCAAAGGGATACAAAATTATATAAACGTTCCAAATCATCATCTAAGTTTATTACAGAGGGGAGTAATTCTGTATTCTAGATATGAAGTTGGTGCAAGTTTAAGGGGAAATATTAATGGCCTCGGAGATCATCTCTTCTAACTTACTGGGGCGAAATTCTTTAGTTTAAAAAATATCGCAATCTGAATTTGATTAATCCCTTTTGAAGTAGATTGTTCCATTTAGAGGTTGATTGATCCATTTTGAAGTGGATTAATCCATTTTGAAGTTAATTGTCATCATTTTGAACTTGAAATGGGGTAGATTTAGAAGCCGATTTTAAACCCTGTCAAGTCACAAAAAGGTTCTCTAAGCAGCTCGTCCTCAGATGTGGCAACAGTAACTCCATCTTAGGACTATTTGACTCTTATACAAGTAGAGAATTGCGAATTAAATACCTTCTGGGGCAGTAGAATTATCCAAGCATTTTTTTTCCAGCGACCTTGGCAACAGGTTTCATGTAAGTCTTCCATTTCAGGTCAGGTGTAAAAGTCAGTCCTAAAAGCTTGTCAAAGCAGCGGGCTTGCCCAAGACGGGAACATTCATTTCAATTGGGGCCAATTGGTGTTAAGCAAACTTTTCACTTTATATGAGCTGGTACACATTGTCCTTAAGCGAGCAATGATTGGGTATGCTTTTTAACTAATCCACGCGACGACCTGTAAATATATCAATATATAAGCGGTTTATAATTGCTAATAGTTTGTGTCTATAATAAAGCGCCGAGGTTGAACATCTAGTGGTCTAGAGTATCGATCAGTTAAATGACCATGTTTAATTCGTAATAAAGTTTTCGATTTTTCTGTGGTATGATTGCTGGCGTTAATCGCGTAATTATTGAATTTAGAATAATAATTGTCTGTCAATCGGCAGTTCTATACATTTGAAATGAAATGGTTCTCCATGTGTAGTCGTTCGTCTGAACAATTGGCAAGGTATAACCTTAGTGACAACAAGAATTCTCTTATTAAAATTTGCTACTGATTGGTTTACGTAATAATATAAATTAAATTCAGTTTCTGCAGGACTATGATTAATAGGAGCGATAGGGCCATTCACTCTTGAAAATATAGTTCAGAAGCAACTTTTAGTTAAGGACTAGAATGTCCATTTACAGGGTCACTCAAAAAATGCCACCCTCAAATTCAAAAACCTTTCTGAAAACCAACCGTATTTTGATGGGAATCGCCCCAGACAAAGCGTGAAACCACATGGTGTAAGGAGCTAACAAGAAGAAAAAAATGATTATTAAAAAGACAGACTATTGACTTTACTCTTGAGAAGGCCAGGGAAATAAGTAAGATGAAAACAATAAGGGGAGAGTTCCGTTACTGAACAAAAAATGTGTTACAATGGGTATAACGACAGCAAATTCGTGGAGACCACTCTCCATGTTAAAAAAAAAACGACCCTGATGTCCAACTCTGACCCATGGGGTGGCAAAGTAAATAGACTCCCCCTTCTTTAGAATATAGTTCAGAACCAACTTTCAGTATTACAGGGTCACTCAAAAATGTCACTTTCGAGTTTACAAGAACTGAAGCCATGTGATGCAAGGAGTAACACGAAAAAAAATGATTATTGCAAAGATAGGAAAGTCTTTTAACTTTACTTTTGAAAAGACCAGGGCAATTAGTAGGAGGAAAACAGTCAGAAAAGAGTTTCACAATCCTGTAGCTATTGAACAATTACATTGTATTACAATGGGTATAAAAAAGGCGAATTCATGGAGACCACTAGACCACCGAGTCAAACGAGCTGGAACAAAAGAAGCAGGGAATAGAACAATCAATTCTGAAGAATACGTATCACAATAGTATGGAAAAACTGAGGCTATCGTGAAAGAATGGGAACCAATCAAATAACAACTATGTTTCTGCAAGAAGCCCTAAATGGGACAGACATTCATCAGCTCAAATATAATAACAGTACTTCATACATGGTGCAAATAAACATCAGTCTACGCCTAATCTGTACACGAAGTTTAAGTCATAAATGATACAACTTTATCGCACAAAATGATAGGAGGTGAAGTGGCTTCACAGTCACCGGACCTTAACGCCCTATTATTTTCCTTTGGCGTTATCTGAAAGATCATGACTATCTAAACAATTTCCCCGGCTATCACTAAACTACGGCTCTTCAAAGTTTTCGAATCGAGGGCCACCTTGCTCACTGTTTAGAGCTACGCGGGACAAGAGAAAAAAATGGTCCGGATGTGTACTGTTTTGTTCATTAGCTTTGCTTTTTAGTGAAACTGGTTTTCCAAAAACCTCATTCTTTGAATCGTTTTCGGAACAAAAACAAACAAAAAAACACCACATAGTTTTCACACATATCCATTTTCTTAAAAAAAAAAGGGTTTCTTGAATATTTTTTGTTTTCAATAAGAGCTCTACGGGCCGAATTATAGGCTTTGGTAGGCCGGATCTGGACCGTAGGGTTGTAGTTTGGAGACCCCTGCTATAAACCGAAGAGCGCTATCTTAGCCCCAAATCTTAGCAAATAGAGAAGTTTTTCAGATTTATTCTCAATTTTTTAGGTCGTAACCAGATGTGTTTGGAACATTGCACAAGTTCGAGATAACTGAAACTGCCAGAAATCAATAAACGCATAACATGAACACCTTTCTCTTTTGGTACCACACAAAGTGACCGTTAAGAATAAATGAGGATAGAAAAAACGAGGGGGGAGCAACCAGTCCTGAAATGAACTTGAATTTTGGGGACGTTTACTGCCACTTAAGTTCGAGAAAAGACTAATGACGGTAAACGGCTGTTATGATAATGCAAAATGTTTTATCGAAAGAAGCAGAGAGTGCATGAGATCTGGGTGAATTTGTCGTTACACGGCTTTTAGGGAACACCGGTTCTTATTGCCAGTGAGCTATCATTGATAATGAATCGTGTCAAAACTCCCAGTGAAGAAGGAGCAAGAGGAGAAGGAGGAGGAAGAGGAGAAGGGGGAGGAAGAGGAGTAGGATAACAATAATAATAATAACTAATAACAACAACAACAACAACAACAACAATAATAATAATAATAATAATAATATCATAGTACCCTTAACGTACGTGTGTCACGGTTTCCAGACTATAGATTATTCGATCGGGAGATCCTATTTATTAAAAATGGGGGATAGAAGACATAGATAACATACGAACATTAAGTTATATATAGATATGCTAATTTAATGGCTGTAGTATGTTATCACTGGGGCTAGGACAACAGCATATTCTTTTCATTGTTTTGACTCTCGGTTGTGTATTCGTTGATATCTTATAGGCTTTTATATAGAGTGATGTGGTTCTCGGTTGATTAACTGTGTCGGATGTGCAATCGAGAGTCAAAACAATGAAAAGAATATGCTGTTGTCATATCCCTAGTTATCACATTCTATTCTCCTTTTTAACAAATAGGATCTCCCGATCACTGGAGACGCAATGTAAAAAAAAAATTAAATAAAAATAAATGATGTCGCTTTGGGGCCGTAAGTTAAACTAAAATATAATTTCTTAGTCTTCTGGATAGGATCCAAGAGTAGTATCTGTTCTGTCTAAAGATGGTATAATGATATCGTGTGATTTTCGTTTGCACCGGGCGTCCATACAATGGAATATGTCACAGACTTCTATAATAATATTGGAGATAAACCGTAATAACTAGATATATTCTGACACTATAGAAGCAGATTACTAGCTACCAACAATGCGCGCCACAGATTTACCCCCCCCAATATGTAACACGATGTAATTGTAATTTAATTTAATATTATTATCCTAACTCATGTGCCATTTAAAAGAAGAAGCTTCAAATAAACTGCTAATATTCTTTTTTTATTATTTTTTACAGCGTACGAAAATAATGAAAATGCGAGACTAAAATTATGTTTACATTATCGACGCTTTAAAATAACGTCCTTATGTACCATTGTAAAGCTGTAAACATACCCATGTTTAAAAAAATGCAGCAAAAATCAACTAATGGTCAGATTTTTATGACATTTTTATACTTATTTTTAAATTAACTTACATATTAAAAGGTTTCGTTAAATATATGGGGGGGGGAATTTTTTAGCTGTTCTGCCCCCTTATATTTCATGTTACGGAAAATAAACAAAACAAATTTAGGCCCATATATATATATATATACTAGCAAAAGTACCCGTCGTTGACTGGGTTTAAAAACAGCCTACAGAAAATGGATTCTGATTTATGAAAGTATGATAGGTTATAAAAAGGAAGGGTTGTAAAGAGATAACTTCGAATTTGGGCGATAATATGATGATAGTAAAAATAAAATAGATAAACCCCATAATTTATTATCACATTGAAACACTTATCACAATATTCTTTGGATTTATATTTAAAAACCGTGTTAAACTTTGTGACATATTTCCATTCTATGGCGGTCAGGCGCGAACGAACAGCCCATAATTTTATTATACCATATTTCTTCAAACTGAAACATCATTATCAAAGTATACTTACGCAGATAGATATGAAAAGTCTTTATTAAAGTGTGTGCCTATTTCCATTCTATGGACGCCAGGCGCGAACGTAGACCCCACAATTTTATTATACCATTCCTATGTAAGTTAAAACATACTTATCAAAGTATTCTTATGTATGTCTATATCAAAAACACTTGTAAACGTTTTTTTTTTTTTAATTTTTAAAATTTTTATTTCCATACTTTGTGGACCAGACGCAAACGCAGACCCCCACAATTTTAATGAACCACCGTTCTGCCAGATCAAAAATGCCCATTCCTCTCGATACATCTTCTATCATTATATGCAATCAGTTTTTTTTAAATAGTCAACCATATAGGAGCCTATTCGTGACCACACACACACACACACACACACACACATTCAGCTTTATATATATATATATATATATATATATATATATATATATATATATATATATATATATATAAACCCATTAATTATTCCACTTACCTTAAAGTTATATATAAAAAAAATAGACATAAAATAAATATCATAATGTTAAAATAAAAATCATCGTTTTTCTTGATAATATTCTTTTCTCGATAATTTACTTATTTCAATTACAACAAAAATACAGATGTCTAAAAAAGTAATTAATTTTAAAAAGATTAAAATATTAAATTCCAATATTTCGCGATATGAAGTTTAAACAGTTTTTTTTTTATATAAAAGTTTTCCAATATTAAAAAAATATATATTCATATCATGGCATATATGACTATTGGCAAGGCTAAAAACGAAAATCCAACATCGGCTCCAAAAAATTCATTTTAGTTTGATTGTTTAAATTGAAAAAGTGACAACTTTTTTTTTTGCGCCTATTTCTAAAAAAATGTACGGAGGCCTCTAATTAACAGTCCCATTATTTACATAGTTTTCGTCAACAGAGAACAACATTAAATTAATTTAATGCGATTAACTCTGTGTAATTCGTTATAAAGAAATGTATTTGCTTTACAAAAGGTAAGTTTTATATTACTTTTTATCCATTATTATTGTAAATGTTTATTTAAAATTTCTTGCATAAAAACCGTATAAAAAGTTTATCGAGTAACGGATTTTTCTTACAGTGACATTGATATCATTAACACGAACTAGTTTTTTTTCGTAATATATGAGAAATTACAGTTTTGGAACTTATGCACTTACGTTACCGTGCTTAAATAATAACATTATTATTTAAAAAGCCATTCTTAACATGGGGAGGGGAAAGAGTTTTATTACTATTTTGTACTTTCACCAAACAATGTGATAAAAAGATATCATGAAACTTAAATTTAACACGTAAATACGATTTCAAAAAAGCACGGTAACATAAGTGCATAAGCCCCATTTGTATTATTAACATCTACGATTTATTTAATGAAAACTACTGCTGCTGCTGCTAACAACAATAACAACAACAACAAACAATAACAATAACAACAATAATAATAATAACAATAATAATAATAATAATAATAATAATAATATACTGGGAATTATGCAAACAACTGCATTTTGAACGTAGATACGAATGGTACAATCATAAGCCCGCAACAGTACTCAAAAACGAGAACCGCAAAATCCTATGGGACATCGACATACAAACCCATCCAAGCAAGAAGACCAGATGTCATAATAATTAACAAGAAAGAAAAATCCTGTCAAATTATAGATTTTGATGTCCCAGATGACCATAGGATGAGTATGAAAGAAAAAGAGAAACGGAGCAAATACACAGAACTAGCCAGAGAGATAAAAGGGATTTGCATGATGAAGAAAATCAAAATAATACCTATAATAGTAGGAGCACTAGGAACAATTCTGAAAAACTTTGAAAAAAGAATGGAAGAAGTTGGAATCAGAGGAATGGCTGCAAAGATACAACGACTAACGATAATGAAAACGGCTGAAATATTAAGGAAACCCCTTGAATGCGGAGATGAACCACATGCGTGAACCAGACAAACTGCTGCAGAGGCAAAACATGAAGAAGCGTTACAGGGAATGAAGAACAATGAAGATGCATATCAGGTTCTACATCCCCATCACCCGTCCCCTCCCATTGTCCCATCAAAAAGATTTGCGATACGAAATAGCTGAGAAGGGTCAAGGAGGATGGAAAGACTGAGGAAAGAGCGCTGACCAGACCTCCACGGGACAAGCGCGAAGAGAACTGGGACCTTAGGGAGGTGTAGTGCCACTCAAATTCCAGTATAGATCAATGTCCGTTGCCAGCGAGAAATCCATGGTGAGAGGCTGTTGCGATAACGCAAATTGACTTGCAAATGCTATGGAAGGAGATGGAGAGTGCTGGACGTCTGGGGAGACTTGTTGTCACTCAGCTTCCGGGGAATATCACGGGTTTTTCAATCAGATCTTTGATGACTTGTGTGAAAGCTCCATGTGAGCCAATAATAATAACAGTAACACAAAGAAACACCACATTGAATCATGAAAACTGAAACTGCAGACGTGTTATTTACGACCCCCCCCCGTGTTTTTAGTATTGGCATAAACTAATGCCACACCAAATAAGCGAGGAGGGTCAAGAAGGGTGGAAAGACCGATGAAGGGGAGCACTTACCAGACTTCCGCTGAATGCGAAGAGAACTTTGACATTAGGGAGGCTTATTGCCACTCAATTTGCAGTGACGACCAACGATGGCTACCCACGAAAATTCAATGTTAAACGTCATTGTTCGTAGCGATTTTCATCAGAAAAACGATAGTACTAGCAGTATTTGTGGTGGTAGTATATCTATGACGGTTTCTGTGTACGAAAAGGTTATAAAGCTTGAAAACCGTAGAAGAGAGATAAAACAGTTTCTCAGCCTGACTGCCTATAATTGAACGTACTGTCTTAATGGAATTTGGCAACGAATGGGTGAAGCATGACCAGAATATGAGATCGAGGTTTGTTTATAGTCTTTCTTTTAAATGATCAGCTAGCCGACCCAAACCCAACATCTTGGATGGTATGGTGTATTGACTAACATGTAAGTTATATTTCAACTTGAAAACTGACTTCAACTGTACAGTGCATAACGAACGAATGATTTAAAAGGAACATACGCCACATAATCACACTCTCGCAACTTAGTTATCGCATATATATATATATATATATATATATATATATATATATATATATATATATATATATATTAGTGTTGGGACGATTAATCGGAATCGGAAATCGGGAAATCGGAAGATTTTGGGGTATCGAAATCGGTATAGGAATCGAAATCAGAAAAATAGATGCTTATTTTCCAATGCTAAAACGATTCTTTTAATTGTCTTTTTTTATTTGATTTTGTTTAAACCAAAATCTTCCATTGCTGGTAATAATGATTAAATAATAAATATTTATTGATTTTTAAATTACCAGTAAAACTAAAATCGGTAGATCATCCTCCACAAGTGTATTTTGACGTTTAGGAAAACATCTGCATATTTTACGTGCGTTTTTACGAAAACCGGGGAAAATAACAATTTTATAGTTAAATAATTAGAGATTTATAAAGAATCGGAATCGGTAATTTAGCAAGGAATCGGTAATTGTATCGGAATCGGGAAAAATACTGGAATCGTCCATCACTAATATATATATATATATATATATATATATATATATATATATATATATATATATATATATATATATATATATATAAATATATATATATATATATAGAGAGAGAGAGAGAGAGAGACAGACAGACAGACAGAGAAAGAGAGAGAGAGAGAGACAGACAGAGGGTGTCTAAAAAGAAGCTGAATTGTGCAAAAATAAGATGGAACAACAGAAGCAACAAATCAGTAAAAGAAAATTTTAAGAGCATCTACAATGACGGTAACGAAGTCATCAGAGGTCGTTACACCACCAAGGAGCGGATATTTATCATAGAGCGGTACTTTTAGTCGATTTCAAATTTCAAATCCGTCAACTTCTTTTGGGACACCCTATATATATATATATATATATATATATATATATATATATATATATATATATATATATATATATATATATATATATACATATACATATATATATATATACATATATATATATATATACATATACATATACATATATATATATATACATATACATATACATATATATATACATATATATATATATATATGTATATGTATATGTATATATATATATATATATGTATATATATATATATGTATATATATATATGTATATATATATATGTATATATATATATGTATATATATATATATGTATATATATATATGTATATATATATATGTATATATATATATATATATATGTATATGTATATATATATGTATATGTATATATATATATGTATATGTATATGTATATATATCTATATGTATATATATGCATATATATGTATATATATGTATATATATGCATATATATGTATATATATGCATATATATATATATGTATATATATTTGTGTGTATATATATGTGTATGTATATGTATATATGTGTATATATATGTATGTGTATATATATATATATATATATATATATATATATATATATATATATATATATATATATATCAAGGTTATGGGATTCTTTAAGCTTGAAAACGATGTTGTTCTTTTATATTTGATATTCTATTTTTCATATTTCAAGCGGTCCTCTGCTCTTGTTCCTAAAAAAGAAAATGTTACGAAATAACAATGTTAAAGTTAAAAAATAACTGGAAATTTGTATTTTGCGCTACGTTCATTCCTTGCAACAATGTTCGAGTGAGTTCACTGGAATTATTTTTACCGTTTATAGAAGAAGAATGTATTTTTTTTAATTATTTACAACGAATTAAATAGATTGTATTACTGATTTCGGGTGTTGGGGTTGATTTTAGCTAAACATCGAGTTTCCTTAAGCGTGTCTGTTGATAAGCTAATTTTTGCGTGTCGAAAAAAGTTTGCGTAAGTATATTCACTGATTAACTAATTGTCGCGTGTCAGAGAAAGTAAAAAGGTTTGGAGGGGGAAGGGATTTCATAAAAACAAAACGAGGAACACAAATAGGGAGATTAGTTAAAAAAGAGATTAGGAGTGAAGGGGAAGAAGAGAGAAAACGTTATAACCAGATGTATTTTATAAATCTATTTTCAGCATTTACTTCGGCAATGCTCAATATGTTAAAGCTATTAAAGTTATGAAAATATATTTATGAAAATTAAGATATACATCAGCTTCCGGTCCGTGATTTAAGCCTAACAATACGGAGATGAAACGCAGATGAAACGCAGAAAGTCAATGTGTAGCTCAATCGCCATAAATATATTTGCATAACTCACTACCCAGCTTTAGTCGCGTGTTGAGCACTGTTAGAATAAATACTGAAAAACGATGTCTAAAATATTATCCTTTTTTTTATTATTACATTATCACGCCAAACAAGGCACATTGCCACTTTTATGTAGGAGGCTACTATCAGGGACATAAGCTACAGGGGTACTATGTGGGGAGTTGGGCAGTAAGATGTCGGTTCACGTTACACTTGAACTTCTGCATGTCAGTACAGTTGGGGAAGCAGGAACTCGGAAGGGAATTCCTAAGTCTAGCGGTTTTGGGGAAATAAATACTGGATATGTATATATATATGTATATATATTTGTGTGTGTGTATATATATATATATGTGTATGTATATGTATATATGTGTATATATGTGTGTGTATACATATCTAGGGATCTCAACTGTGAAGGGGTGAGATTTTGCGGCTTGTCGGGTTTGTCGGCGGTATTTACGTCGAGGGGGTACAAGTGCTTGCAGTTCGTCAGAGAATTCACCGTTAAAGTACTTGTAGAACAGACAGAGGGATGCTACATTTCGTCGATGGGACAGAGGCTGAAGCTTAGTTCAGGACCTATTATGTTGGTGCAAAAATAATTTTGTTTTTGACGTTCAACTTCAAAAGATCATAACTGTTTTCATAATAAACTTTATTAATCGAAAATAAGAATAATTAGAATCAACACATTTTTGCTAAAAAGAAACAAATTTATTTATCCGATTAGCATAGAAATCCGGAGTTCTGGAAGCGATGAAGTCATTGAAAGCCGATTCGGCATCATTTCGGCTTTTGAGGCATTTTTCGCGCAGAAAGTTGTTGAGATGCTCGAAACGTTGTGAAACAGAATTAAATATTTCTTTTGTATACGCTATGCTACGAGGGGCTGCTTTCTTAGAGTCTCACACCGTCAATATCTGCAATAGAGAGATGAAATTTTCAGGTCATGGATGCATGAGTTCAGTCATCTCATAGCAATGCAATTTGTAATTTCCTTTGATTCATCCAAGCGAAATAAAAAAAAAATATGAGGTATTATTTTTTTGAACGCCTCATTATTAAAAGTATTAATAGACTGCCTTTATATAAGTATCGATGTTTTTAACGTAGTTGACCTTTTAAGTGGTACGAGACGACTCGTTGTACATTAATGTGTCCTTAAGTGATTCGAAAGGCAAATAGATAAATAGGTTCAAAGTACATTTGTAGAGTTAAAAAATGAAGTTAGTCTGTTTTGAATTAGCCGAAATTAAGGACGTTCACGAATAACTTTCGAGGATGTCAGTTTCGACATGAATGAAAACGCTGTTCTATTGTCACAAACCTATTTTCGAATAAAACTATATTTACACCATTCAATCAAAACCCTTGTTGGCGCAGTGACTGACAAAATGGACCTACTTTTACATTTATTTACGACTAGTCTGGGTGCCCGGCGTTGCCCGGGTGTTTGCAGGTGTGTATTGAGCCTCCCCCCCTCAAAAAAGTGGTAGTAGGCAAGCAGGCTCGAACCCGTGATGCGAAGGCGCAAGAGAAAGTGAAAAAAAACTGACGTCTTACCGCTACTCCATGACGCGACCAGAAGTTTGCAGCATTGAAATTATGTGAACTCTTCTCAACCGATACGATGACTTGCAAAAACGGCGACACAAAAAATCAACCTTTTTGTAGAAAACTGTCCAGATGAAGGTGAAGAAATTAATGTTTTTAGCCAATTTTTCGATATTTGTCGTCCGAAGGGTCGATCTTACTTCAATACAATACCGAAAAATGAAAATCTCTTGCCTTTGTAAAAAGCTTTAGGCAGACATACAAACAATCGTTTTTGGTTTCTATTTCCCTCTTCTCGCTCTTTCTTGTCTCTTCCGTCTTTCCTTTTAGCATCAAATGCATATAATGAGCAAGCAGAAAAACAAACAGCTTACTCTCCAAAATAATTTTAATATCATCCCTGGAAGCATTAATAAATTCGCAGTCCTTTCTGTAATCCAAATGTACCAAGCATCCAACAATTTACTTTTATCCCCGTTCGATAATATAAAAGGACACTTTAGTTATCATCTCATCAGTAGAATGTTTAATCCTGAATGAGCTTCTTAATTGCAGTATCATAATTTCCAGAGATTTTATCTTCGAGATAATCTCAAAGTAAATGTCTACGAAAACAATTATCGGATTAATAATACAGCAATCGCAGCCAAAATTGAAGCAATCGCAGCAAAAAAAAAAATTTTTTACAAGGTAGTCACCACTTATCAAGGCCCGGAAGCCACTCGGGGATAAGGGTTACTGTGTGTACAGTACGTTAGTTTTGGAGATCTGATAAAGTGTCATACTTAAGGAGGCGGTTCGTCAGGAATTTGTTCACATTGGACTAGAAGACATCCAGGTTGTAGTCCGGTTGCAAACAGGCAACCGGAACAGAGTTCCACAGGCGTGCACTTCTAAGAAAGAACGCTTTCTTCGTGGAATCTACGTTTTGATTTTGGCACAGATAAGGAGTGGGGAAATTTTTTGACAGTGGTTTCAGCTAGACGGGTGTTTTTTGTGAAAGATTGGCGAGGGGGGGAACGAGAGATTGGAGTTCAGAGATTGAAGCAATGGCAGTAGTGTTTCAAATATTCTGCATCTCGTAGCTAGGTGAACTCGCAAAATACATGTGCAAATTTGCAGCTTACCATCGAACGGTAATAAAACATATACTGGTGGAGATTTATAACTGAAACTTGGTAGACTAGTCAAGCATGAGGATGATATATATATATATATATATATATATATATATATATATATACATATATATATATATATGTGTGTGTGTGTTTGTGTGTGTGTTATAAGAAACACACACACACATATCTATAATAGTAACAATAATAACAATAGTAACAGTAATAATGGGTAACAATGATAGTGATTACATTATATATATATATATATATACATATATATACATATATATACATATATATATGTATGTGTGTGTGTGCGTGTGTGTGTGTGCGTGCGTTTGGAAATGTACTTTATTTCCTTATAATATATACCAATTCTTATTTAAGCTCAATGTAATTACAGAGCAATATACTGAATGAATAACAAAAATCTATATTCCAAAGTTTATGATGTTGGCCATCTTGCAATTTATTCCTTTAATTCAATTGACATTTACGATTGTTGACAGTATCTGTTTCGTAGCGCAAAATCAATCACTTAATTATTATATCAATCGGTGAATCTATTTTGCCCTTAACTAATCAGAAGAAATAGCAACAATCAATCCATCAAAAGGAGATAAAGTGCATTTTGACATGATTAAAAATCAGAAAATTGGTAGAGAAGCTGTAAATGCCTTATACTATGCTTCCATTACGCAATTTTGAATTTAGAAATAAAGTCACTAAAGCCCATCAATTCGTACTAACAAATTATATTAATTTAGCTATATTCTGCCAGATTCACTGATTGATATAATAATTAAGTGATGGATTTTGTGCTGCGAAACAGATGCTGTCAAGAATTGTAAATGTCAACTGACTTAAAGGAATAAATTGTAAGATGGTCAACATCATGAACTTTGGAATGAAGACTTTTGTCATTCATTCATATATATATATATATATATATATATATATATATATATATATATGCAGGGAGACCCGACGTTGTCCGGGATTAAATGAGAATCAACTAATGTTCCACCCTCCCACATTTTATTGTCATTGAAATCAGTGAAATCACCCAATTTTTAATTAAATCGAATTAAATTGCCTGCTCTAATTTGGGACTTCCCACAGTGTACCGGAAGAAAGGTCTACATGCTTCCCTACAGTGACTTAGTCCACAATACATTGTAATCTACATTGCACTGTAGAGAATCTACCGTTGACTTTTAAAATTATCTGTGAATAATGGCTTCACTTAAAGTTAAAATGCAAAAGTCAAGTATCATGGTTCATTGTGCTCCAAAGAGAAACATTCATTTCGAACGCACCACTTATAAAAGTGTGAAATTTTAAAAAATCGACCTAGCCGTTTCCGAGTTTAAGGGGATCTCTCTCTCTCTCTCTCTCTCTCTCTCTCTCTCTCTCTCTCTCTCAAACACACACACACATACAGACAAAGTTCCTTTTATATAATAGTAGAATAGATATATATACTGTTACGAGCTGGGAGAGGCTAAGTTCAGGGGTTATTGCCCCCTGGTCAGAATCGTTGATTCTATGATTGGCGCGTTCCCCTACTTCACTTCAAAAGAAAAACGATAAAGTATTGAATCACTACGTCACGATATTAAGTGACACGTGGTCTTGGTTCAAGGATATTCCTCACACAATCTTTAGCGAATCGAACACAAGATAAGAGCGACACAACACGCTGTTAAAATACATAAAAGGTGTTTTTATTCACATAACTATTCTACTAGCATTGAAATTCATTACAATACTCAACGGGTCAAGGTGAGGTTCGCATGAACTAGAATTCAAGACAACACGATTTGCTATAAAAAAATTTTTTTTTTAATTCAGCATTTTCCCCCCATTCCCCAGGGGACGTCAAATCCTAGTGAAAATGAACAAACGGTGCAGTTTTAGGCCTGAATATATTTAAATTTGAGTTCTGCACCACGCAAAAAAAAATTACTAAGTTCATCATTTGCCCCCACCCTATTAAGCCCCAAAAGTCTTCAATGACTTAATATATTTAAATTTGAGTTCAGCACCATGCAAAACTGCTAAATAGACATACGCAGAAAATTATGAACAAATATGGTAAAACAGTCTTAAAAATGGAGTGTTTTTATTAATCATAAAAGAGCCCATGGGGCACACCAAAGAGTCATCGAGAAGTATAGACAAACAAAATTATATAGAAATCAGTCGGATACAATTTTGCAGAAGGTTTTATAAAAATCCAATGAAATCAATGTTTTTAATAAGCACAAAAATGTCAATTTCAGCCGTTTTAACCCGAAAAGAACTTCTCGGCGGTGGGGGCGGGTGCAACCGGAGTTTTCCTGGAAAATCTATTCTGTTACTTTTTTACTCATATCATGTTTAATGTTTGTGGAAAATATCAAAAAATTCCAGTTATTTAGAAAAGTGCGGACAGACGAACGGACGAACGGACAAGGGTAAATTTACAAATCCACCCTCCTTTTGTCGGGGGACCAAAAAGAGAAAAGATAAAAGAATGCAAAAATGTAGGGATATCGTTATGGAAATTTCAAGTTGGTAACAGAAAGGGGCGGGGTATGAATTGGATGAGGATGGGCTTATAAAGAACTGGTACTAATCTGCAGACAAGGAAAAAATGAAAAGGCAATTAACAGTCCTTGATAAAGTTTGAGGATATGTATCTGTCGTCGTATTTCAGGTTCCATCCTCTATCTTATTTTGCCGTTCTCTCTCCTTTTACCTTGTCCTTGACTATTCTCGGCCTTTTTCTTCAGTAAGTAGTTCTCTGCTACGTTGTAAAATCTGTAGGCGCTTTTTTTTTTTACATAGAGGTCACCACTTATCAAGGCCCGGAAGCCACTCGGGGATAAGGGTTATTGCGTGCACAGTAATCAAGTGGATAGTATCGTAGTAATCGTTAGTATTGGAGATTTGATAAACGTGTCTTACTTAAGGGGGCGGTTCATCAGGAATTTGTTTGTATTGGACTTCACCTGTGTAGATATCAGTATTTATAATATACATTCCTATGTATTTCGACTCTTAACCAAAGCGTGGATTTTTCTCCGACCTAAAAGTCCTTATAACAGTTCCATTCTTCTATCATTCTGCATGGATAATACAGTGGCATAGAAATGCCGTAAGGCCCCACTAATGTCGGGGGTTTACGGAGCGATATTATGACAGACTATCCCAACAACACTGATGTCAATCCAAAAGGCTTTGTAAATTTTGCTTTCTCCCTGCTTCCTTTATTTTCCCCGCCAGACATTTTTCTTCACATTCCTCCTTTCATTCGTTATCGACTACTATGTGATCTTTTTTTTTTTTTCCTGGTGGTGCCTTTCAGAGTGAGAGAGGGGGAGGAGAAAAGAAGAGAGAGTTCATGAAAGAGGGAAGGGGGTTCTCGCTGACGGTGCGTTGCCCGCGGTTTCATCCGGGTCAAGTGTGGAGAGAGGTCGACATTGGCTACAAAATGTTTACGATTTATGTGCAAGGGGAGGGGGGTCGCTGTTCGTGTTAATTCCTTTTTTTTTTTTTTAATTTCGCTGCTTTTATTTCGGCCTGTACTATTAATATATATATATATATATATATATATATATATATATATATATATATATATATATATATATATATAGTGTTTCATTCTTTCGGGAATCTTCAGTGCAGGACTGCAGGGTGTCACGATTAACACCAGTCGACAGATTCGAATACGGCAACACGATCCATCTCTGATTTGATTAGCAAAGACAGTAACCAATCGGCTACCATTAACCGCGAGAAAAAACATTGAATGTTTAAACATTTAATTTTTCAATGTTTTTTACGTCAGTCACAGTGATCTAACGTTATACAATAATCTATGCATATATATATATATAATTAAGTGAAATTTTTAAATACTTTCAGATTACTGTTTATATAATACTGTAAAATTAAAGTCCATATAAATATTAATACCAATATTTATGAGACAATCCCAATCAGATAATCATGAATTAACAAAAAAAAAAAAAAAAATTTTTAATATCTTGTCGAATATTAAATTTGTCGTATTTTTTTTAAATTTATTCAGTTGACATTTTCATTTATATATATACTAGCAGAGTGACTCAACGTTTCTCGAGATGGAATGATGACCTATGAATGTTTTCGACTCCCTGTTTTTATTGTCGTCGAAATCGGTGAAATCGACCATTTTTCAGTCAAATCGATTAGTTGCCTGCTTTAATTGGGGATGCATCGCAGTGCACTGGAAGGTATATCACATGCCTCTCGTAGTGACTTATTTCAGTAAATATCCTAGTCTAAATTTAAAAAACAAAAATTTTATTACATTTTCAGCCCAAACAAGGCACATTGCTACTTTGATGTAGGGGGCTACTATCAGGACCATAAGCGACAGGGGTACTATGTAGGGAGTTGGGTAGCAATTATGTCGGTTCACGTTACACTTGAACTTCTGCATGTCAGTACAGTTGGGAAAGCAGGGACCCGGAAGGGAATTCCAAAAGTCTAGCGGTTCTGGGGAAGAAACTACTGGAATAGAAAGCTCTCTTACATCTAGGGATCTCTATTGTGAAGGGGTGGAATTTAGCTGCTTGTCAGGTTTGCGGGGGTATTTACATCGAGGGGGTACAAGTGCTTGCAGTTCGTCAGAGCATTCGCCGTTAAAGTACTTGTAGAACAGGCAGAGGAATGCAACATTTCGTCGATGTGACAGAGGCTGAAGCTTAGATGACTGTTTAGGACCTATCAGGTTGGCAACTCTCTTTTGAACCTTGTCTAGGAGCTAGAGACTAGTAGCAGATGCATCAGCCCAAATATGACAGCAATATTCCATACATGGGCGAATGGTGGCCTTATGTACAGGATACTTTCAGGCGTTACTAGCTTTCTATCACGGTAGAGAGAGCCTACCTTCTTCTCAGCGGTCCTGGCAATACTCTCAATGTAATTGTTCCAACTCATGTTTCCTGTGAACGTTAGACCGAGAAGTTTAAAAGATATGCTTTCAGATAAAGAGTCGTTGGCCATTGCTATTTGTGGTAGAGAAGGTTTCTTACAATTATTGAAGGAAACAAGTTCAGTTTTGGCAGCATTGAATGAGACCATCAATTTTTGTCCCCATTCCACTGCAGATCGGAAGTCATCCTCTAGTGTTTCTGCCATTTCTTTAGATATGTGTTCATTTGTTTTCTTGTCGTGTCTGTTATAGAGCGTGGTACCATCAGCATATATACCCATCTGACAGACAATTTTGTCAGGGAGGTCATTTATGAATATTAGGAATAATAGAGGTTCAAGGATAGACCCTTGAGGTACTCCCGCATTTATATCATATTGTTTAGATGTACGACCGTCGAGGACAACCTGGAGTTTTCGCTTATTTAAGAAGGATTTAATTATGTTAAGTATTCTTCCAGTGATACCGTATGATCTGATTTTTCTGAGAAACTAGCGTACCTACTGCTGATTTTATTAAAAAAAATTTAAGTCAAATATTATACTTCAATTGTGCTATAAATAGGAACACTCATTTCGAACGTGTCCCGTCATATCAAAGAACCTATTGCTGATTTTATATGCCTGGCCTTACTGCTTGTGCGGTGATAGTGACTTCAATTTAAGTTTAAAATGAAAGAGTCAAGTATCGGGGTTCAAATGTTCTTTAAATAGAAGCCTAGAGTTGATTTTGTATGTCGAGCATTTCGGTTTGTGTGGTAATTAAACTTCTTAAATGTACTTGTGGCGTTAGGCTGTGTATGGTGCTCGCAAGGTTAGCGTGTCGCAGTGGCGTCTTCGTTTCGAGTATAAAATTCCTACTCGTGAGACGTCAGCTAGGGTTATAGCTGGTTTGATACCATGTCTTTCGTTCGGTATGAGGTAGGTTCATTCCACTGTCAGATCTATGCCGTGGGTTGCTTGGTGTGTGCAAGTTAATAGGCATTCTTGTGTGTTTGGCGCGTTTGCTCAGTTGGTAGCGTGCTCGCCTCGCATGCAAGAGGCTCGGGTTTCAAATCCCGAGTTTGGATGTGTTAACTGATGATCCAAAATGAGGGCGAAACTTGAGTCTTGAACTTCCGGTTTGTTGGCTTTCTCGGCTCTTGTGAACTGCGACGTTGTCTGGCTATGGAAATAATATATATATATATATATATATATATATATATATATACATATATATATATTGTGTGTGTATTAGTGTTGGGACGATTAACTGGACTCAGATTCGGGAATTGAAACAAAAACGGAATCAGTAATATTAATGTTTATTTTCCGATGCCAAAAAATGATTCTTAAGTTGCTTTTTTTGGTGTGTGTGTGGGGGGGGTTGTTTAAAACTTCTTTTTCCATTGCCAATACTTAAGATAAAATGATAAATATTTATTGGTTTTAAACTGCCAATATATATATATATATATATATATATATATATATATATATATATATATATATTACTGCCAATAATATATATATATATATATATTTTTCATTTAACTTTCATTTTATATATATATATATATATATATATATATATATATATATATATATATATGACTACCTCATTAAATCATATAAATTAATATACGAAAATATAATTTTAGGCTTACAATACATAGATAGAGCTTGGTAGTAAGTTATGAAAATGAATATGCCAATTCCGCGTTTCATTTTCTAAGTCTGACGAATTCTCACGAGAATGAAACGTTGAATATTCTGTGTAGCTTAATTGCCATATATATTTTCACCTCTCTCTATATATATATATATGTATATATATATATATATATATATATATATATATATAGAGAGAGAGAGAGATAGAAAGATAGATAGATAGATAGATAGATAGATAGATATTGTGTGTGTGTGTGTGTGTGTGTGTGTGTGTGTGTGTGTGTGTGTGTGTGTGTGTGTGTGTGTGTGTGTGGTTTGTTAGTTAAGTGGTAGGCACAAACACGCGCGCAGCACCACACCCCCATCACACTTAGAACCAGGGCTAGTACTTACTAGCTCTTATCAACGTTGGTCTCAGAAACAGCTCATTTCCTCTGTTTATGCGACAAGTGACACGAAAAAGAAATGCATGTGTAACGAAGGCCGCTAACCTTTGTATACGAAGGTCTTCCTCGTTTGTATATGCGTATCAATGAAGATTGAAAATATAAGTTCGTCCTCCTTACTGAAATGAAAGCTTGCAATCATTGGACAAGAACGAAAGTAGTCGACAAGTTGCAAAAAGATCCGTTGTTGTCATCGCGAGGTTTTACGTTAAAACCCAAGTTTTATGTAAGTTTGACCAAAGCACTTTTTTAAATACATTGTTATCGTAGCATCTCTCTCTCTCTCTCTCTCTCTCTCTCTCTCTCTCTCTCTCTCTAAATAAATAAATAAATAAATAAATAAATAAATTCCAAAAATTCATGATGTTGACCATCTTATAATTTATTCCTTTAATTCAGATGGTCAAAATCATGAATTTTGGAATATTACTTTTTGTCATTTATTCTCTATATTGCTCTGTAATTACATTGAGCTTCTTAAATAAGGATTGATGTATATCATAAGAAAATATATTTCTACAGATCTTTGACTTACTTGTTGTTTCATCAAATACTTTTTCATGCATAATCCGATCCCGCATTTTGCTAATTCCTACCCTCTGATGAGAAGGAAAGTATTTCTTCGAAACTCCGCGGATTAAGGACTATCCACTTATCTAGTGTTTCGTTTTCAGATTAAATACGTTTTTAACTCATTTCAAAGTGTTTTTTAACATGTTTTATTAACTGTTTGCTCGTATATATATATATATATATATATATATATATATATATATATATATATATATATATATATTATGCTTTGATAATTATTATTCTTTTGCACCTACGTTAGTGCTTTATCCTTATGCAATCACCGGTGTAAGGGGTGATAATTCCTGTCGATCGCAAGATTCTAACTCGGCCACGAAGCCACCTTTAACTCTGTTTACTCAGCCTTTACATCCGGGTTACCAAACAGTTGAAGGGAAGTAACAACTAATAAATGCACAATTCTTACGTTTCTGTGTAATATCACTTTTGAAGAATTCTAATATAAACAAAACGGTATAAAACAGAACATACTAAAAGCATGTACGTTTTTAGCGTCCCAAATTTTTAAAACAATTTTGGTTGTATTTTCATTGCATGTTGGTATCGTTTTTAAACAAACCAAAAAAAAAAAACGAAACAAATATGTTTTTTTTTAACGTAAAAAAAAAAAAAAATGAAACACAAAAAGCTATTTGATCAATTTACATATTTAAAAAAAAAAAAAAATATTTGCTATTTTTACTACCGAAACCAGCGGACTTTGCCTCCTAAAAAGAAATCAAAATCTACTTTTTTGGCTAATATGTTTCAACGGCCTTTAAAGATAATATAAAAAATAAATTTGTTTTTAAATAATAAAAAATTTAACATTTATAGCGGGGGATCACTTTCTTATATAAATTCCACGTAAAATGGACGCACACTTCTTGGCCACCTAGCGGAAAACGAGACATGTAATCCTTAGCATTTTTTCGGTACGAGTGCACCTATTGATCCGTGCTGAAATAATAACGTTATTATTTAAAAAGCCATTCTTAACGTGGGGATGGGGGTGTTTTGTACCTATTCTATACTTTAACCTTACAATTGAATAAAAAAACATATCATAAAACTTTAATTAAACTTGGAAATACGATTTAAAAAATAGCGTGGGTTAGTAAGTGCACTAGTACCTTTTTTTCAAGTTAGGTGACAGGGAACATGTATGTGAGGGGGGAGCACAAGTTCCAAACATTTTTAAAATACATAGAAATACTTTTACATGTATGTAGCGGCGGGTACTTTTAATTTTTTTTTTTTTTTAAAGCTTTGCTCCAAAAAGGTTTCGCCGTTAAATATTATCTAATGAATGAATTATTATTTCCTGATAAAAAAAAATAAAACTAGGGTGTGCCTGTAAAATGCACAATCACTCTTATTTTTTTTTCTTTTCGTCTCTTTTCAGTTTTTTAAACAGATTACACACCTCTTATGTAAAAGATATTTCATTTAATCTAAAGGCAATGATGTTGACCTTTATTACCCAACTAGCAGGACCCGTAAACCGGCGTTGCCCGGTGGTAGAATGCATTCCCCTCCCCTCGCGTAAAAATTTAAAATACGACTGTTGTTTTCGTCGTTTGCCAACCCCCAACCTCCTCATGTTAAAAATAGTTTTCGGAATAGACACCCTATTTTGTGCCTGTTGTGTGAGGTTGCCACAGAATTTGTACAAAAAAATCCGGCATACGAGTAGATTCCAAGTTCTGAATAAATGTTAGTTTCTAAAACGTGGGGATCACTTTTCTATAATAATATAATGCGAAATGAGAACCCTCTTTATGGCCCGTCTAATCGATTAATAATGTCTAGTAGCCCACCCCCGCCCCTAACAACTGGGTGCGCAGTTTACGTGAAATTGTGTTCATTTTACCCCCTCCCCAAAAGAAAAGGTGGCCATAAAGTGGGTGCTCACTGCACTTTAATTCATTATATACAAATGAACCCTATACTTTTTTTAAACTTACCTTTTTTAATATTTTTGAAACTACTTCTTTGCCGGAATGTTAAACGCTATTTTCGTTTTAAGCACCCCCGAAAACCTTTTTTGAAATAAACATTTCTTCATATATTTAAAACTACTCGTTTGCCGGAATGTTAACCGTAATTTTTGTTTTCAGCAGCCCGGAAAACCTATAAAAGGGGTCATTTTAAAGGTTTGATCGAAGGTGAAAAGAATCTTCATATTTACCATTTTTTTTAATATTATTATTTGTTAAGTTTTGCGACGCCGTTATAATATAAACAAACTCGTAAACTAAAAAAATCGAATTGTCAACGCGTAAATAAAATGAGGCGAAATGTTTTTCTAAAGTGTCTCTAATAACCGTTTGGTAAAAACGAATTACTGTCTCGTTGTCTTTATTACTAAAATAATATATAATTAATAATGATTTTTCACTGTAACTTTATCCTTTATATATATATATATAATGAACTCATTTTCCTCTCTGATTTTAACCTTAATAGGATTAAAAATCAAGACATTTCATGCAAATGTAATATGCACAAACTGCAACATGATATCCGAGGTGTGTTATGGGCCTATTAGCTCTAATCGTAGATTTTTATATTTTTTCTGGTGAGAGTTCACTGCCAAAATCGGTTTACATCAATGGAAGTGGTCAAATCTTTTCTCTCTAATAAATTCCTCCTTCCCCCGCCACCACTTTACAGCGTTGCGGGATCGTTCACAAGAGACAGTTACGAAAGAACACCGGTTTGTTTGTTTTTTTACTTCGTAGTTGCTTAAAAAACCTGGAATCGACTTAACCGAATCGTAGGGTTAATTATGCCATTTTTGTTTTGTTTTGTTTTGATTTTTCGCTTTCAGCTGTTTTTTTTTTTTTTTTCAGTTTTTCTCCTTGATTTTTCCTTTTTGTTTTTCCGATTACTTTTTTAAAGAAGTTTTACGTTTGTTCGTTGCTTTTTGGGGGGGGGGCTGTTTTCGCCGATTTTGTACAGAAGTTTACCATCGGTTTCTTTTTTTTTCGTTTTTTTTTCTTATTTAAACAGGGTTACTACTTCTCTTATTCTTTACTTTAACCCCCCTTTACACACACACACCTCCAAACAACCTGGCAACGCCGGGTACTCCCGCTGGTTACTGAAATAAAATATAATAATTATTTGTCGCTGTAAATGAAGTAAACAACAAGGAAAATATGAAACTCTAATTTTTGTTTGGTGAAACAAGACAAAAAAAATAATCAATAAATCAAGTAATTTCTTTCATAGTGATGTTACTAAAATGATTCGCACTACATGAAAATTGAATAATTTAAATGTAGTACAAATCAATTTTTTTTTTTTTTTTTTTTTGAGATTCCGAATTTTGTAATCGGGGTATTTAATAAGTAACGATTTTAATCAGGGAAGCCATGTTCGTGGTAATCTCTGGAGTGTTCGTTTTGAATGATGTTTCGTTAATTCCGGAATGTCCGAATATGTTGAGCGGAACCAATGAGATTTTGAGGGATGAGAAGAAGAAGAAATCATTATTTGTGCAGGGGTAAAGCGTTAACAGTAGGCGATAAGCATTAATTCACTAATCAGTTAACCCAGGAAAGTAGAAAAAAGTATAAATACACGCGGTGTAGAATTGTGTTGTAAGAGGTCTTGGCTAAAACGGTGTAAAATTTGAGCTACTTCCTCAGTAGGTTATGACGATGATTAAGATGGCGCTCATAGGTATAAATGTAATGTTTTAATATTAGTGAATAATGTGTCTGTAATGGAATGCTATAGTTACATGAGGTAATGGCTAATAGCATAAACATAATAAATTTTCATATGCTATCTGTCGGTGTAAACCTACGGTATTTTGGTTTAGAGGGGGAAAACTGCGGCGCTTTTATTATATACAATATATAATTCCTATTGTTTTCATTTGTCGCTATGTTTGTTTTCGCGCGCATTAAATTTACATTAATTAATTACATTAATTCTGTATATTCATTATTCCATAGCAAGCTATAACATATACTGACTGAACGCGTCTTGGATTGTCTAGTATATATATGTTATAAGTAGAGAGAGAGAAGCAAAAGAAATAGATCTATTATCTGGAACATTTTTTTATTCTTCTGAAAACACAGAAAAGATGGTTCATTCAGCGATTGCAGGAGATTAAATAACTTATTGACAAAGTAATTTATCAACGAACGACTAAAAATTAGCTTTATAAAAAACTTTTATATAATTTTCTAGGTTAAAAAACTTCCAAGAATATATATATATACGTTTGTGTATATACACACACACACACACACACACACACACACACACACACATATATATATAATGATGTGTGTATGTGTATATATATATATATATATATATATATATATATATATATAGTGATAACTTTCAATAGATTGTACTAATTATTAAATTATAAACATTTATTGGTTTTAAACTACCAGCGAAACCTGTTTTATAGATCATTATAATGAACTTTGATAAAATTGGCACGGAAAAATAGCACAGGTAAATTAAGGACGACGTGATTAATAAGAAAACCTGGCACAGGTGAAAATATAAATGAAACTCTCACGTACTTATCGAAATTTTGAATGCAATACATATATATATATATATATATATATATATATATATATACATATATATGTGTGTGCGTGTGTATATATCTATAATATAAAGCTGAACGTGTGTGTGTGTGTGTGTGTGTGTGTGTGTGTGTGTGTGTGTGTGTGTGTGTGTGTGTGTGTGTGTGTGTGTGTGGTCACGAATAGGCTCCTATATAGTTGACTATTTTAAAAAACCGATTGCATATAATGATAGAAGATGTATCGAGGATCAGAAATGGGTATGTTTGATCTAGCAGAACAGTGGTTCATGAAGATTGTGGGGTCTGCGTTCGCGCCTGACCCCCAAAATATGGAAACAAAAAAAAACGATATAGATGTACATAAGAATACTTTCATAAGTATGTTTCAACTTAAATAGGGATGGTATAATGAAATTTTGGGGTCTGCGTTCGCGCCTGTACTCCATGGAAATATGGCACAAACTTTAACAAAGACTTTTCATATCTATTTGCGTAAGTATACTTTGATAATTATGTTTCAGTTTGAAGAAATATAGTATAATGAAATTATTGGGTTTCGTTCGCGCCTGACCTCTATAGAATGTAAATATGTCACAAAATTTAACAAGTTTTTTTTAAAATGGGTGAAGGTTCACAATAACACCTTAACTTTAATCTTAATTAACGCTAACTTTTATCTATTTTTTTAGTTGAATCATATTGTATCGAATAAATTCACCTCATAAATTCACGTTCTTATTAAAATGAAAGCCAAAAAAAAGTCGGAACTTTAGACAATTCTCGACACAAATTTTGCATAACTCTGTTTTTTTCCTTCTGCACTTGAACGTGGCACTCTTTCGAAAATAGATACATAATAGAAAGTAAGAACGTTACTTGTTATCGTGTCAAAAGAAGGAAAAAATCCTGCTCACGTGATTACGTGTCTTTTTAAAAACATTTTCATAACCTTTTTATTTTTATTTATATATCTGTTTAAGCTTTTTTGTCAGTCTACTAGAAGGAATTCAGTTGATTACAACCCTTTCTGCGTGTTCTTTACATTACAATAGTACAACCCTGAATCCGACGGCGCAATACTACACCGTTCAATACTGTAAAACTGAAACGAAGCTGTTTTGCTTGATAAGGGCGCCATTTTCTTCTTATTCATATTTATATCCATTCTTTGCTTTAAAAAAAACTAAAGTAGTTACGTGTTTACTTTTTTAATATCCCACTTTGCTGTTTCGGATTATTTTACTAAACTAAGTAAAGTTTCATTATTTTTTAAAACTGTTTTTGTTACTTTGTTTTTCGATATTTCGTCGGTATTATTTAGTAAGAGTGTTTAGCAAAAAAGCCAACAAACGACTACCCGAAAAAATAAATATACAAGAAATAAATGTTACCATAGTCAATAAAAGTTCAGTTGATGTTTTTTTTTGCTTTGAAATAGTTTTTAATGCTCTTTACCTGAAATAATTTCAGCGAACCGAAATTAAAACGAAATTTGAGGCTATAACTACTTAAATAAGTTTTTATATAAACTACACATGCCATAATCGAATATTCCTCAAGCACAAAATAACGGAAAACATTAAAATATGCTTATAAATATTCCTTACGTTGACGGAACTCTCTTAAATTGTTAACACAGAATGCCAAGTGCCCCTCCTTCAAATTGAAAACGGGTCTCTCCATTTCAAAGTCGCTGCCATTTTGATTTTTTTTAAAACCCGGTTCGTGAATTAAAAAAAAATATTTTCTACAAACTACTTAAAAATACAAACCAATGAACTTTTATATCATAAAAGTAACTTTTATTAACTATGGTAACATTTATTTCTTGTATATTTATATTATTAGAGGTCATCTCATCAGCATCAGATAAGGCCAGACTATTTGCCAAGAACTTTGCAGCTAATTCTACCCTATGTGACAATGACCATCAACTCCCTGTATTTCCTTCTATAACAGACAACACTGTATGCAACATACAAATATCCGTGCGTGAGGTCGCCAAGCTAATCCAGAACCTTGATTCCAGTAAAGCAACTGGCCCTGACGGCATTCCAGTTATAGTGCTGAAAAAGCTCCAACCAGAACTTGCCGCCATACTTACAAAACTGTTTAAGCGTTGCCTTAAGGAGAAGTGCTTTCCAACACCCTGGAAAACCTCATCAGTGTGCCCTGTATTTAAGAATTCAGGTGAAAAGTCATCTCCCTCCCAGTACAGACCAATAAGTCTCCTCTGTGTCATGAGTAAGTTGTTGGAATCCATATTAAATAAAGAAGTGGTCAACCACCTCAACAGAGACAACCTTCTTAGTGACATGCAATATGGCTTCCGCTCTGCAAGATCTACAGCAGATGTGCTAACGGTTATATCGCATAGGATTAGTGAATCTCTTGACAAGGGTTTCCTTTTCAGGGCAATTGCTCTTGACATATCGAAGGCCTTCGATAAGGTATGGTATAAGGGCCTACTTCCCAAGATTTCGAGCTACGGTATTACTGGAAATGTTTTCTCAATCATTAAATCATTTCTCTCTGATAGGTTCATAAGAGTAGTGGTTGATGGGCAGAAATCAGAGGCCCACGGTAATGCTGGAGTCCCTCAGGGGTCCATCCTGGGTCCAACTCTCTTCCTGATCTACATCAATGATCTCCCAAAACACATACTTAAATCATTCGTTGACATCTATGCTGATGACACGACCATCTATGGCAACACCTCAAAGGCCGTAAATGACAAATTCTCTCTAATTCTCTCTCCTCTGATTTTGAGCACGTGGTATAATGGGGGTAGAGGTGGCTGGTCACTTTTAATTCATCCAAAACCAAGCTGCTATCTTTACATCATCACCGCTCTGATCCCCATCTGGCATCAATTGAAATGGATGGCTCTCATCTTGGGGAGGCCCCATGTTTTGACAAGCTTCTGGGTTTGACCTTTACTCCTGATCTGAAATGGAACACGTACATCAAATCTGTTGCCAGGGACGCTGGGAAAATGGTGAGATCCTTCTACCGCTCCAGAAGATATCTCATTACTGATGCAATTCTCTATCTGTATAAAAGCCAAGTACGTCCAAGGATAGAGTACTGCTGCCACATCTGGGCAGGAGCTGCTAAAAACAGCCTATCCTGCCTTGACAGAGTACAAAATAGACTTCGTGGTTTAGTGGGGGATGCCCTTTTCTCTTCCCTGCAGCCTCTCTCCCACAGAAGAGACGTTGCGAGTCTGTCTTTGTTTTATCGTTATTTCCATGGCAGGTGCTCGTCTGAGGTCCAATCCCTCGTCTCCCCTCGCCAATCTTTCACGAGAAACACCCGTCTGGCTGAAACTACTGTCAATAATTTTCCCCATTCCTTATCTGTGCCTCAATCCAAACGTAGATTCTACGAGCAAAGCTTCTTTCTTAGAACTGCACGCCAGTGGAACTCTCTGCCGCTTGCCTGTTTCCCACCTGACTACAACTTAGACATCTTCAAGTCCAACATAAACAAACCCCTGACAAATCGCCCCCTTAAGTAAGACACTCTATCAAACCCCCTAATACTAATGATAACTACAATACTATCTTATTGATTACTGTACACGCAATAACCCTTATCCCTGAGTGGCCTTCGGGCCTTGATAAGTGGTGACCCCCATGTAAAAAAAAAATTATATATACAACATTTTCTCTTTGTAAGGAAACATCATTTTGTTGGTCATTCTTGGCTACAAATGGAAACAAAGTTGATATAAAAAAATATATTTTCGCGAAAATTATCTTTACTTTCATCATATTTTGCTTAGGGTAAAATTTTTGAGTATCAAAACCTATCTCTTTACAACCCCTCCTTTTCATAACCTATCATACTTTCATCAATCACAGTCCATTTTCTGTAGGCTGTTTCTGAACCCAGTCAACGACGGGTACTTCTGCTAGTATATATATATGACAACTTAATTTTATCACATAAATTAATATATGAAAATATAATTTTATGCGTAAATTCTCAGTATTTACTTTAGCAGTGCTCAATACATAGTTAGAACTAGGTAAGAAAGATCAATCTGTTAATCTTTATATACTGATTTAAAATTAGATATTTATTTGTTAACATACAAAATAATCAACATCAGTGATAGTGTTGGTTTCAATAGCAACTATATATCTATATAATTATAAAACTCAAATGACCTTGTAACGAATGATGTAACCCACTTTCCGGTTTACGACATCCGGTTGCGCATGCGCGCATAAACATTAACCCATAACAACGTAAACAAATAAACACAAATCGCTTCTTTTGCAGATTTTGACCTGCGCACTGAAATATTAACGTTATTATTTCGAAATTATTATTCAGCATCGGAAGAATGGATGTTTTGCAATTATTCTTTATTACAACTATACTATCGCTATTTCTTACAACTAAACAATTTAACCCGTTGACAAAGATAAGAACAATTGTAGTAAAGCCAAGACTACTACTAATAATACTACTACTACTACCACTACTACTACTCTCTATCCGTCCCTTTTCCTTCCTTCCTTCTTTTTTTATTTTTTGTTTACATTTTTAGATACATAATAGTTGTGTGAGAACGGTGAATTTGTTGACACATTTACTAATCTGTTTCAATATTAGTTTTATTTTATTTTATTTATTTAGGGTTTATTTTTTGCTTCAGGTTTTATTAATTATTTCATTTATTTATTTATTTATTTATTTGTAGATTTTAAGTTTCTTTAACTTGATTGAAGGATTCCAATATGGGTTTTTCATTCTTATATTTCTCATCGGTAGGTTCATGTGCGTTTTTGCTGCTAAATGACTTTCGTCGGCGTTCGATTCGTAGGAAAATCATGTTTATTTTTCGATAGAGAGAGAGGGAGAGAAGCAAAAGAAATAGATACATTATCTGGAACATTTTTTTTCCTTTATTTAGGTGAGATGGTGTTTGATCAAGTCTGTTGGGTCGCCATGATTTAATATGTTGTTGTTGTTGTTGTTGTTGTTGTTTTTTTTGTTTTGTTTTTTTCATATAAAAATGCATGTTATCTGTGAATTTGTTATGACTATTTTCTTTTATACCGGCTTCCGGTTTTGCTCGGGAAAGTAGATTAACACAAGGTTTAAAAAAAAAAACAGATCCTCAGAAATATGTCATTTTTGTCGATTGTATTTATTATTAATTATTAGTAATAGTATTTTCAAAAATATTATAGTTAAGAAGTTTTAAAAGAAACTAAGTCGTCAAAAATTTATTGAAAATAAGAAAATGCACTTATGAGTTCTTTGTACCTTACAGTGGTGCAATAATAACATCATTATTTCGAAAATAATTGTGAAAATGTAGAGGTAGACTTAGTTTAGTATTATATATATTACTAAACTTTTTAGCAGTTCAAAACGGGCAAATTTTTTTTTTTTCTTTTTTTTTACATTTTCACCCCAAACAAGGCACTTTGCTACTTTAGTGTAGGGGGCTACTATCAGGGGTAACAACTACTGGGGTACTATGTGGGGAGTTGGCCAGCAAGATGTCGGTCCACGTTACACTTGAACTTCTGCAAGTCAGTACAGTTGGGGAAGCAGGGACCTGGAATAGAATTCCAAAGTCTAGCGGTTCTGGGGAAGAAACTACTGGAGTAGAAAGATCTTTTACATCTAGGGATCTCTACAGTGTGGGGTGGGATTTAGCAGCCTGTCGGGTTTGTCGAGGGTGTTCACGTCGTGGGGGCAAAAGTGCTTGCAGTTCGTCAGAGCATTCACCACTAAAATAAAAACGGGCAGAGGGATGCAACATTTCGACGATGGGACAGAGGCTGAAGCTTAGATGTCAGTTGAGGGCCTACCAGATTGGCGACTCTCTTTTGAACCTTGTCGAGGAGCGAGAGACTAGTAGCAGATGCACTAGCCCAAATATGACAGCAATACTCCATACATGGGCGAATGGTGGCCTTATAGAGGTACAGGATACTTTCGGGCGTTAATAGTTTTCTAGCACGGTAGAAAGAGCCCACCTTCCTTGCAGCGGCCCTGGCAATGCTTTCAATGTAATTGTTCTAACTCATGTTTCCTGTGAACGTTAGGCCAAGCAGTCTGAAAGATGTGCTCTCAGATAAAGAGTCCGTGGCTATTACTATAGGTGGTAGAGATAGTCCGTTGACTAAGAATAAGTGCTTAATGCCGAATTGCTAGTTGAAAATGGTTATACTTATGCTCACTTTTGCATTAACTACCCATTTATATTAACTAACTCAGCATCGACACCATAATACTTATGTCACTGCACCTTATCATAATAACAATCCATACAAAATTTTAACCATATTTGCCTGAGAGTGTCCGAGAAAACTTCAGGAGTTAATGTGGTACTGTGGAGACGAATTATAATATAGATGTTCACAATGTGGAATGGTTAACCTACTCAAACAAGACTGATAACGGGGGAAGGTTCTGTCACGATTTCTCCATTGCTTATAACCTCACTCAGATTGTTCATGAACCCACCCGTGTCCCCGACACTGGCGGCCAGTATGCAATTCTTCTAGACCTCTTTCTCACAACTTGCCCTGAGCTATGTCCATCTTCCGTTCTGTCTCTACTGGGATCTTCCGATCACTCTGTTGTATCAGTTAAGATAAAAACGAAATGTAATAGGCACTGAGACGTACCTCTCCATCGTACAGTATATCGATAGTCTATGGCTGACTGGGATAGCTTCCGCATATTTATATCAGATCTACATCTGCGTCCCATGTTTACAAAAGGATGTGTCCTCTATAGTATCAGACCTGGTGGAATGGTTGCTTGTAGGTATAGACCGTTTCATACTCTCGAAAAAGTTCCAGCAAAAACCTAACAGCCAGCCATGGTTCTCTCCAGAATGTGCTGCTGTCACTGTACACAGAAATCACTTTTTCCATTGGCTCCAACGTAATAGATGTACTGAGACTAAAGTCGCTTTCAGTTCTCTCTCATTCTCACTCCTCTGATCTTGAGCACGTGGTACAATGGGGAAAGAGGTGGCTGGTTACTTTTAATGCATTTAAAACCCAGCTTCTATTTCTACATCATCAACGCTCTGATGCCAATCTGGCATCAATTGAAATGAACGGCTCTCGTTTTGGGGAGGCTCCATGTTTTGATAAGCTTCTGGGCTTGACTTTTACTCTCGACCTGAAATGGAACACGTATATCAAATCCATTGCGAAGGTCGCTGGAAAAATGATGGGATACTTCTAGCGCTCCAATAGATATCTCATTCCTGATGCAATTCTCTGCCTATATAAAAGCCAGGTACGGCCAACGATAGAGTACTGTTGCCACATCTGGGCAGGAGCTGCTAGAAGCAGTTTATTCTGTCTTGAAAGAGTTCAAAATAAACTTCGTAACTTAGTAGGGGATGCCCTTTTTTCTTCCCTACAACCTTTTTCCCACAGAAGAGACGTTGCGAGCCTGTCTCTAGTTTATATGTGAAACTCTCTTCCGATTGTCTGCTTTCCAACTAACAACAATCTTCAAGTCCAATGTAAACAAGTTCTTGTTGGACCGCAACCCTAAGTAATCCAATTTACAAAATTTCCACTACTTATGTTTCCTACGCTATAATCACATTGACTAATGTATACCCATTAACCTCTTATCCTCGAGTGGCCTCCGGACCTTTATAAGCGGTGATTACTGTTTAAAACATTATGATATTGTGGTGACAAATTATAATATAGATTCTGTAAATATAATATTGTGGTGACTAAATATAAAATATATTATATAAATGTGATATTGTGGTGACAAATTTTAATATAGATTCTGTAAATACGATATTTTGGTGACTACTTATAAAATAGATGCTGTAAATGTGATATTGTGGTTACTATTAAAATATAGATTCGATATGTAAACTGAAGACGTACCAAGTTAATACTTGAGTTTGTGCTAATAAATTGAGATGAAGAAATGATTGCAATACTTGATTTTGTTTAAACAAAATCGATCGCTACTCTCGCTGACGGTTGCGTCATGTTTCAATTAAATAAATAAATGAATCCGTATACTTCATTTGTAAAATGAATGTAATCGATTTATTGTTTTGTCATATCGTAAAAGAAACCGGTGGTTTAAAAGTAGATGACTGTATTTGTTTTAGGCATTTGTTTAGTTTTATTAAAAATCAATTTTAGCAGATCAGCTTTAAACAGAACGTAAGCGATTTACGGTTTTTGTTAGCTTTTTAACGGAACCGGTTATTTAGGTACGTAATTAATGTTAATGTAGTGTGTTTTACGAAAAAAACAAAATTATTACGTGATTTTTAGGAAGGGCGTATTTGATTTATTCTTATGCTACATGATTTAAATCTAACTAGTCGTTAAAAATGAAAGCTGTCGCCTAAATTTACTTATGGCATTTTTTGTTTATTTATTTAAAGAGAAAAACAATTTTAATACTTATTTTTATTTATTTATTTATTTATTTATTTTTTGGTTTCAAAAGAAAGAAAAGGGAAACAATCTTGATAGATTTTTTTTTAAATGATTGGATAGGCGTCCTGATGAGACGCCATTTTTTTCCATGTGAGTTGAGATGTTCGTTAATTCAATCTACTATTCTGATATGCGATTCCATGTATTATGAATGTGTAGGCGACACTGCTTAAATGATACTATTCCAATATTTTTCCCTGGGTTTATTCAGGGCACAGGCAGAATGTAATTGAAAGTTAGGGGGCATTTATTATTTAATTTTAAGATCTAACCAAATTTATAGGCATAGTATTAGTGAAATAATGAAATGATAACCGGTAACCTAATGAAAAGTACATCTACGAGGGAAATCACCCAATAATCTTCAGTTTCGTGGAAGGACTTAATTGCAGAATTAAGAAAGTCTTTTTGACCTACTTTTTAGTATATAAGAGAATCACTTTAGTAAGATTAAAAGTAATAATTTGTAAACAAGCTTTAGGGGTTGCTGTAAATAGTGAGTGTTAAATATTTTCATGGGACGTGGTCGGTTAATTTCCGATATTTGCTGAAGAATCATGGGGGAAAAAAACGACATTATTTTATCATGTAATTTTGACAATTCACTACATATTTTGTTGTGGTTTTCTTTAATTTTAGCACAGATTTGCGAACAGATTTCTTAAGAATAAACTCAAATTCAAAAATAAAATCCTAAATTGATTTGAAAATAAAAACATGTAGATTTAAAAGTCCAAAAGTGAAACCCTGCACAGGAAATTTGACGTTTCATTCATCGGTATGGTTCGGTTGGTATTTTCCAGTTGGTATGGTTCGGTTGGTATTTTCAGGTTGGTATGGTTCGATTGGTATTTTCCGGTTGGTACGGTTCGATTGGTATGATTCGGAAGTCCAACTTTTGTTTGAAAATCTAACCATTTTTTGTTTTATTTATTTATTTATTTGTTTGTTTGTTTGTTTGTGCGAAATCTGAATTTGAACCCGGCTACGAAGCAGTCTTTGACTCCATCAATAAGGAACTAACCACAGAGCTAACGTTAACTGCGTGAAATACAGTTGAAATTAATATTTATATAAATGTGTCTAGACGATTATATATATATATATATATATATATATATATATATATATATATATATATATATATATATATATATATATATATACTAGCAAAAGTACCCGTCGTTGACTGGGTTCAAAAACAGCCTACAGAAAATGGATTCTGATCTATGAAAGTATGATAAGTTATAAAAAGAAGGGTTGTAAAGAGATAGCTTCGAATTTGGGGGTATCAAAACCAAAGAAAAATATGATGAAAGTAAAAATAAAATAGATAAACCCAATAATATATTATACCATATCTCTTCACACCGAAACACTTATCACAATATTCTGTGGATTTATATTAAAAAACCTTTGTGACATATTTCCATTCTATGGAAGTCAGGCGCGAACGAACACCCCATAATTTTATTATACCATATTTCTTCAAACTGAAACATAATTATATATATATATATGTATATATATATATATATATATACTTGTTTATTGTTATATAAACATGCTCACATCCCGCTGCTACAAATAGCCACTTGTTTCAATCAAACAACAGATATCATCAGGCAGCGACTTGACTATTCAAAAATTCAATGAATAAACTTATTCATTGAACTTTTGAATAGTCAAGTCGCTGCCTGATGATATCTGTTGTTTGATTGAAACAAGTGGCTATTTGTAGCAGCGGGATGTGAGCATGTTTATATAACAATAAACAAGTATTATCAGCTCTTTTTATTGAGCACTATCTAACAACCTCGTTTAATTCATTAGTCCATTACTTTTGAATATAAAAAAACCCGAGTATATATATATATATATATATATATATATATATATATATATATATATATATATATATATATATATATATATATAGTAAGTCATAAAATGTATTCATAATTTTTATATTCCGCGTTTCATCCACTCTAGGATTCTTAAGGCTTATGCATGAAGAATCCTAGAGTGGATGAAAAATGCGGAATATTCAGTGTAGCTTAATCGCCATATACATTTTATAACTTGCTAACTAGCTCTACCTACGTATTGAGCACTTTTGAAGTAAATACTTAAAGTTGACGCGTAAATGTATACTTTCGTATATTAATTTTATGTGAGTAAATTAAGTACTTATATATATATATATAGTGGGTGCAATAAGTATCCGATACGAAGGAAAAAGTTGATTTATTTATAAATATATATGTGTGTGTGTGTGTGTGTGTGTGTGTGTGTGTGTGTGTGTGTGTGTGTGTGTGTGTGTGTGTACTCAGAAGAAAATAACAATTTCCGAAATTTTTATGCGTTATCAAAACAAAGCAAAAATTACATGGACAGATTCCATGTCAGATAACTCGATAAAATGTGAAATTATTTGTACGTCGAAGTACACATTATGCAATCCTGGAAAGCGACGAAATTATTTGGTGGAAATTTTGCATGGACCTTGCTGCGATAAGGTGCAACAAACAAAGTACTATGGTATTCGTTCAATGCGCGGTTAGAAGTTAATAGGAATAGTATTTAATGCAAAAGCGAGAACAAATTTAACCATATTTAACCGTCAATTTGGCATAAAGCACTTTTTTTTAAGTCAACGGGTCATAACTTCTGCCCATTTTTAACGTGCTAAATATAATGCCATAAAGCTAAAGCACAGTTTTAAATTAAGTTTTAATTTGTAATTTTGATTCAGTAATTTTATTCTTTTAAAATTTGTACCAAAAATTACACCTTCATTCTACATTGGTAAAATCGCGAGAACCAATACTTTCTATTAATATTAGTATAGAAAACTGACACAATTATATGCATGGAGATATATTAACATGAAAACACTCTATTAACTATGGAGCACTATTATATAATCCTGGTGGATATTCTCTGGATTCTTATTCTATGAATACATTCTTAACCTGTTCTATATTTGTGTGTGTGTGTTCCCGTCATGGCTTATATAATAAGCAGAAATATATAAACCACTAGCTAATTAGAATAATAGGAACAAAAAAAAACAAATAATAAAGAAGGTCATATTTAATAAAAAATGAATAACACACCTAGCACTAGAATTCACAATCACCCACACATAAAAACAAAAACTATTAACATATAAATAAATAAATAAATATATAAGTGTATTCTATTTACTGCTGAGATATTCACTGCGACATAGCTCCTAGTTACAATTTCCAGTCCATGCGGTTTTCAGAATTGAAACACCCGCATTTGACAAAGAGGAATTTCCTCGAAATATATTATGGAACACTGTCAGGCACAATAGATAACTGTGTAGTAGTTTGACTTTTCAAGTAAGATTTATCATTGATAAAATAATTAAATATATATATATATATATATATATATTTAATAAGCCTGAAGAGTCCTAGAGTGGATGAAACGCGGAATATTCAGTGTAGCTTAATCGCCATATATATATATTATAAATGACTCTATATATATATATATATATATATATATATAGAGAGAGAGAGAGAGAGAGAGAGAGAGAGAGAGAGAGAGATAAATTTATAAAATATCACTTAGTTTTGTCTTCCTGAACATGGACGACTTTGCATTCCTTGCATTGCAATAGCCTTCTAACACTGTTTAAATACATAACTCACACAATGCTTTATGCAAACTATATTTTATTATATGCATATGCGCGTGTGTGTGTGTGTGTGTGTGTGTGCGCGCGCGTGTGTGTGTGTGTGTTGCACTTTAGATTTAGGCACACACGCACACTCATACACGCACAAACACACGAAGGCTACTCGAGGATAATGGTTTATAATAGTGGTTGGGACGGTAGTGGTTGGGACAACAGCGTGTTATTCGTTAGCAGTTTAGATTTAGGCACACACGCACACTCATGCACACAATTTATTTAACAAAGTTTTTTTCCTAGAACTGCCTACCTGTGGAACAGTTCCGCTGGCCTACTTTCCAGCTGACTACGATATGGTCGTCTTCAAGTTAAATGTAAACAAGCTCTTGCTGAGTTGTCCCCTTAAGTAATCAAATTATATCTAACTCTCACTGCTAACGAATAATACGCTGTTGTCCCAAAACTACCGTACCTTTATAAATCCTTATCCTCGAATAGCCTTCGGACTTTGATAAGTGGTAACTCCCTTGTAATCTATATATATATAAAAGCGAAAATGTATGTACATATGTGTGTATGTATGTATGTGTGTATGTTTGTCTTTCTGCTAAAAACTCTCGACAGACTGAACAAAAATTAACAAACTTGGCATCATATTAAAGCTCCACCCTCCGGACGACAAATATCGAAATTTTAGCCTAAAAGGACCACTACAGGGGGGGGGGGCAAAAAAGTGACATTTTGACGTTAAACATTACGTATTTTTAAATCGATTTATAAGTGCCCCCCAAAAAACGGGCCACAACTCTACTACATAAAGTGTACACGGGGCCCATTTTTTTGAGTCACACTGTATTCAACAATCTCTGAGTCATGTCACGTGATCTTGACGTCAGCAAGCTGTAATGGCGACGTTTGTATTAAGAGACTGTTAGTATCAGACAAATTAAAAGATTAACTGTCAGTATCGTACAAATTATTATATAATCTTACACGTTATGAAAATGCTTCTAACGTGATTAACGGGTTAAAAATAATAAATATACGAGAGTGTAACGAAAAATGTCAAGAAAAAATGATAAGGGGAAAAAAATTGAGCTTAAAAATATTCACCGAATCGTTATATTTACGCTAAAAAATAAACAGCCATTTTCTTTTTTGTATTATTAACACATGACCTCCTACATCTGTTAAACTGGAGGGGGGGGGACGAGGCCGTTTGAATTAGCTAAAATTACTTGTATAATCGGTATTACATTTCTTTCGCTAAACATTTCATAAGCAAAAATGATAAGTAAATAAAAAAAATTACGCTTAAACATATTTAGCAGTAGACGACGACGCACAACAAAACAAAAGGAAACGGCCATTTTCTTTTTTATATTAGTTACACTATGACCTAATTCTACTTAGAGGGAGGAAGGTGGGAGGCATATTATGAGTTAGTGGGAGGGGTGCGACAGACGAAACCGCTTTATTTCTAAGACAGATACTACACTTTGATCTTAGCCAAAAGACCAAGTAAAAAAAAAGATGCGTATTGGATAAAATTGGTGTATATGTACTAGCAAAATACCCAGCCTCGCTCGGAATTGTATGACATAGCACTAGCACGACATATATACTAGCTGATTACCCGGCATTGCCTGGGATTGGATAAAATTCATGGAATTTTTCCTAGCAGAACACTCGCCGACGCCTGAGATTGGAAAAATTTGGTTGATATATGTACTAGACAAATGCCCAGCGTCGCCCGGGATGGATTACATAAGTGGATATCTGTACTAGCAAAATACCCGGCATATCCCAGGATTGGATAAAGTAGGTGTATATGCACTAACAGAACAGCCGGCGTCGCCTGGGATTGTATGACATAGGTGGATGTGTACTAGCAGAATTCCAAGCGTCGCCTGGTATTGTATGACATAGGTGAAGTAGGTCCGGTTCAACAATTTTGAAGGTGCTTGTGCAGTATAGGTCTAATCTGAAAAATTTTGATGGTGCATGTGAATTATAGGTCCGATTTGACAATTTTTAAGGTGCTTGTGCAGTATACGTCCCATATGACAATTTTGAAGGTGCTTGTACAGTATAGGTCCGATTTGAAAAATTAAGACGGTGCTTGTGCAGTATAGGTCCGATTTGAAAAATTTAGAAGGTGCTTGTGCAGTATAGGTCTGATGTGAAAATTTTGAAGGTGCTTGTGCATTATAGGTCCGACTTGACAATTTTTAAGGTGCTTGTGCAGTATATGTCCGATTTGAAAAATTTAGAAGGTGCTTGCACAGTATATATGTTATAATATGCAAGTGACCTCCCTTGGATGTAGCTTCATTATCAGATTCCATTAGATTAATATACAATCATTGTTATAATATGCACGTGACCTGCTTTGGATGTAGCTTCATTGTCGAATTCCATTAAATTAATATACAATCATTGTTATTATATGTAAGTGACCTCCCTTGAGTGTAGCTACATTGTCGAATTCCATTAGATTAATACACAATCATTGCTATAATATGTAGGTGACCTTCCTTGGATGTAGCTTCATTGTCGAATTCCATTAGATTAATATACAATCATTGTTATAATATGCGGGTGAACTCCTTTGGGTGTAGCCTCATTGTCAAATTCCATTAGATTAATATACAATCATTGTCATAATACGTGAGTGACGTGTCTTGGGTGTAGCTTCATTGTTGAATACTATTAGAATAATATACAATCATTCTCATAATATGTAAGTGACCTCCCTTGGATGTAGCTTCATTGTCGAATACTATTAGATTAATATAAAATAACTGTTAGTATATGTAAGTTACCTCCCTTGGATGTAGCTTCATTGTCAAATTCTATTAGAATAATACACATATTATAATATGCAAGTAACCTCCCTTGGGTGTAGCTTCATTCTCGAATTCCATTAGATTAATATACAATCATTGTTATAATATGCAAGTGACCTCCCTTAGATGTACCTTCGTTGTGGAATACCATTAGAATAATATACAATCATTGTTTCAATATGCAAGTGACCTCCCTTGGATGTAGCTTCATTGTCGAATACCATCAGAATAATATACAATCATTGTTATAATATGCAAGTGACCTCCCTTGGATGTAGCTTCATTGCCAAAATCCATAAGAATAATATACAATCATTGTTATAATATGCGAGTGACCATCATTGGATGTAGCTTCATTGTCGAATACCTTTAGAATAATATACAATCATTGTCATAATATGCGAGTGACCTACCTTGGATGTAGCTTCATTGTTGAATTCCATTAGATTAATATACAATCATTGTTACAATATGCGAGTGCCCACCCTTGGGTGTAGCTTCATTGTCGAATACCATTAGATTGATATACAATCATTGTCATAATATGTAAGTGACCTCTCTTGGATGTAGCTTCATTGTCGAATTCCATTAGAAAAGTATACAATCATTGTTATAATATGGAAGTGACCTCCCTTGAGTGTAGCTTCATTGTCGAATACTACTAGATTAATATACAATTATTGTTATAATATGTAAGTGCCCTACCTTGGGTGTATCTACATTGTCGAATACCATTAGAAAAGTATACAATTATTATCATAATATGTGAGTGACCTCCCTTGGGTGTAACTTCATTGTCGAATTTCATTAGATTAATATACAATTATTGTTATAATATTCGTATGACCTCCCTTGGGTGTAGCTTCATTGTCGAATACCATTAGAAAAATCTAAAATCATTGTTATAATATATAATTGACCTCCTTTGGATGTAGCTTCATTGTCGAATACCATTAGATTAATATACAATCATTGTTATAATATGCAACTGACCTCCGTTTTATGTAGCTTTATTGTCGAATTCCATTAGATTAATATACAATCAATGTTATAATATGCAAGTGACCTCTCTTGGATGTAGCTTCATTGTCAGATCGCATTAGAATAATATACAACCATTGTTACAATATGCCAGTGACCTCCCTTTGATGTAGCTTTATTGTCGAATACCATTAGATTAATGTACAATAATTGCTATAATATGCAAATGGTTGAAGCTTTGTTGTCGAACACCATTAGATTAATATACGATCATTGTAATATTATGCCAGTGATGTCTCTTCGATGTGGCTTCATAGTTGGATATTTGTACTAGCAGAATACTCAGCATTGCCGGTGATTGGATAAGAAAGGTTTATATACGTACTAGCAAAATACCCGACGTTGTCTGGGCTGGTAATTTCATTACAATGTCTCAAATGTATTACTTTATTAAGAGGAAGGGGATTATGTGGGTTAACTCATGAAACATTATTGTCGAAATTAGTAACATATCCAAGAATTATGAAAAATGATGAAATGTGAGTAATTTGATTGGTGTGTTCGTAATGTAATAACCACCCCAGACAATGTCGCAAAGTTATGATTTTAGCAAGAGGAAGGATATTTTGTCGGTTAAATCACTATAAACGATTGTCGAAATTAGTAACATATCTAAGAATTGTGAAAAATTATGAAATGTTAGTTATTTGATTTGTGTGTTTGTAAGGAAATAGACACCCTAGGCATTGTCGCATGGTTATTATTTTAGTAAGAGAGAGGCGATTATGTGTGTAAAATCATGAAAAATGATTTTCGAAATTAGTAACATATCCAAGAATTATGAAAAATGATAAAATGTGAGTTATTTGATTGGTGTGTTTATCATGAAATAACCAGAGACAATGTCTCAAAGTTATTATTTTAGCAAGAGGAGAGGGGATTATGTGAGTTAAATAATGACAAACGATTGTCGAAATTAGTATCATATCCAAGAATTATGAAAAGTTAATAAATGTAAGTTATTTGATTGGTGTGTTTATAATGAAATAAACAGCCCATGTATTGTCTCAAAGTTAGTATTTTAGTAAGAGGGGGGTCGATTATGCGGGTTAAATCATAAACAACGGTTGTCGACATTAGTAACATATCCAAGAATTATGAAAAATGATTAAATGTGAGTTATTTGATTGGTGTGTTTGTACTGATTAGACAGGCTAGATGTATCAAAGTTGTTATTTTTGTAAGAGGAAAGGGATCGTGTCGGTTTATGAGCAGGGCGATTATTTGGGTTACTTCATTAAAAATACTTCTCGAAATTAGTAACATATCCAAGAATTATGAAAAATGATTAAATGTGAGTTATTTGATTGGTGTGTTTGTACTGATAAGACAGGCTAGAAGATATATCAAAGTTGTTATTTTTGTAAGAGGAAAGGGATCGTGTCGGTTAATGAGCAGGGCGATTATTTGGGTTACTTCATTAAAAATAATTCTCGAAATTAGTAACATATCCAAAAATTATGAAAAATAATTAAATGTGAGTTATTTGATTGGTGTGTTTGTACTGATTAGACAGGCTAGAAGATGTATCAAAGTTGTTATTTTTGTAAGAGGAAAGGGATCGTGTCGGTTAATGAGCAGGGCGATTATTTGGGTTACTTCATTAAAAATAATTCTCGAAATTAGTAACATATCTAAGAATTATGAAAAATGATTAAATGTGAGTTATTTGATTGGTGTGTTTGTACTGATTAGACAGGCTAGAAGATGTATCAAAGTTGTTATTTTTGTAAGAGGAAAGGGATCGTGTCGGTTAATGAGCAGGGCGATTATTTGGGTTACTTCATTAAAAATAATTCTCGAAATTAGTAACATATCCAAGAATTATGAAAAATGATTAAATGTGAGTTATTTGATTGGTGTGTTTGTACTGATTAGACAGGCTAGAAGATGTATCGAAGTTGTTATTTTTGTAAGAGGAAAGGGATCGTGTCGGTTAATGAGCAGGGCGATTATTTGGGTTACTTCATTAAAAATAATTCTCGAAATTAGTAACATATCCAAGAATTATGAAAAATGGTCAAATGTGAGTTATTTGATTGGTGTGTTTGTACTGATTAGACAGGCTAGAAGATGTATCAAAGTTGTTATTTTTGTAAGAGGAAATTAGTAACATATCCAAGAATTATGAAAAATGGTCAAATGTGAGTTATTTGATTGGTGTGTTTGTACTGATTAGACAGGCTAGAAGATGTATCAAAGTTGTTATTTTTGTAAGAGGAAAGGGATCGTGTCGGTTAATGAGCAGGGCGATTATTTGGGTTACTTCATTAAAAATACTTCTCGAAATTAGTAACATATCCAAGAATTATGAAAAATGATTAAATGTGAGTTATTTGATTGGTGTGTTTGTACTGATTAGACAGGCTAGAAGATGTATCAAAGTTGTTATTTTTGTAAGAGGAAAGGGATCGTGTCGGTTAAGAGCAGGGCTATTATTTGGGTTACTTCATGAAAAATAATTCTCGAAATTAGTAACATATCCAAGAATTATGAAAAATGATTAAATGTGAGTTATTTGATTGGTGTGTTTGTACTGATTAGACAGGCTAGAAGATGTATCAAAGTTGTTATTTTTGTAAGAGGAAAGGGATCGTGTCGGTTAATGAGCATGGCGATTATTTGGGTTACTTCATTAAAAATAATTCTCGAAATTAGTAACATATCCAAGAATTATGAAAAATGATTAAATGTGAGTTATTTGATTGGTGTGTTTGTACTGATTAGACAGGCTAGAAGATGTATCAAAGTTGTTATTTTTGTAAGAGGAAAGGGATCGTGTCGGTTAATGAGCAGGGCGATTATTTGGGTTACTTCATTAAAAATAATTCTCGAAATTAGTAACATATCCAAGAATTATGAAAAATGGTCAAATGTGAGTTATTTGATTGGTGTGTTTGTACTGATTAGACAGGCTAGAAGATGTATCAAAGTTGTTATTTTTGTAAGAGGAAATTAGTAACATATCCAAGAATTATGAAAAATGGTCAAATGTGAGTTATTTGATTGGTGTGTTTGTACTGATTAGACAGGCTAGAAGATGTATCAAAGTTGTTATTTTTGTAAGAGGAAAGGGATCGTGTCGGTTAATGAGCAGGGCGATTATTTGGGTTACTTCATTAAAAATAATTCTCGAAATTAGTAACATATCCAAGAATTATGAAAAATGATTAAATGTGAGTTATTTGATTGGTGTGTTTGTACTGATTAGACAGGCTAGAAGATGTATCAAAGTTGTTATTTTTGTAAGAGGAAAGGGATCGTGTCGGTTAAGAGCAGGGCTATTATTTGGGTTACTTCATTAAAAATAATTCTCGAAATTAGTAACATATCCAAGAATTATGAAAAATGATTAAATGTGAGTTATTTGATTGGTGTGTTTGTACTGATTAGACAGGCTAGAAGATGTATCAAAGTTGTTATTTTTGTAAGAGGAAATTAGTAACATATCCAAGAATTATGAAAAATTGTCAAATGTGAGTTATTTGATTGGTGTGTTTGTACTGATTAGACAGGCTAGAAGATGTATAAAAGTTGTTATTTTTGTAAGAGGAAAGGGATCGTGTCGGTTAATGAGCAGGGCGATTATTTGGGTTACTTCATTAAAAATAATTCTCGAAATTAGTAACATATCCAAGAATTATGAAAAATGGTCAAATGTGAGTAACTTGATAGGCGTGAAAGTTATTATTTTAGTAATAGGAGGTGGCGATAATGTGGATTAAGTCACAAAAAATTATTGTCGAAATTAGTAACATATCCAAGAATTATTAAAAATGAAGTTTTAGCTATTTGATTGGTGTATTTATAATAAAATAAACAGCCCAGTCAATGTAGCAAATTTATGATTTTAGTAAGAATTGGGCGATTATATGTGCGCACTCATTAAATTTGATTGTCGAAATTCATAACATACCCAAGAATTATGAAAAGTGATGAAATGTGAGGTATTTTATTGATGTGGTTGTAATGAAATAAACAGCCTAGAAATGTCTCAAAGGTATTATTTTAGTAAGAGGAGATGGATTATGCGATTGAACTAATAAAAAAATGACGGTTGAAATTAGCAACATATCCAAAAATTATGAAAAATGATGATATGTGAGTTATTTGATTGGTATATTCATAATGAAGTAGACATACCAGAAAATTTATGGAAGTTATTATTTTAGTAGGAGGTGGCGATTATTTGGGTTACTTCATTAAAAATAATCGTCGAAATTAGTAACATATCCAAGAATTATGAAAAATGATATAATATGAGTTACTTTGTTGGTGGGTTTGTAATGAAATAACCAGCCATACAATGTCTAAAAGTTATTATTTTAGTGATAGAAGGGAGCGATAATGTGGATTTACTCATGAAAAATGATAGTAGAAATTAGTAACATACCATAGCCTATGTATCAATGTTTTTATTTTAGTAAGAGTGGAGGCGATAATGTAAGTTAAATCATGTGACATGGTTGTGTAAATTCGTAACATATCCAAAAATTATGAAAAATGATGAAATGTGAGTTATTTGGATGATGTGTTTGTAATGAAAAACCAGCAAAGACAATGTCTCAAAGTTATTATTTTAGACAGGTGAGCGATAATGTGGGTTAAATTGTCGAAATTTATAACAATCCAAGAATTATGGGATTTAACGAGATACGTCAACATATATACTTACAGATTACCGGAGTCACCTTGGATTAAATGAGACACATGCAAATGTATGCAAGCAGAATACATGGTCACCTGGGATGTAATGAGATAGATGCAAATATATACTAGCAGAATACTTGGCGTTGCCTTGGATTTAATGAGATTGATTGAGATATATACTAGCAAAACACCCAGCGTTGCCCGGGATTGAATGAAATAGGCGAGAATATATATTAGTAAAATACCTGGCATCGCTTGGGATTTGATGAGATAAATGTGTGGTATATTACCTGTCCTTGCATATACATGCTGTAAATTACCTACCCTAGGTAAGATACAATTATTTCATATGTGTAATACCCGTCTTATGTAGGTAAAATATTCTTTTGTTCGAAATCGCAAATGATACATAAACATACAAAATTCCTCTCTCATAAGAATAACAAATATATTATAAAACGAAATTCAATTTTCTCATTGCTTATACGGTCCCGAGCCCCGCTAGTATATATATATATATATATATATATATATATATATATATATATATATATATATATATATATATGAAATATATATTTGTAGTCATCGACATACAGTCCTGTTTCGTTGTATCACAACTCATCAGTGTCGCTAGACTAGCATCTATCCCAAGCCGAGGATCGAACCTAGAAGCGTCGTGATGACAATCGGCAGTTCTACCCCTTGACCACGGAAGCGGTGCCCGCAACTAATCTGTCCGAATGTCTATTTAAATAAACATCCGTCCGTCACTTGTAAAGTGCTCAAACGTTTGTTTGTAAACAAACCGCGAGCTTCGCATTTTTCAGCCAAATTAAGTAGCGAATGAGATTATTTACAACAGTGTTCAACCCAAAGAGGGGGGCTTTATAAAATATATTTGTAGTCATCGACATACAGTCCTGTTTCGTTGTATCACAACTCATCAGTGCCGCTAGACTAGCACCTATGGTTAGATTGCAGGAAGTTTTGTGAATATGAAAGATTGGTGGCATTTTACTGTCATTCTGTACCTCTTTCAGCATGTTAAAATGTTCAATTCTTGAAAACACACGTTTCTTAGCGCAGAGACAATCCTATAACCATTATGTCATTTTTTTAAATAGTTTCCGCCCGGATTCACCAGAATAATAGGAATTTATTAACTTTAATAATAAAAAAAATAATCATTTGGGAATAATTACATGAATACGAAAAACTTAGAAGAGTGGCTACATTCAGTTTTACGCCATCTTTGATATGTTGTATATATATATATATATATATATATATATATATATATATATATATATCTGTGTGTGTGTGTATGCATGCATATTAATATATATATATGCATACATATCAATATATATATATATATGCATGCATATCAATATATATATGCATATATACATATATGCATATATATATACATGCATATATATACATATATATATACACACATATATATATGTGTGTGTGTGTGTGTGTGTGTGTGTGTGTGTGTGTGTGTGTGTGTGTGTGTGTGTGTGTGTACGTACGTACGTACGGGTTCCTTAGATAAGGTTCCAGACTGTTTGTGTACAAGCATTTAACATTGTCGTAGATTCTGTAAAAATCACTATGTTATTGCTATACATCTTATGAGATAACTGACCAATTTTTATGTTTTCAGGTTCAAATGAACAGCTACAGCAGGAATTAGAATACACCCTACTGAAACCTGATTGTCACAGCTGGTGAATTTTAAAAACGAAATCTGAACGTGAGGCCCCGTGTTTTGACAAGCTTCTGGGTTTGACCTTTACTCCTAATCTGAAATGAAACACGTACATCAAGCCTGTTGCCAAGGTAGCTGGAAAGATGGTGGGATCCTTCTACCGCTCCAGAAGATATCTCACTACTGATGAAATTCTCTATCTATATAAAAGCCAAGTACGTCCAAGGATGGAATACTGTTGCCATATCTGGGCAGGAGCTGCTAAAAACAGCCTATCCTGCCTTGACAGAGTACAAAATAGACTTCATGGCTTAGTGGGGGATGCCCTTTTCTCTACCCTGCAACCTCTCTCTCACAGAAGAGACGTTGCGAGCCTATCCTTGTTTTATCGTTATTTCCATGGCAGGTGCTCGTCTGAACTCCAATCTCTGGTCCCCCCCCTCGCCAATCTTTCACGAAAAACACCCGTCTAGCTGAATACACTGTGAAAAATTTCCCTCACTCTATATCTGTGCCTAAATCAAAACGCGGATTCCATGAACAAAGCTTCTTTCTTAGAACTGCACGCCTGTGGAACTCTGTTCCGTCTTCCTGCTTCCCACCGGACTACAACTTGGATGTCTTCAAGTCCAACGTTAATAAATTCCAAATGAACCGCCCCCTTAAGTAAACACTTCATCAAATCTCCACACTAACGTAATGTACTTGCAATAACCCTTATCCCTGAGTGGCTTCCGGGCCTTGATAAGTGGTGATCAATGTGTAAAAAAAAAAACTTGAGAAGAACGATATGCCGTAAAAAACTTGGGAAAATGACATAGAAACGCATGGATTGCTTCACACTTCACTTGAACTATCTTGCATAAATCGGGAATCAGATTTTTAGTAGCATAACAGATTGAAGGAAGGCAGTAACTCTGTGGTAAATGATGAGAGGTGTGGGTAGAGTAAGGAAGTCAGAACACCAGAGTTCATTGGCCAAATAAAGAATTTCATGAATAAGGACCATCGTGTGCGGTTATTCCCTAAGCTCAAGAAAACCTTAGAGTCTTTGATTATGAGGACCATTGACACGCTCATGACTTCCATGGGGCCTTCCAGAAGTTGTTCGAATTGTACAGAAAGTGCATTGTAGCCGGAGGAGATTACTTCAAAAGGGACTAGAGTACTTCATGTGTGTACTATCACTACAAGTGCCCAGGTGAAAAGGTCTGGAAAGGCATCTCGTATATATATATATATATATATATATATATATATATATATATATATATATAGAGAGAGAGAGAGAGAGAGAGAGAGAGAGAGAGAGAAAGAGAGAGTATAGAGAGAGAGAGGGGGGGATTGCAGGAAGTTTTGTGGACAAACCCGCTTAGTAATAAGATTCCACTCCTTCAGTGTTGATGTCCCTAAATGCCAGAAAGCTTTCTATTCTAATAGTTTTCCCCCCTCGAACATCTAGACATTGGAATTCCCTTCCTGCTGCCTACTTCCCTGGCTGTACAGATATGCAGAAGTTTAAATGTAACATAAACAAATATCTTGTTAATCTTTCCTAGATATGGCCCCAAAAAGTAGCCCCTTTACGTCCAAGTGGCGATATGCTGTATAAGAGGTGAACATGAGTAATGTGTGTGTGTGTGTGTGTGTGTGTGTGTGTGTGTGTGTGTGTGTGTGTGTGTGTGTGTGTGTGTGTGTGTGTGTGTGTGTGGATGAATTGCAGGAAGCTTTGTAGATAATATAAACGATGGGGGGTGCATTTTTGAGTGTCATCCTGTATCCTATCTTTTTCATGTGATGGTATGTTTAATATTTTTTTCTGTTTTTCAGTTACCTTTCTCTGGCGCCTGGCGAAAAGTTATCGTATAATGCGAAAGGTGGATGTATGCAAGCGCTTCTGTCTGCAAAAGTCTTTTCTCGTCCTCCTCGTATTTTGCACAATGGCGATTAGCGTCTACACGCTGAACGGCATCATGATCGGACGGAGTAGCGCCAATTTGTACGCCGCACTGAACATGTTCCCACGTTCAAACCGAACTATTTACGTCCCGGGGAAAGTGTGGCGCGCAAAATACCGATTGAACCCGGTCCATTGGTCCAATGAAGCATCTTTACTGAAAACGGAAAATAAAAACACGTCGCTTAACAAATCCGCAGGGTATCAAAACAGACACACGGGCTTTATAAATGAAATCCTAAAAAATAAAAATGAAAACACGCTAAATAGAACGTTCAAGAATGTTCATCGCATTCAAGATGGCTTCAATAATTTAAGTTTGGTTAAAGATTTAAGAAAGATAGGAAATTTTTCCGACCATTCCAAGGATCCAGTGTCTACAATCTTGACGAATGCGTCGAGTGGAACGGAGATACCAATATTTGACAGTTTTGAACATGAAACTTACATTAGAAAACTTTTAGTTCGCGGCCAGGCGGTTCTCTCCGTCGATTGTCACAAATTAATAAACAAAGACATAGACGAAATCAACAAAGCCAATCAATTACACGCGAGACAAAAAGAACAGTCAAAATCGTTGCTTTACTACGACACGCAAACGCAAAACTGTGAAACGTTCAAGCGTCAGTATGGTTACATAACGAGCCCGCTGACTGCGCAGGAGCGGGATTTCCCGATAGCCTACAGCATTCTGATGTACAAGGACGTCGAGCAGGTCGAGCGGTTGCTTCGGGCCATCTACCGGCCGCAAAACTTTTATTGTATTCACATAGACTCCAAGGCGAAATCACCAATTCGGAAGAGTATGATAAATATCGCGAAGTGCTTTGATAACGTCTTCATTGCATCTCGTTCAGTTGACGTCCAGTGGGGACAGTTCTCCGTGCTGGAACCAGAGTTGATATGCATGCAAGATCTGTGGCACTACAAAAAGTGGAAGTATTTTATCAATCTTACCGGCCAGGAGTTTCCTCTGAAGACAAATTATGAACTTGTAAAAATATTGACTGCTTATAATGGATCCAATGACCTAGAGGGAACACTTAAACGGTAGGAAGTTGTAATTGTTATCGTCATCATCACCATCATCGTCATCATCATCATCATCATCATCATCGTCGTCGTCGTTATCAGCATCATCATCGTCGTCGTCACCGTCATCAATCATCATTATCGTCATATACATTTTTAGGTTTTTTAATATTTTTATTTTATTTATTTATTTATTTATTAAAACGAAGTCAACTCCCTCGGCTTTAAAAGTCCAAGCGGTACCTTAACGCTTTCGCGGTTTTTAGCAGGCGAGCTTTTGTAGAATTGAAAAATATTTTTTTTCATCAATAATGTTTAAGTCATTTATGGTGGCTTTTCGTTATGGTTCCAAGCGTTTCAATTACAACGAAAATCACTTTGACTTATTATTATTATTATTATTATTATTATTATTATTATTATTATTATTATTATTATTATTATTTTCGTTAATTTCATACTGTTATGGTTTACGCCGTTTATTTTTCACTCAAGAGTGGATTTTTACGCCAGACCTGGTGAGCATAGTCAAAGAGAATTAGATGGAAAGCACCTGGCGCACGATGTTTGCTTTGCCAAGCAGAACTGACTTCTGGAGTACAGTGATTATGTATTTGATTCCCAAGGAGTTCAACTGTTTCTCAAGATCATCTGGAATTGAGCCAAGCGCACTCATGATCATTGGCACGATGGAAGATTTCCTTATCAACAACTTAGCAACCTCCACCCTCAGTTTCTCATAGTTCCGTAGTTTTTCATTCTTTTGCCTGCTATTATTATTATTATTATTATTATTATCATTATCATCATCATTATCATTATTATCATCATCATTATCATTATTATTATTAATAGCATTATCATTATTATCATTATTATTAGTAGTAGTAGTATCATTATTATTATTACTATCATTATTATTATTATCATTATTAATATTATCATCATTATCATTATTATTATTATCATTATTATTAACATCATTATTATTAATAATATCATTATTATCATTATTATTATTAATATCATTATTATTATTATTTTTATTATTCACTCACTAGTAGTTTCACATAAATAAACAGCACTAATTTCTCTTTGACAACTGTCTCTACACGAGGGAAAGAGAGCGCCATAAAATATATATATATATATATATATATATATATATATATATATATATATATATATATTGTGTGTGTGTGTGTGTGTGTGTGTGTGTGTGTTTGTTTGTTTGTTTTCGCAAGTGACGACACGGTCCTTAACAAATGCGTCCGCGCATTTCCTAACACCACCGCCGAATCGACCCGCTACGCCACGCCACGAACAAATCCCGTTGAGTCGACACACGTCCCCAAGCAGGACCGAACAATCTCGCCGAATTGACACGCCAAGGTACGAAAATGCAATAACGCGAGACATATTATCAAAGAAGTGTATTTCAAAACCGCCGAATCACTTACCGGCTTGTTCTTTTCATAGCCGTTGGGCGAAACTAAATCATCACTTTGGGGTAAGATGGGCGTCGTTCATTAGTGGACTTGATTTGTAATCAAAGGTCCCGAGTTCGCTTTTCACCGTGGGTAGGCCTGACTCATACGCTCGGCACAAGAATAACCTGTGATGTTCCTAGGAGTCTGAGTGACAGCAAGCTCATTAAGAGTCATTAGACGAGTCTTTTTTTTACTTTCCCCTGCAATGTTAGACAGAAGATCATTTTTATGTGAGGGATATCCACCTGCCCCAAGAGGTATACTATAAATAACATAACAAAATTGCTCCAGTCGAAAGAGATTTCTCCTTGGAAATTAACAGAACAGATATTTCGTAATATTGTGGTTCTAAGTGGAAGCGAAAATTTTCTCCAAATTTTTCATACTTAACTTATTGGCAGACACACGGAAATGTTATTTCAAACTTAAACTACATATGTGCGAAAATACTATTTCAAGCTTAACTGCGACAGACCAACGAAAATGTTAATTCAAACTTATGTAACAGATGTAGAAAAATGATATTTTAAACTTAAGTACGTCAGATGCAGGAAAATATTATTTCGCATTAAGTTCGACAAATGTAGGAAAATGTCATTTTAAACGTAAGCGCGAGAGATTATTAAAATGTTATATCTTACTCAACCTATAGGTGTACGAAAATTTTATTTCAAATTTAAATAACAGATGTACGAAAATGCCAGTTCAAACTTAAGTGACAGATGTACCATAATTTTATTTCAAACTTAAGTGTGAAAGACATATGAAAAAAACTATTTCAAATTTTAGTAAAATATGGACGAATATTCCAGTTCAAATATAATGAGAGATTCTCAAAATTTTGTTTTAAACTTAAGTGTGACAGACATATAGAAAATACTATTTGAAACTTAAGTAACAGAAATATGAAAATGCAAGTTCAAATTCAACTGGCAGATGTCTCAAAAGGCTATTTTAAAACTTAAGTGTAATAGACACACGAAAAGAGTATTTTAAACTTCAATAACAGATTACAGAAATGCTAGTTCAAAGGATAAGGGTTGAGTGCCTAGCGGTCAACCAGGCAACAGCGCAGTGATCGTTCTGGTGGAAATTGAATAGATTTTGATTATATAAGGAGGCGGTTCGAGAAAAACCTTTTTACATTGAACTTGAAGACGACCAGAATGTAGTTATATATACGACACAATCACCTTGACGTACCGGTTCTCGCCAGGTCACCGAAGTTAAGCAACGCTGAGCCTGGCCAGTTCCAGATGGGTGGCCATTTGTGAAGGCGAGGCGCTGCATGTCCCGCGAGGTAAAATACAAGATTGACAAACTGCGCGGTCTATCCTTCTCTCGAGGGTAGATGGGACTCCCTTAAGCTGTGGTAGGCAACCCATCTAGTGATGGCGTCACGATAAAAAAATACCCTTGATAGACCTGGCGAAGCATCAAGTATTCAGCGACCGACAAGATTACAAACTCGAGTAGTGAGTTCAATCTCGGCTGCGGTCGCTCTGGATGGATGGATGGATGAGAATAGAGTTAAATAGAATTTGGGTTTGTTTATTTTAAACCACAGATAGAGAGTGGGGAAAATCGTTGATAGTGGTTGTAGATGGACGAGTGTTTGTTGCGAAAGTTTTGCAGGAGGGGGAAACCATAGATTGGAGCCTAGGCAAGCAGTTGCCATGAAGTTCTATTTCAAACTGGAACCTGGCAAACCGACGAAAATGCTTTTTTTTTATTTATCCCGTATAAAAATGAATACATTTGCACGGACGGATTTCGAACATTTTACATAGAATCCATAATTACCCAGTACATCGCCGCCATTTACGGCTGACCGTAGCTAATAACATCATAATTCAGGTGATCCTTTCAACACATCTAATGACATTCTAATTGTCGGGAGGGGTGGAGGATCGAATTGATTATGCAAATATATATCAAAACAAAGTAAAATGAGTTGTAACATCTGTTATCAAAACAAAATGGCGGCGATCCTTGTTAAGTAAAGAATATTAGCATTTATGCTATGTCGACTTCTGTGCAAGGAGAGACATCCCCGATTTTATTGATGCCATTAATAAAATCTGTCATTATTTTTTAACGTTATAACCATTATTACCTCCCTTTTTATAGATCTAGTCTCTTTATTTATCTCTAGTAAACATTAGTCACAGGTTGGTGAAGAATGTTAATTATTTATATTTCATCATTCATTATATATTTATATAAATATATATATATATATATATATATATATATATATATACATATATGTGATGAAATATAAAATTCCACTAACACACACACATGCACACACACACACACACACACACACACACACATATATATATATATATATATATATATATATATATATATATATATTATTCATGGGACGAGTCCAATATTTTTTCCGATTCCGACACAATCACCGATTCCGTACAAAATTCGCGATTCCGATACAGTTACCGATTCCGATTCCAATTCTTAAGAAATATTTAAATATTTAACTATAAAACTGGTATTTTGTCCTGATTACTGTAAAAAC
>NC_136508.1:67707974-67742974 GCF_053919585.1 Euprymna scolopes
GTGCATATTTACATACGTGTACGTATATGTAGGTAAGTGTGTGTATATATGTATGTACATGTATGTATGTATATGTGTATGTATGTATATCTGTATGTATGTTTGTGTGTCTGTATACGTATGTATGTGTATTCATGGTGTATGTACATATATGTGTATGTTTACAGATATGTGTGTATCTGTATATATGTATATTTGCGTTTAAATATATATATATATATGTGTGTGTGTGTGTGTGTGTGTGTGTATGCATGCCAATGACCGTCTTGTGTATGTTTATGTATAAGTATGTCTATGTATGCATATATGTAATGTGTATGTGTGTATGCATATATGTGGGTTATTTGTATGTGTGTATGTGCATATATGTGTATGCATGCGTGCATGTATATATATATATGTATATATACCAGTGACCGTCTTCAGTGTCATGTCTGCTTGTGCGTGTGAATTTTTTTTTTCCGGCAGGACTAAAGTTAAGGTTATCTTCCGGCTCATGGACTTTCAGTACCTGAGGGAGTGGCACTCGTCTGAAAAGACGTTGCAATCATCATATATGTATATGTATTTATTTAAAAAAAAAAAAAGTAAGCGTTTTTAATATGTCGGTGGACTGTGTTTACATTTTGACTATCCGTCGCTGAGTTTATTTGTGAAAAAATGTGTGAATTTGTTTATATCATTTATTTAAAAAAAAAAAAAAAGCTGGAGACCAGTACCCGCATTAAGCTGGTCTGCAGTTTGACTTGTTGCTGGATATCTTGCTCTTGCTTGTTGCTGGATGTCAACATTTTGAACCGAGAGAGAGATTTAGCTGTCGTACAAAGCTAAAACTCTGTAACATCATCTTTGTATAGATACTCCCTCAGGCATTTGTCTATTATAAAAAAAAAGAAAAAAAGTCCTGTGGCGATAAAAAAAGCTGTGAGGTGTGTACGCCTGTAATGCTGGATGCATGTAACAATTATTCTGCCATCATTATATGTATCTATGTATGTATATGTGTATGTATATTTATATATGTATATGTGTGTATATTTATATATGTATATGTGTATGTTTATTTATATATGTATGTGTGTGTATATTTATATATGTACATGTGAGTTTATATGTATTTATATCTATGTCTATATGTATGTATATGTGTCTATGTGTATATATGTTTGTGTGGTTACATATATACATTTATAAATGTTTGTATGCATGTATGTGTGTATATGCATGTATGTGTATGTATGCAGGTGTGTATGTATATGTATGTGTATGTGTGCATGTATGTGTGTATGTGTATGAATGCATATGTATGGATGTGTATGTATATGTAGGTAAGTGTTTGTATATATATATGTGCATATGTGTACGTATATGTATGTGTAAGTATATGTGTGTATGTATTTGTATATGTGGATGTATATGTATGTATATGTGTATGTATGAATGTGGGTATGTATATATATGTTTGTGTATTATGCATTGTGTATGTATATGGGTATATATGAGCGTATGCTTATAGATATGTATGTATGTATGTATGCACGTATACATTTATATGTATGTATACCAATGACCGTCTTGTTTATGTTTGCATGTGTGTGTATGTATATATGTGTTCGTATTGTGTATTGTGTATGTACGCATGTATATGTCTGTGTGAGTGTATATATATGTATGTATGACAATGACCGTCTTTAGTGGCATGTCTGCTTGAGCATGTGAATTCGCTGGCAGAACTATATGTCATTTTTCGGGCTCATGAACCTTCAGTGTCTGAGGGAGTTGCACTCGTCTGACAAGACGTTGCAATCATCATATGTATATATGTATATGTATGTCTGTATATATGTATATATATGTATATATGTATATATGTATGTATGTATATATGCATATATATATGTATATATATGTATGTATATATATGTATGTATATATGATGTATATATATATATATATATATATATGTGTATATATATATATATATTATGGTCATGAGATTCTTAAGATTATTAATTTCAAGAATTTCACCACCAATACTTTTACATATGAAAATCTTCAATCACCAAAAACTCATGCTATAACTAACCTACTTAAACCAATGTAATACAATATGTAAAAAAAGGGGCTGGTCGTGAATAAAGAAATTAAAAGTTATATTTACAATGAAAAGAAAGGGAACGGTGTTAGTAATAAGACCCTCCTTATGAAACTGTGGCAGATACATGGATTTGTCAGTCGAAAAAAGGTGATGCAGGTCCGATCGCTTTATTACTAACACCTCTTACGAAAATATCGAAAGGGACCCGCATCTCTGGCAAATCGCATGGTCTGTCACCTACTTGGGGTCTGAAAAAAGGGGGAGGCTGGAAGATACCTCTCACACACTAGCTAACTTACGAACTTGCAGTATCTAAAAATAGAACTTAAGCTAAACTATATATTTGACTTTGAGAACCGAGTCAAGGTTGACGTTTGTTTTGGGACCCAAAATCCTCGCACCTACGGCACGTCCAAATACCACTCAAGTCTTGCACCCCTTATGCGACAGACATACGCAACAGACAGCCACCTTTCAGCAAAGTCTGACGAAGAGAGTCTAACCCTCTCAGCCCTAATACGAACCTTCAAACAAAACGAAAAATTCGAACAAGGTCGAGAGGAGCAAAGTCCTCAGCTCCATAAACCACTTTCATGCGACTCCTCCATACCACACTTCTCATTACTGCTAGCAAGGTCAGACATATTTGTCTTCTAAGCCGATCAGTTGTCAGAACCCAGTTGCTACAAACATTAATAGGTACCAGGTTGAAAGACGGCACGTTCATGATGCGAACCATGAGCCCAGCAACAAATTCACTCAGCGGCACAATGATGCAGCAATAGCAGAAGGCATGATTTAAAGTCTCGTCACCACACCGTTTACAAATACACCGTTTACAGATACACCGTTTACAAATACACCGTTTACAAATACACCGTTTACAGATAGGCGAACATGCCAAGCCAGCTGAGTGAAGTCTCTTACTGACCCAGAGAGCATTTCGAATTAACAGCCAGGTCAAAGATGCCTCGTCGTTAGTGAGACACCCCGACCCAGGCGCCCAAGGCCAGATCGAGCTACGCTGCCCCCTCGTCAAAGTGAGCCCCTCAATTGTATCAATTGTATCCTCTCCAACGAATTCCCTTACTAATATTTGATATAATGCCTTTCGGGACAACAGCAAGGTGTCAGAAAGGTGTTCTTTTACTCTTAGGAGTTTCAAAGAGCGGCGACACTCTCGATAGAAGTAACATTCACCTCGGGGTAATCTGTGAGCCTCCCCCTCACTCGAGTGCACATTTCTCAACATCGGGAAGGCTTTCTGGGCGTCTTCCCTCCAGAAGCCACCATTTCCATCAACTTGCATACACATTCGATCAAGGAAGTACAGACGAAGTGTATGTTAACGAATCTCCACGTTTGGCACACCCAGGCCGTCCTCAGAAGGATGGAGAAAACAAAGCTCACGACGGACCATACGGGCCTTTCCAAGCCATAAGAACTTAAACAGAGCCCGTTGCAAATGGAGAAGTATATCTGACGGGAGTAGAAGGTTTGAAAGACGGTATGTGAATATTGGATATAAGTGTGAAACACACACTTCTGCTCTCCCCTTTAACGAAAGATTTCTGCATATCCACCGACTAGCGGAAGCGCGCACAGCTTTCAGGACTTCTGACCAATTCTTCTCCAGCTGAAGATCTGGGCCGAACCAGATGCCGTGTATCTTGCAAGGCCCGGCCTTGGGCACCTGGGTCGGGGTGTCTCACTAACGACGAGGCATATTTCACAAGGCTCCAGCTGAAAGGCCCTTGAAGGGAGACTCCTCTCCAGGCACCAATTCGCAAGCTACAGGACTTGTCACAGTTAATTTTGGCCCCTGCGACTGTCTCATATAATCTGATTTCTGCGCCGACAACACTAATCTTAACATTGTTTGTCACAAACACTGTTATATCATCGGCATAGGCAGAGTACTTTACCGTGGCAGAAGCGCTCGGCAAAGTGATACCGTGTATGGCCGGATTCACCCTTAGCCTACGCAGGAAAGGCTCTAACGCAAACAGATAGAGCAATGGTGATAATGGACAGCCCTGACGAATGGATCGGGATAAACTGAAAGGCTTCGATCTCCTTCTTCACTTCTACCAGAACTGTGGGATTAGCATAAAGGAGGTGAACACACGAGCAAAACTGCGGGCCAAAACAAGCTGCTGATAGAACTGTCTCCAAGTAACAATGGTCCACCCTATTGAAGGCTTTAGACTGATCTAAATTGATCAGTGTGGCTTCAGTGTCAACTTTTTCTATGATCAAGCGTATAGAATGCAGATTATCTTGAATTGTCCTGCCTTTCATGGCACAAGTTTGATCAGGGCTAATCAGGCCAGCCATGACAAGCTGCATACGATTAGGAAGAACCTTAGCCAATATTTTCAACTCTATATTTAGCATTGTTAAGGGCCGATAATTATCTAACCCATCCCCACCATCTTTCTTTTTGCGTAACAGCTTCAGGATACCCATGGTAAAGTGGTCGGGGATTGAGCCATTCTTCAACCATGAGTTAAATAAAACTGCCAGCAAGGGAACAAAGATGTGCGACATCCTCAAATACACTTCGTAAGGCAGACCATCGATCCCCGGAGACTTGTTAAGACCAACCCACTTCAAGGCTGCGATGACCTCATCCTCCGTTATACCCCCTTCGCACCTAGCCGCTTCAGTCGCCGAAAGGCGAGGAAATTCAGCCTAATAGGTCTCGAACTGTTCCAATGACAGACCGGGTTCCCTGATAAAAACCTCCAGAAAGTGCGACTTACACGCCTCCAGAACGCCTTCATTTGTGGTCACAGTTCGTCCATCCGGCAATGTTACTTGCGTGATGTGTCGATCGACCGCTTGTTGAAGCACGCAATTCAGCGACCATGTTTGTTGCCTTCTGGGGCAATCTTTTTAACCTAGCCTTAATCACTAAAGCTTGGTGTTCCTTTTCTGTCAAGGAGGCAAGCTGAGCCTTAATTATGTTTACATTAACACTATCCCCCTCCTCCACCGCCCGATCTAAACTAGACTCTAGTGTCGCTTAGATTCTTGGTTGAGTCGTTTGCTAAAATTGGCGAATAGAAAAGAGGCTTGCCTTTTTTCTGCTGTTCTTGGCCTTCGGGCCGGAATCAAAGTGTACTATCTGTTCCGGCAGATGCTGCACTTAAGATAATTTGTACCAGTCAATGGAGGGGAAACCCTCTATACTGGGACAATTATTATTTTTGGTAACCAGAGTGCCCCCTTTTTGCCTACTTTAAGGGGAGCTGGTTTTTACCTCACATCAAAAACGGCCCTGTGCCTAATTTGCTCAGTGGGGGAGCAAATAAACACCATCTAACTCGGGATCCAGGACCGCGTTCCAGTTTCCTGCTAAGATAACAGTATGGGAAGTACTCATGAACTGCTCAATCCGACGAAGGGTGTATTCAGTGCGTAAAACGTATTCTCGTGTGCCAATCTCTGTTTGGGAGATTTTTACGCACTCGTCTTCCGTAGAAAAAAAGGAGATTCCAGGTATTGTAACCTTTACATTTTATGATACGCTGGGGTCTATGCCCCACTGTCGTCAGCAGCTTGAAGACAATTTTCGAGCTTGCTCTAATCACTTTTTTAGTCTTCCTGTCGACCACGAAGACGACAAGGCTTTTCTTTCTAATAATCTCCAAATTTGGTAAGTCCACGAGTAAACCATTGTCAACAACAAGGTGCTCGTCTCCTTTAGCCTTTTCAACGAATTCAGTGACATAAATTGTTACTTTCGGCGTCTTGTTCCATTCCGAATTTGTAGGGGTGGGAAGAGCAACTTACGCCCCTGTTTCATCATTGTCTAATGGAGGCGGCGTATGGCCTGCCACGGCCATAGCCAAAGCCCGTTAAAAACGGTAATAATAAATGAAATTTTAAAAATAACAGTCAATATATAAAACAACAACAACAACAACGCATAAAAGCAATAACGACGACGACGTAGGCTTATTTTTCAATAAATGAGTAACTCCACGTGTCCTGATAATTCTCCACGCGGCGAGCTACATAAAAGACGTCTTAACGCTGAAGTCTGCGCTGTGTAATACCTCGAACCACTCTATTTTATATTTATCGGCTCAGCATGGATTGTCAACCAAATGCTGGCCAATAGCAGGTCCAAGGCTACAGGAGGAGGGAGACTACCAGATCCTACGCTCCCCGTCTGATTTTAGATGAACGTGCGTGTTTATACGTGTTAGCAATGCAAAGATGTTCGCCCGACATAACCAGCATCGCACTGGCATTTAAATTAATAAACAATATTAATATTTTGGGTGTAGGGCAAACTATCTTTGCGAAAAGAAGGAAAAGCAGGTCTCGTAGTGTATACCAAACGCAAAGAAACAGAGCAGAAGCAATTAAAAACACTTCTAACAATCTGTTTTGACAATTTAATACTCTTGTTCCTTATTCACAGTAGTTTTACATAAATCGGGCACTTCCTAGGTCCAAACTTTAGGGGATTTAAAACCACCAATCTTCTTGTTAATGCAATCATCAATAAGGTTCAATGGATAACCATTATTGATAAATATTTCCCTGATCTTATCAAGTTCGGAGTCTAATCTGCTAGGTAAACATGCCATGAGAGCTCTATGTACCAGTGTATTAATTAGGCCGAACTTACGTGATTTAGGTACAAAAGACGACCAGTTCACATATAAGCCAGTGAAAGGAGGCTTCCTATAAATGGTAGCGAGAAAGCCCCTCTTGACCGTTCAACAAGAGCATCCAAGAAGGGGAGAAAATTGTCCTTCTCACTTTCCATAGTGAACTTCATGTATTATGTATGTATGTGATCCTGGATATGATCTCAAACTATATCCGATGGTGAGACCCCAGCTTGCGGGCTTTGGGGAGTGTGGAGACACCCTTTAATTCCCATTGCTCCCAGATCCACTCTGACCCGGAGTGGTAGTACCTGTTAAGGTCCCAGCTATGGGTTAAGTAGAAACCGACTTGAAAAAAAACAAATATATTCTATTAAAAAATTTTCTTCAAAATCACTGGATTCGGCATTAAATAACCTGAAAAGTGTTGATATGCCGTAAAATAAAAACAACCAACCAACCAACCAACCAACCAACCAACCATGTATGTATGTATGCATGTATGTATGCATATATGTATGTATGTATGTATGTATGTCTGCCTAAAACTTTCGACAGAGCCGACGGATTTTCACGAGATGGATATCATTTTGAAGTTCGACCCTTCAGATGACAACTATCGAAAAATTGACTAAAAACATTAATTACTTCACCCTTAACTGCGCACTTTTCTACATGGAAGGGTCGGTTTTTTCGCCGATATTTCCGAAAGTAATCTCCTATTTTCCATTGTCTAGTCTTAATTAAACATACGTCATTTCCGGTTTGGCGATGCGCGCAACAGCAAACACGTCACGTTTTTTTGCGTTCTTTTCCTCCTTCGCGGTACAGATTCTGAGCCTGCTTGCTTACTACCACCTTTTTTTTTTTTTTGCTCAACACACACCTACAAACACCTGAGCAACGCCAGGCACCCAGGCTAGTAAACAGATAAAACTGTTTTAAGAACGCGTTAAAAATGCAAAATATTTTATTAAAAAAAAAAGAAGGAAGGAAAATATGATTCCATTTCTTTCTTTCTTTGTTTTTTCTATTTTTAAAGTTGAAATATTTCTGATATATTTCGGAACATAACAGGTCCGTCTTCAGAAAATGAAAACGCTCGCAAGAGAGTTCGTTTCCACATCGTGCGTTTATAAACAACGACAGCAGCAGCACACATTGAACTTAAACAACACAAGGATTTCACTTGCAAGGAAAAAACAGGCAATAGAACTCTTTCATTCTCTGAAGATTAACCTGCTATAGTCCGAAATATATAAAAAATATGTCATCTTTGCAAAAAGAAAGAATAAAAGGAAGAAATTGAATAGTATTTTTCTTCCTTCTTTTAATAAAATATTTTGAATTTTTATGTGTTCTAAAAACAGTTTTATCTATTTATTCAAAGTATTGAAATTCTTTATAATACTTCCAAGAGCTTTAATACCAATTCATGTGTGTGTATGTATGTGCGTGTGTAATTATTTTTTATCAATGGTGTATGTATGTGTGTGTGTGTAATTATTTTTATCAATGGTGTATGTATGTGTGTGTCATTATTTTTTTATCAATGGTGTATGTATGTGTATGTGTAATTATTTTTTAGCAATGGTGTACGTATGTGTGTATGCAATTATTTTTTATCAATAAAAAGTCAAACTTATACACAGGGATCTAATGTGTGTGACCGTATTCCACAATATGTTTCGAGCAAAATCCTTTTTGCCAAATGGTGGGTGTTTCAAATCTTGAATACCGTATAGACTGAGACTTGTATCGACATCGATGTTTCTGTTAATAATTTTGGGTGAAGTCGCTCCCTCGTCAGAGATCTTAAGATTAAAATCCAAAAGTAATAATTATTCAGCTGCATCAGGGTGCTCGATTTTGAATTTTATACATGGGCCTGTACTAAAAATATTCTAACGCGTTTTATCTATGCAATAAACGTTGGACTCCGCTTTAATCACGCCATCTGTACCTGACATGCACTAACACGACACTCGCTAAAATTTCTTTTTCTTTCTTTCTTTCTTTTGCTAACACACATCTTAAAACGTCCTAGCAAGGCCGGGCACCCAGGTTAGTCTGAAATACGGGAAATCGTATAAATAGAAGACGGGTGAACAAGATGGAATTGAAGATAATTTATTTTAATATCAGTCGACCTTTAAAAAACTTTGTAATTTCTTGACAATTAACCGATCATATATCAATCGATGGGCATGCACGATTATAAGTTAATAAATCGATAGATACCAACAATTGGATGTATACATATCGATAAATACATCTATATAAAAATATTTGGTTGGTGCAAAAATAATGCCGTTTATTTGACGTTTAACTATATAATATATAGTAAACTATAATAATACGCTGTTTCATATAAAAGGATTACCACACTACGGAAGTTAAAAGGCACCTTATTAAAAAAAAAGGTTTTTGTATTTGTGCATGTATTGCTGTGTTTTTATACGTTGTGAGTGAGCGGGTATTTGTGTGTCCACGTGTGTGTATATATATGTAAGTATATACGTGAGTCTATATTGATATCTATATGTATATGTGTCTCGTATATATCTGTGGAGATTTGGGGACGCGTATGGATGGGGATGTGTGTCTGCACCTGCGGATAGTCTGACTGTGTGTGTATATATCGTGTGTATGCTGGTATGCGTGTGCATGTATATGTATGCAGATATGTATGTATATATATATGTATATATGTGTATGCATGTATGTATATATATATATATATATATATATATATATGTATATATGTATATATATATATATATATATATATATATATATATATATATATATTATTGAGACGTGTATCCGGTTAGGGTCCACAGGTTTTTAAAGTTCCCAATCGACAGTTTTATTATTGTTATTGTTATTGATATTGTTGGTGTTATTAATATTATCAATATTATAGAAATTATTATTATTAGGATTGTTAGTGGGATTAACATTATTAGTTTTCGTATAATAACAGCCATAATATATGATATCCAGGTGTGTGCATGGATGTATGTGTTTGAGGGTCCGTGCATTGATATAATTGCGTATGTGAGTATAAATATAAACATGTTATAACTGTATGTGAGCATTATATATCTATGTATGTGTATATGTGTATATGTGTGTATATGTGCACGGGTGGGTGTTTATACGTGCATTTATATATATGTATGCATGATGAGGTTGATAACTTCCGGGGTTTTATGTTTATTTTTATTTTTTTTTTTGTATTTTTTATCTTTTTATTTTTATTTTTATTTGTTTATTCGTTTATTTATTTTTATTTTATTTATTTTCATTATTTTATTTATTTATTTTATTTATTTTAATTTTAATTTTATTCTTGCGTCTCGTTATAGTTATTGTCTGTTTTCAGTGCGTATGTGTGAGTAAAATACAGCGAACAGTGTGTATCAACTCCTGAGTATAGGTATAAGCGTATGTTTGCTTCTAGTGTGTGTGTGTGTGTGTGTGTGTGTGTGTGTGTGTGTGTGTGTGTGTGTGTGTGTGTGTGTGTGTGTGTGTGTGTGGATTGAAAGACACCGGTCAGTACTCAATAGCCATAAGGAATTTTTTTAATTTACTGACCGCGAGACAAAAATACTAAATTCTCAAGTATCTTATGCCGTAAAAACCAAAAGATGGGATAGATAAACTTAAAAAGGGAATAAAAAAAGGGAAATAAAATAGATGTTTATTATATAAATATAAACATGTTATAACTGTATGTGAGCATTATATATCTATGTATGTGTATATGTGTATATGTGTGTATATGTGCACGGGTGGGTGTTTATACGTGCATTTATATATATGTATGCATGATGAGGTTGATAACTTCCGGGGTTTTATGTTTATTTTTATTTTTTTTTTTGTATTTTTTATCTTTTTATTTTTATTTTTATTTGTTTATTCGTTTATTTATTTTTATTTTATTTATTTTCATTATTTTATTTATTTATTTTATTTATTTTAATTTTAATTTTATTCTTGCGTCTCGTTATAGTTATTGTCTGTTTTCAGTGCGTATGTGTGAGTAAAATACAGCGAACAGTGTGTATCAACTCCTGAGTATAGGTATAAGCGTATGTTTGCTTCTAGTGTGTGTGTGTGTGTGTGTGTGTGTGTGTGTGTGTGTGTGTGTGTGTGTGTGTGTGTGTGTGTGTGTGTGTGGATTGAAAGACACCGGTCAGTACTCAATAGCCATAAGGAATTTTTTTAATTTACTGACCGCGAGACAAAAATACTAAATTCTCAAGTATCTTATGCCGTAAAAACCAAAAGATGGGATAGATAAACTTAAAAAGGGAATAAAAAAAGGGAAATAAAATAGATGTTTATTATCTTCAAATACCTCACTTATCCTCTCCCCGCTCATAACCCCCACCCATGTTACATTCTAACTTTTTAAACAAAATAAGAAAATGTTTTTGTCTGAAATATCAGTTCTCGACAATAATTCTTGGCCTGAAGACGTAATCCCCCAACGTGGGGGATTACAGAAACATGTATGCACATATGTAGCCATCAATGTTTGTATAAATAAATTTAATAAGTTTAACTATAAATATAAAAACTACATCATTTTTGCACCAACCTAATAGATAGAAATACTTGTAGATATATAAATTTAATAAGTTTAACTATAAATATAAAAACTACATTATTTTTGCACCAACCTAATAGATAGAAGTACTTGTAGATATATAAAGTAAATTATAAATCGATCGATAGCTATAAATAAGTATAGGTAGATAGAGATATAGATACCTGAATAGACAGATAGATACTAGCAGGGTCGCCCGACCTTGCCCAGTCGTAACATTAGCTAAAATATATTTTAATTCATGCAGAATTCATATTTATTATTACAGGGCCAATTCTCTATTGAATATTATATATATATATATATATATATATATATATATATATATATATATATAGTACTGATTTCAAAAGATTTTTTTTTAATGACATGAGTGCCATCAGCTACAATCGAAATCAAAACATTAGCACTCAAGTCGCATTCTCTCCCGTTTGAGTTATAGATAGATAGATAATAAAGATTTAAAACTTCAATGAATGAATTTGCGCATGCACAAAGGTAATAGAAATATGTCGGCAACTTGACTTAAACATTTTTGCATTTCAACTTTCTGACGTATTTCTGTATGCGTTATTCATCCATCCAAACAAAGATTTTACTCGTTATATACAATCCTTGGTGTGTGATTACTGTTTCCTGTTTATTTCAGTGTTATGTGACCAGTAGGTTAAGAGTTTATCGGTTAAATATTTTCACACAGACATACACACACTAATATATAAACATACATTTATTTATATAGATGAAATAGATTAAAAATAAATCGATCTAAAGATAGCAAAAATTGTAAGAATATATGAGCGATATAGAGATCGATATTTAGATAGATAGAAACAATTATTTATAAATAGATAAAGTCAATTATAAATACACATGTTAATACCAACAATTGCTAGTAAATATATCGACATATAGATCAATATATAGATATATACGATACTTTTATTGATACATATGAGCAATATGGAATTGGTGGTATTTGAAAGTGTAGAACAAATTGTAATGATTGACATTAAGAGGTGGGGAGAATTATGGGGTCAGTACAAAGGTTGTGCCTCCAGTCTTTATCATTATCAGAAAGTTATTTATTTCGATATCTGTCGCCTCTTGGCGCACCTTATATTTTTCTTGAGTGTTAACCGGTTGTTCTTTTTATCAGAAATATATATATATATATATATATATATAGTTCTGTAGAAATATATTTTCTTATAATATATATCAATCCTTATTTAAGAAGCTCAATGTAATTACAGAGCAATATAGATAATGAATGACAAAAAGTTATATTCCAAAATTCATGATGTTCACCATCTTATAATTTATTCCTTTAATTCAGTTGACTTATACAATTCTTGACAGTATCTGTTTCGTAACGCAAAATCAATCACTTAATTATTATATCAATCAGTGACTCTATTATGCCCTTAACTCATCAGAAGAAATAGCAACAATCAATCCGTCAAAAGGAATTGAAGTGTGGTTTGACATGATTAAAATCCTCAAATTGGAAGAGAGGCCTTATATATATATATATATATATATATATATATATATATATATATATATATATATATATATATGAGGGAGAAAATTAAAACTGTAAATCCAAATCCAAATTTATTGTTCGACTGAATACTCCAAAAACAATTCACAAAGTCCTTATTCCGCAGAGTTTCAAAGAATGCTATTCTTGTTATTCTTCTCATCAGAGGGCATAAAGAAATCAGAAAATTATATTTGTAGCAATGCTAGAATTTGCTATTTAAAGCATTACGTGAGACTGCAATTTATTTTTGTTATAAATTACCAAATAGAGAGTGAAAAAATAATTGGGAAAGAAAATTTGGTTGTTGTTTTTTTTTAATAAGGAATATTTCTTTAATACAAGCGTAAATTGTAAACTGAATTCGTATGATGAATGCGAAATTCAAAGATTCACTGTTGGAATTGTTCCAATTCCAGGCAGAGCAAAATCTCGCGTTGCAAAAGCAGCAAATTCAACAACAAGTAGAAAGAGAAGAGAGCTTTAAACAAGCATTTGAAGAAAAAATGCTTCAACAACAGAAATGCTTTGAGGAAATATTGATGAAAACACAGGAGGAACAAAGAAAAATTCTGGAGGCGACACAGTTAACTAAAGCGGACGATAATCATAACGCATTTTCTTAAACAGCTGTGTGGGCCGCTATTGAAATGTTCAATTATAATCCAGAAAACGATGTCACTTTCGTCCAGTACTATAGACGATATGAAGATATTTTTATACCGGATTGTAGTACCTGGTCAGACACGAAAAAATTTAGGCTTTTTCTAAGGAAATTGGGAACAAAATTACAAAGTTTGTGAATTTTATTCTCCCAAAAAATACCAGTGAGTTGAGCTTCCAAGAAACATTTACGCTACTTACAGAACTGTTTTCTGCAAAAACGTCTCTTTTCCATAGGCGATATAAATGTATGAATGTTACTAGAAGAGAGGAAGACGACTACACTACTTATGCAAGTATAAAGAACAAGCATTGCGACGATTTAAAACTAGAGAAATTATCAGCAGATAATTTTAAATGTTTAATATTTGTGCAAGGGCTGGTCTTAAATAAAGACGCTGAAACCAGGCGTTGTGTTTTAAACGAACCGAATTTAAAACTACAAAACTTAGCGGAAGACTGTGAACGGTTTATTGCGTTGAAACAAGACAGTCGTGACATAGAGAAAAGCAGAGTGTCCCATATCAAAAAGATCCATCAAAAGAAAAATTCGACTTCAAAATATAACCAGAGAAAGAAACAGGGAAATGTTCCACCTGGACCATGTTGGAGGTGTGGAAATAAACATTGGTACAATGAGTGTCACTACAAATTCAAACAATGTAACAACTGCCACTAGAAAGGGCATAAAGCATCGCATTGTAGAAAAAAAATCTGGTAGAAAGACATCCATTAAACTTATGAAAATTGAACCTGAGGAACAAAATATCCGGAAATATGTACAGGTAAAAATGTTTAAAAAGAAAGTAAGGCTACAGCTTGATACTGGGTCTGACATTTCCATTATTAATGCACATACATCATATAAAACGGCGAGAAGCGTCAGTGGCGAAAAAAATACCTTCGAAGTAGCATTATTGACGAATATTTTTTCCCAGAACTGGGCCGAAACAGCAAGAATTTTTGTCATGCAAAAATTTAACTATAGTGAAAATTGGGTGTGACTGCAGACACGGAGGTGGGCTGCATGTGCGAACTCGAAACCCGAGCGATGGGAGACGAGAAGGCGACGAATCAGCAGGTTCGATTCCGCATTAATTTGCATAAATGAAATAATATAAGGCCGGGAGTTAAGATGTTTGAGAGAATCGAGCCGTTGAGATCTCGAGAACCCGATGGAACCTGGTGAGAGCGGAGAGTGTCGCTGAGAATCGAGTCCAGGTTTTTTTTTTCGATTAGAAGCTATTTCGGCTTTAAATATGGAGCCAATGCGGCTGAAATGAAATGGTAAATTTTAAATGATTCGCGTCGAACCTGAAAAATTAAAAAGCGTTGTCGACGAGAGAACTGAATGAGTCGTGTCAAACTGCGAATGTTGAAGATATGAAGGGAGTCGGACTTTTTTTTGTCTTTTTGTTTGTTAATTCCAGTTGGATTCGTTGGATTTCTTTAACTATCGTCCCCAAATGAACGTGTTGGAATGCAGTTCGGTCTACTTGTTTGTAGTAAAGTCGTCGTTTTTAAACGTGGAATTTGGAATGAAATTCGCTTATATTTGTTAAAAAAAAAAGTCGTTGCTGTTAACAGAACTTAAAGATTCGATTCGGACCACCTGTGCGTATTAAAGTCGTCGTTTTTTCAACGAGGAATTTAGAGGGAAATCCTGTTGTGTTGAAAAGAAAAAAGTTATCGTTTTCAAACGAAAAATATTTTACTCGAGTACAATTCGAGTCGGATTTTATTGTGTTTGAAAAAAGTCATCGTTGTTAAAAGAACTTGAAATGCGATTCGAATGACTTGTATGCATCAAATTCGCTTTTTAACAAGGAATTTATAATGAAGTCCTATTATGTTAAAAAGAAAAGGTGTCGTTTTTAAACGACTTTCATTTTTAATGAAAGTGCAATTCGAGTCGGATTTTATTGCGTTTGTAAAAAGTCGTCGCTGTTAAAAGAACTTAAAATGTGATTCGGACGACTTGTATGTATTTAAAAGTTTTTTTTAAATACGGAATTTAACATGAAATCGTGTCGTGCTGAAAAGGAGAAAAAAGGAGTCGTTTTTGAATAATAGTTATTTTGGTGAGAGTACAATTCAAGTTGATTTTGTTTTTGAAGAAAAAGTAGTCGCTGTTAAAAAAAATACAATGCGATTGAGTCAACTTGTATGTAAAGTCGTTTTTAAATGAGAAATTTAAAAATTCATTTCTGTGTCTAGCCGTGTAGCCCCACTTTTGCTAAGTAGTATCTGTCTTTGTCGGAGAGTAGTGAGAGCTAGGTGTGTCTAGCGGAGTAGTAAGAGCTAGGTGTGTCTAGCAAAGTGTGGAGGGCTATGTGTGTCTAGCGGAGTGTGGAGGGCTAGCTGTGTCTAGCAAAGACGGATGCTACTTCCCTACCCAGTTTATGATCATGAGATCAGGGAGCGTGTAGTGAAAATTGAATGTGACTTCAGTCACGGAGGTGGGCTACATGTGCGAACTCGAAACCCGAGCGATGGGAGACGAGAAGGCGACGAATCAGCAGGTTCGATTGCGCATTAATTTGCATAAATGAGATAATATAAGGTTGGGAGTTAAGATGTTTGAGAGAGTCGAGCCGTTGAGTTCTCGAGAACCGGATGGAACCTGGTTAGAGTGGAGAGTGTCGCTGAGAATCGAGTCCACGTTTTTTTGGGGTTTTTTTTTCGATTAGACTAACAACCTCTTTGGAACTGATTTGTTCGAAAAGATTAGACTATGGGATCTGCCTTTAAGCTAATTTTGCCAAAAGGTTGAGGAGGAGGCAGAAAAACTTAAGAGGGAGTTAAAATATATTTTTCCCAGACGTATTTCCAGGCGGTTTGGGAGGGTGTACAAAAGCGGTAGCAACATTTGACGTAAAAGTAAATGAACAGCCAGTGTTAGAAAGAAAAGAAATGTTCCATACGCCGCTATAGAACAGATAGACGGTGAATTAGAAAGACTCGAAAACATGGGTGTCATCGGAAAAACTGATCACAGTGAGTGGGCTGCACCAACGGTTTACATAAAAAAGAAGAGTAAATTCGGGTTTGCGCCGATTTCGCGACAGGCTTAAACAGGGCATTACAAGATCACCATTATCCTCTTCCAAGCCCTGAAGAGATATTTGCGAAACTGAGTGGAGGGAAATATTTTTCTAAAATCGACCTCAGTGACGCGTACTTACAAGTTCCAGTCGATGAGGAGTGTTCAAAGCTGCTATGTATTAATACCCATGAGGGATTGTACAAGTTTAACAGACTTCCTTTTGGGGTCAAAGTCGCCCCTGCGATTTTTCAACAAATTATGGACATTATGTTAAATGGGTTGGATTTCTCAGTAGGGTACCTGGATGATGTGTTAATGAAAAGCGCTAGCAAAGAACAATACAGAGCTCGTGTAAACGATCCAGGATTATGGATTTAAAGTAAAACAGGAAAAATGTACATTTTTCATGGAGAAAATAAATACTTGGGACAAATCATCGATAAACATGGAAGAAGGCCGGATCCAGATAGATCGAGTGCAATAATGAATATGCCTGCTCCAGAAAATATTGCGCCTTTGCAAAGTTTCTTGGGTTTGGCAAATTACTATAATGTATTCGTGCCAAATATGCATAAACTAAGGTCGCCTTTAAATGAACTGTTAAGGAAAGACAAAAATGGGGCTGGACGCAAGAGTGCGAAGAAGCATTTTGGGAAATTAACGAGACTTTAACGTCTGACTTGTTTCTGGCATTATAATCCCAAGTGTGAAATTATAGTTGCAAGCGATGCCAGCTGCTATGGCATGGGAGCATGCATTTTACACGAAATCGATGATGGAAAAGTGAAACCCATAGCACATTCATCCCGATCACTTTTGCCAGCCGAAAAGAACTACTCACAAATTGAAAAAGAGGCGCTAAGCATTATATCGCGGTAAAGAAATTTCATCGTTTCCTGCACGGTAGGCCATTTCTGTTACAAACCACAAACCATTATTAACGATTTTCGGATCGAAAAAGGGATAACCACAACATACGGCGAATAGACTCCAAAGATGGGGTACCATACTTCTGAATTACAATTTTCAAATGGAGTATGTACCATCTAAAAACTTTGGTTATGCAGACTGGTTATCGAGGTTAATACCTAAGCAGGCAGAACCATTGGACGATATGGTAATAGCACCATTCAAGCGGAAGTTGAAGTAAAAAATACGTTATGGAACACAATAAGAGAACTTCCAGTAACGCTTGATGAGATTAAGGGTAAGGCAGAGGCGGACGAATTTATTATACGCACGAAAGAAAGGATCAACAATAACGAACTGGATGAAGAGATTTATTCAATTTGCGATAACGTCCTGTTATATAGCGACAGGGTTGTAATTCCTGCGACATTACAGAAAAGAATGCTCAAGGAATTCCATGTAGGACATCCAGGTATATCAAGATGAAATATCCTTATGCGCTCTTCCGTTTATCGGCTAAACATGGATAAGGATATAGAAGGAAAAATCAGAGAGTGTAGAGGATGCGCATTAGCTATGAAAGCTTCTCCGACTCAATTCGGATCGTGGGCAAAACCGGGCTGACCTTGGTCTAGGATCCATTTAGATTTTGCAGGACCGCTAGATGTGTTCTACTATCTCATTGTTGTAGACAGCCTATCCAAATGGTCGGAAGTATTAAAATGTAAGAATCCCACATCCGAGGAAACTATCAACTTCCTGTATGAACTATTCGCAAGGTTTGGAGTAGTAGACTGCATTGTTACAGATAATGGAACGCAATTTACGTCTACCGAATTTTAATATATTTGCGAGGATCATCTAATCGAGCATATAACCATTCCGCCATACCACCCAAGAAGTAATGGACAAGCAGAGAAATTCGTTGACATATTCAAGAGAGCGCTGAAAAAAGCTAGTGGGTCGCCGACGGATAAGTCAATCCAACAGTTTTTACAAGTCTATAGAATCACTTCGAATGCAAACATTGAAATGTCGAAGACACCTGCTGAGGTTATATTCGGACGCAAGGTTAGATCGATTTTTCACAAGTTGTTACCAAACCAGGATAGGCCAAACCTAAAAAAAAAAAAAGATAACAAAAAAAAACGGTATAAAGTGGTGAAAGAGTCTTCTACAAGATTCATAAAATAAGACTTTCTGGGAGTCCGGCATTGTTGAGAAACAAATAGGCAACATGGTGTACATGATTAAGTGACTAGACTTCGTGCACGTCACACTAACCAAATTCGGAAAACAGTGAGGTGACCAGATTGCCCGAGAAGGACATCATGGACACAGGGTTTGATACTTTTCAGGTCCCCATGCCAGAGAGAGCTCCGGAGAACAGAAGATCAAACAGAAAACGGAAATCAACAGAATTGATTAGGGCGAACCCCAAGCAAAAACATTATTAATCCCAGACGGGATATTTTCAAGGGGGGTGTTGTACCGGCCTTCCTTGAACAGAGGAATTTACACCGATTAGTACTATAAATAGCGCTAGTAATTCCAACACCGGTGAGAGAGATGCGACTACACTTCAACTGCTAGCCGAGTGCCCAGCAGATATACACGTTTCCTATCTTTGTACATTATTCTTAATACACTTGTTCCTTAACCGAATCTCAACTTGATTGTTCTTATTTTCAGTGTTGTTCCACGACACAACAGAAACTGTAATTTCTAAATTTATTTTGTATGAAACAGATGTGTATTTGTTATTAGAAACTGTAATTTCTAAATTAATTTTAACGGAACAAAATTTTTAATAGAAACTGTAATTAAATTGTTTTTGACGGAACATATATGTATATTTATTGATAGAAACTGTAATCCAGGAATTAATTTTGACGAAGCATATATGTTTATTTGTTTATATAAACTATAATCCCGGAATTAATTTTGACGAACATATATGTATATTTGTAAATAAATTATTTGGATTAAACATACATGCATATTTGCGAATAGAAACTGTAGTTTTGTAATTTTCTTGATGAAGGAGATATGTATATTTGTTAATAGAAACTGTAATTTATAAACTTGATTTGATAAAAACATATATCTTTCCTGTAGTCTTTTAGTTTTACTGGATTCCAGAACAAGAATTCATATAGTCTCGCGGAGTGTCTAGTTTCGTGTTTTTACTTGATGTAACATCATCTGAGAAGGTGCAATATTCTTCGTAAAAGACAGTGTTGGTTGGCCATAACAGGTAGATCTTATTTGTGCTTTTGGTACTATGTGATTTGGAATATTTAGTCAGGGTTTACTTGTAGTGAAAACTCTCCTCATAGCAGGTTGTTCTGACAAAACCATGTACAGAAAGACCTTAAACACTTGAGGATAGTGTCTAGTAGGCATTCAAGTTACTTTTTTAAATTTTCTTATCAGTTCGTCCGGGATGGGAATGGGACATCCTACTAAATGCCAAACATTCATACACTAACTTAGATAGTCTAGCCGAGAGATCTTTTTTAAGATTGAGACTGTCCCATTAAGTGCAATTGTTTGGATCTCTCTAGCACTTGGTTCACCAGGTATATTTACTAGATATTTTCGAAAACGCTTTTCATTAGTTCGCTTGCTTCTACAAGGTAGCCAACTTAAAAGTAGCCCAGAAAATGTAGTAGAGAGGAGGAACATTCTTTTATTTTTTTAATTACCTTTAATGTTATATAAGATGCTGGAAGTGCTCCCCGTTGACATCTATGCATTTCTGGACACATTCGACAACGTTTAGAGATACTGCATGTAGATATTCTCTGGTGATTCTCCAGATAGCATTGGTAATGTTCTTCTTTAGTTGGTAAAGATTGTGAAGATTATTTGCATAAACTTTTTGTTTTAAAGTCTCCCAAAGATAAAAATCACATGATGGAGACGTCCGGGGAACGTGGTGGCCATAACCCTTTGCTTATTGTTCTCTCTTCTGTAAACATGTCATGAACTCATGTCAGTGATCAGTAAGACGCGTGGCATTGCATTTTGTCTTGTGTCAGTTGGTCGTTAAGAGAGGTAGGGCTACTTTTTAGTGGGCCGCTAATCTGAACAATCTTGGTTAGAGAAAGGAGAGATCGGGATACTTTTAAGTGAATTACTAGAACGGTAGATATCTTCCTAAGATTTCAGGGTTATTTTCTTTTTCATGCCATGCATAAGACCCCGACATTTCGCCATCATCTCCCTCTCATCTCTGCCCAACCCAGCATCACCGGGGACACCAACTTTCTACATCACGCGACAACAACTGTAATTCATTTATCAGTATATATTATATTCAGTGAATTTGATGCTTGTCCTTTTTTTTTTCATTTAATTAACGAAAGAAATATGATCGATAAATATTTGGTGGTACATGTCACTTAAACGATAATGCTGACTTCGATATAATGTATAGAATCACGTATGCTCAACAATAATCCTGGTGCTACCAGATCAGGCAGTCTGAAGATATTGCCTTCCTAAAGTCACCTAACATTGATGCTTTTTGTTTTTCTACTTCCTTTTGCAAAACTTAATTATGTTCTGCAAAGCCAAAAACAGAAATAACAACTCACTTCTCCCCCCCACCCCACTTTTCCCCCCATTTCCCCTTTCTCTTTCAATCTTCCCCACTTTCTGACTGGTTTCCTCACTTAAAATGTACTAAACATTAATATTGTAACCCTTTTCTCTTTCCCATTGCAAAATTCATTTATGTTCTGCGAGGCAGGGAACAAAAACGAAAACATCCACTATAATACAAATAAACCAAAACGCTACAAACTAGCGATTGAAGATACAAGAACCTTGAAGAATAAAAACCTTCTACAAAATAACTGAATTCGGCATGAAGTAACCAGAAAAGGTTGATATGCCGTAAAACAAAATAACCAAACCAAATCAACAATAATCATAATTAATTAATAATTGTTTTGTTTTTTAATCTGGAAATACAATAAAAAGATTTTATCATGATTCGTGTTGCAATATTTTTTAACTGTAATGGGATAATTATTTATTTTCAATTTTTTAAAATACAATAAAAAAGGAAAAACTTTTGCTCAAGGTTGAACATGGGGAAAGGGAGGGAGCCGAATCTCTACATTTAGCATACCTAGACCGCCTTCAGAAGGATGGAGATAACAGATATCACGACAGAACACAGGGGCCCTTCCAAGCCATAAGAAATTCAAAAGAACCCTCTGCAAATATAGCAGAGTATCTGAGGGAATAAGAAGGACTGAGAGACGATAAAGATCGGATAGATGTGAGAGTTACGCACCTCTGCTCTCCCCTTTAATGAAAGGTTTCTACTGATTCACAGCGCAGCTGCGGACCGTACCGCTTTCAGAACCTCCGACCAATTTTTCTCCAGCTGAAGATCAGGACCAAACCAGACGCCGAGTATCTTGCAAGGCCCGTCGCTCCAACTAAAGGGTCCCAGAAAGAAGACACCCCTCCAGGCACCGATGCACAAACCCGAAGACTTGTCACAGTTAATTTTGGCCCCTGTTACCGTTTCATGCAATTTGATTTCTACACCGACAACACTAGTCTCAACATTGCTCGTTACAAGGACTGTTACATCGTCGGCATAGGCAGAGTACTTCATCTGGGCATCCGCATCTGGCGAAGTGATTCTGAGTAGGACCAGATTCACCCTTATTTTGCACAGGAAGGGTTCAAGCGCAAGCACGTATAGAATTGGTGATAATGGGCAACCCTGACGAATGGAACGTGATAAGTTGAAGGGTCTCTATCTCTTCCCATTCACTTCTACCATCACCGTGGGGTTAGCATAGAGAAGATGAATCCATGAGCGAAATTGCGGGCCAAAACCGGCCGCCGACAAAACAGCCTCCAAGTACTGATGGTCAACCCTATCGAAGGCTTTGGACTGATCTAAATTGATTAGCGCGGCCTCAGTGTCGACTTTTTCTATCATCAAGCGTATCGTGTGCAAGTTATCCTGGATTGTCCTGCCCTTCACGGCACAAGTTTGCTCGGGGCTAATTAGACTAGCCAGGACAAGCTGCAATGGTTTGCGAGAATCTTGGCCAAAGTCTTTAACTCAGCGTAAAGTTTCGTTAAGGGCCGATAGTTATCTACCCCATCCCCACCATCTTTTTTTTTTGCGAACAAGCTTTACGACACCCATGGTAAAGTACTTGGGGATTCAGCTCTTCCTAAACGATGAGTTAAATAAAACCGTCAACACGAGAACAAAGACGTGCGACAACCTCTAATACACTTCGTAGGGCAGACTATCAATCCCCGGAGACTTATTAAGGCAGACCCACTGTAAGGCTTAAATAACTTCATCCTCCATTATGCCACCTTCGCACCTAGCTACTTCGGTCGTCCAAAGTCAGCCAAATAGGGGTCGAACTGTTCTAATGACAGACCGGGTTCCATGGAAAAGAGCTCCTGGAAATTAGACCTAAACGCCTCCAGTACATCTTTGTTTGTGGTCACAGTATGCCCATCCGGCAATGTGACACATGCGATGTGCTGATCAGCAGCTTGTCTCAATTCCTCTGTACGCAGTTCAGCGGCCATGTTTGTTGCTTCATTGGACATTCTTTTTAACCTAGTCCTAATCGCTAAAGCTTGTTGCTCCTTTTTAGTAAGGAAGGAAAGTTGAGTCTTAATTATATTAACGCAAGCACTAGCCCCCTACTCCACCGCTCGATCTAATCTAGACTCTAGTGTCGCTTTAACTGCCCTAGATTCTAGATTGAGTCGTTTGCTAAAACTGGTAGAAACGGACTAGATGGATTCCTTAATTTTTACCCACCACCTATTCCAATGATTGCTCTCGTCAATACCCGCTTCAGAGATAGTAATAGTTCGTCACATTAGCCCTCCACGTCGAATAACGACGTGTTGAGCTTCCAATAACCGGCTAATCTAGGCTTAGGTCTATCTAAATTTACCCGAACACGAACAATTCTGTGATCCGAGGAAACTATATTGTGAAAACTTGGACAATTCAATACTTCTACATCGACTCGCCTAACTAAGAACCGGTCGATATAACTCAAGCGTTGTATCTGATCAGAGCCACGTCTACCTGTCCAAGTCCACACTAAGTCACGGGGCTTTCATTTCGGAATTTGTCGATAAGATCATACTAACCACAAATTCATGAAACAAAAGTGCATCGCGATCTCTGTTAATACCCCTAGACGGTAACCCAAAACGATCTAACTCGGGATCCAGGGCCACGTTCCAGTCTCCCGCAAAGATAACCCGTTCGAGACGTATCCCTGAACTGCTCAATTCGCCGAAAAAAGGCAGAAAACATGCTGAATACAATATGGTCGTCCTCAAGTCCAATGTAAACAAGTTCTTGATGAGTGGTTCCCCTTAAGTAATCCAATTTACCAAATTTCTACTACTAACGATTACTACGATATTGTCCCATTAACTACTGTACACTCTTTAACCCTTATCCTCTAGTGGACTCCGGGCCTTGATAAGTGGCAACTCCTTTGAAAAAGAAATTCAAGCATTATTTGTAATTTAAAAAAGTAAATTTTACGGATTTATTAAGGACTACCATAACCATAAATTAAAATATGAAACCAACATTTTGGTAATTTTTTTTTTTACATTTTTGTATGTTTTAAAATTGACGAAACACTTATAAGGTGTTTCCATTATTTAGTGCATTTGTGATTACAATAAACGAACATGTTGTGTTATGTTGATTAATCGGACTATTATTCTCAATTATTCTTATTCGCGTGTGTATCGATCATCTGTTTCGTAAAACATTTTTTTGCCAATATTAACAACTAGTATAGATATCCCAAAAAATTGAGTCATATGAAAGCCTTTAAAAATATCTTAGTGACCCCTGAAGATTGAACCTTCTTTATGATCTACGGACCCACCCTGAAACCCATGGTTTGAATTCTTGTAATGCAGAGTCAACTGTCTTTTCCTTAGTAGAGAAAAAGAAGCATGTTTTCAACACCCGAAGAAGGTCGCAGGTTGCAGCGACCGAAACGTTGTGCTAATAACACCTAAGATGAGAATAATAGTCCGATTAATCAACATAACACAAACATTTACATCTCATCTCAAAAATTCAGAATTGCATGTTGTTTTTTGTTTTTGTTTTTTGTTTTATGTGTTAAAAGTTGATGACTGTTTTTTTGTAAATTGCAGGGCCAATACCGTTCGGTGGCGTGCAGCGGGTCGACCGCCACATAATATTCGCCCAACGAAAGGTGCTGTCCATGTGATTGTGCAAAGAGGGTTTGTAGATTATGTTCTTCATTCGGCCATTGCGAAAGATTTTCTCAATTGGGTGAAAAAAGTGGATATACCTGACGAGACCTTCTTTTCAACACTCAATCACAATTCCAATCTTAAAGTACCCGGATCATACCTTGGTAACTGTTTCACTTATATTATTCCATTCTTCTTTTCTTTTTCTTTTTTTTTTTTTTTTTTTTTTTTAGAGACTTCAAAAGTCAGGATTCACATCGTCCCGAATGTTTTCGATTTACATTTACGGAACAAACCGGAAATTGCCAATGCGCACATCCGGAGGACAAATGTTTTGTTGTGTTTTTTTTTTGTTGCTCTTTTTTGTTTGTTTGTTTGTTTGTTTGTTTGTTTGTTTGTTTTATTTGTGTGTTTTGTTTGTTTGTTTGTTTGTTTTTGTGTTTTTCTGGTTTTGTTTTTTGAATAACGAAAGAAATTTCTTGGTGAAAAAAAATTTTAACACAGATAAAAAGAAAGTCTCTTAGAAGAATAAATAAAGTTAAAAGCATTCTAAATATTTATCAAATAAATTCTTTTACTGGTTCGAAAAACATTCTTTATCCTTCGTGGACTGGTGAAGTCTGTGAGTTGAGTGGTATTAGATAGCTTTTGCTATTTACCGAGAAAAACATTCATATATTATCATCAGAGGTTTGTGGATATTCACAATATTAATGGCTTAGAATATTTAATTTCAGTGAAATAACAGTATTATATATATATATATATATATATATATATATATATATATATATATATACTAGCAATGGGTACCCGGCGTTGCCCGGGTGTTTGGAGGTGTATGCTGAGCAAAAAAAAAAAAAGTGGTAGTAGGAAGGCAGGTTCAAACCCGTACCGCAAAGGAGGAAAAGAACGGGGTAAAACCTAACGGAAGCGAGATTTTTTTTTTAAATTAAGGCTAGACAATCTAAAGGAGAGGATACCTTTCAAAAATATCGACGAAAAAAGTGACCCCCGCCCCTGCAGAAAAAGTGCCTAGTTGAAGGGGAAGATATTAATGTTTTTAGCCAATTTTTCGATATTTGTCGTATGAAAGATCGAACTTTAAAAAGATACTAATCTTGGTAAAATCCGTCGCCTCTATTGAAAGTTTAAGGCAGACATGCAAACAGACATACATACATACATACATTTATATATTGGTAACTAAGAATTTTCGACACAAATTAATGAAAAAGCTTGCCCTATCTCTGAATATCCTTTATGCTGAGTAATTTGGAAGAGACCGCAGAGGTCAGTTTTTTTAACTTTGACCCCTATTATGACCCCTTAAAATTTATAATTTTGGGCTCAAATCAAGTTATTAAGTTAGATCCATGTCCAAGGAATCTATATCTAAAATCTCAAGTGCGTAGACCCAAAATTATCGGAGGAGTTTGGTAGAGCTCTCAAAGGTCAAATCGTTGAACTTTGACCGTTTAATCGCCAAATTTCTGGCTAAAAACCGATCACATCAATTTTCCCAAATCTCAGTAATCTGTAGATCAAATTTCGAGTCTGTAGACTAAAAATTGACAGAGTTATTGCGTAGGGAAATGTACACAGACACGTTCACTTATATATATATATATATATATATATATATATATATATATATATATATATATGCCGCTCCCCATTTTGGGGGTACCAAATTGATCAAAGGGAAAATTATTCCCAACTCACATTTGGGTAACAATGCACTTCCGTATAAATAATTGAATTTATTCAAAAAAGTATCGCTAACAAAATAAATAACAAAATAATAAACAACATCTCTCTCTCTCTCTCTCTCTCTCTCTATATATATATATATATATATATATATATATATATATATATATATATATATATATATATATATATATCCTCTTTGATCCTTAGAAACCACACCGGGCTTCGTGTTTATACTTTATTTTTATTTTGTCTTTGGTGCAATTCTAAAAACTTTGTGTTTTCACAGGCTACATCATTCTTCATAATCTACATATAAAATAGTTGTTGTGAATAATTATTTCTCGCGTCAATAAAACGTATGTCATTTAGTTTAAATATTTAATTGGGAAGAAATGTATTCTTTTTATTAAATGCGTTTTTCAACATTTTTCCTTTCTTGCACAAAAAAGATTACTATAAATACAAAAAACAGTAATAGGGTTCCACCCCAAAATGTCTAAAGAATATACATGTAAAATTTGTCAATTCTGAGTTCATACATTATGTATTTATCTGACTCGAAAAAATGGAGTAGGTATTAGTTTTCTATGTAATTTTGAACGCCGAGTCCACGAAAGGTTAAATTTATTTTTAACACGAAATGGGGGCTAGTAATTGACCTTAAGCATGAGTTAGGGAACAAAAAAATGGGAAAAAGTTATTTTATTTAATGTCGGTACTAATTCCCTGTTCAGCAATGGTTCGGTCATTTCTGGTCTGTTTTGCAATTCGTAATCAGAAATATCCGGGTCGATACGAGGGGCGTGCAATAAGTCATGCCCCTGACCCACTTCCCATAGTAGTAGAGCAACGAAACTTTGCACAGTTAGTAGTCTTTCTCTACATAGGAACCCCCCAGAGTTATGCCTTTCTTCCATCATTTGATGCAGCTCTGGAAACCGTTTTTGTAGAACACCCCAGGTTGGTCCTCCAACCAAGACGTGACTTCAGAAATCAAGGCTGCATCATCTGGGAAACGCTTTCCTTTCAAAAACAACTTCATGGCTAGAAAGAGGTGAAAGTCAGAGGGTGCAAGGTCAGGAGAGTACCCCGTACTCTCCTGACCTTGCACCCTCTGACTCTGATGCTTTCTGATGGGAATAATTTCATAACACGCCCGTGCTTCTGATCTGACGACATGCGACTTGTGGACCGGAGCGTTTTCCTGCAGGAGGAGAGTTTCTTTGCTGATCTTACCCCGCCTCTTGATTTTGATAGCTTCCCTTAATTTCCTCAAAAGTGAAGCATAATAGGCTCCTGTAATTGTAAATCTGTCATCACTACTCCGTCCTGATCCCAGAAGACTGTGAGCATGACCTTGCCAGCGGAGGGCTGCATCCTTACCTTCTTTGGAGGTGGTGAGTCTAAGTGCTTCCACTGCATTGACTGGGCTTTGGTCTGGATCATAGTGATGGACCCAGGTTTCATCCTGTGTAATCAGTCTTATGAAAAACTTTGACTCGTCTTCTTGGCACATCTCCAAATTCATCCTCGAGCACTCGACGCGTTCTCGCTTCTGGAATGGTGTGAGCCACCTGGGAATCCATCTGGCAGACACCTTATGCATATGCAAATGGTCATGGATGATAGTTTCCACAGACCCTGTACTAATCTTGACATCTTGGGCTATTTGGCGAATAGTAATGCCGATCTTCCAAAATGGCAGCCTCAACTTTACGGACAGATGCCTCATAAATGGCAGAAGGGGAGGCGACCAGGTCTGGGAGCTGTTTCCACAGACTTCCGGTCATGTTTGAATTCACGATGCCAGCGTTCTACAAGATCATATGATGGGGCATTATCACCATAAGTTTCTTTCATTTCATCAAAAGTCTCCTGTGGTGTGCGTCCTTTCAAATACAAAACAGGATCACTGCTCGATATTCAACAGGCTCCATTTCATACCTGACTCAGTTCAAACACATGTAAAACAGAAATCACAATTACTTCAGAGCTGTAATTTGCCACATAACCCGTAGAGATATAAATCATTGCACATGCAAAATTTCAACTAGATCAGACAAATGAAAGTGGGTCAGGGGCATTACTTATTTCACGCCCCTCGTACATTCCCCCTCTCTCCCTCCCTCTCTCTCTCTCTCTCTCTCTCTCTCTCTCTCTCTCTCGCACACACACATACACGCACACACATTCACATACATACATTCATGGATATTAATTGGTTCAACAAATCTCTTAATTACCTCATCCATTGATGTTAACCTTCTCTCTCTCTCTCTCTCTCTCTATATATATATATATATATATATATATATATATATATATATGTGTGTGTGTGTGTGTGTGTGTGTGTGTGTCTATCGATCTATCCATCTATCTCTCCGCCCTACTCTTCTATACATTCTCTGCCTATTTCTTAATCTCTCTTCCACTCTTATCACCTCTTTCTCTTTTCCACTGCATATTTTAACTCTTTTACCTCAAATACACCCTCTCTACTTTCACTATCTCTTATCCATCTCTCCCTCTCACTTTCCTTTACATTCACATTCTCTCTACACCATAATCATTCTTTCTTACTCTTTCTTTCCACCGTTTTTTAACTATCTCTCTCTCTCTCTATCTCTATCTCCCCCTCTCTCTCTCTTCATCTTTATTTCTTTATTGTTCAAGACTCTAGTCTCTCTCTCTCTCTCTCTCTCTCTCTCTCTCTCTCTCTCTCTCTCTTCCTCGCTTTCCACTTTCCACTTCCCCATAACTATCTTTCTCTTCATCATTCTCCATCTTTATTTCTCTGTTGTTCAACACCCTCGTCTCTTTCTCTTTCTCTCTCTTTCTCTCTTTAAACCTCCTCTTAATTATATTTCTCTTCATCTACCCATTATTCTCCATCTTCAGTTCTCTCTTGTTCAGCATCATAGTCCCTCTCCAGACTACTTTTTTCTCTTTCTCTCTCTTCTTGCATTCTCTCTCTCTTTTTTTCTTGCATTCTCTCTTGCTTCCTAGGAAGAATTTTTTATTTTATTATATTTTTTAATAATTTTTCGCAGTCGCTTATTCTTTGTTTTTCATGGGGTTTCTAGACATTCTATTTTTCTTAGTTACCGGATACCTTCTTTATTCGAAAGAACAAAAACCTGTTGCCAGCTACTTGTTTTATTCCAAGTGGTCACGTGGTCCCTTCCCTTCAAAGATCGAAAAAAACTCATCCTCTATCCGACCCATTTACTTAGTTTTAAGTGGTTGCATTCCTTTTTTTTTTCTTTTTTTCTTTTTTTTTTTTTCAATTCCCCTCCTCCAACTGAATCTCTATTTTTGTACTTTCTGCATACTATCTGTTTCAGCTGGCCATAAGAAAACGCTTCTCTCCAAATGATTGCATACGCACTTTTTAATTTAATTTCGCAAGCATCCCAAGTGACTCTTCTTTTGTAAAATTACCAGTGCAAAAGTGTTTGCCGATTTAAATTTTCATCTTAACACTGAAAACTGTGTTTTTGAACATCTTTATTCATGACACCAACAACCTTTGCTTTCTATAACTTGACTCCGTCTGGCAACGAGCTTATAAATGACTCGCTTTTTAAATTCTTTAGGTTTTGAAGTTAAATATGACTCTTATTTGTGTTCGAGCTCCTCTTGTTATGTTCATCAGCAGCTGTCTAAGTTGTTTTGTAATCCTCAAAATAAGGCATCTATGTCCGCAGAATATCCAGGATCGGGCAGAATTTCTCAACAAAATTCTCCGGGGTGATCTTTGATCAATAAGTTTGTCGAAGATTAGCATGATTAAAGATTACTCATGTTCTGTTGACTAAAGACAGTTCCTTTCGGATCAACATGGATGCGAATATTGCAGAGAAATATGAAAAATTCTTTGATTATCAGAAAGAAAGTGTCATAAATTAATTATGGTGACATCCAAATCAATTAATAAAAATAAATTATAATGATTTTAAATTCTCCTTTCTGCAAACCGACAAAAAACCTCTGTAACGACTTTACATACAGTGTATCACAAAAGTGAGTGCACCCCCTCACGTTTCTTCAAATATTTAAGTGTAGCTCTTCATAAGACAACACTGTAAAAATGATTTTTTTTGGACACAATGAAGACGTAGTCTGTCTGAAGCATATATAGCAAAGTTAATTTATTTTCCCCTCAACATAACTAGAAATATAGCCATTAAAAGCTAAATCCCTGACAACAAAAGACTATTTTTCATTGTGTCAAAAAATGTGTTTATACCATGAAGAGATATACATAAATATTTGAAGAAATGTAAGGGGGTACTCACTTTTCTATACACTGTATATATATAAGTATATATATACATATATGTATATATATATATATACATATATTTATATACATATATGTATGTATATACATATATATATGTACATATATTTATATATATACATATATGTATATATATAAATATATGTACATATATATATGTATATACATACATATATGTATATAAATATATGTATATATATATATACATATATGTAAAATAAAAAAATAATAATCCAATACGCCCAATCATCTCTGGCATTGGCAGTGCCACCCATAAGATAGCACGAGCGATCACAAAACTCCTAACGCCATTATTGGGCACAATTAGCAATTCCCATATAAGAAACTCTGGCGACCTTCTTAATAAGATAAAAAACATAGATATGAAAAATAAAACCATGAATAGTCTCGATATAGAATCTTTATACACCAATATCCCTACCAAGAAATGTCTCAACCTTCTTTCAAAACACTTAAATAAAATAAAAATTAAATTACCTTTGCCGATAGATAATATAATTAAAATTATAAGTATATGCATTGACATGACATATTTCACATTCGATGGACTCTGCTATAAACAAAAATTTGGACTGCCCATGGGTAACCCTCTAAGTGGGGTTTTGACATGTCTATTTTTAGAATTCATCGAAACCGGACCCATGAAATATAAATTGCCCAAGGGTACCTTCTACTATAGATATATTGATGATATTTTAATTTTTCTCCCTATATCTTCCAAAATAGAGAATATCACTGATAAATTAAACAAGATTGAACCCACTATTAATTATACGTATGAAAGAGAAAATAACAACTCCATACCTTTTCTGGACATCAACATCATAAATAACAATGATCATCTAAGTTTTAAAGTCCATCGGAAAGTCACGAATAAAAATGATTACATACACTTTTACTCTCATCACGATGATAAAGTAAAAAGAGGTATTCTAATAGGATTTTTTCTTAGAGCCCTGAGAATATGTTGTGAAGAATACATCGTGGAAGAATTTGAGTATATCGAACGTACATTCATGAACTTGCAATACCCTCAACATTTTTTGGCAAATACAAAAAGAAAAGCACTAAAAATTTACCGAAACCGAGACCATTCCTTAAATAGCCAGATACACAACAGACAATTAACATTACCAACTAATAAAAACAACGACACAATATATAAGAACCTAAATAAGACAGGCATTCAAATAACAAAACTAAACTCTTTAACAATTAGGGATCTAACACGTAAAATTATAACTAACACCAACATTAACACCAAAGCCGGAATATATTCCATACCCTGCCTTGATTGTGGAAAAATATACGTAGGAGAAACTCAGCGTAATTTAAATAAAAGAATATATGAACACAAAAGAGATGTAAAAAACAACAATACACTCAACGTCATATTTTGTCATATCATGGAAAACGACCACCATTTTGATTTTAACAAAGCAACTTTCCTTAAACACATACATAACAGATCCACACGACGTTTAATTGAGTCAGCTATAATCTCCCATTCCAGCAAAATAATTAAGCAAAGAAAAGGTTTTTTCCACGTTGCTCCCTTTCTGTCGAAAATAATTATCAAAGAAAACAACTTAGACACCGGTTAAACGCGAAAAAAAAAAAAATTCGTAATTTCACTTAATTTTATTTTTTATTTTACTTATTTACTGTATTTTATCATTATCTATTTTTAGACTCCATTTTATCACCTCCTATTCTTATTTTTAGATACCATCTTTTAAGTTACTGCGCTATTTTATCCCAATTCAATTATTTCTAATTTAAAAAAAAAACAAAAAAAAAACGATTCTTTCGTAATCTCGTGTCATTTTATTTATTTAATCTATCACCGCTATATTTCCAAACACAATTTTTAATCTCTACGATATTTTATCTTTTAGACGTAATCCACTACACTAGTTTACTCTAATTAGTTCTTCTCTCATAAAATGTATATACATGTATATATGACATCTAATTTACATAAGGAAAACACGCTGCTCTCCCCCATCATTATATATAGCCCCAATCCTCCGACTCTCTCGCCAATGACCATCACTCTTGAAGAAGCCCGCATAAATCGAGCGAAACGTTGAGTATCCAGGTCCTTCCACCTCCATTTTATTTCATACATATATGTATATATATATACATATATGTATATATATATGTATATTTATATATATATGTATATATATATGTATATATGTATATATGTATATATATATGTATATATATGTATATATATGCATATATATGTATTTATAAGTATATGTATAGATATGTAAATATATGTATATATATGTATATATATGTATATATATGTATATATATGCATATGTTTATATATGTGTATATATATACATATATATATATATGTATATGTATATATTTATATATATATATGTATATATATATGTATATATATATGTATATATATGCATATATATTATATATATGTTATATATATTATATATACATATTATATATATATTATATATATTATATATATTATATATACATATTATATATATATTATATATATTATATATATATATCATATATTATATATATATCATATATTATATATATCATATATTATATATATATACCATATATGTATTATATATATTATATATATATTATATATATATTGTATATATATATAATATATATATTATATATATTATATATATTACAGTGATGATCATATTTATTGGCACGGTAAAATAAAAGTTAAATTTTGTCTAATAAATTCTAAAAAAGGGATTAAATTAAAGAAAATAACAAAGTATATTATGTATTTTTAACTGGCCTTTCCGATGCAGCAATCGGATTTTAGAAAAAATAAATAACAAAGGAACAACAAACATAATTGCAAAAAACCCTTGTTCAAAATTATTGGCACGATTTATTTAATAATCAATTGTATAGCCTTTGGCCTTGATTACCTTCCTCAGTCGCTTTTCATAGTTTACAACCAAGTTGTTGCACTCTTCAGTAGTAATTTTAGCCCACTCTTCCTGACAATAATCCTCCAATTGAATAAGATTCTTAGGCTTCCTTTGCATTACCCTCAATTTTAATGTTCTCCATAAATTTTCAATTGGATTAAGGTCTGGGCTTTGTGATGGCCACTCCAAAACATTAATATGATTGTCCTCAAGCCATTTCTTAGTCAGTTTAGCCGAATGCTTTGGGTCATTATCTTGCATGAACCACCAACGACGACCAAGTGAGAGCTCTTTAGCAGAGTCTTTCAGGTTTTCATCCAATATTTTAACATAATCTTCCTTTTTTATGCTACCTGTGACCTTAACAAGTCGCCCTGGTCCAGAGGCAGCAAAGGATCCCCAAAACATCAAACTGCCTCCACCGTGCTTCACTGTGGGTATGGTGTTCTTAGGCAGGAAAGCTTCGCCAGATTTTCTGTAAATATAAGACACTTTATTATGGCCAAATAACTCTATTTTCGTTTCGTCAGTCCATAGAACACGTTTCCAGAATGCAACATCTTTATCAATATGACGTTTTGCAAAGGCTAGCCTTGCTTTCAGGTGCATAGGCTTCAATAAGGGAGTCTTTCTCGGACGACATGCTTTTAAACCAGCTCTCTTCAAAACTCTACCAACTGTATGTCGAGATACATTCACGCCAGAGGTGCTCTGTTCATCAACAATCTCCCCAACAGAGATCCTTGGGTTTTGTTTTACTTGTCGAACAATTTTCCGTTCATCTCTTGGGGAAAGAATCCTTTTTCTCCCTCTACCCTCTAAACTCATAAGGTGGCCTTGTGATTTGAACTTGTTTATTATGGCTCTAACAGTGGATTTGGGAAGGTTTAGCTTATTTGAAATCTTATCATAGCCCTCCCCATTGGTATGGCATGCTACAACAAGCTTCCTGACGTCTTCGCTGTGTTCCTTAGTTTTAACCATGGCGATTGAAAATTATAATTTAGTCACTTATAATAGTTTAAATAAATCGCTATCTAAAAATTATCTGAAAAAAATTATTCACTGAATTAGCGTTAAACAAGCATAATATGGCTATAAAAAAGTTCAGAAAGCACGTAAACCGGAAATTGATTGATATTATACTGATACTAAAAGAAAGACAAAGCCGTGCCAATAATTTTGAACAAGGGTTTTTTGCAATTATGTTTGTTGTTCCTTTGTTATTTATTTTT
>NC_136508.1:67747974-67777974 GCF_053919585.1 Euprymna scolopes
AAAAAGGATTACCGAGTTCGGCAAGATACTCCAGAAGAAGGTTGAAGGTTACATTAACCGAAAGGCTGTGTGAATAACACAAAGTGGGAATGGTCGTCCGAATGATCCAAATGCCTTAGATATAATACAATATAATATCTCAAATAATTCGAAAAAAACATGAGGAGTATTATTATCACTATTCCAAATAAATTCGTTAAATATTTGGTGAGTAAATTTAAAATTCGTTTTTATATAGTATACATGAAGCTTTATTACGCAATAGTACTAATTGCAAGTAAACTTAGCTTCTACATAACATTTTGTTGGGTCCCACAGCTCCTAACACGTGACATAATTTTCTCTCTTATTTTTTTTTTATTTTCTTCTTTTCCTTCAGGTGCACCAGAAACAGGTCCATTAAAACCATTCCTGGCCAGGTATAAGTTGTGGGTCTTCACAAATTCACCTTTCCATGGCAAGTGCAATGGTAAATGGGTGCATGCCATCTGTATTTTCGGCGTCCGGGATTTGCCCGAATTAGTCAAGAGGAAAGAGCTATTCGCTAATAAATTTCATTTAACTTATCAGCCATTTACACAAAGGTGCCTCGGCGAATGGATATTCAACAAGACACGGGACTATTTTTTCAAATGGAAAACATTTGACACGTCCTACTACGAACAACTCGACTTTGTAAAGCACAAAGTATAAAAAATGTTGACTATAAATATGTATATGTGTGGACATGTTGTTTATTTGTTTTTGTTAGCAATACTTTTTTAACGAATTCAATTATTTATACCAAAAAGTGCATTTTACCTAAATGCGAGTTGGGAATTATTTTCTCTTTGACCAATTTGGTACCCCCAAATCGGGAGCGGCATATGTATTGTTTTTAAAATATAATTATCCGCTGACACGTGTTTCGTCATCAACGACTCATCAGAGTGGCTCCTCAGATTCAGCCACTTTAATGAGTCGTAGACGATGAAATACGTGTCAGTGGATAATTATATTTTAAAAACAATATACACGTGTGCATATATATATATATATATATATATATATATATATATAAACAATTCGACTTTGTGGAGCACAACGTGTAAAAAAGCGTTTATTACACACACACATACATACATACATATATACATACATACATATGTATGTATGTATGTATGTATGTATGTATGTGTGTTTTATTATTTCAACCTCGAGTGTATTAACTTAATACGTTACATGTTATTTTAATAGACGGGATAAAAATTATGCGCCCATATCATCAAATGATTCAAATTAAAATAAAAAGGAAAGATATTGTTTTACGCATGGATATTAAAAGCCAGTAGAGTGGCAGTAAGGCATAGACCTGACTCCAATTCAAAAATATACCCGACAGCTAAGAGAGAATTTATTGAAACCACTAAAAATCGCATCGAAGCACAAAAATTAGGAAATCGTGACTTCTGGAAAATCTACAACAGTGTAGTAAATAATGGGCAATCAACAATTCCCCCACTAACCAACAATCACGAGGTTGTTTGCTCAGCAACCGACAAGGCTAATATGCTTGCCAGCCGATTTTCCTCGAACTCCACACTGGACCCTTCCAACCACCCCCTGCCCGACTTTCCTTTGCGGACAGACACCACGCTAGACGATCTAAAAATCACCCCCGCTCAGGTACACGCTATCATAAAAAACCTTGACACTTCAAAAGCATGTGGACATGATCTCATCCCAGCTGTGCTATTAAAAAAGTGCTCAGCCGAAGTATCTCCAGTTCTCTCCAAACTCTACAACAAATGCCTTAATGAATCATGCTTTCCGGGCTGTTGGAAAACTGCTTCTGTGGTACCAGTATTCAAGAATTCTGGCGAAAGAACTGGCCCATCAAATTATCGCTTCATTAGCCTCCTCCCACTTTTCGCCAAAATATTTGAGACCATAATTAACCATGCTCTAGTTCGGCACCTTACAGATGCTAAACTTCTGACTGACAAACAATATGGATTTAGACAAGCCCGTTCCACAGCAGACATCCTCACTGTAATCTCTGAACGTATATACCATTCACTGGACAAAGCGGGGGAGGGTAGAGCGGTAGCTCTAGATATATCTAAGGCTTTTGACAGGGTATGGCATGAGGGTCTCCTCAGGAAAATTAAATCATACGGTATCACTGGTAGAATACTTAACATAATTAAATCCTTCTTAGATAAGAGAAAAATACAGGTTGTCCTCGACGGTCGAACATCTAAACAGTGTGATATAAATGCGGGAGTGCCTCAGGGGTCTATCCTTGGGCCTCTATTGTTCCTAATATTTATTCATGACCTCCCCGACAAAACTGCCTCTAAGATAGGTATATATGCTGATAACACCGCACTTTATAACTGGCATGACAGGAAAACAAATGAACACATATCTAAAGAAATGGCAAAAACACTAGAGGATGACCTCCAATCTGTAGTGGAATGGGGACATAAATGGATGGTCACATTCAATGGTGCTAAGACTAAACTGGTTTCCTTCAATAATTACAAGAAACCTTCTCTGCCACTAATAGCAATGGCGAGTGACTCCCTATCTGAGAGTACATCTTTCAAACTGCTTGGCCTAACGTTCACAGGAAACATGAGTTGGAACAATTATATTGAAAACATTGCCAATGCCGCTGCGAAAAAGGTAGGCTCTCTCTACCGTGCTAGAAAACTACTGACACCCGAAAGTATCCTGTACCTCTATAAGGCAACCATTCGCCCATGTATGGAGTATTGTTGTCACATTTGGGCTGGTGCATCTGCTGCTAGTCTCTCGCTCCTCGACAAGGTTCAAAAGAGAGTCGCCAATCTGATAGGCCCTGAACTGGCATCTAGGCTTCAGCCTCTGTCCCATCGACGAAACGTTGCATCCCTCTGCCTGTTCTACAAGTATTTTAATGCTTCTCCTTCCTCTATGCTCTGCTTCTCTATATGTATATATATATGTGTGTGTGTGTGTGTGTGCGTGTGTGTGTGTGTGTGTGTGTGTGTGTGTGTGTGTGTGTGTGTGTGTGTGTGTGTGCGTGTGTGTGTGTGTGTACTATGTAAAGATGTGTTACATTTAAATACAAGCAAAGCGTGTAAATTTATATTAAAAATAAATGTTTTAAAGTATATATGTAACTCTGTAAAATTATTCACACGCTTGCAAAGTCCCAATCTTGACATTTGGCCTTGACCTTGCAAAATAATGTACATCATCCCTAGGTTAGAGATCATCGTCATGTCAGGTTTGATCATGATCGGTTCAGTGGTGTGGGCTGTGGGAGAATATATACAGGGGGGGGCGGTCTTTGAGTTACGACGTTTATCTGTTCTTAAGACGCGTTGTAACCCCAATTTCAGTGTGAGCCGAAACATCAAAAATAAAATACTGTATACTGTACTGTACAATACTGTAAAGTGCTGTATTATAATAAAATGTAGCTGTTAATAACAATAAAGTTGCTTTTTTAAGAGAAAGGATTCTTTAACACATGAATTAAAGTAAATATTAATAAATAAAAAAAGAGAATAAATCTTACCATTATTTCTTTGGTTGGCTTTCACACTGGAATGACATTGCAAGGGACAGGGAGAGGTGTTTATTTTGAAAAGGAAGCTGCAGAAAGTGGATTCTCTGGAAGTGAGACAGAACCTACAAAAGATGATGGAGAAGCTGGGGCAGGTGTGTCTATAGGTGAGGTAGAACCAACAGAAAGTGGTGTGTAAGCTTGAGTAGTAGAGGCTGCCGAGGTAGAGGGTGCAGGTCTCTTTACTTTCTTAAAATACTGCTGCAGGTAAAACTGGACAGACAAAATTCTCTTCTCGCCCCAGATCTCTTTGTAACACTGGAATAAATCTATGATGCCTTAGTGAACCCTTCCAAGTTGGGATCCTGAAGATCAAAAGTTGCCAACGCTTATTGCATCTCAGCAAAACCTTTTTACCAAACTCTACCTTGTGGAAGCCTTATGCTCCGTGATGGGTGCTTCTCCTTCTTCCTCGATGCTCTGCTTCTCCAGTTGTATCAGGTCCTCAGCAGATAACTCCTCTCCATTAGCATCATCAATATTAACATCATCAACCTTCATATCCAGATCGTTTTCCTTACTCAAGACAACAATGTTCTTAATAATATGATCAACTTTGTCCTCAAACCCATGGAAATCATTCACAAATTGAGGACACGGTTTTTTTTTCCAAACACCATTCATGTTTGTTATCTTAACCACCTCTCAAAAATCAGCAATATTCTTCACAGCATCAAGTATGTTATAGGGCTTTCAAAAGTCCTTTAGAGTCAAATCTCAGTTTCACTTTTCACTTCAAGGTTATGGTAATTAGCCCGAGCCTTTAATCTCATAAACCACCCCCTACTAGCCGCAAACTCGTTACTTTCACTTTCTTCCCTCTTTCTCTTTTTCAACGCTTTAAACAATCGTTTCGCTTTCTCCTGAATCACCATAAGGTTTAACAGAATACACCGTTGATTTTGATCTTCGAACCAAGGAACGAATAATCTATCCATTTCACTAATTAGACCACTACGCTGCTTGGTTATCAATGTCACTTTCATACCAGCAGATCTTTTCACATGTTCAACGAAGCGCGCTTTATCCTTAATGATGGTAGCCACAGTCGAACGACTAAGGCCAAGTGACCAGACCGGCCAATGTTCGTTGGTGTTTCACCGTTTTTAGATCGCTAAATTAATTAAACTTCCATGGTGATGACCTTTCTTTTCTTTGATGCACTATTATTCAGAAGAATCTACCTTACACTTGGGAGCCATAACGAAGGGCAGAAAGTTAAAAGAAAAAAAAAAGAAAAAAGAAAGAAACGATCAAAAACCAGAGAGAGAGAGAGAGAGAGAGAGAGAGAGAGAGAGAGAGAAACGGTGTAAACAACCAAAATGGCGTATATATATATATATATTATTCCTTAATTAGAATTCTTTTTTTTTTTTTTTTAAAATGGCGTATGACTGAAACTGAGGCGTCGGTAGCTTCACCGACTTCCTCGCCCACAACCAAAACAAAGCTTATTCCTCCGCCGCGCGCCAGAAACTAGTTTACGTTTGTTTACGTCGCTTACGACGTTAAATGATTTAAGATGGAACGACGCTTGATATTATTTTTTATGTTTTTATGGAGCGCGTTTGTAACTTCGAAACAGCATAAGTCGGGATCGGTGTAAATCCAGGACTCTCTGTCCATAGGCTATTACCTTTGACTTTAACCTTGAAAAATGGTGAACACCATCCCTAGGTGGAGGACCATGATCATAGTATATATACTCTTCTACAGCCTATACCATTGGACCGATCATGACCAAAGCTGACATGATGATGGTCTCCGATTTAGGATGGTAGACACTATTTTTCAACTCAAGGTTAAGGCAAAGATTAATGTGAGGATTTGTTGTACGCTCGGATACTCGCGAAACGCGGGTGTCTTTCTTAGTATATATAAATGGAGAAATATGTTTAATCCATTATATTTCATATTTTATTTATACCAATCCTTTAATTTATGAACCTCGATGTAATTACAGAGCATATACAAATGTATTTTAAAAGTTATATTCCAAATTTCAAGATTTCTTACCGTTTATTTCTTTAAGTACGTTGACTTGCACAATTTATGGCAGCACCTGTTTCATAGCTCATTTTTTTAGTTTTATGACGTAACAAATTGAACAAATGATTGCAACTTTTGTCCCAATTTTTGGATTTTGCAATCATGGTCATATGCCTTTATTTTCTTTTAATGAATTGATAAATGCTTCTTCTTCTTCTAGTGAGTTGAAAGTGGAATAAATTCAAGAATTGACATAATGATTATATGAATAATCCTGCACTACGAAACAGGTACTGGTCAAGAATTGTGCATGTTAACATGCTTAAAGAAATAAACGGTAAGATGGTAAAAATCTTGAAATGTGGAATATACACCTTTGTCGTTTATATATAAGAAGAAAACCTTATACGAGAAGAAAAAAAATGAATCGGGGAGACACTAGATATCTAAAATAAATCTACGTATGATACAATTATAGAATCAGCTAGAGGTTAATCACAATAAAACCTACGAGACCTTCTCTTTGTTTACAAAGAGAAGGTTTCTTCAAGCGAACTTGAATTGTTTCCAAGAGCGTCAGGTTAAAATTCGAATGAGGTCGACTTAAAATGGTAAATGAGTCAATGCTGAAGCTTGTAGCACATGACGGGTTTATAAGCAAATGATCTGCTATTGAAGACCCGGATGTTTTACAAAGAACGTTCGTTGGTAGTTAGGTTCCATTCCTGATTCTGCTAGGTGTGTGCTGTTGGACTCTACTATCCAATTCTTACGACGTTCGATCCACGTAGTCGGCACTACAATTACATCTGAATTAATAAATTACATTAGTTTTATGGGGGGGTAGAACAGGATGCCATTAACGGTTTTGTAGAAAACACAACACGTACGTTGGAAGCAAAATAGCATTTTCTACTGTTGGGCTGATTTGCTGGGTGAAATTATCACTTACTGACCCTAGCCATGGTAAACAAGTATAAATTGTACATTTAGCCACTGTATTCGTTTTTATTTGAGAAAAATCATTTAGTTTCCATTCAACGACCGATTTAATCACATCAACATGGGAGTCATTTTTGGACAAAGAATCCATGATTGTTTTCAAGTCTTAATCCAATTTTGGTTTTTAAGAAATCATAAGGGTACGACGTGTTATGATCTAAATTAAATTAATCTTTCGTTATGTAGGACAAAACGAATCCTAGAATGTAAAAAAATCCTGTAAACGTGAGTTTACGATATATTGATGTAGGTAACACTTTGGAGCTTTTGTTACCAGCACATCAGGGAAATCTAAAGAAGAGGTACGTTCTTTTTCATAAGTAAACTTTAATGCAGGGTACATGTCATTCAGTATGGAGTAAAGTTTATTTAGCCCCCGTTTTGTCGTTAAAGAGGCAAACTGTGTCGTTTACATATCGAAAGTAGACTAAAAATTTTAGGGATCAAGATCTTAATTGTTTCTCATAAAAAAATGTTCGCCATTGTTGGTCCCAATACTGAGGCTTTGGATACCCCATCTATTTGCTTATACACAACATCGTTAAAACTAAATTCAACAGATGTAGTAGCAAACAGCACTTACCTAGCAGAATCAGGAATGTGACCTATCTACCAACGGACGTTCTAGTAGCACATCCGGTTCTTCAATAGTTATTGTAAAGGAGAAGTCAATGGCAAGTGGCTGTTTCGATAACGAAATTCATTTGTAAAATTTCGAAAGAAGTAGAATGTAATGGCACCTAGACTCCAGGTAACACTATCGGTTGTTTTAGTGATTAATCATTGATGATGGTCTGTGTGAGAACTCGTGAGTACAATCTATATATCTATAAAAGTGAAAGTGTCTGTCTGTGTGTCTGTCTGTCTATCTGTGTACATTTCCCTACACAATATCTCTGCCAATTCTCAGTCTACAGACTCGAAATTTGATATACAGGGTACTGAGAGTTGGGAAAATCTTTGTAATCGGTTTTCGGCCAGAAATTTGGCTGTTAAGGGATCAAAGTTCAAGGATTTGACATTTGAGAACTCTACCAAACTCCTCCAACAATTTTCGGTCTAAACATTTGAAATTTTAGATATAGGTTCCTTGGACATGGATCTAACTTAATAACATAATTTGAGCTCGATAAATGTTAAGGGGTCATAATAGGGGTCAAATTTAAAAAAAAATAACCGCTGCAGTCTCTACCAAATTACTCAAACAATTTTTGGTCTAACCATTTTACATTTTACATAAAGGGTATTCAGAGATAGGGCAAGCTTTTTAATCGGTGTGGGTCGAAAATTTGAGCTACCAATATATAGAAAAACCTGCCTAAAACCTTCGATAGAGACGACGGATTTTCACAAGATCAGTATCGTTTTTAAGCTCGACGTTTCAGACGACAAATATCGAAAAATTGGCTAAAAACATTAATTTCTTCTCCCTCAACTGGGCACTTTTCTACTGGGAGGGGTCGCTATTTTCGCCGATATTGTCGAAAGTCATCCCTTCTTTTCGACTGTCTAGCCTTAATTTAAACGTACGTCACTTCCGGTTTGGCGGTGGTCGTAACAGCAAAGACGTCACGTTTTTCCCCGTTTTTCTTCCTCCTTCGCAGTACGGGTTCAAGCCTGCTTTCCTACTACCATTTTTTGTTTTTTGCTCAACATACACCTCCAAACACCGGGGCAACGCTGGGCTGAAATGCTAGTTGTTGTTATTATTATTATTATTATTATTATTATTATTATTATTATTATTATTATTATTATTAAGAAGAAGAAGAGCAAGAACGAAGAAGAAGAAGAAGAAGAAGAAGAAGAAGAAGAAGAAGAAGAAGAAGAAGAAGAAGAAGAAGAAATAAAAGAAATAGTAATGAATAAGGGAAGTAAAATTTTAGAAAACTATAACTTTAAAATAAGGATGCCACTTAAAAATGATTGTTCATGAAATTCAAGCTATAAAATAAATTACAGAAAATACAGCACAAAGAAAGACATATAAGATTTAAATATTAGGCAAACAAATCTATAATTAATTTAAAAACACGAGAAGAGTACATCACTAATTAACAATTTTAAGAACTAAAAGATAGCGAATCGTCTCTAATAGTAGTCTACAAAATCTTACTGGGACAATTATGCTAATTTTAAATGATCTATGCGCTTCATGTCTGACAGAGAAACTAGAAATAACATTTAAATAAATAATAAAACTACTAAAGAGAAAATGTTAAATGCTGCGAAATATAGTCATAAAACAACTTTACCTTAGGATAGCTACTAAAATACATTATACTAGAATTGTTCCAAATTTAACCCTACAGATAATAACTATGCTAGTGTAAACAATTTAGTTAGCCCATTTACGAATCCCCTGCTGAAAGTTATAAAAGAGTGTAATAAAACTTAATAGTATTTAGTAAAAGTATCATAACGAATGAGAATTGTAGGAAAAGGATGAAAATGGTTTGAATTGGCAATAAAATTAATAAATTCAAAGAATGCTATATTTTTAATATCACAGTTGCCCTGACGAATTATATATATATATATATATATATATATATATATATATATATATATATATATACATATATATATATACATATATATATAACTACTTCATTTACTCACATAAAATTAATATACGAAAGTATAGATTTATGCGTAAACTTTAAGTATTTACTTCAAAAGTGCTCAATACGTAGGTAGAGCTAGTTAGTAATTTATAAAATATATATGGCGATTAAGCTACACTGAATATTCGGCGTTTCATCCACTCTAGGATTCGTCAGGCTTATGCGCGAATTCTGTGGTTGTTTCTCGTTTTTATATGGTCCTCTTCTGTTGAGGATTTTAGTTAGCCGATCAGCTTTCTAGTATCCACCGCGCCCCTTCCTATCAGCCAATGGGCATGCATTTTATCGAACAAAGGATCTGTTTTAAAATAGACATTTTCTTTTATATATATATATATATATATATATATATATATATATATATATATATATATATAAGTATACATATGTGTACATACATATATGCACATATATATACATTATATATATATATACATACATATGTGTGATCGTTTATGTATATTCATGTTTATTTAATTTATTTATTTGTTTATTTTCTATTGGTTTTGTTAGTTTTAAAACTATTTTGTATCGCTATCCTAGAGTAAATTTTATTTTGTGAACACAGTTATTTGCTATTTCTCTTCTACAGTTTAATAGATTTTAATAAACAAATAAATAAATTAAATAAACATGAATATACATAAACGATCACACATATATGTATGCATATATATATATATGTGTGCATATATGTATGTACACATATGTATACTTATATATATAAAAAAGAGAATGTCTGCCTTAAACTACTAAACTAGTTTTAAAACAGATCCTTTGTTCGATAAAATGCATGCCCATTGGCTGATAGGAAGGGGCGAGGTGGAAACTAGAAAGCTGATTGGCTAACTAAAATCCTCAACAGAGGAGGACCATATAAAAACGAGAAACAACCACAGAATTCGCGCATAAGCCTGACGAATCCTAGAGTGGATGAAACGCCGAATATTCAGTGTAGCTTAATCGCCATATATATTTTATAAATTACTATATATATATATATATATATATATATATATATATATATATGTATATATATATATAAACCCTGTGTATCGCTTTATTGCAGGTCAATTTTTTTTTAATTTTGAAATTGCTATGAAACGCAGAAAAGTTAAATTTAATACACTTGAAGAGCATAACAAGGTGCTGTATTTCCCTTGTTTTTATGAAATTAGAACAAATATTTTGAAAGATATGCTATTTTTTTTATTTTCTGGTAATTTTAAGTGCGTATCATTTTTTTGCAAGTTTCTAAAAATGTATATTTTCAGTAATAAAACAATAGTATATCTTCATATTCTATTTATATGAAATAAAGGACATATCCAGTAACAATATTAATTAAAACCAAGAACGAATTTCACATTATTTTGTTTAAGGAAATATTTATTTATCAACATAATTCCCATGCTTCAAAATCACATTGAATAGCCTCTTGTCAACTGATGATGCCAATCGGCGGATTTGAGATGATGTGATGTTATAGGAAACTTCCCAAATATTCTTCCAAAGTTCGTCCTTTGGCGAAAATTGAACACCTTCTTCATCAAATTTCATCTTTATTATTGATCAGAGCTGTTCAATTGGGTTTATATCTGGAGAACAAGGTGGTCATGTCATCAAATTTTCTCCACTAATGCCTTATGACTTAAGATAGAATGTCGTAGTCTTGGCTGAATGGGATGGCGCATTGTCGTGCATAAAAATCAATTTGCAGCGACATGCCAATGGAAGGTTATCAAGCCATGGTGACAACTGCTCATTTAAAAATAAGGTAAACTACTGGCTTATCAGTTTGACATCTTGTGGCACTCTAAATGGTCCAATTAGTTCATCGTAGATTATTCCAGTCTAAAATATGACACCTCCCTATTGGCGACGGAATCGATGAGGGGTAGGAAATCTAAGAGGACCCCAAACTTTGGATCACCCATCTGGTTCATCAAGGATTGCTCCGGCCTCATCGGTGAAAATAACATTTTCAAAGCAGGTGTTCATGTATTTCTGAGCCCAAACCAAACCTTATGAACTTGGCTTAAAACTGGTTTTACTATGGGCTTAATGCTTCTTACAATTTCGTTTAAGACATTGCAGCATGTCTTTCTGGACAAGGAAGATATTCCAGTCTTGTCAAATATAGCAGCACTGTTGCTGCTCGGCTGCTTGACAGAAAATTTTTCTAACATCACGAGCAAAAACTGACTTTCTTGTGTTTTTGTCCTTTCTTGATTTGATGTTTGGATTTTCAACGAATGAACACAATATTCTTCGATCTGTTCCAAGCGCCTTGGCTAGATCTATGAGAGATAAACCTTATGCAAGGCATGCAACAACACGTTCCTTTTCACTAGTTGTCAATCGACCCTTTTTAGGCATTTTTGGAGGCCTGCAATAAAGTGATACGCACTTAAAATTACGAGGAAATAGAAAAATTAGCATAACTTTTAAAATATTATTTCAAATTCTACAAAAATCAGGTCAGTGTTTTTTTTTAATTTTGAAATTGCTATGAAACGCAGAGAAGTGAAATTTACTACACTGTGCTATATTTCCCTGATTTTATATATACGCACACACACACACACACACACACACACACACACTAACCTAATGGTTGTCGTACTTGACTCACTGTCTTTAGATTTTGGTTTTGATCTCAGCTCAAGTATTTTCTTTTTTGTTATTCGCTTAAAAAACGTGAATTGTTTAGAAGAAAAAAAAACATAATACTCGCATGCACATGTCTCAGTTTCTCTATGAAGTAAAATATAATATTTATGCATATTTTATGACCGGGCGGCCTGCTAGTATTTTTTAATGAAATTCTGTCTGTGTCTGTGTGTTCGTTTCCTATAGACTCGAAAACCGCTAAGCTGATTTTTATGAAATCTCACACGATAGTACTTTATGTGCCTGGCAGTGTTCTTATATAGGTTTTGTATCAGAATGCCTTTGACAAGTATCGATAATCATTAATCGAAATAATGCGATGAAAGAAGGAACAGGCGATTTTTATCAAAGTTAACACCTTAGATCACAATTGCATTTGATAAGTTTTATTACCACACAAGCTGAGAGGCCCGACATACAGAATCAACAGCAGTTTCTTTAATATAACAGGCGCGTTCAAAATTAATGTTTCTGTTTTAAGCACAATTGTTCCATGATACTTAACTTTTTCACTTTAAACTTAAATTCAAGCCATTATCAACGAGCAAGAAAAATCAACAGTAGGTTCTTTGATATGACATAGGCGCATCCGAGTTGAACGTTTCTGTTTAGAGCATAATTGTAGACTGATACTTGACTTTTGCATTTTAAACTTTAATTCAAGCCATTGTATAAAATATAAAACAGTCTTATAAAATCAACAGTAGGCTCTCTACAGTGCAATATAGACTATAGTGTATTGTGGACTAAGTCACTGTGGAAAGGCATGTAAGGCTTCCTCCCATTGCACCATGATGGGTCCCCAACTAGGGCAGGCAATCAATCGATTTCACCGATTTCGATGACAATAAAAATATGGGAGAGTGAAACATTCGTTGATCACTGTTTAATCCCAGGCAACGTCGGGTAACCCTCCAAAATTTGCTGATGAGGAGACCTTACTTACCAAAAAACTATATATAATTATTCTACATAACTTGATGTATACCACAATAAAAAGCACTGTTTTCCGAAACGATTGTACAGATAATTGATTTTGTTGTTGTTCCTTCTTATGAAACGGATTTTTAATTTAATTATAATTTGATTTTTAAATTTTAAATTATCAATCACATTACTTAATATTGAATTAGCTCTAGGACATTTAACTATCGAGCTTATTATATATCTAAATTACAACGAGCACTTTCTATTTCCTGTATTTTAATTAAACTAGTAATTTCACTGTTACATTAAAATACACTCAGCTCTTTAGACTATTGTTCTAATCTCCTTAATATATATATATATATATATATATATATATATATATATATATATATATATATATATATATATATATAAAGTAATGTGATTGATAATTTAAAATTTAAAAAATCAAATTGTAATTAAATTAAAAATCCGTTTCATAAGAAGGAACAACAACAAAATCAATTATCTGTACGATCGTTTCGGAAAACAGTGCTTTTTATTGTGGTAGACATCCAGTTACGAACAATAATTATTACATATAGTTTTTTAATAAGCAAGGTCTCCTCGTCAGCAAATTTTGAAGGGTTTTTATTAAATTTAAAAGACACCATAAATAAACCTAGCATTAAAAGTAAGGCAGATGTATCTTTTAATTTTTCGCCTTTTGAAATCAGGAACTATGGTTAAAATACTCATAAATATGTTTGCTATAGTTTTTCACCTCTTTGAATGATGAATTTTAAAAGGGGGGACGTCCGTGCAATTAGCTCTAGGATATTTACCTATCGAGCTTATTATATATCTAAATTACAACGAGCACTTTCTCTTTCCTGTATTTTAATTAAACTAGTAATAGTAATTTCACTGTTACATTGAAATACACTCAGCTCTTTAGACTATTGCTCTAATCTCCTTTAAATTTATATATATATATATATATATATATATATATATATATATATATATATATATATATATATATATAGTGAATCTACTGTCGATTTTATAAAATTATCTGTAAGTAATGGCTTCGCTTAAAGTTGAAAATTCAAAAGTCAATATCATAATTCAATTGTGCTCTAAACAGAAACATTCATTTCAGACGCGCCCTGTCTTATAAAAGAATCTATGGTTGATTTTATAGGCTGGGTCTTTCTGCTTGTGCGGTGATAAAACTTCTCAAATGCACTAGTAATGTTAGGTTGTATAAATGTATTAACTTTGGTCAAAATCGAACTTCCTTCTTTAATCGAAGTTTTTATTTTCGATTTTCGATACTTATCAGGCACATTCCAATACAAAACCTGCAAGAATATTCGTTATTCGTATGAATTTTTTTAAAAAATCGGCCCAGTCGTTTCCGAGGCCATAGGGACAGAATTGCACACACACACACACACACACATACACACACACACAGAAGTTCCTTTCATATAAAAGATTACAAGCTTAAATTCTGAATAATATTTATTAATAAAATAAATTTTCTTTTGAATAAAATAGGTTTTTAAAAAATTCGAATTTGTTTTTATTAATTGAATAAAAAAAATTTTCCTTTGAATAAAAGTTTGTTTCTTTTTAATAATTATGCAATTCCTTCAGTTTTTATTTCGTTTCGGCTTCTTTCGGTTTCAGCTTTTACATAAAACTCAAACTCAGCGGCCATTTTCTTTCTAGACAGCTATGTCTAAACATTACCGACAGTAGTCTGTGGCTAGATCTCGGAAAACGGCCATTGTGACTTAACTACGAAAAGTTGAGGCTCTTTTTTACAATGTTGTGGACATGAGAGATAGTAATGAGGTCACTGCAATTAACACAGAAATATGTGAGGGTGGCGCCAGAGGAAGTTTGTGCAAGTGGATATGACTTACTGTGGAAAATGGCTGTTTTTCATTGCAGTGTCGTTACCACACACACACACACACACACACACACACACACACACACACACACACACACACACACATACACAATATGTATATATTTAATTCAGGTTTATATAATAGTGCTCAATAGTTCAATAGTAAATAGAGCTATTTATATTAATATTTTTATGATACACACATGTACAAACGCTGCCCAATATGAACGCCTAATCGAAAGGACAGACGTTTTTGCATAAGGAGATCATAGTTTTCAATAAGACAGATCGAAATATCGTCATGTTAGTATCGTATCGTTTGTACATGTCTGTGTGCATGTAATACATATACATATACATATATATATATATATATATATATATATATATATATATATATATATTAGTGATGGGGCGATTCTAATATTTTTCCCAATTCCGATACAATTACTGATTCTGTACTAAATTCCCGATTCCGATACAATTACTTTTTAGCTTTACTGGTGGTTTAAAATCAATAAATATTTATTATTTTATCATTAATGGAAGATTGATTTAAACAAAATTAAATAAAAAAGACAATTAAAAGAATCGTTATGGCCTCGGAAAATCAGTACAAAATTTTCCAATTCCGATACTGGTTCCGATACCAATTCCCTCAAATATTCCAATTTTTCTGATTCTCAATTCCAATTAATCATCCCAACACTAATATATATATATATATATATATATATATATATATATATATATATATATATATATATATATATATATATATATATATAACTCACTATGTCTGTCTCCATATTTTCAAACTCTATCTTTCCTTAAACTCAAAGTTGCTGAGCAGCCCTAGGGGTCTCAAATGATTGGATTTTTATGGATCATTCTTTTATGGGTCTTTAGCCGGTTAAAATAGTTTTTAAGAAGTCAAAACGGGGGCAAAATTGAAAAAATCGTTTATACATTTTGTACATTCATCTTAGTTTATTTTTAACTAGCGGGGGTACCCGGCGTTGCCCGAGTGTTTGTTTCCGGGACGGGGGGGGGGAGTTTTAAAAAATGTTATGGTAGGTAAGTAGGAAGAATCAAACCCGGAGTCATGAGTAAAAGCAGGAAAATAAAGTGTGAAAAAAAAAAAAAAAAACATCTGCAACATTAACAGTTCGGCCACCAAGAAAAGTCCATTCCAGTTGTTTAGGAAAAAAAAAAAAAAAAAAAAAACGACTACGGTAGGTCGGCGCGAACGTGAAAATATAATGTGAATTGTCCAGCACGCTAACCACTACGCCACAGAGCACTGCAGCTTAGTTTAGTGATTTTAAATAACTTCACATGAAAGAACTACGAAGCCAAATCGGTGTTCTCTTCTCAACTGTTCCTTGTGAACGATCCCCAAACGGTGTTAAGTGGTGGCAGGGGGAGGAGGAATTTATTAGAGAGAAAATATTTTACCACTTCCATTGATCTTAACCGATTTGGGCCGTGACTTCTCAGCAGAAAAAGTATAGAAATCTAAGATTATCGAGGAATTTGAGAAATAATAAGCCTATAACACACCTCAGATATTGTTCTGCCGTTTGTGCATATTATATTTGCATGAAATATCTTGATTTTTAATCCTATTAAGGTCAAAATCCAACGGGAAAAAATGAGTTCATTTTATTTATATAGAGATTAACTAGCGGGGGTACCCGGCGTTGCCCGAGTGTTTGTTTCCGGGACGGGGGGGGGAGTTTTAAAAAATGTTATGGTAGGTAAGTAGGAAGAATCAAACCCGGAGTCATGAGTAAAAGCAGGAAAATAAAGTGTGAAAAAAAAAAAAAAAAACATCTGCAACATTAACAGTTCGGCCACCAAGAAAAGTCCATTCCAGTTGTTTAGGAAAAAAAAAAAAAAAAAAAAAACGACTACGGTAGGTCGGCGCGAACGTGAAAATATAATGTGAATTGTCCAGCACGCTAACCACTACGCCACAGAGCACTGCAGCTTAGTTTAGTGATTTTAAATAACTTCACATGAAAGAACTACGAAGCCAAATCGGTGTTCTCTTCTCAACTGTTCCTTGTGAACGATCCCCAAACGGTGTTAAGTGGTGGCAGGGGGAGGAGGAATTTATTAGAGAGAAAATATTTTACCACTTCCATTGATCTTAACCGATTTGGGCCGTGACTTCTCAGCAGAAAAAGTATAGAAATCTAAGATTATCGAGGAATTTGAGAAATAATAAGCCTATAACACACCTCAGATATTGTTCTGCCGTTTGTGCATATTATATTTGCATGAAATATCTTGATTTTTAATCCTATTAAGGTCAAAATCCAACGGGAAAAAATGAGTTCATTTTATTTATATAGAGAAGAAGATATAGAAGAAGATAGAAGATAGATAGAAGAAGAAAGAAGATAGATAGAAGATAGAAGATAGATAGAAGAAGAATAGATAGATAGAAGATAGAAGAGAAGAGAAGAGAAGATTAGTTCAATGGTGACGTCACCAGCTTTGAATGTTGCAGTTTTGCTTTAGGTTTTGATTCAAGCTGGTGCCACCCATATATATTTTTTTTTACTTTTGAAATCACGACTATAATAATATATACGAAATCTGGACAAATTAAAATATCATATTTAAGCGTATTTTACGACCAGGCTAATCTGGGCGCCCATCCCTCTAGTATATATATATATATATATATAAGTGAACGTGTCTGTCTGTCTGTCTGTCTGTCTGCCTATGTGTCTGTGTGTCTGTCTGTCTGTGTACATTTCCCTACGCAATAACTCTGTCAATTTTTAGTCTATAGACTCGAAATTTGAAATACCGGGTACTGAGATTTGGGAAAATCGATGTGACGGGTGTCAGCCAGAAATTTGGCTGTTAAGGGGTCAAATTTCAACGATTTGACCTTTAAGAACTCTACCAAACTCCTCCGACAATTTTGGATCTAGACACTTGAAATTTTAGATATAGGTTCCTTGAACCTGGATCTAACTTAATAAAGTGATTTGAGCCCGAAACTATAAATTTTAAGAGGTCATAATAGGGGTCAAAGTTTTAAAAAATTAACCATTTTTTTTGTTTTTTTGCTTTTTTTGCACAGCATACACCTCCAAACACCCGAGCAACGCCGGACACCCCTGCTAGTATATATATATATATATATATATATATATATATATATATATATATATATATATATATATATATATATGCAGGGTGAAACGATAAAATTGTTGCCCTAAAGAAAACAACACTACAGCTTGATTTTACAACTTTTCTTGAAAAAAATCAATGCAGGTAATTTTATTATGTGGTAGAACTGAAATATATTCTATGAAGCCGCTTTCAGCCTCAATCACCGGCTCGATAACTGGGAGCATGCCTTTTCTCGGCGGAAGGCGGCGATCAGGCTAGCTTTGGTATTGAGGGAGGTCATGTTGGTGATGTTCTCAACGTATGACCAAATGAAGTAGTCCAACGGATTCAGGTCAGGGAAAAAGGGGGACCAGTGAGAGAAGGGTACAAAATTGTAGCATTCTTTCTGAAGCCAAGCATGGGTCTCTTTAGACTTGTGAACCGGCACAGAGTCCTGCTGCTACACCCAGGGTCTGCCACCGGTCACCTGATCGTACCACACTCTTGGTGTTGCTTTTCAAACCGACTTTGAAGATGTGAGGTGGTATGATGTGGCTCTCGCTTAAAACTACACCAAAAGCCATAACCGTGGCTGGAAACTTTGTTTTCATCACTGTGGGCACGTCCCTATTATTCGTGGCAATCCAGTGATACATTTTGAGAGTGCTGGCAATGGTCCTGTTGTCATAACATGGACTAGTAGATAGCATGAGTTGTACAGCGGTGCATCTCTAATCTCGCTTCTTGAACACTGTGTCACTTTCAGACATGATAGAAGGCTCCTATCACTCTTGGGATTTGTGCACAACTGGCCAATTAGTAGATGGTCTGCAACAAAAAAAAAGAAAATAGGTTTTCATCAAACAGAAATGGAATCATGTCATCTTTTCTGGGACGACAATTTAATCATTTCAGTCTGTACAAGATAATGCTCAATAACAGGTAGCTATAATATATAGTACGAGGATCTTTCCAAAAGTACATTCTCCAATTTTTTAACTCAAAAATTAAAACAGTGAAGAGCTATAAAGACGGGAGTGGTACCATTAAAACGAGTGACCTCTTTTGCTCCAGAATTTATTTTTCTACATAGTCACCAGCATTCTCAATGCACTTATGCTAACCTGTAAAATCTAGAGTGCGCTTTGTCACACACATCCGTGTCGCCACTCTGAAATCAACGAACCCATCTCCTAACTGTGCTGACATCAACTGCTTCTGACGCACATCCATGACAGGAGTTGCTTTCTTAGAGTCTCATGCCGTCAATGCATGCAACAGATGAAACTTTCAAGTCATGAATGCATGTGTTCAGTCATCATAACAATGCCATTTATACTCTCCTCTGATCAATTCTAATGCAATAAAAAAAAATAGAAGGCATTACATTTGGAATGTCTTTTGTATACTATCGGCAGCACAGTGGATGATATTATTATTTTGTGTAAACTTTATTATTTAGCTGAACTTGCATCCACCACAAACAATTCTTTTAAAATAAATAGACACAGAGAAACAGAGAAAATAAATGATCTACGTCAAATCTGGATTTCGAGTAATATAATTAGTACTCCATTTGACATAGTCGTGTCAACATTTGGAGGCGTTGCGTGTGTGTGACGTCATGGACTTAAATGCATATATAAAGATTCAAATTGGAAGGAAAATACGGAAGCAAAGAGAAGAAGAAGAAGAAAAAGAAGAAGAAGAAGAAGAAGAAGAAGAAGAAGAAGAAGAAGAAGAAGAAGAAAATGAGTGGCGATTAGCAAGTTACACTCAGCGAGCAACATAAATTTTCTCTCTCTTACTACCTTTTCCGAGAGTCGAACTTTGTGAACATTGTCGTTGTGTCAGTAAGATTTGTGTCATGAGTTTTTGTGTGTGTGTGCGTTTTTTGTTTGTTTGTTTTTAGGGGGGGGGATACTGACAGACAGCCACTATTTTTCGGTGCGTGAAATGAACAAATTAAATACATTTTTCCTTCACTAAGAAAGGTTTGTGTCAGAGTTCTAATTTTCTTTGCAACTGTCTTTACATACAACGTTTGGGCCCGTAAGAGAGGACAAAATCGTTACAGCCATGCACGGGTAGATGGGGGCTTTATGGAAATGCAGGATGCTGGCAAGTGCGATAGGTTTTCTAGCAAAGTAGAGGGAGGCTTTACGATAGAGTTGGCAGGCGACTAGAAAGATTTCTAATAGCTGTTAAAGGACAAAAACTTTGTCTTGGCAACATTAAATGCGACCAGCCAATATTGGTTTCATTCTATTATAGACTAGATGTCATTTTCTAAGGAATCAGCTATTGCCTTTTGCGTGGGAAAATTCACTCTGGTCTCATACTGGGAATAGTGTGTAGTATCCTCAGCAAATACATCCACATCACAAGGAGCATAGTAGAGCTAATATTAACACACACACACACACACACTTACACAGGGGAGAACTTGAATGCCTACTAGAAACTATCCTCGAGTGTCTAAGGTCTCTCTGTACAGGGGTTTGTCAGAACAACCTGGCATGAGGATACTTTTTCCAAAGAAGTAAACCCTTACCAAAGATTCACAATCACATAGTATTCGCTGCCCAAATAAGATCCCTTTATTATGGCTACCTTACATTAGCTTTTTTTTTCTCCAAGTGATGTTACCTCAAGTAATAGCACAAAGCTGGATACTCCACCAGACTAGATAAATTCTTGTTCTGGAATCCAGTAAGCCCAATAAAGATATACTACAACATATGAAAATGGTTAATTGGGGAGAGGAAAATTATGTTCTCAATTTCTTTAGTAACTCAGTATTTGAGAGATAAAGAACTTTAATGGAACAGTTGGTACTTGTACAGTTTATTCAAGACATTAAAGAATGAAAAACTCGAAAAAAAGGTTATATTATACGTATCCGTTATGGAATGAAGTTCTCCGAAAAAAATTTCACTTAATTTGATCAAATTAAGTGAAATTATTTTTCGGAGATCATCAGTTCAAAACGGATACGTATAATATAATCTTTTTCCGATTTTTTCATTTTTTTTTTTTTACTGTCTTGATTCTCTCATAAAAACGTGTTTTTCAGCTGTAAAAAAAAAAAAAATATTCGATCAAATTAAGTGAAATTTTTTTTTCAGAGATCTTCAGTTAATATAACCTTTTTTCGATATTTTCATTTTTTAATGTCTTGATTAAACTGTACAAGTATCGAACATTCGATCTCATATAGAGTTCAAGTCTCGGCCCCTTGATTTCTGAGAACTTCAACTGGAGTAAAATAAAACAAAAAACATCTCTCTGTCTCACACACACACACCCACATGTGTGTGTGTGTGTGTGTGTGTGTGTGTGTGTGTGTGTGTGTGTGTGTGTATATATATATATATATATATATATATATATATATATATATATATATATATATATATATCGATAGTGAACTCTGTAAAGATACAAGATACAGGTAGATGCAAGAAGTTCTCTATTCCAAAAGAAGGAAGCCTAGATTCTTTGTAGTAACCTTGGCAAGATCTACACAGTTATTTAATTTCGTATGGCCTGAACATTTTAGGAAGAAAGCTTTTAAGTTTGGACTCACACGGAAGGGTGTTCCGATGGTTTAAGAGATTTATCATTACTGTTAAATGAAAATAGTTTTTTTTTTCTTGGTTAACATTAAATGCGACTATCCATTTTTTTTTTTTTTTTGGTCGCATTCTATTACAGACTGGGTATCATTTTTTTTTTAAGGATTCGGCCATTGCTTTATATGTGGGAATAATCGATTCGCCCTAATGTCGGGAACAGGCCGTGATGTTAAAAGCAAACATGTTGATTTGATGCTTAGGAAATCTCATTTTAACATGTGAAACAACGTTATTGAGTGGCTTTTGGAAACATGTAAATAAAAAGGGGATGAAAGAGAATAAAAACGTAAAGGAAGACATGGAGGAATATAAACGAAAACAAAGTTTAGAAAGTCCGTTAGTCGGGGCAAGAATAACGTTTAAGGATTCCTGCCATGTTTGCAAGAAAATGAAAAGTGTTCATAAATGATGTACACGGGTTTTTGAAGTTAGGCTGAGTATGCATGTAGTAGTGTTGGGACGATTAATCGGAATCGGGAATCAGAAAAATCGGAAAATTTGGGGGTATCGGAATCGGTATCGGAAAAATTGATGCCTATTTTTCAATTCTTTTCGGGTTTTTTTTTTGATTTGATTTTATTTAAACCAAAATCTCCCACTGCTGGTAATAATGATGACATAATAAATATCGATTTTAAAATAATAGTAAAGCTAAAATCTATAGATCATCCTCCACAAGTGTATTTTGACGTTTAGTAAAATAGCTGCATATTTAACATGTGCTTTTACGAAAATCGGGGGAAATAACAATTCTATAGTTAAATAATTAGAGATTTATAAAGAATCGGAATTGGAATCGGTAATTGTATCGGAATCAGAAATTTAGCACGGAATTGGTAATTGTATTGAAATCGGGGAAAATATTAGAATCGTCCCATCACTAGTATGTAGGCATGTGTCTATTACATCATTTATTTTACATGCGTCGACTGCAGCCATATTGGAAATTTTTAAACTTCTTGGCAAACCCGCAAGACCAGACTACTCTCCTTTACCAATTACCAGACGCCTTTTCAACCACTGATATCCATGACAAATAATACCCTACCTAAGAATTCTTCCTTCAAACTCCTCGACCTAACATTCACGGGCTATATGAACTGGAACATTGAGGAAGCTGCTACACAGAAGATGGGTGCCCTCTATTGAGCTAGAAGACTACTCACACCTAAGAGTATCCTGTACCTCTACAAGGCCATCATTCTCTCACGCATGCAGAATTGTTGCCACGTCTGGGATGATGCATCTACCACTAGCATCTCCCTCTTTGATAGAGTCTAAAAAAGAGTTTTCAATCTAATATATCCCACTTTGTCAACTAAGCTCCAACCCCTGTCCCATCACCACAATGTTGCATTTGTACAAATGGAACTTTTTTCTTTCACAAGTCAATGCCTCTCCTCTGTGTTATTTGGCCATATACTGACCAATCAGTTGTGCGGCGGACAGCTTCCGGTTGGAAGAAAAAAAACTCTTTCTTACCGAGAGAGACACCAAGCGGTTTGGGCCCTCTTTCTTCACTCCGTCCACCTCTGTGTTATTTCATCCGGTATCGACGATTCACACTGGGAATAACTATCGCGATAGCAAGAGGTAGCGAGAGTCCATTCGCCTGAATAAACCTTTTCTTTGTTACATTTATTGAAGTTGTTGTGTTCGTCATTTCAGAAGCTTGTGTTGAATTATTTATTTTTTTAGGTTGTGCCCTAAACGCACAAACCCTAAACATCTCTCTGCATGTTTTACAAATATTTTAATAGAATGTGCTCTGATGAAAACGTTGCACTTGTGCCCACTTGACAAACCCATTTAGTAACAAAATCTCACCCCTTCACTGTTGAGGTCCCTAAATGCCAGAAATCTTTCTACTCTAACAGTTTCTTCCCTCAGACAGCTAGACTTTGGAATCCCCTTCTGTAACAGTAGGATAAATCTGTAAATTATAAGAGTTACCTCCCTTGTATTGAGTCGTAAAGGTGGTGGTAGTTCCTCCAAGATGGCCGAATAAAGCAGTTACTCGTAACCTCGTGTCTTAAGTGTATTCATTACAATTATATACGTAATGTCGTATTTCATGGTGACAGCGGGTACCAAACAACCCAAAATAAAAATAAAATTAAAAAATAACGACGAAAAAAATCACAAAAAGTGAGAACACTATTTTCTACAAAAAAAAAAAAAAAAAAAATGCATTCAACATGGCGTCTTCCAACATTGCACTGCGCGTCCTGGACTTGACGAACGAAAATAAACACGAGGCATACAACGAATGGTTCAACTTTATGTCCTCATACTTCATTATCAACAAAGTTGAAGAAAAATTGAAATACAATTATATTCCGCTGAGCACCGGACCAAAAGGTTGTGAACTATTAAAAAATGGCCAATTCACAAGCGAGCAAAAAGAAATATCCAAAAATATATTCATGGTGTTTGAAACCCATATGATTCAAAAACCAAACACACACACGCTAACGTACACACATGTACTCACATACACACACACGTACGCATACATGGGCAACGTTACTTCCCCTTTCAAAGGAAATCCACACATGCACAAAAGACCAACGGAAACAAATATAAAAGCAAGAGCAATAAGCTGCTTCCTCTTTTTCGGACCAGCTTTCGGGAGGCGCGCGCCCACGTGTCTCATGCCACCTGACATTATGCGTAGGACAAGAGTTAACAGACAGTATGTACACCTTATACACTTTCTCTCTCCATGAACTGGATTGACATTCTCACTCTTTCTCTCTCTATATATACAACTTTCCCTGAGAATACCTTCGCGTAGCTGACTGCTAACATGGCGCACAGCTTTACTGATGTCAACCCTCTATCTTTTTCTTTGTCTACACGCTGGACTATCATTCCCATTTCCACTACATTATTCACTTCTCTTCCCACGTGCGAACAAACGATAGTGACCCGAACATGAGATGAACACACATTTCCTTTTCTTTCTACACCACCAGTCCCCGCAACAAATGATGGTTACACCCGAACACGGACATGAACACATGTTACACCTAAAACATTCATTTTTCAACAGTAAATAAACGACATGTTTATTTTATCCATCAATTGAGTTTTTGTTTCCTTCATTCCATTCGTTTCATTATTTTCTTTTGTAATGGGATTAGGATATATATATCCTAGTCCTCTAAAGATGCGACTTCGGTAACAACAAAGACGAGCGCATTCTGGAACAAATAATAAAAGGGCTTAGGAGTGCTGACGAAAGAAGAACCTAATAGCTAAACCAGAATTGACTCTTAAAGCAGCCATAGAAAGCAACAGGGCGTACAAAGCCACCACAAAAGACAATTCACAGTACAAAGATGCCAACAAAGGGAAACATGAAGAATACCACGGAGTATCTAAAAAAAAAAAACCCAGCTGCACGAGATGTGGAAAGATTCACACAAAAAAAGAAAGAAGAATGTTATGCCTTCAACAAAACATGCAGAAGATGTAACGGTTACACCACTTTGAACAGTACTGTTTAACGAACCTACAAGGTCGGAAGAACAAAAAAAATACTCCCAAATCAAGACAGGAGAATAGCTCATACAGAGCCAGGAAACAAACTCACTCAAATGGATTTAACAAGCAACAAAGCTACAGAAAGAAAAAAATAAACTTAGCAACCAAAGAAGGCAACGAATCTGACCAAAACGACGATGACATATACTTATACACAGTAAATGCAGACAATGACAAACGCGAAGAAATTTTTGCCAATATAGACTGCGAAGACGCAGAAAATAAAAGACATAAAATACGAATGAAAGTCGACACAGGGGCAAACGGAAATATCCTACCCGTCAGAATATATAATAAAATATACCCACAAAATGGCTACGGGGAAACCGGACGAAATAAAAAATGGACTAAGGGAGATAACCCCTACCTACCTAAAACAAGAGTTAATTACCCTGTGGGCTGCTAATGGGACAAAAATGGTTCTATAATACTAAAAATAAGAGAAGGACTCAGCAACCATCGAAGCTAAATTTTTTATATATGACAGTGACAGTAGTGACACCACAATACTGAGTCTAAGACCATGTATACGACTTGGCCTAGTAACTGTCAACTGCAGCATTACTGCACACTCTACAAATGCAGAACATCGAAGACCTAGCAAAAGAATACCCAGATAGATTTCAAGGGATAGGGAAATTCCCAGGCCTTCAAAAGATATATCTTGATGAAGATGCAATGCTAGTGGTCCAACCACCCAGAAAATTCCCAGTTCATCTCAGGGAAGAACTTCAACAAGAACTAGAAAAAATGGAAGACTTTTTTTTTTTTTTTTTTTTTTACACAGTGATCACCACTTATCAAGGCCCGGAAGCCACTCAGGGATAAGGGTTATTGCAAGTACATTACGTTAGTGTGGAGATTTGATGAAGTGTTTAATTAAGGGGGCGGTTCATTAGGAATTTGTTAACATTGGACTTGAAGACATCCAAGTTGTAGTCTGGTGGGAAGCATGCAGACGGAACAGAGTTCCACAGGCGTGCAGTTCTAAGAAAGAAGTTTTGTTCATGGAATCCGCGTTTTGATTTAGGCACAGATATAGAGTGGGGGAAATTTTTCACAGTGGATTCAGCTAGACGGGTGTTTTTTGTGAAAGATTGGCGAGGGGGGACCAGAGATTGGAGTTCAGACGAGCACCTGCCATGGAAATAACGATAAAACAAGGATAGGCTCGCAACGTCTCTTCTGTGGGAGAGAGGTTGCAGGGTAGAGAAAAGGGCATCCCCCACTAAGCCACAAAGTCTATTTTGTACTCTGTCAAAGCAGGATAGGCTGTTTATAGCAGCTCCTGCCCAGATATGGCAACAGTATTCCATCCTTGGACGTACTTGGCTTTTATATAGATAGAGAATTGCATCAGTAGTGAGATATCTTCTGGAGCGGTAGAAGGATCCCACCATCTTTCCAGCGACCTTGGCAACAGACTTGATGTACGTGTTCCATTTCAGATCAGGAGTAAAGGTCAAACCCAGAAGCTTGTCAAAACACGGGGCCTCACCCAGACGAGAGCCATCCATCACAATTGATGCCAGATGGGGATCAGAGCGTTGATGATGTAAGGATAGGAGTTTGGTTTTGGATGCATTAAAGGTAACCAGCCACATCTTCCCCCACTGAACCACGCGCTCGAGATCAGAGGAGAGAGAATCAGAGAGAACTTTGTCATTTACAGCCTTTGATGTGTTGCCGTAGATGGTCGTGTCATCAGCATAGATGTCAACGAATGATTTAAGTATGTGTTTAGGGAGGTCATTGATGTAGATCAGGAAGAGAGTTGGGCCTAGGATTGACCCCTGAGGGACTCCAGCATTTATATTGCAGGCCTCCAATTTTTGTCCATCTACCACTACTCTTATGAGCCTATCGGAGAGAAATGATTTAATGATTGAGAAAACATTTCCAGTTATACCATAGCTGGAAATCTTGTGAAGTAAACCCTTATGCCATACCTTGTCGAAGGCCTTTGATATGTCAAGAGCAATTGCCCTAGAAAGGAAGCCTTTGTCAAGAGATACACTAATCCTGTGGGATATAACCGTCAGCACATCTGCGGTAGATCTTGCAGAGCGGAAACCATATTGTGTGTCACTAAGAAGGTTATTCCTGCTGAGGTGGTTGACTATTTCTCTATTTAATATGGATTCCAGCAACTTACTCATGATACACAGGAGACTTATTGGTCTGTACTGAGAGGGAGATGACTTATCACCTGAATTCTTAAGTACAGGGCATACTGATGAGGTCTTCCAGGGAGTCGGAAAGCACTTCTCCTTAAGGCAGCGCTTAAACAGTTTCGTAAGTATGGGAGCAAGTTCTGGTTGAAGCTTTTTTAACACTATAATTGGGATGCCATCAGGGCCAGTTGCTTTACTGGAATCTAGGTTCTTGATTAGCTTGGCGACCTCACACACGGATATTTGTATGTTACCTAGCTTGTTCTGTGTTATAGGAGGAAATATGGGGAGTTGATGGCCTTCGTCGCATAGGGTAGAATTAGCTGCAAAGTTCTTTGCAAATAGTTTGGCCTTGTCTGACGCTGACGAGATGACCTCTGGTCCATTGATAATGGTTGGGATAGAACGCACACTTCTGTTCAGGATCCTATTTGTTATTTGCCAAAACTGGTGGGAATCAAGCCGCTGATCAGCTACTTTGGATTTAACAGACTGGGCATATAGCTCTCTTGCATTTTTTATTACTCTTTTACAGTGGTTGCTGGCAGTCCTGAAAGCAGCTTTAGTCTCAGTGCATCTATTACGTTGGTAGCTATGGAAAAAGTGATTTCTGTGCGTGATAGCAGCAGCACATTCTGGGGAGAACCATTTGGTCAGATCTGATACTATAGAGGACACTTCCTTTTTAAGACTTGGGGCTAATTGAAAAAGTAAAGGAACCAACGGACTGGGTGAATGCAATTGCATGCAGCCGAGAAAAAAATGGTGCCCTACGTATGTGCCTAGACCGAAAACCACTAAACAAATACATCAAGCGAACAACCTCACTTGAGAGCCATCTGCCATCCCCAGCAGAAATCCTATACAATAGGAAAGTAAGATCAAGACTCCCAACCCTGTTAAACACGGATACTCCAAAAGATAACGAGATCAGGGAACGATTGTGGGCCAAAAGCAAAAAAACAACAACGACACTACAACAAGAGTGCAAAAGATCTCCTGGAATTAATTGTTGGTAGTAAAGTGCCTGTCATACAGGAAAACGACACCTGGCAACCGGCGACAGTGGTCGAGAAATGCACCGAACCATGCAGCTACATCGTCAAAATGCACAGTGACGGAAGATGGCTGAGACGCAACAGACGACACCTACAAGAGCTACATAATCCCCGGAGACAAACCATGTGTAACACACCCACGCAATAGAACAGTCGGGATAATATAACACCACCGTCCCAACAGCAACCTCACACATTGGAGACCAGAGCTCCATCTAACATCAACGATGGATACACCCCATCAGACAACTCAAGTCAACCAATTGAATTGAACCAACAGCAAGAAATAACAACCCAGGACCGACCCAAAAGAACACGGCGAGCCCCCCACAAATACAAGGACTTTATACTATTCAACTAGACAATAAATGATATATATATATATATATATATGTGGTAATAAACACCTTTTCTCAACGAAGAGGATGTAACAGTAGGATAACTCTGTAAATTATAAGAGTTACCTCCCTTGTATTGAGTACTAGAGGTGGTGGTAGTTTCTCCAAGATGGCCGAATAAAGCAGTTACTCTTAACCTCGGGTCTTAAGTGTATTCATTACAATCATATACGTACCATCGCATTTCACCTTCCTACTACCTGCTTCTCTGACTGTATTGATAAATTTGAATGCAACGTATACCAACATCTTGTTAATCTTTCCTAGACATGGTCCCAAATACTAGCCCCTTACGCCCAAACGGCAATATGCTTTGTTAAGAGTAAACGCGAGTAAAGAAAAAAGGTCTTGGTGAGGGGTGAAAGAAATGAACGAGTCAGCTTTGTGTGTAGTCTCTTTGCTGAAAAGTGCACCTGAGATGGCCTCTGATTGGGCAAACCAGAAAGAAAGTTAAATGCTTGTACCATTCAGCACTGAGTTTAGGTTCAAAATCGTAAATTATGAGCTGTCGCCGCTGCTGCTGTTGTGGCCGATGTAATCGCTACTGCTACTACAAATATACTTTAGACATTATTGTATTAGGTAAGTCGTTTATGAAAATCAGGATTGATGACAGTCAAAGAATCAACTCTTGGAATATTGTTTTGATGCTGTTGAAATGTGTAGAGGACTAGGATATATAAATCCTAATCCCGTTACAAAAGAATAATGAAACGAATGGAATTGAAGGAAACAAAGACTCAATTGATGGATAAGATAAATGTCGTTTATTTACTGTTGAAAGAATGAATGTTTTTAGATATAACATGTGTTCATGTCCGCGCGGGTGTAACCATCGTTCGTTGCGGGACTGGTGGTGTAGAAAGATAAAGGAAAAAGGAAATGTGTGTTCATCTCAAGTTCGGGTCACTATCGTTTGTTCGCGCGTGGGAAGAGAAGTGAGTAATGTAATAGAACGAGAAATGGCAGTCCATCGTGTAGACAAAGAAAAGGATAGAGGGTTGACGTCAGTTAGCAGTCAGCAATGCGAAGTGTTCTCAGGGACCAGTAGTAGATAGAGAGAGAAAGAGTGAGAATGTGTACGTATTATGGTCTGTTAGCTTTTTGCCCCACATAGTAGCAAGTGGTGTGACGAAACAGCGGCGGCTAGTGCGCCAACCAACCACCTCGGAAAGGCAGGTCAGAAAAAAGGGCTGGAAACAGCTTGTCTCTTCCTTTTATAGGCGTTTCCAGTGTGTCTTTTGCGCATGTGTGGATTTCCTTTGAAAGGAAATGACGTCGTCCATCTGTGTGCGTACTTGTGCGCGTGGGCGAGTACAT
>NC_136508.1:67785474-68060474 GCF_053919585.1 Euprymna scolopes
TGTGTGTGTGTGTGTGTAAGAGAGAGAGAGAATGAGAAAGAGAGACAGAAGGAGAGAGAGTTTATCTTCTTGATGCTCACTGGAGAGATGGCAGCAGGTTTAAAGCAATCTCATCCAATCGATAGGTGTATCAGAATTTTGGAGGAATTTTATATACCCCTAACACGAAACTGCGAATAAAATATAAAAAACTCGTAATTTCTTTTTTTAAAGTGGGTTGTTTATTTTCTTTATGGAGTATACTTTCAAAATAAACTATTAAAGTTGTTTAAAAAATAATAGAAATATTATTTTTTATTTTTAAAAAAACAGTGTTTACAAAGTGCCGGCGCGCCTCCATGCAGCCATTTTTTTACGTAATGAAATCAATTAAATTTTACGAGTTAATTTTTTTTCACTTTTTAAAATTTAAAACTCTATCCAAAATTTTCTATTGTATTATTTTTTACAATATTTTCAAGATCAATGTGAAATTTTATGCTCTTTCCAATAAACTGAATATAATATTTTAGACAAACGGTTTCTTGTAAATTCACCCCTCCCCTTTTTTCCAATTTTGAACACTCTTCCGCTGTCTTCTCTTGAAAAAGGACTAATAGGTCTGAAATATATTGAGATTTATAACACCATTGAATACAACAGAAAAAAAAAATTTACTGTTGTTTAGAGTTAAAATTTGTGTGAAAAAAGAAAAAACAAACAACAAAAAAAGAAATTTATTTCTTTTGTTTTCATTTAATTTTACTCTATATAAAAAAAAATCTCGCATTGTTCTTGGCTTTTAATTTTACCCTATATATATATATATATATATATATATATATATATATATATATATATATATATATATATATATATATATACTACCCTTTACTCGATGTTCTTGTGAAAACGAGGTCTTTTTTTCTTTTCTTTTTTTTTTTGCTCGAAAAATATTTCATTGTTCGGTCGATTATTTTAGCATCTTAAATTATCTCTTGCAAAAAATGCTATATATATATATATATATATATATATATATATATATATATATATATATATATATATATATATATTACATTGGTTCTGAATATGACCTTAAACTATATCCAGTGGTGAGGCCCCAACTTGCGGGCTTTGGGGAGTGTGGAGCCACTCTTTAAGTACCATTGCTCCCAGGTTCACTCTGACCCGGAGTGGTAGTACCTGTTAGGGTCCCAACTATGGGTTAAATAGAAACCGACTTGAAAACAACAAATATATTCTATTAAAAAACAATTCTTCAAAATCTTTGGATTCGGTATTAAATAACCTGAAAAGTGTTGACATGCTGTAAAACAAAAATAACCAATCAACCAACCAACCATATACAGGGCGACCCCAAAAAAACAGAGGACATTCAATTGTTTTTCTGAGCCTTTTACAGTCAACGGAGAAAAAAGGCCAAAGCCCTAGTGTTTTGAATATAATAAACTAGTTATGATCAAAGTTTTATTTCATTCAAACAAAACACTAAGAAACGGGGCCTAATTATAGTTTGGGCCCATTTTTGGGGGGGGGGTCACCCTGTATTACATTTTTTCTGCACAAGGCCAGTAAAGGAAAAAATCAAATTCAAGGGAGATAATTCTTCATTTAGCACAAAGAAGACTAAAAGTAAGGGCAGTAATTTAGTGCTCATAGTTATTCTTTCTTGTGCTAAATGAAGGGTTATTTCCCCTGAATTAATCGTGTTAAATGGTATTGTTCATTCAGTTTTATAAAAGCTGCTATTGCCATCTTCTTTTTGCAAAACGAGAAGAGTCTGTTTTGGGATGCTACTCATAGAGAAATATCTCAAAATGCTGTCACATAATACAAAACAATGTTCTGTAACAGTTATAAATATTCTTTTTTTATGGACCAACCAACTTCTAAGACATGTTTTTTTTTTTGTGTGTGTGTGTTTTTTTTTTGTTGTTTCTTTTTGTTGTTTTTTTTTGTTTGTTTTTTCGCGTTGTTACACTATTGGGACGGGAGTCGATAAATGGAGTTTTCAGATAAAAAAAAAACAATGGTTTCAACTGAATTTTTTTTTTTTTTTTTTTTTTTTTTTGTCAATTCTAATAAGTTACAATGGTAGCTTCCAAATTATGCAGTCGGAAACCTGAATATTACTGAATTATTTAAAAAAACAACAAAAAAAACTTTAATCTTGGTAGCAGGTGAAAAATTGCTGCCATCTTGTTTAAATCGAAACGTAAAATTGCCTCCCTTTTGAACTCTCCTGTGTCTTACGATCGTTTTCATCAAATTCTATTTTTATTTTCTTTAATGAATAATTTTCTACCTTATCGATTTTCCTAATTTTTTTATAACCGTCTTACGAATATACGGAATACGTAGATACCATTGTTTTCATGTAAAATTCAGTATTACAATTTCCGAAATTTCGCCCCAATAGTGTAGAAGCGCAGTTTTTTTTTTTATGGAAATCACTCTAGACATTGCATGATGCAAGAAGCTAAAAATACTGCTTCAAAGTCAAAAACTAGTCAACAATAAACAGCAATTCTTCCACCTATGTCACAAACGTTGCTCATGGAATGCAAGGACTAAAGGACAAAATAAGAGTCTGCTGTAAGCACACTAAAGATCTACATACACCCTTCGCATGACTCTTTTAGAGTCTTTGTGAATCAGCTTTCAGGGCACATTGATTTCCTATGTCCCCTTTCCCCTCTCCTACCTTTATCCACTGGATTGCCAAGCACCTGCTATCTTCACTCGAAGATATACTGTCTGTAGACTTTAAGTTATCAACTGAACTATCTTACTTTCTACACTTGGATGCTATCTTAACTTTCCAACCGATACCCAATTGTATAGGTAACTGTGCATTGTTTATGAGAATGTTTTTGTTTGTGTGACATTTGTACGAGCCTTTTTCAAGTCTCACACAAAACACACATTCATATTTCAAGCTGTCATATACATACGCGCACACAAACATACGCGCCCACGTCCACACACGTACATATATTCACGTTCGCGTACATACACTCACATTCACGTATATATACACACATGTACTCACACACGCGAACACAAACACACACATGGACGACGTCACTTCCGCTTTCTAAGGAAATACACATGTGCAAAAGACACTGCAGAAGTGAGTATAAAACATGGAGACAAGCTGTTTCTAATCCTCTTTTTAGGACTAGCTCTCGGCTAGAGAGGTTGGGCTAACCAACCGCCTCCCCTTTAGGAGGCGCACGCTCGCGCGTCGTCAACACCCCTGCGACTATGTATGGGGCACGAGCTAAAGACTGTATGTATACATTCTCACTCTTTCTCTCTCCATCTACTACTGGTCACTAAGAACACCTTCGCGTAGCTGACTACTAACTGATGACAACTCTAATATCCTCTTCCTTGCCTACACGCTGGATTCTCATTTCCACTACAACACTCACTTCAATTCCCACGCGCGAACAAACAATAGTGACCCAAACTTGAGATGAAAACACATTTCCTTTTCTTGCTACAACACCAGTCCTGCAACGGACATTGGTTACATACGCGCGGACATGTTATAACTAAAATGCTAATTTCTTTCAACAGCAAATAAACGACGTTTATCTTATCCATTACTTGAGTCTTTGTTTCCTTAAATTCCATGCGTTTCATTATTCTTTTGTAATGGGATTGGGGTATTTATATATCCTAGTCCCCTACACGTTCTCTTACTTACTTCTACTGCCACTAGATTTATAGTATGTAGTGAAAACCCTCGCATGAAAGGAATATAAAAACGTCCAAGTGGCAATTCGCCATGCTTTAAGAAGAAAGAGTAAAAGAAATAAATTAAAAAATCTGCCAATCTCATTAATCCAGTGTTTAAGGCAATATATCTGAAGTATTTTATTTAATTTTCGATGTTTGAGCGATTATTAAAACTCCCCAGATTACCATCTCATGTCAGCCATTTTATTTTCTAATTCAAGACTTGGCACTACTTTTTCAACGTAAATAAACGCTTCAAAATAAGTTATAACACAAAAACTTATCCAGGTAGACAGAAGAGTAACTTTTCTTATCTTCAGTAACAATTATTTGTTATATATTTGCTTTTCACCACGTTTTCGTCTTTACTACAAAATATCCCTTTTGTTTTCAATAAATTGTTAGGTGAAAGTACAAAATAGTTAGCATGTAAGAATGGCTTTCTAAATATTATTAATAAGAGAAAGCTATTTTTGAAAATAGAAAAAAATAAATGTGATAAGTAAAAAATATTATATATATATATGTTTTTCTTATTTGAGGGTAAAAAGTTACATATGGTCGCTACAAACAGCTATTTGTTTCAGTCAATGAGACTTTGTCAGGCGACCCTAAACCCATCGACGCCACAAAGAAAAGGGGGAAAAAAAGGAAAAAGGAGTACTTCAAAAAAAAAACATAAAAGTTGCGAGCTCTCTTCTTTTGTTGTGAAAACTGATAATCCACTGGTGCCAGAAGTGATGTTGAAGTTAAGTACTCTGATAACCGATGTTCTCACAAAAGGAGTTTGCAGCAGGTTGAAAAATTGGTGTGCAAATTTTCATCACACTTGACACGCTGTGTGTGCGAACCACCATGGCATTCCTTTTCTTAAAAACGAAAATCCGAAGTAAATCAAGTCTTACATATTCTTGGTATTTATCTCTGATATATCTCAGTGCTTGAGAAGCAATGGAGCACTTTTGCAGGCTCAGCAGTGATTTAGCAGAAAAAAAAAAAAACAGAATTTTGTGCAGTTGCCTTTCCGGCGTAAAAAGTTGTGAAAACAGTTTCAAGATGGTCGCAGATCTGAAAGGGAAAAACAGATTCTAACCTTGGCTGAAAAAGGACTGTTTGGTTGGTTTGGTGAATTCTACTGTTGAGATTCAGGACCTGTTATTAGTAAGTGATCAGACTAAATTAACAGAGGCATGGTAATCCTATTGAGAGGTGTGTAAAGGCTACCTCACCACAGGTGGCTAATTTTCTTAAATCTCTGTGAACATGTCGAAACGAAAAAACGTTCCAAGGAGTTACAGAGAAGTACACAATGCCTGGAAAATTAAAATAAAGGGATTTGTAAGCAGACAACTTATGAAACTGAAAGAACTATGTTTGAAAACTGACTTAAAATCCGATTCCCATTGAGTGGTGGTGTTGAAAATATCAATGCTAGTGAATTTTTAAATATCGAAGAGTTGTCTCCCTTTGTCTGCTAAGAAAAGGTACGTTCACTTTATTTACTTAACAATTAACTAAATTAACCTAATAAAGGTTATAATTAAACCAACACAAAATGCATTGCTGGATTACCAAAAATAACAGGGACGTGCCCAGTGTGAAGAAAACAAAGTTTCCAGTCATGGTTATGGTCTTTGATGTGGTTTCAAGTGAGGGTCACATCATGCCACCTTACATTTTTGAAGTCGGCTTGAAAATCAACACCAAAATGTACCTGGATGTGCCAAAGAGTGGCTACAAGTCCAAAGTGACCCAGGCTTGGCTTCAAAAGGATTGCTGCGACTTTGTACCCTTCTTTCATTGGATTCCTCTCCTCCCCCCGACGTAAATCTGCCAGACTACTTTGTTTGGCCATGCATTGAGAACATCACCAACATGACCTCCCACAACACCAAAGCAAGCATGATCGTTGCCATTCACCAAGTATTCGCCGAGCTCCTGTTTGTAGAAGTCCCAGACCTGTATCAAGACAGTGATTGAGGCTAACATTGACTAGATGTCAGCTCTACTACATAATCCAGTTACCTGAATTGATTTTTTTCAATAAAAGTTTCAAAATAAAGCTGTAGTGTTGTTGTTTTTTAGGGAGACACTTTTACCGTTCCACCCTGTAGTGGCAGGATGAATAGGAATGAGGGATCTGAAAACTGAACAACAGAAAGAGCATTTCCTGAACTAGGACAAAAAGAAGAGCTGAATCAACTAGCGCAGAGGAAACTGGATCCTGGAGAACATTTTCTTTTTTTCCTTTTATTAAGCCATGGTTATAAAACCATTAGCAATAGACAGGGGCTACTAGGTTAATTTGGGAATGCATAAAACTGAGGAACCTCACAATAGTTAACCAATATAAAACTGAGGAACCTCACAATAGTTAACCAATATAAAACTGAGGAACCTCACAATAGTTAACCAATATAAAGCTGAGGAACCTCACAATAGTTAACCAATATAAAGCTGAGGAACCTCACAATAGTTAACCAATATAAAACTGAGGAACCTCACAATAGTTGCCCAATATAAAACTGAGGAACCTCACAATAGTTGCCCAATATAAAACTGAGGAACCTCACAATAGTTAACCAATATAAAACTGAGGAACCTCACAATAGTTAACCAATATAAAATTGTTTTATTCAGTGTAAAATAAAGAATGCTTGTATGCAATTTAAACCCTGATTTGCCCTTCAGGGGCAATGGCACAGTGGATAGAGGCATTGAATCTCTACGGTCCCAGGTGAGCATCGTTTTAGATAGCGGATTCAATCCTGCCCAAAGCAGGCCAGAGTTTTAGTTGGCCAAAACGTGGTGAGACAACCACAACTATGGAAGGCAGTAATTACTGGGGATACCGTTACGAGACTCAGCATTCCTATCCAGTCATGGTTCATCACCTGAAGAAGGCCAGAGGATTAGTTAGCCAAAAAGTGATGAAACAACAAAAACTATGAATATAAGGATAACAGCCTGCAAATAAATAAATAAACAAGCAAAAACTCGTCATTAAGAGTAACTGCTTCATACAATACAACCAATTTTAACATGGAATCCAAGTAAATGATAGTTTTAGTATAGTTTAAGATTGAAGAACATTTCAGCTCACTGTTAAGCATTGTGGGAGCCTTTCCTAGTCTCACACAAAAACACGCATTCACATCTCAAGCTATATTGTCATATACATACGCGCACACAAACATACGTGCGCACGTCCACACACGTACATATATTCACGTTCGCGTACATACACTCATATTCACATGTATACACACACACGCTAACGTACACACATGTACTCACATACGCGCACACCTACGCGCACAAGGGCAACGTCACTTTCCCTTTCAAAGGAAATCCACACATGCGCAAAAGACCACCGGAAACAAATATAAAAGCAAGAGCAATAAGCTGCTTCCTCCTTTTTTGACTTAGCTCTCGAGCTGAGCGGTCGTCGGACCATTCGCCCACCTTTCGGGGCGCCCACACACGTCACGTCCCATGCTACTATGTATGGGGCACGAGCTAACAGACAGTGCGTATACTTTGCACGTTTTCTATCTCCATGGCCTGGATTGACTTTTTCTCATTTTCTCTCTCTCTCTATACTACAATAGACTTTCCTTCTTACCAGCTATCAGCGAGAGACGCACACCAAACTGGATTGACTTTCTCTCTCTATGACAATAGACTTTCTTTCTCACCAGTAAACAGCGAGAGACGAACGCGGACATGAACACGTGTTGTACCCTTTTCTTTCATGTGTTTCTTCACGAAATAAATTCTAGTTCGTTTAATTCAAGTAAACGCGTTGTTCATTCCTTCCTCAAAGCAATTCATTTTTCCTATTTTGTACGACTAGGGGATATGTATAATAATTCCACCAGTCCGCTACAGAATTGTGACCTAGAAAAATGAACAACACCTATAGTCTCCATCGAAAATAGAGAAGGGGGCGGGTTACTACATAACGAGGAATGGATAAAAAAGTAAAAACTACTTTTATTATAGATTCCTTGGATGCAACATAAAATACAATAAAGTTTGTTAATTTTTGTCTGTTTCAAAACAAATCACTTCTTTTCTGGATCATTTAATGCTGAAATAGAATAATCTTTTGCAAACTATTCATTTTATACAATTAATTGAATATAAGTTGCTTTTTTTTTTGCTGGGAGTTGCAGGTTCATAACTTTAAAGTGCACCTTGGGTTTACTTTTAGCAACCTTGTAACTCTAGTTTCCCTAGTTCTCACATTCCATAAAAAAAAAACAAAGGATGTTTCCAACAAGGGGGGAAGAACTGCTGTTTTCTTTCTTTTGATTGAGCGGAATATGGAGATTTGAATGCCTCTCATAGTATTCATCCTCATTTAGGAATCAAACTATCCACCTCTGTAACCTTAAGCATGGTGTGAGGTTTGACCTTGGAGGAAAGATAAAAACACACACAAAGTTTTTTTCATCATTAAACTGATAATCCATTTTGTAAACTCGGTAATTATTACTATTGCCAACATAAATTATTTTTAAGAAAAATAAGATGAAAACAATTCATTCTGGTTTATCTACTCATTTGTGATTGAACCGGGGTTTTCTCTTAGCATCAAAACCAACAGAGTATGAATGTAACAGTTGCTTCTGTTCCCTAAAGATTATTTCATTTTTCTTGACCTACCACAAAGCTTAAATACCACCCTGTGCTGTGGCTTAACACACCAAAACTGTAACGATATACCTTGAGTTGAAAGCCATGTTTAGTTTCAGAACAGTTTCCAATGGTTAGATGTTCTATACAAGTCCTGGAGTTGACTAGTTTTCAGTAGACAGTTCTTGAAACCACAGAGCAAAAGATTCTTTCCGTGTTGACACGAAGAAAACACATTCACATTAGACCTCTGCATAATCACACCAGTGTTTGCTCAGAGATGTACTGGTGATCTCTTTTCGCATTATGTTCTGCATTCCTGAACCTGCTGCCTCAAAATTGCGTGAATGAACATGTATCGCTGTCACATTTTCGGCATTCTGTATTGCTCAACTATTGTGATATTCCCAAGCTTTATGCATTCCAGAATTAGCTTAGTAGCCACTGTCTATTGCTAACGGTTTTATGACGATAGCTTAATAAAATAAAAAAATTTTTAAATAAAAATAAAGAGCCATTGTTAAAATGTCTTGTCCCTGTTGACTGAGGTATGTTTTATCTCCTGTGCATTTTCAAGAGATCCACCTTCCTTGGCTTTGCCACGCGTCTTTGAGTGTAGTAAGTTTATTGCTTGCTGTCTGGGGTGCCTTGAATAGGGAATGCCGACAAGGCTGCCTAGGAAATTTTTAAAAGATCAGAGTTCTTCTTTAGGGACGTTGGCTTGATTCACCCCACTTTCCGACCTTGTGTCCCATCTTCTCTTGTAGAGGGAAGGAAGTAAATAATACTTACTCATTTGTGATCTATTTGCGTTCAAAAAAAAAAAAAAAAATCAATAGAAGTTATAAGTTTTTAAATATCGATTCTGAGAAAAGTGGACATTTTGTTTGCGTTACTAACTAAACGGCAATAATGGCACAGGTAAAAATGGCACACGTGAATAAATTGAAAAAAAAAAAATGGTGCAAAGAAAAATCAGAGCTGTGATTCTCACACTTTTTCTTAAGCAGCCCAAATTATGCATGTCAAGACCTGATTTCAACCGAATTCGTTTTTGTTGTATGTGTATTTATATATATTACTGGTTGTTGACTGTGTAAGAGACAAGCATAATAAATAAGCCAAGGGGCAAATTTAGAAAAGGTCAAGGTAAAGGTTAAATATGTCATTCTTGTCCAGAATTCTCCCTACATTAAAAAAACAAAAATAAAGAAAATTCTGTATGATGTAAATACCCATGACAAAATGAAAATATTATACTCCAAAAATTACACAAATTCATCAAGTAGTTTACTTTTTATGAAGAAAATCATTTTTAATCAATTAATGGGAATACGTAGGCATTACAACATAACTCTCAAAAGTTTGAATTATTGTTGAGTTATCTCCCTTTATTTTTTTATTTTTATTTTTTTTAGATTGTTTTCGAAATGACTGGCAAGACAGCCGTTCTCTGATTACTAATAAACATTGATTTTCTTATCTAAATCATTTTGGAGTTTCGTTATGGATACATATATCACACAGATTTTTCTTATATTTTTTATCATTCAGACACTACCATGTTTGAATATATGATCGTGATAGTTTTACTCATTTAGAACTGCTTTAAAGCTTTACCGCGCACTCATTTTGCGACTAAATTTCAAACAATTTTTACAGTTCATAGCTCACCTTCTCAGCTATATTTTGAAAAAAAATCTTTACAAGTTTCATACAGTAAAGCAAAAGTTATAATAAAATTACTGTGTTAAAAAATTCTCAGAATATATGAGGAACATAGCGATGTTTTTTTTTTTTGTTTTTTGATTGGCTGTTGGTTACCATAGCAACCAAATCTGTTACGCTACTTCAAATCGGCTGGGAATGGCAGAGATGGCGACGTGACAAGATATAAAAAAAAAACTGTCGCTAATAATTCACCACTGTCCCTCAGCTCGGCTATACTGTCGCTGATAATTCACAGGTAATAAGTGAAACAGAGAGAAAATATTATTTCAAAGCAAAGCCTGGAAAAATCATGGATTACATAGAAAGCATGAAAACTAACTTGGTTAAAATTAAACATGGAAAAGTAAAAGAACTAGTTGTTAAAACTGGAAAAGAAAAGGACAAGATATTCTAGTAAAAAATATAATAAATTTATAACTTAAAATATTGCAGTATTAATTAAGAATTGATTATATAATGTTAAATTGAATTTTTAAATAAAATTCTTAATGCTGCAATATTTTAAGTTATGAATTTATTATATTTTTTACTAGAATATCTTGTGCTTTTTCTTTTCCGATTTTAACTAGTCCTTTTAACTTTCCAAGTTTAATCTTAACAATATTACTTTTCATGCTGGCATTTTTTCTATTTTCATTTATATATATATATATATATATATATATATATATATATATATATATATATATAATACTAAAACTCTGTCGTTCTTGGTTGTTTGCTTGTACAATATCCTCCTCCTACTTCAACTACTACGCCTTCTCTTCTTGCTACTACTATTACTTCTCCTCTTTACAACTACTACTACGCTTCCTCTTACTACTACGCCTCCTCTTCATTATTCTACTATTACTACTACTCTAAACAGAATGACTCGTAGAAATCTTTTTTTTTTTTTCATTTTAATATACTTTCATAGAAATGTTTCTGTTATGTCACAAAAAAAAACTATTTTCTTTACGTCACAAGTGTCATGCTCTTACATTAATTCCATAGCTAATATAACATACTGACCCCTTAGGGGATGTTTTGCAACTATTCTATATTACACCTATACTGTCGCAATTTTCTCACAAATAAATCAACTTTGACCTGTTGACAACATATTTTTTTATTTACTGTGTACGTTTTCAGCGGCCTAATTTTTTTTTTTTTTTTTGCGTTTTAAATTATCCAAATAAACAATTGTTAATACTTTCTGCATTTTTTTTTATATCGTTCATTTCCGTATTACGTTTAAGTTTTTTAACGCAATTTTCTTACAAATAAATCTATTTTACGATGTATTGTTTTACTGTGTACGTTTTCAGTGACCCAATTTTTTTATTTTTATTTTTTTCCACGTTTAAATTAGATATTTCAAAATTTGAATTTAACTTTAAGTATTATGGTATCTGTTCAGTGCACATTTACCTATAAGTATGGCAAATCACTTATAATTCAATGGCTGTAAGTTTGGGGGTTTTTTTTTTCAAGATTAAACAATTATAAACAGAACGACTCATAGAAATCTATCTATATTCTTTTTTTCATTTTAATATACTTTCATAGAAATGGTTTTGTTATGTCACAAAATCTATTTTCTTTACGTCACAAGTTTTACGCTCATACATGAATTCCATAGCTAATATAACATACTGATCCAACGGGTCACGGGTAGTCTAGTATATATATATATATATATATATATATATATATATATATATATATATATATATAGGTGAATTCTGGACCAGATTCATTTTTCTTTTTACTTTTAAATATAGATATAATGTTTTTTTCGATTTAACAAACATTTTAATGTATTTTCCCCTTTATATATTGTATGCTAGATTTTGATAAAACCTCATTGTGAGATTTTTTTAACACAGGAGTCATCACTTATCAAGGCCCAGAGGCCACTCGAGGATAAGGGTAAATAAAGTGTATAGTGGTCAATGGGACCATGTTAGTAGTGGAAATTTGGTAAATTGGATTACTTAAGGGGAATGGCTCACTCATCAAGAACTTGTTTACGTTGGACTTGAAGACAACCATATTATAGCCATCTGGAAAGCAGGCAAATGGAAGAGAGTTCCACGGGTGTTCAGTTCTAAGAAAGAAGCTTTTTTCATGGAATCTATGTTTAAGTTTGGGCACAGATAAAGAGTGGGGGAAATTATTGATAGTGGTTTCAGATAGCCGAGTGTTTCTTGTGAAAGTTTGGCGAGGGGGGACCATATTTTCCCCAAGTACCATTTTTATTATTTAAAAAAAAATTTTTTTTTTACTTAGGAGTTACCACTTATCAAGGCCCGAAGGTCACTTGAGGATAAAAGGAATGTATGTAAGTGGTAGTTAATGATGTAAATTGGGTAGAATTTGATTATGGGGACAGCTCAACAAAATTTAAAGTCCATCACGTTGTCTTCAACCGGGAAGCAGGCCAGCAGAACAGTGTTCCACAGGCAGGCAGTTCTGGGGAAAAAGCTTTGTTCATGGAATCTACATTCAGATTTTGGCACAGATAGAAAGTGAGGGAAATTGTTGATTGTGGTTGTAGCTAGTCAAGTGTTTTGTGAAAGTTTAGCAAGGGGAAACCATAGATCAGAGTACAGTCGAGTACACCATGAAAATAACGATAGAGCAGAGACACACTTGCAATGTCTCTTCTGTGGGAAAGCAGTTTTAACTTCATCAAGGTTGGATAGGGCACGCCAAGCTGCTCCTGCCCATATGTGGCCACAGTACTCCATTTAAGGGAATACCTGGCTCTTATACTGATAGAGGATTGCATCGGCAGTGAAATACGTACTGGAGCAGTAGAGTGATCCAACCATTTTTCCAGCAATCTTGGCAACAGATTTGATGTATGTGTTCCATTTCAGATCCGGTATGAAAGCCAATCCCAGAAGCTTCCCTAAGATGAGAGCCATTCATTTCAATTGGGGTGTGATGGGGGTTCAGAGCGATTATAATGAAAGAAGAGAAGCTTGATTTTTGATGCATTAAAATTAACCAGCTATCTTTTTCCCCATTGCACCACATTCTCAAGATCAGAAGAGAGAGAAACAGAAAGATCTTGGTCCTTGCAGTCCATTGAAGTGTTGCCATAGATTGTGGTATCATCTGCATGTCTGTGAATCATCAAAGAATGTGACTTTGGGAGATCAGGAAGTGAGTTGGGCCTAGGATGAAACCTTTAGGGACGCCAGCGGTAATACTATGAGATTCTGATTTCTTCCCATCAACGACTACTCTTATAAGCCTATCAGAGAGAAAGGATTTAATAATTGAGAGGACATTTGCAGCTATTCCATAGCTAGCGATCTTATGAAGTAGACCTTTATGCTATACCCTATCAAAAGCCTTTGATATATCAAAAAATGAAGTCCTCATCAATTCACAAATCCTGTGTGATAAAGTAATTAGTACATCAGTTGCAGATCTAGCAGAATGGAAACCATATTGCAAGTCACTGAGCAGGTTATTTTTGCTGAGGTGGTTGACCACTTCTATTTATCACAGATTCCAGCAACTTACTCATGATTTACAGAAGACCGATTTGTCCATACTGAGAAGGAAATAACCTATTTACAAAATTTTTAAATATGGGGCTGACTGATTACGTTTTCCAGGGTGTTGGGACACATTTCTCCTTAAGGCAACATTTAAACAGCTTCATAAGAATGGGAGCTAGTTCCAGTTGAAGCTTTTTGAGCACTATGTCTGGAATACTGTCAGGGCCAGTTGCTTTACTTCAGTGGTTCTCAACCTTTTTTTACTCATGGACCCTTTTTCTCTTCTTTTTATCTTAGTGAACCCTTTCATAACTATTGATTATAAGACAATCTTCTATTTTACACTCATAAATTTTGAGGTTTTAATAATCAAAGAAATATTATATAATTAAGCTTTATTTTTAAATGAAAACTAATTTAATGCAAATAAAGTATTGTACAACAACTATAATAATTATGATAATAATAAGTTTTGTAATGTTTTGCATGTGGACCCCCAGAAATATTCCATGGGCCCCTAGGGTCTATGTGGACCCCGATTGAGAACCCTTGCTTTACTTGAATCAATAGTTATCCACTTGTGCTATTTTTACCTAAATTCAGTTTGAATATCAGATGTTTTCACAGATATCAAAATGCTAGATTTTTATAAAAACTCGTTGAAAGATTTTAATTTATATTTTCCCAAAGTGCCATTTTTCCTATTTATCCACGTGTGCCATTTTTACTTAAATCCGGTTTGAATATCAGAGTCATCAAAATGCTGCTTTCTACGAATTGATGAAGAATGTTGCATTTCATTTTGATGATGAAATGATCACGAGGATGGCCGAGTCGTCAATTTCGTTTAAGTCTATTTAATTTAAAAATACTTAAACAATCGTCAGTGGAATTGCGAACACATACAGCTGATTATAAAAATATTTGTTGTTTATTTGTGTATAAGTTTTTAATGACAGATTGACAAATCTGACTGCCACGTGACAGGGATGGTGGGTGTAGAATACTGTGTTGTTATTGTCTCGTGTCTCTCACTGTATGTCCCTTTTTATGTGGTCTAGAGTGACGATTTCCAATTAGCCAACATTCCATCGGCACTGTTTCGCAAGTATGTGGTCACTTGCTTTGACGTCATTCCCTGAGCTCTCCTAGATTTGTGTCCGACTATTCTGTTTGTCATCCTTGACCACACAGAGATTCTGCACGTGACACTTGGTCACGTTTCCTGGCCAAATTTATTGTTTAACCTCCTACCGGGGGGTCTCTTATGCATAAAGAATAGAACTAACTAAAGGAATGTATTTGTTTTGTTTTTTTTCATTTTCAAGTTGATGTAAAATTTACTATCAAGTTAATCACCATTTTGATGGACTGAATGTAAACACACTTTACTCCAAAATCACTTTTTTTTTTATATTATTCTCCGCTTACACCTCATGTTAGTTCACTCAAAAATAAAAGAGGGTGGGGTGATTATATGTAAGTTTAGTGCAGAGAATCATTTTCACATGGAAATTTAACATAAAATGATCACCTACTTCCTGTCTAGATAGGACATATGACCATGTTTTTATTTTTGCTTTTTAATCTTGGCCATTTTCTTAAATTGTTGGAAATCAATTGTGTTAAAGTTTATCTTTGTTTTTCTGCTTAAAATATACATTGTAACAAACAAAAAAGACTGCTTTCGTTGGGGGGGGGCGAAATTGACATTTAATACTCTTGTAAACTATAAATTAACTTAACGATTCCATTATATCCACAGCATGCATACCTTTTTTTTATTATTTTAAAAAATTATTTCTTGTATTCCACTCAGACTTAGTGGTAGACTTAATGGAGAGCGTGTCCTTTATGACTTTTAACATTAACATTTTTTATCCATTAACTATTACAATTAAGAATTTGTATAGGGTGTACAGCTCCTGTTTACTCTAATGTATAATTATTTTACAACATGAAAAGTATTTTTTGATACATGTTATCTTTTGCAAAAAAAAAAAAAAAATATGCCTAAGATTTAACACTTCCCAAAAAAATACACATACACACACGCATGCAAAAATTTATTTCTCATAAATAAAAAATATTTGTTTACATGTGCTTTAAAAACGTTACCTATTAAAGAAGTAGATAATCAGTACGAACTAGTCGTCCGGAATTAATTATTTTACATTAAATTTATATGCAAAACTAGCAAGGCACCCAGCATTGCTCAGTTATAAAATATGTTTAATTGTGATATTTTTAATTCATGAAGATTTTGTACATATTATTATAGAGCATATTATCTATTGATTATTATATTGTACCTAATATCTAATAGTGATTTCAAAAGTTAAAACAAAATGACTTGGGTGCCATCAGCTAGAACTGAAACCAAAACATATAGCACTCTAGCCTTAGTTGTTACCATTTGAGCTATCGTCATATAAGAAATAGTTAAAAATGGACTTTAACATATAAATGTATATTTGTGCATGTGTAGAAGAGCACTAAGTCGATTTCTGTCTGTTAAGTTCCATTTTTTTTTTCAATTTTGACCCCTCAGCAGCTATTTTTACCAGCTACAAACCCATAAAAATGCAATCATTTGACCTGCCTCACATTACTCTGTGACCTTGCATCTCAGAGATGCACTTTGAATAAATGGAGACCGACAGACCGATAAAGCTAGTTTTATAAATTAGATTAATCGCCAACCCTATATTAGTTTGTTTTTGTTTTGTATTTTTTATATACTGGTAAGTTTTCTTTAGGCTGTTTACATGTAATCTCCTTTTTTAAAAAAAAAAAAAAAAAAAGTAGAATCTTATTTTTCATTTTGGGTGAACTAGCATATAATGGGTAAAATTTTACCGCTTTTTTATTATTTAGGACTAGCCTGGGTGCCCGGCATTGCCCGGGTGTTTGGAGGTATGTGTTGAGCATTAATAAAAAAATTTAAAAAAAAAAAAAAGTGGTAGCAGGCTCTGCGAAGGAGGAAAAGAATGTGAAAAAAAAAAAAAAAAAATGTGACGTCTTTGCCGTTGAGTCCATCGCCAAACCGGAAGCGGGGAAGGTTTAAATTAAGACTAGTCAATCGAAAAGAGGGGATGAATTTCGAAAATATGTGAAAAAAGAGAACCCTCCTTGTAGAAAAGTGCGCAGTTGAGGGTGAAGGCATTAATATTTTTGGCCAAGTTTTTGATATTTGTCGTCTGAAGGGTTCAGCTTCAAAACGATACTGATCTCAGGAAAATCCGTCGCTTCTGTTGATAGTTTTAGGCAGCCATACATACATACATACATACATACATTTAAACAGACTTTTGCCCTTTATATAATAGATGAGTAATAGTCAGAATTCGTGTTGAGACGATTAATCAGAATCAGGAATAAAAAAAAATAAATAAAATAAAAACTTTTATGTGGGAGGGGAGGTATCGGAAAAATAACTGTTTATTTTCCGATACTAAAAACCAATTCTTTCAATAGGTTTTATTTTGTTTCTTAAAAACAAAATTTTCCTTTGATCATTCTTCTACAAGTGTATTTTTGCATCTGCAAAAATATATGCACATATTAGATGGATTGTAAGATATGAAAATTTATATTAAAAAAATGTGTGTGTGTGTGTATATATTTGGAAAGAGAGAGAGAGAGAGAGGGTAGCTTGTGGCACAATGACGTAGCCTCTTTTGAGGGAGCTGGGGCTTCTACATAAATGAACCTTGTGCCTAACTTGATTTGCGCTTGTGCGGTGCAATTGTGTAAAACAGGTATTTGCGATTTTGAAAATGTTCTGAGATGACTCAAGCCGAGAATGACAGTTTGTTTATAATATTGAACCAAGGCAAAACGATACAAGACCTTAGAATTTGAAAGGTCAAACCAGGAGAACTCGTCAATGAGGCATTTGAAAACAAAACAATGTTTAACCTGTATGAATATAAATTCTCTCTTTTTATGTCCCTCTCTCGTTCTCTCTCACTCTCTTTCTTTTTTCTCTCTTTCTTCATTGAAAGAGAGAATTGAAATATGATTGTATTATAAAAACAGTTGAAGCTGGCACCCCATACACAGAGGGCATAGTAGTTTGGTGTACACGCAATGGGTCGACCAAATATGCTTCCTACTTGTTAACTGTTAAATAAATTATATATATTTTTATAAAAATGCATTTGTTCGCTATTTTTGTACAAGTGTTCGATTTAAGCCTGTGGTTCCTCCCATTAATCCGACGAGAGAAAGCTGCCTGTAACGACACAATGAACACACAAGAAGCGACCCATGCCAGACAATTATAGCCGACGACATATCGACCAGTTTTTGTTGATGTTTTCAACATGTGCTTATCGTTAGATATCTTTGGATATCATTTATTCTTCGGAGAGCTGGTTGCATTCCCAAGACGTTCCTCAACTAAGTAACCCTCCTGGGGAAGCGATAGTATCATAAGCTGGCACGATTAATAAAAATTGGGAAATATCGGAACTTTTATAATTTCAGAATTGGTATCAGAAAAAAAATGGTGCCTACTTTTTGATGCCAAAAACGATTCCTTGAATTATTTGATTTGGTTTAAACAAAGTCTTCCACTGCTGGTACTAATGATAAAATAAATATTTATTGATTTTAAATTACCAGTAAAACTAAAATCTTTAGATCATCCCCCACAAATGTGTTTTTATGCTTCAAAAAATATACGCACATTTTTGGATGTGTTTCTACCGTAATCGGGACAAAATATCCATTTTATAATTAAATATCTAGAGATTTATAAAGAATTGGAATCGGGAATTTAGTACAGAATTGGTAATGGTATCAGAATTGGAAAAAAATATTAGAATCGTCCCATCACTAATTTAGAGATTCAAAAAAGAACCAGAAGCGTTAATTGTATTGAAATCAGAGATATTAGAATTGTTTGTCCCATCACTAATCAGAAAATATATGTAAGCAAGAATATAATTGGAGCCTAGTTGACAAAGTGAGACCTATTAGATTGAAAACTCTTCTGTCGATCCTATCCAAGAGGGAGACATTAGTGGTTGATGCACCAGCCCAAATGTGGCAACAATACTCCCTGCATGGGTGAATGGTGGCTTTGTATCGGTACAGGATACTCGCAGGCGAGAATAGTCATCTAGCACGATAGAGGGAACCCACCTTCAACTTATGGATCAGCCAAAGTCTTATTTATACTTGTCTATATCTAATCTGGTTGAAATGTTGTATGGTAGTTACTTTTATCAAAAACTATCAGATCCAAAAATTAAATTCAAAAAAATTTTTTTTTTTTTATTACATTTTTACCCCAAACAAGGCGCATTGCCACTTTGGTGTAGGAGCTACTATCAGGGGCAGCAACTACTGAGGCACTATGTTGGGATTTGGGCAGCAAGATGTCGGTTCACATTGCACTTGAACTTCTGCATGTCAGTACAGTTAGGGAAGCAGGAACCTGGAATGGAATTCCAGAGTCTAGCGGTTCTGAGGAAGAAACTGCTGGAGTAGAAAGATCTTTGTCGAGGGTGTCTACGTTGTGGGGGCACAAGTGTCTGCAGTTTGAAGAATTAAAAATTGAAATTCTGTCATGGTCAATATGAAGGACTTCATTGGCTTTTAAAATGATCTCCAGACGGTAGTGGAATGGGGCCATAAATGGATGGCAACATTTAATGCAAATAAGACTAAGCTGCTCTCCTTTAACAATTACAAAACGCCGCTCTAACCACTGATATCCATGATCAATCACACCCTACCTGAGAATTTGTCCTTTAAACTCCTCGGCTTAATATTCACAAGTAATATGAACTGGAACAAATACATTGAGGACACTGTGTGAAGGCTACTGCAAAGAAGGTGGTTTCCCTCTATCATGCTAGAAAAAAGCTCACACTTGAGAGTATCCTGTACCTCTACAAAGCTGCCATCCGCCCATGCATAGATTATTGTTGCCACATCTGGGCTGGTGAGTCTACCACTAGTCTCTCCCTCTTGGATAGGGTCCAAAAGAGTCTTCAATCTAATATATCCCACTTTGTCAACTAAGCTCCAAACCCCGTTCCATTGCTGCAATGTTGCATCTCTGTGCCTGTTTTACAAATATTTTACTGAAATGTGCTCTGATGAACTTGTTGCACTTGTGCCCCCTCGACATACATAGCCTTGACAAACCTGCTTAGCAACAAAAATCACATCCCTTCACTGTTGAGGTCCCTAAATGCCAAAAAACTTTCTATTCTAATAGTTTCTTCCCTCAAACAGCTAAACCTTGGAATTCTCTTCCTGCTACCTGCATCCTTGACTCTACTGATATGCAGAAGTTTAAATGTAATGTAAACAAATATCTCGTTAATCTTTCCTAGGCATGGCCCCAAATAGTATCCCTTTACATCAAAGTGGCGATATGCCTTGTTAGAGGTGAACATGAGTAAAAAAAAAAAAAAAAAAAATGTAAGATTTCATTAGTCACAATATCACAATATATGCAAAGTAGTGAGTCTCTACATTGATCAGCATTGAAATTATTGTCAATAGTGCGACTATTTTATCACCTTGATCTTTGATAAAGATATTCCAAAATTAAACCAGATCCTAAGTTAGAATGTAACCGCGATTTTAACCATGTTTGGTGATGATTTATCAAATGATGCGGATGCTAGATTGTATAAAAAAACAAAGAAATGGATCTTAACGTATCCAATAACAACAAAGATAGATAAAACAGATATGTTAGCCGTGGTAATTAATGAACAAGAAATACAATTTCTAAATCACTGAACATGTTAAAGATGGTAACGGAAAACCACACTGTCTCCATTCACCCGGGACATTCCCAATCACAGATAGGGAAATAAATTTCATGAGACCAATACAATTATGAAAGACGAACATGGGAAGAAGTTGATTTAGTTAGTAGTGATAGAATTAACTGAGAACGTAACCTTCACCTTGATCGAGATAATTTATAAGCAAGAAATAAATAAATAAATAAATAAAACACCTTTTTTTCTCAGTGAATAAATTTATTTCTCTTAGTACTTACTGATCAGATTGTATGAATTTCTAATGAAACATGAGAAGTACGGCATAATCACATTGACATACCGGTTCTCGCAAGATCACCATAGGTTAAAAGATGATGAGCCTGACCAGTCCCAAATGGTTACCCATTTGGGAACGCCAGATATGTGCTCTCCACTTATTCCGGCATTGTTTCCAGTCGACCTGAACTTGTATATACTTACTACTAGAATTAAAACAATGCCAACTCAGGAGAGGTGTGGTTGGAGATTGTGCAACTCTTGCCACAATATGTTTCATGCGCAAGCACCTGTTAGTGTGTATTCATAATCTGACAATACTGAACGGAGCCATATTAGTCTTTTTTGTTGGAGTGCGGGGGGGGGGGATTTATCCGTTTTCATTTAACTTTGAAAACAATAGATTTTTTATGGAAAAAAGAAATACTGATTATTTTCAGACATTTTCTTCATAATTCTGCATCAAATGATTCATTTGTGTTTTGATTAATTTAAACGCGTGTCAAATTGGCACAGTATATATATATATATATATATATATTTTTTTTATACGAACTGTAAATATATTTTATATAATTTTTTTTAATGAAAATAAAAATATCTATTTTTAAAATGACTTCGTCTCAGAATAATGTTTCTTTAATTCCGTTTAAGACTTTTTGAGATGAGGATTGATAATTTGCATTGTTTGGATTATTTGAATTACTATTCTCACACAGTGACCTCCGACCTTCAGATGCATGTTTTCAAACTCTGAAACCTATACAGTATTTAAAACTGAACTACCACGGGGAGGTGGGGCAAGATTGTTCATATTACGTCAGCCATGGTATAACATAATTGTTAATTATTATGCTATTCTTAGATATTATCGCTTGTGATAAGGATTGGATCTTAAATTACAAGAAGACTGAAGGAGTTAGAAAAATCTACACCTATCGATTAAATAAAGTGTCCAGCTCAAAATTCTGTATAGATTCCCGAGTTTGACATAAATATCCCCAAGTTAAAACAAATGCATCATGGTCAGAGGTTACATCAATTGAAAATTTATGAAAATAATAACCAAGAGTAATAGTACGAATAATTCAAATGTTTTCTTCATGTCTGGAAATATGTGGTAGTTGAGTGTGTGTTATCATGCTATATTTTTTTTTTAGCTGTTTACATAACCGGAAGTGCTGAAAATATATTTGGTCCATTTTAATTTTTTTTTTAAATGATTCCATTCACAAATTTGCTCAAAGTTATTTGTTTGAATATAGAATGTTTTATCTCTTCTTTGTTGGAATGTAAAATGCTTTAATTTGGTCATTATAATTATGATATGAATCAAAAATGAATTCCTTGCATTAATCGTTCACATATGTGAGAACATATGTGAACGATTAATACAAGGAATTCATTTTTGATGCAAGGAATTCATTCATTTTTTAATGCAAGGAATTCATGCAAGGAATTTATTCATTTTTTTCCCTCTCCATCATGCTGGATATTCTTCCTAGTATGATTGTCTTAATGGCTTCATTTTGTATTCCCCACATACCAACCATGTCAGGGTAACCATCTTGGATTTCATTCTTCATGATGATGAAGCTCGGTGAGGATAGATTAGAGACCACAAACAATGTTGTAATATTAATTGAGTGACTCGATTCCATTCCTGAGCAATCACCGACCAATATGGTTGTATTACAAGTTCTTAGGACATTTACATTGACCATTTACTTTTCCTAGTTGCCATGAGGAAACACATTACCACATGGTCACTTACCTGCTAACTTTGCATGTACTAACTGAATAAACTTAAATGAGCAACTATTTTTAAATCTCTATCACATTACACACGGCATAATTGCGTTCATACAGGTTCTGGTTAGATTTGCATCTGGGGATTTCTACCGTGTAGGGGTGGGATTTTGCTTACCACTAACAAAAGACCACTTAATTTTTACCTTCCACCCACAAATGTCCACCCTATCCATACGATTTCTCTAACTCTATCTTTGCCTAAAACTAAACACAATTACGCAATTGTATGAACAAAGTTTGTTTTTTTTTCTTAGAACTGGGCACTTCTGGAACCGTTCACCAGCTGACTACAACATGTTCATCTTCAAGTCCAATGTAAACAAATTCTTGTCGAGCGTCACGTTAAATTCTACCCAATTTTCACTACTACTGATTAGTAAGCCGTTGTCTCACTGACCACTATACACTCATTAATATTTATCCTTGAGTGGTCTTGTGGCCTTGATAAATAGTGACTTATCCTTGAGTGGTCTTGTGGCCTTGATAAATAGTGACTTATCCTTGAGTGGTCTTGTGGCCTTGATAAATAGTGACTCCCTTGTAAAAAATTTGAACCGGTGCACATTGTGCTTTTACTGTAGAAATGTTTTTGAAGAATGATGAATCTGTAACTGTTACACAAGAGTTTTCCGAGTTCATTACAAGTTAGGACGGCATGATGCTGTTCAAGATAGAAAATCAATACAGCTACAGGTTCGGCAAGCCATCTGGAAGGCCACAAAGCATTCGAATCCAGAAAGTATTCGCACTGCGAGACTTTCTTTTACTCGGTCTCCTACACGTTCAGCATAATTGCGTTTATACAAGTTCTTGCTAGATTAGCATCTGGGGATTTCTACTAATTACAAATTTCAGAACTACAGGTTCAGCACTTAAAAGAAAGCCACCTTGAAGGCCTCGAAATGCTCAAACGCCAGATAGTATTTGAGACTTTCTGTTACGCAGTCTTCAACACGTTCAGCTCGCAAACATGCTTTGGCCTTGGGATTGTCTGATCAAACAGTCAGAAGAATTTTACACACTGATATGGAGTTTCATCCATACAAATTAATGATTGCTCAGAAACTGCACAAGCACAATAGAGAAGATTGCATGTCAAAATGTGGGAGATATTTCTACCACACTTTGTATATGTGCAGTCTAAGTCATAAGGGTAACTAATTTGTATATCATTTTACAAACAGGCATTTTATCAATTCAATATTCTTTGTATTATTATTCATCGGACTACTTTTATCATCTTGAGTGTTATTTTCACACTGTTTCGGTCAATGTAACCTTCGACCTTCTTCTCGTATCTTGTCGAACTCTGAAATGTTTCTGTCAAACTCAGGAATTTGGACAGAATTTCGAGCGAAACCCTTTATTTACGTCATTTGGATAGCGTGCTCTTGTTCCGTCAGCCATAACTGGATAGAGGTCTTAAGTAATTCGCAAATGTATTTTTTTTCGGTTGCCCACACTGAGGATTGAATTGATTTTCCCCAGTACACTAACCACTGTGCCACAGGTCCTTGCAGACAATTTTAGTATGAATTTTAGGAGCCTTAAACCTACTTTTTATTTCTAGTTGTAAATATCACCATTTATTACTAATTATTCCTATATATTAATGTATATCTATCTCTTTACTTATTACTTGTATATATTAATGTTTTTATTTATTACTTGTATATATTATCTATTGTTTATAATTACTGGTTCCCACATGGTTACCCTGTGACGTAAATAAAGGGTTCCGCTCAAAATTCCGTCCAAATTCCCGAGTTCGACAAGATACACCTGAAGAAGATCGGAGGTTACATCGACTGAAACGTTGTGAAAAATCATACTCAAGATGAGAACAGTAGTCTGATGAATAATACAAATACAATAGAATTGAATACAAATAACCAATCTTCATCTCAAAAATCCAGAAACGTAAATATTTTTTTGTAATTTTTTTTTTTATTCGGTGATTGTTTTGATTTTGATATAACAAACAGTTCGGTTTCAAAAATATTGTTTATTTTGTTGAAAAATTTTTATAGCATTTCTGTTAAGATCTGGCACTTTTTTATTTTATTTTATTTATTTTTTTTTGTAAGACAGACTCGATTTACAAGTTTGGGTCAATAATTTTTTTTCTTTTAGTTTAAAGTTAAAAAAAATACAAAAAAAAAAAAAGCTTACCATAGATACACACATACACCATTGTGCTGGTAAAATTGATTTCTTTTTTTTTTTTTTTACAGACATTAAAAATATAAATACAAATGCTACTGTATCCATATGTAATATGGATAAATGCAAAAGTTTTTGTTCCACCCACATTTACAACAAAGTTACGAAACCATCATTTAGTTTAACATGTTGGCATATGTTGGACTACTCCAAATCGTACTATGAATGGAATGTTTACTATTTAAAATTATTGTTTCAAATAACAAACTTAGCAAAGCCAGCTAGTAGCCTATAATTGTTTGTTTCTCCAGCTCTCCTGAATACTAGCCAAGTCAGTTATAGTCAGCTAACATACTTTCTAACTTTCAGCATGACTGCCACCGGAAGCGGTGACAAGGCAAATCAGTTCCTTCGCTTTTTTTTTTTCTCTCACACCTATAACTCTCCTGTATATGTACTCATTTTTTTTTATTACATTTTTCCGGTCGTTCTTTTGTAATTTAATTGAAAAGTTTTTTTCCGTCTTATTTTAATTAAGAATTATTGAAATTAGTTTCATTTTTTTTTAAAGAATTTTTTAAAACACTTTAATATCTTTTAAAACTATTTTGGGAATATTATGTATTGGATACGTTTTTATGATGTTTGAAATGTTGTTGTTTTGATTTCAATACTTTCATAAACACATTTATTATATAAATTTAAATTAAAAAAAAAAACTTATTTAGAATTTAAAAAAAAAACGTATTTTTATCATTTCATAAATTATTTCATATAAAATTTAAAATAAAATAAAAACATTTTTTAATTTTGTTATTAAAAGTGCAAATAAAGACTAATTGCGTTATTTTTATCTTTTTATAATTTTCTTAATTTTTATTGTTTATTTTTCAATAATGTCTTTTTTTATATTTTACTAACCTGGGTGGCCGGCGTTAGTCGGATGTTTGGAGGTGTTTGTTGAGCAAAAAAAAAAAAAAGTGGTAGCAGGCAGGCTTGAACCTGTACCGCGAAGGGGTAAAAAAAACAACAAAAAAAAACGTGACGTCTTGCCGTTTCATCCATCGCCAAACCGGAAGTGGCGAAGGTTTAAATTAAAGCTAGTCAATCGAAAAGAAGGCGATAACTTTCGAAAATATCGGCGTAAAAAGCGACCCCCTCCTTGTAGAAAAGTGAGGTAGAAAGAATTAATGTTTTTAGCCAATTTTCCGATATTTGTCGAGCTTCAAAACGATACCAATCTCGTGAAAATCCATCGCCTCTGTCGAAAGTTTTAGGCAGACATACATACATACATTTAAACAGACAGGTGAGATTTATATTATAGAAGATTTCAATAAATCGCTCCACAATAGAAATATCGAAGAACAATAAAAGTGAAAGAACGGATTTGTTTTGCCACCACTTCCGGTAGCAGGCACACCGGAAGTTAAGAAGTACATTAGCTGATTATAACCACCAAGTCTAATAATATTAAACCAACAGTGACAACAATACACTCTCAATGTTCTTAACCTACTCTTCTCCACTTGTTCCTCTTCACAGTTTTTTCTGTCTGATGGTCAGTTGCTTCTTCCATTTAATCTTTAACACATTTACAGACTCAAATCTTGGTTTCGCTTATGTAAATCCATATTTTACATTTTATAAGCTGTATCTACCAAGAATACATCGAAGTTATTTTAATTTTTAATTATTATTTATTTGAACATTTTTTTAAACTTATACAGGAAAGAAATAAAACTTTAGTTGCAATATAACGTTACCCAACATGTTATAGCCTCAGCCGCAAAGTTGACAAATAGGAAAGAACTTCAACTTGCTTTTTCCCCCCCGATGTAACAACATTTACTTCCCACATTCTCTCACTATGTATGACTTCACCCACGTCTTTAACATGCTCTTGAACATCACCGAGGTCTCTGTGATCATCCTCTCTAACGCACTCTTTTTCCTTTTTATAGTCTTTTTCTTTACAGGTGATGTAATTTTATATGCATTGCGTATGCGTGTCTGTGCTCTATTACAACAAGGAAGACCACTTATTCATATTCCTGAATTAAATATAGGAGTTATTTCCCTTGTTGATTTTAAATTTTTGGTTATAATTTATTATGTTGTCCAGGCAGGGCTACACCATTTGTTGGAGAGAGACGGACTCAACATAATTTTGCTATTGGCATTAGCTTCCCTGAGATTCTTTCTTGAATCAGGTGTTTACAGGGAAGACCACATGAAGGTTGCCAACTGTTATATCTAATGATGCACATTATCAGGTTAATACCAACTAAAATATGAGCAAAGAATAGAGTGGAACATTTAACAGATTTATTCAACTTACAGATTAAATGGTAATGTAGAAGCCATTGGCTGTCCGACGATTAAAGTCTGTGATGCAAGGCTCATTTTGTTTACCTCCCAAACTGTCATAGCAGATCTCTTGCAATATTTTAAACCCAAAGTAACTAATTTTTTTCAATTTCAAATGAGTTGACCCCTTTCCTTGCCAGTTTTTAATTTTAGGTGATCATCTCTAATGTTTCATCTGGGCTGGTTTAAGTGATGGGTTTAAAAATGAATTCTAACAAAGAATGTTTTTATATTGCCAATAACACGGTATGACAATAATAAATGAAAATTGGATACTCAGATAAATAACTATTATGATATTCTTCGATTTTAAACTGAGGAAATAACAAATGGTGGACAACTTCTATTTAGATAGGAACCTTGAGTTTATTTTCTGCAGCCTCATAACTCTTGCTCCCCTTATTTTGTCTCTCAGTCCTCACATGTCATGAGTGATGTTTTTGACAAAGGAGGAAGAATTGCTGTTTTCTGGGTGAGAATTTATTTATCCAATACTTGTTGTTGTTTAGTTTTTTTATCTTGTCATATTTTTGTTTAGGTGCTTACATCAAGTGGCTTCTTGTCTTGTCTGGAGAGATTTCCATATAAAAAATAAATCAAGATTATATATATATATATATATATATATATATTATATATACACACACATATACATATATATATATATATATATATATATATATATATATATACACACACAGACTAGTAGTGAGATCCGACGTTGCCCGGGAATAAATGACAATCAACAAATGTTTCACACTCACATATTTTTATGGTCATCGAAATCAGTAAAATCGCCCATTTTTCAATTAAATCGATTGATTGCCTGCTCTAGTTGGGGACTCACATGGTGAACTGGGATGAAGCTTCACATGCCTCCCCGCAATGACTTAGTCAACAATACATTTTACACGTTATTCAACATTGCACTGTAAAGAACCTACTATGGATTTTATAAAATTATTTTATATATAATGGATTGAATTAAAGTTTAAAATGCAAAAGTCATGTGTCATGCTTCAATTGTGCTCTAAACAGAAACATTAATTTTGAACGCACCTCTGTCATATCAAAGAACCTACTGCTGATTTTACATGCCTAGCCTTACTGCTTGTGCGGTGAAAATGGCTTGAATTTAAGTTCACAATGGAAAAGTCAAGCGCTTTAAATAGAAACATTTATTTTAAATGCGCCCATTATATCAAAGAACTTAATTTTATATGTCTGGCCTTTCGGATTGTGTAGTTATAAAACTTCTCAAATGCGCTTGTGATGTTAGGCTGTGTAAGGTGTTAACTTTGATCAAAATCGCCTGTTTCTTCTTTCAATTGATTACTTTGATTATCAATACTTATCAAAGCCATTCTGATAAAAAAAAAACTATTTAAGAACACGGCTAGACACAAAGTACCTTTGTGTGAAATTTCATACAAATCAGCCCAGCTATTTTTGAGTCCACAGGGAACGAACTCGCACAAAGTTCCTTTTGTATAATAGTATATATATATATACACACACACACACACACACACACACACACACAAGACAATTTAAAATGAATTACCCCCTCAGTTTATCATTTTTATTTTTAAATGATTTGATAATGTTCCACATTAACAGTCGCCTAAGTATAAATCGGCTAAGTATATTTTAAAAAATAAACTAACAAATAATGATATGATATTGCCAATAACATAATACAACAATAACAAATGAAAATTAAAGAAGCAGTTTGATTTGTCGACTTAAATGCTATTTGGGTTTGACTTAAAAAATATTTATATCTAATATTATATCTATCTCTCTCTCATATATATATATATATATATATATATATATATATATATATATATATATATATATAGAGAGAGAGAGAGAGAGAGAGAGAGAGAGAGAGCCTGAAGAGTCCTAGAGTGGATGAAACGCGGAATATTCAGTGTAGCTTAATCGCCATATATATATATATATATAGCTGTACACCTGTTGTCACTGTTGGTTAATTAAAATTAGATTAAACTATATTTTAGCAGGGATGAAATATTTTACATTATCTGAGCCATTCATAATTATAAAAGTTTCATTTTTTATAAATAAATGCTGGTTGGGACCAAACAGCAGGATTAAAAAAAAGAAAGCCCCTTTTTTTTTAAGTCAATATCTTTTTATAACACAAACTGCTAAATTTTTGCAGAGTTTTTTTCTCTTCCACTGTCTTGTTCATAATAGAATGCTGACAATAATAAATAAGAAAAGTGATGTGGAAATAGTGGAACGATGAATTTTGTGTGATGCGTTTGGATTTGAAACCTGCTTTTCCGTCGTCATCTGCGGAACAAAAGGTGAAGGTGGGGTTGTCACGTGAAGGCACTGCGTAATTATCACTTGTTTGGACATAAAGTTTGGATTCACACATATGTAATACAAAGATGAGGGCTGCAAACTGTCAACAGTTATTTCTCTTCTGTACGTCGGGAAATAACTCGCCTGTGTCCGAAAGGGACAACTAGAACTGTTTACACAAACACCGGTCAGAGACCAGTAGAGCTGTGACCCTTTCTGATACGGCCACTTCACTGTTACTGATGATATTGTAGCGCTAACGACAGTCAGATTAAGGGATATAAAAATGGGAGATTTTTGGTTGTTGAATGTAAAGCCTGAAAACGTTTCAAGTGGGTTACCGTGCAGATAGAGTTTCTCCAAAGAAGTTGTGCCGCGAAAATGGTGGGCCTCTAAACGTCTGAGATTATTAAAAGACAGATTCACGATACGCAAGTTTCTCAGCGTCTCAAAGACATTTTCACGTATCAAAGAAATCCTGTTATGGGACACGTCCAACTCGCGGAGGAGCGACATGCGTCGAAACATTCCAGCATGCAATTCAAGTAAGTGATTTTTATATAGATAGAGATAACGGACAGTGTCACGGAAGTTAGAGAAGGCGTCCGTGCTTATGCTCGTGATGTAGTTTTGACTAAAGTCTGCGTATGTGATGGAGTTTGCGCCCAACAGAATGTCGCGGGGAAGGAAGTTGAATTTATTGTTCTGCAGATGAATTTCCTGCAAACTGTTCAAACCTTGGAATACGTCAATCTTGAAGTCTGACAGTAAGTTACCATCAAGAAAAAGTTTTTGTAGCTGATGCATTTTGGAAAAACAGTTGGATTCAATAAGAAAAATCCGGTTATCTTTAAGTGATAATACTTTAAGAGATGGAGCAACGTCAGAGAAGTATTCAGCGCTCAAATCTGAAATTAAGTTCCAGTCTAAAAAAAGCTCGGTTAGAGAAGATAGTCCAGAAAACGTATATGCAGTCAAGCGGTCAATTTGGTTGCTGTTTAACTGCAAGACATTAAGTTGTCTTAGATCTGTGAAACTGTTGTCCGATACGTCTTGGATTGCGTTTGATGAAGCATCAAATACTTTCAGTGCCATCAGGCCACTAAAACTGTTCCGATGCACTTTTGCAATATTGTTCTTGTGCAGGTAAAGTTTCTTCAGATTCTGCAGACCCGTAAATGTATCATTACTAATATTTTGGATATAATTGCATTCAAGATGAAGTTCTTCAAGTTCAGTCAAGCGACTGAGCAGATTAGTTCTTATCTGTGATAGAAGATTAGCCTGAAGGTTGAGTTTATTGAGGGTGGTCAGATTATAAAACACCCTTGGATTTAAATCTCGAATTTGGTTGGCTGCCAAATTTAGGTGGTGAATCTTGGTGAAATGGTCAAAGACTTTTATTGGGATGTTGTCTAATTTGTTCTGACTGAGGTCAATGAAACGGGCATTAGCTGGAATCTCCTTCGTCATGCGTTGCAGCATGAAGGGGGTGATTCCGCGGCCATCGCAATAGATGTATTGGTCATTGACACATTGGCAAAGGAATGGACAAGCGTTGGTGAGCAAACAAGACCAGGAAGAGAAGCAGATGACAAAGAGTAAAACTGTCCATGCATGGTCACGCTTCCAATTCGATATATTCATCATCTTCTTCCATTTCACCTGAAATTAAAAAAAAAAAAAAAAAAAAATGAGACAGATATTAAAAACAAATATTTCATTTTAAATGTAATCCAAATAATTGTGCACTTTTGTCGCTGCGCTATTTTAAAATAGTTTTTTTTTTTTCAGGTTAAATTCAAGCTTCACAATATCTTTTTTTATTAAATTGTTAGGGAGGACAAAATAGTTACAAAATACCCTCCCCTGCCCATGGCTTTCAAAATAATAACATTATTTCAACATGGTGGCAAAAATGCACAAGTACCATTTTATTATAAAAATAATAAAATAAATATTTATTTTTTTCAAACCTGGAAATCTTTATGTTTCTGAACTTTTGAGATGAGGATTGATAATTCGTATTATTTAGATTATTCAAACTACTGATCTCATCTTGTGCTATTCACAACATTTCTACTAGATTGCAAAGTTAATTTCGTCACACCATTGTTTATATGTTACAGAACGGGTTTCTGTGGCGTAACAGATAAAATACTAAGTAAAACTCAGTTCTAAGTGACACTTCTGGATGTTGAAGGTTCAATTATCTGTGCAGACGATACTAAGAATACAATTGCAAATTACTTAGAACATCTATCTGATCATGGCTGATGGGACAAGAACATGCTGTCATAGTGGATTAAATAAAGGCTTCCATTCAAAATTCTGTAGATTCTCGAATTTAACAAGATACACCTGAAGAAGGTTGAAAGTTGATTCGGTCAAAACATTGTGAGAATAACATTCAGTAGTCCAAATAAAAATTATCAGTCCTTATCCAAAAATAATTTTGAAATCTAAAAACATTATCAAACTGAAAAAAAAATAAATAATAAATAAATAAATAAATAAAATAACATGATCGAAAATGCAAAATGACAAAAGAAATTCTATTCTTTGTTTCAATCATAATCTATATATATTAAAGCTAATTTAATCAACATTTGTTTCCTTAAAGCTTTTTTTTTGCCAATTTTATTTTAATCACCCAAGACACGTTAAAATATCCCTTAATTTGAGGATTTAAGTTATATTGGAAAAAAAATCCATATTATTCTAATTAGTTGATATTTTCAATTTAATCACCGAGTGAACCATTTCTTACTAAGTTTCTGTCTATAACTCTCACCCTCTCTTACTGAATGGTGTTTGACCCAGTTTTTATACAGTATCTATCACTCTCGGTTTTGTATTTCTCATTTGTTCACTAGCAGTCAAAAGTAATAAGACTAGCTATACAACATAAGCTCAGAATTGATCATGATAAAAAATAGAACATATAATCACATAATAGTGTAAAGGGGAGACTAGTGGTTGGAGGGAGGGCGAGGGAGAGAGAAATGGAGGAAGAGAAGGGGAGGAAAGAGGAGAGAGAGAAAGAAAATACTTATCTAGCCTCTTTCCTCCCACTAAAAATAGAAAGCAGTTGTAGTTTCATTCTGGGAAATAATGAAACTACCTACTAACTGCCTTCTACTTTTTAGTGACTGCTAAACAAGCAGTCACTAAAAGTAAAAGGCAGTCTTAGACTTTTGATTGGTTGAACAGAGTCACATGTTAGGAGTAAGAGGTATCTTTTTTCAATAATCAAGATTTAAGGCAGCTGACCAATAGTCTGCTGATGAGAGAAACAATAATACTATTTAATTGCCAATACTGTACATAATAATAATGCTTTTGTAAAAAGAGGATACATCCACACAAAGAACAGGAAAGCCAGAGCAAAATAATGGCGTTTTTTTTTTTAATTTCTTCAACTACTACAGAGATTATTAAGGGGGGGGGACGGATCAAATCTATGCATTGGGTACTGGACAGGGTTCAAAAGAGAGTGGCCAATCTGATAGGTTCCGAACTATCATCTAGGCTTCAACCTCCATCCCATCAACAAAATGTTGCATCCCTCTGCCTGTTCTACAAGTACTTTAATAGTGAATGCTCTGACAAACTACAAGCATTCGTACTCCCTCGACGTGAATACTCCCCGACAAACTCGACAAGCATCTAAATCCCACCCCTTCACAGTAGAGATCCCTAGGTGTAAGAAAGCCTTCTACTCCAATAGTTTCTTTCCCAGAACTTTGGAACTCCCTTTCGGGATTCTGCTTTCCCAACTGACATGCAGAAGTTCAAGTGTAATGTGAATAGACATCTTGCTACTCATCTCCCATCATAATACCCCTGCAACTTATGTCCCCGATAGTAGCCCCCTACTTCAAAGTTGCACTGTGCCTTGTTTGGGGTGAAAATTGAATAAAAAAAAAAAAGAAAAAAAAAGAAAAGAAAACATTAGGACTAGGACAACAGAATATTCTTATTGTTTTGACTCGAGTATATATCCGACACAGACACAGTTAATCAACCGAGAAGCACATCACTATGTAAAAAATATATAAGATATCAAAGGATATATACTTGAGAGTCCAAACAATGAAAATATTCTGTTTTCCTAATTATCATGATCATCACTATGACTACTACAAAAATCAAATGTGTCAAGAATTCAATTGTTACAAGACAAAGAATTCTTGTTCCAGATATTTGCTCGGCTCAAACGAATTATTTACCGTTACATAGAAGTTATTTTTCGTGACAAAAAAAATATGTGCTTTCATCATAAGAGCATGTATGAATCTGGTTTGACATGGAAATAAACACGGCAAAGGGGTGTATCGGACCAGGATATAATATCCTAGCTCGCCACAAGAAAATGATGAAACGACTCAAATTGAAGGAAACAAAGACTCAATTGATGGATAAGATAAACGTCGTTTATTTGCTGTTGAAAGAATGAACGTTTTAGTTATAACATGTGTTCATGTGCGCGCGTATGTAACCAATGTTCGTTGCACGACTGGTGTTGTAGCAAGAAAAGGAAATGTGTTTTCATCTCAAGTTCGGGTCACTATCGTTTGTTCGCGCGTGGGAAGAGAAATGTGTTGTAGTGAAAATGAGAATGACAGTCCAGCGTGTAGGCAAAGAAGAGGATATGAGAGTTGACATCAGTTAGTAGTCAGCTACGCAAAGGTGTTCTCAGGGACCAGTAGTAGATAAGAGAGAAAGAGTGGGAATGTGTACATACAGTCTGCTAGCTCGTGCCCCATACATAGTTGTAAGTGGGCGTGAGGTACGCGTGTGCCGAAACGGCGGCGGCTAGCGCGCCGACCAGCCACCTAGGAGGCTAGTCTCGAAAAGGAAGAAGCCGGTTGTTGCTCTTTGTTTTATATTTGTTTCCGGTGGTCATTTGCGCATGTGTATATTTCCGTAGAAAGTGGAAGTGACGTCTTCCATGTGTGCGTTCGTGTGCGCGTGTGTGAGTACATATGTGTGCGTTAGCGCGTGTGTATATACACGTGAATGTGAGTGTATGTACGCGAACGTGAATAAATGTACGTGTGTGTGGACGTGGGCGCGTATGTTTGTGTGCGCGTATGTATGTGACAAGCAATATAGCTTGAAATATGAATGTATGTTTTTGTGCGAGACTAGAAAAGGCTCGCACAGGGGAGATAATAATCGAGAAACCAGTAACTTCAGCTCGGGAGAAAATCCACAAAACATAGAAGAATCAAGTAAGGAAAAAAATAAAATCAATGCTGCGACAGCCACTAAAATCTGATCAAGAAATATTAAAACAAGAATCAGCAGTAAAATTGGACGTAGAATCTCTCAAGCATGCATACATGCAAAGATGTCTTTGTGGAATCAGGTGATGCGGTTTCCCGAGCTTTGAAAAACTGCTGGCGAATGCTGGAACCCATATTGAATTCTAAATAAAATTTCATGCCACAAAGATATCTTTGTGGAATAAGGTAATTTTAATTATTTAGACTACTGTTCTCATCTTGAATGTTATTCTCACAATGTTCGGATCGAATTAACCTTCGACCTTCTTCAGGTGTATCTTGTTAAATCCGAGAATCTACAGAATTTTGAATAAGATTTCATGCTACACATTTTATCATATTCATTTCTTGTAAGAATTTGTAGACAATGTGTGACGTCATGGCCACAGATGCAGAAATGGCACTGCGCGTGCGGGACTCGACCAAAAGCAAAGTCCCATACTCATTTGCATAAGCGTGGACCTCAGAGGAAGTGGGGGCACACAAAACATGGTGAATTTCTGAGTGTAGGCGGTTTTGGTTTCTGAGTTAGGCAGATGCCTGCGTGTCAGTCATTTCAGTGTTGACTGCTATTGCAGAAAAAGTAGAGGAGGAGGAGGAGGAAATAGAAAATGGTGAAAGAAAAAATCCAACACGGAATTATGTTTTCTTAATAGATTAAGAGCATCTTCTATAACCTAGAATATAAATCTCACCTGTCTGTTTAAATGTATGCAAAAGTAGAGGAGGAGGAGGAGGAAATAGAAAATGGTGAAAGAAAAAATCCAACACGGAATTATGTTTTCTTAATAGATTAAGAGCATCTTCTATAATCTAGAATATAAATCTCACCTGTCTGTTTAAATGTATGCAAAAGTAGAGGAGGAGGAGGAAATAGAAAATGGTGAAAGAAAAAATCCAACACGGAATTATATTTTCTTAATAGATTAAGAGCATCTTCTATAATCTAGAATATAAATCTCACCTGTCTGTTTAAATGTATGCATGTATGCCTAAAACTTTCAACAGAGGCGACGGATTTTCACGAGATCAGTATTGTTTGGAAGCTCGCCCCTTTGGATGACAAATATCGAAAAATTGGCCAAAATCATTAATTCCTTCACCCTCAACTGGGCACTTTTCTACAAGGAGGGATCGCTTTTTTTGCCGATATTTTCGAAAGTCATCCCCTCTTTTCGGTTGACTAGCCTTAATTTAAACCTCCGCCACTTCCAGTTTTGCGATGGACGCAACGGCAAAGACGTCACGTTTCTTTTCCTCCTTCACGGTTCGGGTTCATGTCTGCATGCCTATTACCATTTTTTTGTTTTTTGTTCAACACACACCTCTAAACACCCAGGCAACGCTGGGCACTCAGACTAGTTTAATAATAAGGAGCTACTTTTCAATCACTGCATAAAATAACCCACTTTCAAACATCAATACTCACATGTAAGAAGAATAAAGTATATAAAACTAGCAAGGAGATCCTACATTGCCTGGGGTTGAATGAGGATCAACGAATGTTCCACACTTCCAATACTTAAATTGTCATCAAAATCGGTAAAATCGTCAATTTTTCAATTTAAATCGATTGATTGCCTGCTCTAGTCATGAACCCACCATGGTGCACTGTGAAGATGTCTTAGTCCACAATACTTTATAGTCTATATTGCACTGTAGAGAACCTATTGTTGATTTTATACAACCATTTTTATATAATGGCTTGAATTAAAGTTTAAAATGTAAAAGTTAGGTATCATACTTCAATTGTGCTCTAAATCCTCGAGTGGCCTTTCCAGATAGCCTGAAAAGCTGTTGACAAATGCTGGAACCATATTGAATTCTAAATAAATTTTATGCTACACATTTTTATTTTTCTATTAGATTGAGAGGATTTTAAAAAATGGGTTACTTTTGGATCATCTTGTATAAATAAACTCACTTTCAGAAATCAACACGGACACATACAAACTCGCTCTTAGACGATATATGTGCATACACACAAATTCACTCCCAGATAAGCACACACACAAATTCACTCTCAAAAACACACACACACAGAAACCTAGTCTCGGACAAAACACACAAATCCACTCTCAGACAATGTATGCACACACAAATTCACTCAGACAAAACCACACACACACAAACCCACCTTCAGACAAAGCACGCACACACATTCACTCTCAAACAAAGCATACACAAACACACACACACACACAAACCCACTCTCAGACAAAGCACGCACAGAAATCCACTCTCAGACAAAGCACACACACACAAACTCATTCTTATACAAAACACAAACAGTCTCAGACAAAATATAAACACACGCTCTAACAAAGCACATACACACCAAACCCAGTCATAGACAATGCACTCACACAAATCGACTCTCAGACAACAACACACATGCATATAAACTAACCCCTAGACAACACACACATCCATAAAAACTCACCTCTCAGACAAACCACACTCAGACTCTCTCAAACAGCACACACACACAAACCCTTTATCAGACAAAGCACCCAAACACAAACTCATATACATACACAAAAAACTCACCAACAAAGCACACACACAAATTCCCTCTCAGGCAAAGCACACACATACAAATTCCCTCTCAGGCAAAGCACACACAGTAATTTCTTCACTGTAAGCCAACGAAAAGGTGTAAAAAATTTGTTTAATAAAACAAAAACTAATCTGGTCCTTTCAACAACAAAGGAAACCTATAAATCCCAAACATTTAAAATATGACAAGAATATTTAAATTAATCTCTCGCTAGGAAAATCTTTTAGTAAGAAAATAAACAAAGTTGAAAAAAAAAAAATGAAAAGAAAAATTTAAATATTTAGACTTAAATCAGGTGTTTTAGCTGTGGTTAGGATTCAGTTTTCTTCCAACACAGAAATCTTTTGTTTGTTAAAAAGAACAATCGAATCTCCTAAACAGATAATCACTAAGTAGGAACCCATTTCCACAAGGAGACTTGAATACAAATATAGACAAGGAATATATCGCTTGATCCAAGAGAGTAAGTTTGTATTCAGTTTGACTCGAAAGGACATCATATACTTATGCAAATGTGGTGGGTCCGGTTTTATGCTGATTAGACAAATTGGTTCAAATTGAGCCCTACAGGTTTGAGTCGGGAGGGGGTGGGGGATAAAGACTATATTATTTGGTTATGTTATCTATAGAAAATGATATCATGGCAAAAAATATTGCCTTTAAAATATTTTTCACATATTTATCAGGTACAAAAGACAAAGATCTGTATTTAGAATGCCAATGCATTGCACATGAAGTTTGGTGATGATTGTATTGGCATGGTGTAGTGGATTGAATGAAACTAAGAGTTGTTGTTGTTAAAAATGATGATAATAATAATGGTAATAATGATGATAATAATAATGATGATGATGATAATAATATAATAATGATAATATAATGATAATAATCGATCGATCGATGCCTCCGTTCAGTCTGGAAAAACAAAGGATACTCCCTGTAGGGGCAGTTGCGCGTGTAATTGTGAGGCACGGGTCGCGCAATCCCTAACCACACCTCTCCTGAATCGACACTGTTTGGGTCCAGTGGCAAGGAGAAGACCAGGACGACTGGAAACAATGCCGAGATAAGCAGAGAGCATATACAGCACCTTGAAGTTCCAAATGGTCACCCATTTAGTACTGAGCAGGCTCAACATTGCTTAACTTCTGTATGTCAACGTGATTGATTATGCTGTATGTGATGATAATGATGATAATGATAATGATGATAATAATAATGGGAATGAAGAACACTGAAGCTGCATATCAACAAGTTCTACGTCTCTATCACACATCCCCTCCCATTGTCCCATCACCGTTCCTCCCCCCCCTCCCACAAAAAGTGTGATACCAAATAGCCGAGAAGGGTCAAGGAGGATGGAAAGACCGAGGAGAGAACGCTAACCAGACCTCCACTGGCCAAGTGCGAAGAGAACTGGGATCTTGGGGAGGCTTAGTGCCACTCAAATTCCAGTATAGACCAATGGCTGCAGAGAAATCAATGGTGAGCGGCTGTTGCGATAACGCAATTTACAAATGCTATCAAAGGAGGTGGATAGAGCTGGACATCTGGGGAGACTTGCTGTCACTCAGCTTCCAGGGAACACCACAGGTTTCCAATCAGATCTTTGATGACTGGTGTGAAAGCTCCATCTGAGCCAATGATAATGATAATAACAATGATAATAATAAATATTCATCCAAACTCTTGGCCAACTCCCGACTTTAACTAATCTACATCGACTGTTCTTTCTATCTCTTTCTCTCTCAGCTGTCCAAAAAAGAAGACTACCCTATGCTTTTTCTTTCATTTCTTTTCACAGCAGCCATTGTCCTCATATGCAAATTAATGCCATATATATATATTAATAAACTGCCTATAGACAAAAGTTTTTCTTTTCTCTTCCCTTTCTTGATTCCGTCACCCGATACGATAGACAGAGGCACCGTCGTTTGTAGATTCCATGAACAAAGCTTCTTTCTTAGAACTACACGCCTGTGGAATTGTCTTCCGTTTTCCTGCTTTCCGGCTGACTACAATATGGTTGTGTCCAAGTCTAACGTAAATAAGTTCTTGATGAGCCGTTCCATATAAGTTATCAAATTTACCGAATTTTCATTACTAATAATTACTATATTGTCCAATTTCTGCTGTACACTCTTTAACCCTTATCCTTGAGTGGCCTCTTGGCCTTGATAATGTGGTGATGCCTGTGTAAAAAAAAAAAAAAAAATGTCACGTTTTTCATTACTTTTGCAAAGATTATGGGTTTGGCATGCTGGGTTCGAGTTCTATCAGATTTACGGCATCATTTTTACTAGTACTCTTGAGAAAGAGTCTGAACACATCTATCCTCCAGCACAGATGCGCATATGCAATTGCATACGAAATGCAAAAAATGACATCACGAAAAGACGAAAAAAAGTATGTGTTCAACAGTTAGGGGAGCATGTTTTGGAGCACGTTCTAAATGATGTTCGAGAGGACAGGCGTCAGAGAAGACGATCATGGTAGAGATGTGGATAATATCCAAGAGGATAGAGGTGAGAGAGAAGCACAATCACATTTTATTCGAGAAAGTAACCGAAAATTAATATCGTTGTTACAAAAAAAAAAAAAAGTAAAAAAAAAAAGTAAAAAAAAAAAGAAAAAAAAAGAAAGAAAAAAGAAAGGAAAGAAAAAAGAAAGGAAAGAAAAAGAAAAAAAGGAAATAAAAAGAAAAAAAGAAAGGAAAGAAAAAGAAAAAAGAAAAGAAAAAAAAGAAAAAAAAAGAAAAAAAGAAAAAAAAGAAAAAGGAGTGGAGTTATTACTTGTTTTATGTTTCTTTGCGTCACACTCTGCTACAACGCCTTGACTCTACGTGTGTAAACGTATATACTATATTGCACAATTATGAATAAAATAATAGAAAAAAACTTGGCTCCAGCCTTATTTGTGATATTATTTTTGTTTTTACTTTCATTACATGAAAAATAAACTTCTACTTAGTCATGGCTGATGGAACGAGAACAATCTATCTAATATTTTAAAAACAGGAAAAAAGGATCAGCCTTAAATTGTATTGAGGTTCCAGACTGCAAAGATTCCCAAAATTGGAAAACGTGAGCGCTACTTTGGTGGGGGCTAAATTTATAATAAGAGGGAAATCTGGGTGGGCAGTTGGGCAGCGAGATGTTTGTGCACATTACATTTAAATTTATGCATGTTAGTATTGCTGGGGAAACGGAGTAACGAAGGAACTTGAAAAGGAAAACTTCAAAATAATGCTTCTACTTATCCCAGCATCATCTTCAATGATTCTTAATTTTCTGAAAATCGCTCCAGACAAAGCATAAAACCACCTCATGTAAGGAGCTAACAAAAAGCGAAAGGTGATTATCACAAAGAAAGAAGATGCCTATTGGTGTTTGTCTTGCAAAGATCAAGGCTATACGTAGGAGGAAAACAGTCAGAAAGAGATTTCCACAAGCTTTCAGTTCTTGGAAAGAAACTACTGAGATAAGCTTATTTTAATGAAGTATCAAAACAGTGGATTGACACAGACCACTAGACCAATTAGTAAAACGAGCTGGAACAAAGGAGGCAAAGAATAGGTCAAACAATTCTGAAGAATGCATAGTGTGTGTGTGTGTATATATACTAGCAAAAGTACCCGTCATTGATTGGGTTCAAAAACAGCTTACAGAAAATGGACTCTGATTTAAGAAAGTATGATAGGTTATGAAAAGGAAGGGTTGTAAAGAGATAGCTTCGAATTTGGGGGTATCAAAAATATGATGAAAGTAAAAATAAAATAGATAAACCCCATAATTCATTATACCATACCTGTTCACACTGAAACACTTATCACAATATTCTGTGGATCTATATTAAAAAACCTTGTTAAACTTTGTGATCTATTTCCATTCTATTGAGGTCAGGTGCGAACGAACACCCCGTAATTTTATTATACCATATTTCTTCACACTGAAACATAATTATCAAAGTATACTTACGCAGATAGATATGAAAAGTCTTCATTAAAATTTGTGCCTATTTCCATTCTATGGAGGCCAGGCGCAAACGCAGACCCCAAAATTTTATTATACCATCCCTATTTAAGTTAAAACATACTTATCAAAATATTATTATGTACATCTATATCAAAAACACTTGTAAACGTTTTTTTTTTTTTAATTTTTAAATTTTTTATTTCCATACTTTGTGGACCTGGCGCGAATGCAGACTCCACAATTTTAATGAATCATCATTATGCCAGATCAAACACACCCATTCCTGTGTCTCAATACATCTTCTATCATATGTGATCAGTTTTCTATAATGGTCAACCATATAGGAGCCTATTCGTGACCAGGTATTTATTTGCTCCCCCACCGAGCAAATTAGGCACAAGGCCGATTTTTAATGTGAGGAGTGAAGGGGAAATGGGGACCAACTCCCCGGGGAGTAGGGGAGCTGGATAGTGACAATTGGTATGAAGGGTTGCCCCTACACTGACCAAGGTCTTATCTGTGGGGTCGCCCCCACATAGGGCTTTGCTTGCAGTATTTGCCGGAACAGATCTTGGCCCAAAAGCCACAAAGGTGGCCTATTTGTGACCAGACACACACGCAGATGTTCAGCTTATATATATATATATATATATATATATATATATATATATATATATATATATATAGGGTTCATTCAGATTTTCAATGTCCATTTTCAAGGACTTTTCAAGACCTTCTCCAGACAAACTGAAATTTTAAAAACAAAATTTGATATATAAAAAAATGATATAATAAACAAAGAACTAATATTTTAATATTTAGAAAATATTTTAACAGCATTTTTTTCGATTTTGAAATTCACTTCAGTATATGTTAGTAGTTAAGTGATCTACAATACCGGAAATAATGTGATGCAGTTTCAGAATGTATCTATTTTGATTTTATTTTTAATGTATAAAAAATATTTTAATAGCATTTTAATATTTTAAAATTATTTTAATAGCATTTTGATATCTTAAAAATATTTTAATAGCATTTTAATATTTTAAAAATATTTTAATAGCATTTTAATATTTTAAAAATATTTTAATAGCATTTTAATATTTTAAAAATATTTTAATAGCATTTTAATATTTTAAAAATATTTTAATAGCATTTTAATATTTTAAAAATATTTTAATAGCATTTTAATATTTTAAAAATATTTTAATAGCATTTTAATATTTTAAAAATATTTTAATAGCATTTTAATATTTTAAAAATATTTTAATAGCATTTTAATATTTTAAAAATATTTTAATAGCATTTTAATATTTTAAAAATATTTTAATAGCATTTTAATATTTTAAAAATATTTTAATAGCATTTTAATATTTTAAAAATATTTTAATAGCATTTTAATATTTTAAAAATATTTTAATAGCATTTTAATATTTTAAAAATATTTTAATAGCATTTTAATATTTTAAAAATATTTTAATAGCATTTTAATATTTAAAAAATATTTTAATAGCATTTTAATATTTAAAAAATATTTTAATAGCATTTTAATATTTAAAAAATATTTTAATAGCATTATAATATTTTAAAAATATTTTAATAGCATTTTAATATTTTAAAAATATTTTAATAGCATTTTAGTAAATATCTTTAAAATATTTTCATAGTATTATCATTAATATTTTTAAAATAGTTGAATATTATTTATTTCGATTTTATTTTTTAATATTCCAACACGATTTTTTATTTATTTTAAGAATACGATTTTCAAGACATTCTCTATATTTTCGAACCTGTTCATAGTTATAGAAATAAGTTTTTTTCAAGACAAAGCTCAAAATTCAAGGCCTTTTCAAGCCAGTGTGAACCTTGCAACCATGTTCATGTATGTTTTCACTTTTATGACAAAAAAGTTTGATAAAAAATTTTAGGCATCGATTTTGATATCTTGAAATATTTAATAGATTCTATCTTATATGAGAATTTTTTTTACTCATTTAATAAGCGTATATTTTATAAATAATTTGTAACTGACAAATTCTATTCAGCCCATAGATGTGACCATAATAGGTACAGCCACCTCTCTAGATCAGGATGGCTCTGGTAGTAATGGTAATCATGGGATGATTCCACATTTAACCCTAACCCTCCCAAATTGGGCTCTTACCACTGGATGAACTTTAAGGTCACGAAATTGGCATGCACCAATAGTAGTAGAGAACAGCATGTACACGCTTTCACCGGACACCCCTTGAAATCTGAATGCACTCATACAAGAGCTATATAAAAGATTACACTCATCATTCGACAGTGAATTAACAGGTTCCTATTGGAGATTTTCAGTTTTCTCCCACTGCAAGAACTTAGACACAAGGGTTGAAAAGTGGGATTGAGAAATCAGGGTCCCCAAGGAGAAGCATTGACTTTCAAAAAGTGCCTGGGCAGCCACAATGGCATTCCCCGGTAAGGGCGCCTTGGACGATTAGCAATAAACTAACACCTTAAAGAGAGAAGCCAAAGCCTGGGAGAGTGGGCCTCCTAGAACTGTATAGGAATAGTATTACAGCACAATTAACAGGGACCAGGTAATTACAAGAAAGATCTAATCTTTGTTCATTTTGTGAGTTGAGGATAAAAGTCCCAAATGGATCATATTGGTATTACTGCTAGAGTCCAGGTTGAGTGGTAACCATTGTTGCTATTGGATTTATGCAAGTGAGCGTTCTGGTCAAGAGTCTTCTTGCTTTCATTGACATATAATAGCCATAAATGTCTGTATAGTGTTATGTGTGAACACGATTAAGTGCTGATAAAGTTAGTTAAAAAGCATGAAGACAAAGATTCCTTCCTTTCCTTGATTAGATTTTATTTGATCAGTGAAAAAGGAGTCATTCATACGCCCACACTCTTTAAACGTTAGTAGAAACGACACAGACGAACAGACCCATCCATGCCCCTTGTCACATCACATATATCTTTATCCCCTTACCCTCTCCACATCTTTTTTCCTTCCTAAAGATAAAGAGAGGAAGAGAGGGGAAAGTAATTTGAAATAGAGTTAGACTACATGGAGGCAGAAAATATTAAAAAAAGCATTCAGAGTCCAAACGCCATCAGATGCAAACACAGAATAACAGAATCCAGAAAAATTGTTAAATGCGCAACATGCCTTAATGGAGATAACTGCACGAGATAAAGGGCAGGTATGCCTACATATATTTCTCAAAGTAGCAGAAACGGGTAGACACCCCGAAAAAAAAAAAAAAAAAAAAAAAAAAATGCTTACCACAAATCGAGGAATGGAAGTGTTACTACGAATCTAAAAGAACTATCAAAATTTCAGGAAGCTTGGAATTGGGCGATGATTTCTTTTGAATATTGTTTCCATTGGATCTTCCATTTTATTCGGATTATACCTTTCCTAAGAGATAAGCATTCTGTGATTATTACCCCACCCTTTTTTATCCGGATCCTGTCCACTCCCATGAATAACCAAATTAAAATCTTCAGTCATTTGTTTTCGGTTGATCATATCATATTTTATATAATATAAAGAAAAGAAAAAGAGAGAAAAGAAAGTCATTGGTTAACCTGCTGCTTTCCTTCATTCACCCAGTTTTGTTTTGACCCATTGGGACATTGCATTCTATGTTTTTGTTTTATGACCATTAAATTTCATTGCATAATAAAATATTTGATGTATATATAAATACATATCTATAATGTTGTTGTTATGTCCGGTCATTTCTTCTTGTCTTATTGAATTGTGTTTTGGGTTATTTCATGACGGTACTGATCCAAAAACCTTGAATTACCTTGCCATTTGGGCCATAACACTCCACGACCGGCATATTACATTTTTATCTTTTCTTAACATGATAGTATTCGGGAATAAATTCGAATTTGGAATCCTCGACTAGGGCGTATCGTAACAAAAGGTATTAGTGATGGGACGATTCCAATATTTTTCTCAATTCCCACATAATTACAGATTCTGGTTCTAAATTCTTGATTCCAATAAAATTAATTATTCTAATTCTAGTTCTTTTAAATTTCTAAATATTTGGTTATGAAGTGGGTTTTTTTTGCGGGTTTGTTTTACGGATTATTATAAAACATAAAATTACGTGCATTTATGCATATATTTTCTTAAAAGTAAAAATTTCCTGAGGGTGGAGGTAGATTACACAAATAGATTCTTTTCTTTTCCAATGTTTTCCTCATAATTGATTGAAAGTAGGGATTTGACAAATTCATTGTCAAATTTTCATCTGTGCCATTTTTCATGTGCCATTTTTTCTATTTGGTCATGCTTGCTTTTACCTGTGCCATTTTTATTTGTGCCACTTTTACTGCGCCAGTTGTTCTGGTTCCATTTTTAATTCAAGTAGTTATTATAATCTATAGATTTTAATTTTACTGCCGATGCCTCCATTGTCTTGAAAGACAAAGGATATCCCTTGTAGGGGCAGCTGCGCATGTAATTGTGTGGCCAGGGTTGTGCAATCCCAACCACACCTCTCCTGAATCAGTACTGCTCGAGTCCAGTGGCAAGGAGAAATCCAGGACGACTGGAAACAATGTCGAGATAAGCAGAGTGCACATACAGCACCTGGAAGTCCCAAAATGGTCACCCACCTGGTACTGGCCAGGCTCATCATTGCTCAACTTCGGTGATCTGACGAGAACGGGTGTATCAGACGTGATTATGCCGTTTAGTTTTACTGGTAGATTAAAAGCAATAAATATTTATAAGTACAAATAATACAAAATAAAATTTAAAAAAAGAAAGAACTGTTTTCGAAATCGGAAGTTAAGCACAAATTTTTCAGATTTTAATGATGCAGAATGTTCTGATTTTTCCAGATTCCAATTAATCATTTCAACACTGATAGTGTATGTACATATGCACGTGTGTAGGTATGTGTGTATGTAGGTATGTGTGTATGGATGTGTGTATGAATGTATGTGTGTACATGTTTTCATGAATGCTTGTATGTGTAAATCTTTAAATGTCCAGTAAATAGTAGGAGCAAAATTTAATTTTCCAAGCAGAAAAAAAAAAAAAAAAAAAATCTATAATTTTTTTTTTTTTTTAATTATCATTGAGATAATCTGTTTCAATATAACCCTTTATTTCTTTGCTAATCAGTTTTAATCCAGCAGAAAAAAAAAATAATAGGATTTACTTAATATTCAATGCTGAGTAACCAAATGATTTTCTTATTTAAATAAGAAAAATATTTAAAATAAAAAAAATAAATGATAATAAAAGAAAACATCTTGCATTTTAGCTTTAATCCATTTAGTCGATTCCCTGAAAGAGTCATAAGGGGAGACAACCTCTTCCCCATTCCCTCTGCAAAAAGGCCAATTTGGTTTGCTTACATTCCACAAACAGAATTTAAAAGGATTAAAAGTCGTTTATAATCCAGTTCATAGTTATAATCTCGCATGTAAATCCTCATTGGATGATAATAGATGAAGATAGATTTTTTTTAATAAAGCTGCAATAATATCTCCTTTAAACTGCGCTGACTCAGTCATATCACACTGAACCACCAGGGCGGACTTTTAAATGAAATGGTTTTAAAAAAAATGTAAGAAAAAAAAAATCAAATCAAATTGGTTTTGCATTTTATTTGGATTATTTGGACAACTATTCTCATCTTCAATGTTATTTTCAAAACATCTAAACTTCGAACTTCTTCAGGTCAAAGATTACATTTGGTTGAACTCTGGTATCTCCATAACCCTTTATTTAATCTATAGAAGGTAACATGGTCTCGTTGCATTAGTCATGACTGGGTAACAGTCCCAAGTAATGCACAAATGTATTTAGAGTATTGCCAACACTGGGTTGAACCTTCCACCTCCAGAAAAGTGGATTACAACTGAATTTTGCTAAACTACTAATGATTACTATGATATTGTTCTATTGACTACTGTACACTCTTTCACCCTTATCCTCGAGTGGCCTCTGGGCCTTGATAAGTGGTGACTCCTATGTAAAAAAAAAAAAAAAATTTTTAAGTATTTTATTACTTCTGCCAAAGGTCTTTGTGGACTTAAAAATCATACTCATCTATAAAATTCAGAAACATGGTTACATTTCCGTCTTAGTCGTTATTGTTTGAACTATCATCAGATGGATAAGAGAACGTTAAAATTTAACCAACTTTAACATATAAATGTATATTTGTGCATGTGTACAAGAGCGCTTTAAGTCAACTTGTGCCTGCCAAGATCCATTTTTCCCCCTCTTTTTGACTGTTTAACAGCTATTTTTACCAGCTAAAGACTAAATTAAATTTAGTCCCACAGTTCCAAATATATATAACAAATTTCAATTCTGCAGACCCAAAATTGAGAAAAGAGTTTAGTAGAGTACATTCCTCAGACAGATAAGGTCACTTTATATATAAATTATGAAAATATATATGGCAATTAAGCTACAAAGAATATTCTGCATTTCTTTCTTGTGAGAATTCGTCAGGCTTATTAAGCTGACAAATTCTCACAAGAATGAAATGCAGAATATTCTGTCTAGCTTAATTGTCATATATATTTTCATAACTTACTAGCTAGCTCTACCTATGTATTGAGCACTGTTGAAGTTAATACTGAAAATTTATGCATAAAATTATATCTTCCTATATTAATTCATGTGATTAAATGAAGTAGTCATATATATGTGTGTGTGTGGAAATATGTTCTTTTCAATTATATTTCACCTTTTATTTATACCAATCCTTTAACTTATGAAGCTCGATGTAACTACAGAGCATATAACAAATAAAAGACAAAAGCCTATATTCCAAATTTCAAGATGTTGACCATCTTACCATTTATTCCTTGAAGTAAGTTGTAAGAATTGTGCATGTCAACTTAAAGGAACAAACGGTTAAATGGTCAACATCTTGAAATTTGGAATATAGACCTTTTGTCATATATATATATAATCTAAACTCGAAGTGTTTACTGTGCTACCAAAAACTCTTGCCTCTGTACACACTGAATGTCATAAATCAGTAAACGACCGGTGCGGATAAACATGCAGTGTGCAAATCCATCAAACCACAAGTGGGGGAGAGCACGATCCTTTATAATATCTTCTTTAGAATTATTGGCTGTAAAGAAGCTCGTCATTTAGAACTGACTAGCAGGGGTATCCGGCGTTGCCCGGGTATGGAGAAGTGTGTATGTGTGTGCGTGGGTGGGGGTGGGGGGTTAAATCAAAACAAAATGGAAAATAAAGAATAAGTGAACGTAACAGCCCTGTTTAAACATAACTTTTAAAATCATAATTCCCCCCACAAAAAAAAAAACAAAAAAAAACAGCAAACGTGATGCAAAATAAAGAATATGCGAACGAAAAAGAAATGGCATAAATAACCCTGTTTAAATGTCAAAACTTAAAAAAAAAAAAAAAAAAAAAAAATCGACAAGACAAAAACAAAAAAAAGCAACAACTGTGATGGAAAAATAATAATAATAATAATAATAATAATAATAATAATAATAATAATAATAATAATAATAATTAAAAAATGAACGTAAAAATAGCATAAATTATCCTGTTTCAATATTAAAACTTGAAAAATCAAAAAAAAAAAAAGAAATATATATATATCTGATATCTGGGCTCGAACGGGCAATATTAAGATAATGACGCTGCCACTATAATGACTGGTCTATGATCGTGTGAGCGAAGTTAGGTCATCTTTTCTTTTATATATAAACTAATTCAAGAAAGAACGTTTTTGCACATGTGTGTTTGGCTAAATCTTCATGAAGAAACAATAAGTGCCCAGTTGAGGGTGATGGAGTTCATTCTTTTAGCCAATTTTTCGATATTTTTCGCCGGAAGGTCGAGCTTCAAAACGATATCAATCTTGTGAAAATCCGTCGCCTCTGTCAAAAGTTTTAGGCAGACATACATACATACATACATACATACATTTAAACAGATTTTTGCCCTTTATATTATAGACTAGCGAGGGGTACCCGGCGTTGCCCGGGTGTTTTTCGGGGTATGTGAAAAAAACGTGAAAATGTGAAAAAAAAAAAACGAAGCGTTGACGACGCGCAGTTGGAAAATAGTAAAGTGTTAAAAAAACAAACAGGTGCACGTTTTTGATTGACGTGACGGGATAGGTATTCAGCAGTTAGCATTTTGTGCGGGACAGTTTTGAATGAGGTGAATAAATCGGTTTGTTTTTAAAAACCCGCTACCTGTTTATTAGGAGGAACGAAATGAAAGCTACAGTCTGATTTGACGAAGTCAACATTGAACAAACGTTACTTAGCTCTCTTGAGACAACTGGCTTTCGGTCTGTGATTAGAGTCGAGTTTCGCTTTTTTTTATACCGAAAACCGAATGTAACGCATGCCGATGCGGGAAACGTGGAATAATTAACGTTTGAAAGTCAATAAAATTAAATAGACAGGCGAGCTCCGTGGATAACTGAGATATTACAATTTATAGATGATATAAACAGTTTTAAGAAGTTATGAACCGAGCAAGCACTTCTTTGAAAGAAGCCTTTTGTGGACATCGAGGAAAAGCGTACATACATACACACATACATTTTCGCTTTTATATATATAGATTGTTAACCTGCACCTTTAACCATTCTATCACAGGTATTATAAGCCAACCAACGGCATTCACCCTAAGTGGGTTAAACCAGCTTCCTCTGAAGGAGAAAGTTTCATGGGAATATCAAGTTCACAAGCAGTCCCCAATCATATGTATATATCGATCAGGAGAGCTGACGTTAGGTTGTTGCAGTTCTTACAGGAAGGTGTCGATACACACAGCACCTGGTACTCCTAAATAGTCACCAATCTGGTGATTACCAAGCTCAACTTTGCTTAATTTTGGTGATCTAACAAGAACCAATGTGTCAATGTATATCCCATAGGTAACTAATAACATTAAAAATGAAACTTCTATTCAGTCATGGCTGATGGGATGAGAACAATTTACCTTGCAGATACAAAGAGAAGAATTTAGTTTGAAATTTGCCTATAGGTTCTGGAGTTAAAAATTTTCAAACTGAGGTTCCTTTCCATTTGAAACGTCGTGAAAATAAGATCTTGAAAAAGGTCGCCATTTGAAGATGAGAACAGAAATCAGAATAATCCAAATGATACAAAGTATTAAACATTGGAATGTGGGCATTTAGTCATCATCCTATGAATTCGAAGATTTGATTGTTGGCATTGGTTTCCCAGATATTTTTATAATCAGAATTTTTTCTAGAAAGACATTGGGGAGAGACCACGGGAACGTTGTCAACGACCGTAAGTGAAAGTGGTTTTTGTGGGACAAACTGGATTCGAATTTGGGACACCCAGGTTGTCAGTCTCTCATTAACCACTTAACCATCGTCAATAGTATTTGATTAGCTTCATTTAGTCCTTTCATTTATCTGTCTGTGACCAAAGTTCAAAGGTTACATCGTCTGAAAGGTTATGAAAACAACAAGCAAGATGAGAACGGTAATCCAAATGATACAAAGCATTAAAAATTGGTATTTGTTTTCCTCCCTTGCTGCAGTCTTATTTATCTGTCTCATGTTTTCAGAAAGGACTAACCATATTGAATTCATTACTCCACTTAAAGGCTTCATTTCAGTATCACTTTTTGATAGGGGGGGGGGCTAGAAATTATTAAAGATGTTACATCATCCCGGATTTTCTTTTTATTAATATTTAGCATTAAGTAAGGGGAGTAGAAAGTGAATCTTGTACTTACTTTCGGCAGCCGCGTATTTCTCGCACTTCTTATTTTATCCTTTAGTCCTCACACTCCACGAGTATGTTTCTGACAAAGGGGGAAGAATTGCCGTTTTCTGGGTAAGAATCTATTCCATCTAACATTTATCGTTGACAAGTTTTTGATCTTGAAGTACTATGGGCTTATTTTTTTTTTTTTTTTTTTTTAGCTTCTTACATTAAGTGGGTTCATGTCTTGTCTGGAGCAATTTCCGTAAAGAAAAAAAAAATACCGATTTGATATGTGAAGACTCTTTGGAAAATTAATTTTTTTAAGATTCGTAATCCAAATTGTGTCTTCGATTGTTTGTTTTTGTTCATTCTATTTTTTTTCTGCATTGCTATCAGCCTTCATAAGTACTCGTTTCTTTATCAGCGATACTTCAAGAAAACATTTTATAAAACAAATTCAGTATTTAGAACTCGTAAATAGTTTTTACATTTCATTTATTTCCAAACAAGGAATGTTACCACCAGCTATATGTAAGAAACTAAAAACATTCAACTTCAAGTTAATATATATATATATATATATATATATATATATATATATATATATATATATATATATATATATATATATATATATGGAGAACTAAGGCTTAGATTAAACTTTGGCCCAACCTTATGTTGTCATGTGGAGGTATGCAGTATAAAGATTTACTTATGTTCTTGCTATTCAAGTCTCCTCATAACTTGTGAAGCATTATAAAAAAAAAACTTCTGTAAACTTAACGTTAAATAATTTGTCATTCATTATAATAGTCATTTTGTTTTGCTCTGATAATTTGGTTCTTTTTTTTATTCTTTTTATATATTTATTTTTTCTTGAATGACTATTTCTACTCCATATATATATATATATATATATATATATATAAAAGAAACGGAAATTATTAGAGCTCTAAGTTATTGAAATCCAGAGAGGTTTTCTTTCTTAATTAGTACGGCTTGCTTTTTCGGTTGAGTACATTCTGAACTTAGAGAGCGAGAGAAAGGGAAAAAGAAAATGTGACCTTTTGATCACAATAACCCAACGGATGTAAAATAATTGTTATTTCAGTCATTTATGATGGAAGGTTACAGTCGTTAGGGAATATCATTAGACTTTTTTTTGTGTGAGTTTTAAGAACTTTTAATGATCAAATATAAGTCTCTACGTTTTCTTTTTATACATATATACGAGGGGCGTTCCAAAGTAATGCCTCCGATTTTTTTTTTTTTTTTTTTTTTTTTACACCTGAAAGAATCAGAAAGTATTTCACATTTCATTATTATAATGACTGAACTTATCTATTCATGGTTTGGTGTGGTTGTTTTACGGTATATCAACTCTTTTCGGGTTATTTAATGCCAAATACAGTTATTTTGGAAATAGTATTCATGTTGCATCCAGTTATTCTGTAGAAAGTTTTTATTCTTCCGTCTCTTTGCATCTTCAATCGATACTTTGTAGTGTTTGGTTAGGTTGTTTTATAGTGGATTTTATCGTTTTTGTTGCTTGCCCTGCAGAACATGAATGAGTTTTGCAATGGAAAAGAGTTACAGTATTAATGTTTGATCCATTTTAAGTTGGGAAACCAGTCAAGAAGTGGGAGGAGATAGAAAGAAAAAGGGGAAATTGGAGGAAGGAAAAGGGGGGAAAAGGTGGGTTTTTGTTTTTGTTTTTGGTTTTGCACAAACGTAATTAAGTTTTGCAAAAGCAAGCAGAAAAACAAAAAGCATCAATGTTAGGTGCATTTCGTTTCAGGAAGCCAATATCTTCAGACAGCCTGATCTGGTAGCACCAGCTATCCATTCAGGACTTGAAATTTCATCTCTATTTCGCAGATATTCACTGCAGCTTAAGACTAAGAAAACAATCCGTGCCATGGACGTACACTGGAAGCAGTGATGCGTTATTGAATTCCTCCATGCAGAAAAAAAATCGAAATGATCAACATTCACCGGCGCCTATTGAACATTTATGAAGTCAATGCAGTTGATTTCAGCGCAGTTAGGGAATGGGTTAGTCTTCAAAATGGCGACAGAGATACGAGTGACAATATGCACTCCGGGCACAACCACCACCTCATTGCCAGCAAAAGTGCATTGAGGTGACTATGTAGAAAAATGAATTCTGGAATAAAAAAGATCGATCGGTTTAATATTACCACTCTTATCTTCATAGCTGTTCAATTTTTTTTTTTTTTTTTTTTTTTTTTTAAGTTAAAATATAGGATGCATCACTTTTGGAAGAATCCTTGTATTAGAAATTATCCCAATGTTACCCAGGAATAAATGGACACCCCTCCATCATTCATATCCAAGCCCTTAACCCCATACCTATTGTTTCATTTAGGCTTAAAATGGTGATAAGGAGACCAAGATTTGTCCAGTTAACAGGGCCCTTCTCTCGGCGTTGCAGACAAAGTCCGACGGAAAGGCACACCAATATTTAGAAAATATAATTGGAAAATAAAAACCCCCCAAAAAGTTTCTTAGTTTTTTTAATTTCATTGTTTTGTTTCATTAATTATGCAAAGAAAGGACGATGAAATTCAATTCTTACGATATCTTTTGTTTATTAAAATGTTATGTGAAACTACAGTCTAGCTGATACAAAAACATTTCCTAGTTATTTCATTAATTATTAACATATTCATAACTAAAGAGTACCTATTTACAATGTCTCCCCACGGGACAGATTTAGACACCAGGATCGTTTTTTAACGTGAAGAAAAGGTACAAAAATAAAAATTGTCTCAGTTGTGAAGGATTTCTCCTCCACCGAAAGAGAACAAGAAATAGAAGTGCAGCATCTGAAGAACAGATACTACACTTTGATCTTGTTTATATATTTTATTGCTTTTAAAATTTTGTAAATACAAAAAAAAAACAAAAAAAAAACAAAAGATTGTCAAACAACAAAATTAGGCACAAGACCCTACAAGAAATTGGGGAGGGGAAGGGTTCAGGGTCTTTGTGACTAAAGTGATTAAAAAGTAATAAATGTAGACTTTTGAGTCTTACTCTTGACTGGCAACATTTACCAAAATACCTCATTCACTCTATGGATCTTAAACTAACACTTTGATCTTGACCAAGAAATAGAAGTGCAGCATCTGAAGGATCTTGACCAAAAGGCCAAATAACTAAAGAGTAATTAAAATTAAAATACGCTTATTATTAGTTGTTGTTACCAGCAGTCGAGTTGGGTTTTCTTTTCTTGGTAGGCTGTGCAGTCGACTCGCTAAAATTTGTGTTCCATTCCATTTTTTACATCTAATCGCAGCCACCATCTTGCGTACGACTTTAGTCAAGATTGCCGATTCCTTGTACTTTTCTATTATATTTTGTTAAATAAGGAAATACTCTGAAAAGTATTTAATTATTATTTTAATTATTTTTTGGAGGTTTGTTTTACAATACACACAGATTCGAAAAAGAGGTAAAAAAAATTTAAATAAAATATACAACAAATAAATGTTACCATTGGTTATAAAAGTTACTTTACAACCTACCTGAATCATTTATTGGCGTTTTAAAGTAGTTTTAAACGCTCTTTATTTCGTCTCAAATATTAGCTTTTTACGAGTAGTAAGAATTCAAGATAACGAAAAATGCTCCGCCCCTTTTTCTTCGTGAGGAAAGAGCGAGGAGCCTCGTTTTCAGATTTGTTTTTATGCACATGTTTGAAGATTGAATCATGCAAAAATAGAAATAAAATACTCAACAGAATGGAAAAGTGGTCAAAAACAAATATATAACATTTAAAATAGAAAATGAAAGGAAAAACTCATTCCTCGTAAATGTCTTTTTTTTTGGGGGGGGGTCTCTCTCTCTCTCTCTCATATATATATATATATATATATATATATATATATATATATATATATATTCTTTATCTTTAGGGATAGGTATCTCAAAAAATTGATGGGGGGGGGTACCTCACCTTTTGTGGTACTAGTACGGAACACAAGAAGGTGCTTATGCCGAGAAATGCCGTGCTATTTCTTTAGATGGTATTTTTAATTTTTCAGAATATTTGCGTTAATTTTCAAAGAAGGTTCCGTAATAAAGAGAATGAAGGAGAGCGGTGCGGCATTCTGTTAAAAGCGAAAAACAAAAGGAGAGAAACAAAAAAAATTGAAAATTCATCGAAAAGACTTCGACGGCCGAAATGGCGGAAACGAAAGGCGAATATCATGCTGAGACAGAAGATGATATTGCTAGACAGTTGATATTGCTAACGTTGATACTCTTACTTTGGAAGTCGACATTGACAGCGTTGATACATCAAAAACTGTCAATGATGATGATGGCCGTGAAGTTGAATTGGAATACACTGCAACTGATTTTATAGATGTTGGTCTATGATCTGTTGCTGTTAACCATGACATTCGCGCTATGTCCGGCAAGGATCTGTTGCTGTAGAGCTCCTCGATCATGAATTCAAGGAAGTAGTGCGACCAGGAACAAAAACAAAAGGCGACGTTAGAAAGCTAACAAAAAACTGGTTCTATCGGGTTTTGCTGAACGGTGAGAAAAGTGTGCGAACATGGATGGTGTATTGTCCTTCCAGAGAAGCCTTATTTTGCTTCTGCTGCAGACTGTTTTCAACTGGACTGTCGAGTTTTTCTGCTGATGTGGGTTTTCTGAAATGAGGGAAATTAAATCCAAAAGTATATGAACACGAAGCTAGCACATTTCATGCTCAGGCGTTCCTCAACTGGAAGGAGCTAGAGATCCGACTTGCTGAAGGAAAGGTAAATGACTGAACATGCAAGTGAGACCAACCTTAGCTCTCGATGTAAGAGGGTTCGTTTGTGTCTGGCATGCAGGACAGTAATTGATCTGAAGGAAGAAACACAGTCATTATGGGGAGTCGGTATTATGGGAAACACAATCTCATAGCTGCGAGGATTGGCCAGAGGTGAACTTGACCATATGCAAATTGGTTGGCGTTCACTGGCATAAAGGTGACGGCGAGAGGCCACTTGGCAGATAGTGTGTAGCGAACTACAAGGGATCTTGTTATTGCATGCGAAGATTACTTAGCACAACACTTCACTCATCTGGTCCATGTGGGATACATCAGGAGTTCTATAAAAAATTATGCAAAAATACTTGCTTTCCTCGATATGATTGAGGCGATTGTTTCTGTAACGAACTAACGAATTTGTGAGGAGTGGGTTCTCTTTCTTCGTCATTCTTTGTAGAAGCCCGGACTTCAAGGTGTTGTTGTCTTGGAAACTGTGTCCTTCTTACCGAGAACTGAGATTTTTCGTATCTAACAAAGTGATTTCATCGAACTGTTCAGCACTCAATGTGTTGAAACTAAATTGTTCTGAGCAACCTGTCTTGGAGCTGAGGAGTATTTTTCTTCCGAAAGTAGGCGGTGCCGGGCCATCCCATTCCCTTCTTACTGTTTGTTCTTGATTTTACACTACACTGACAAAGTAGAGCAAAATCTTATTGAGAAGAAAATTAAAAAGTTGCAAGAAATCCTAGCTAGATTGTTGAACATCAGGTTTCCCGCCAAGCAGAACTTGGCACTATAAGGTCACCAAGAAGACATCCATGATGATGAAAAAGAAAACAAAGGGAATTTTTTAAGAATTGGTAATTTATTGGCCATTATGACCCTGTGCTCCATAAACATTTGGTGAAAGTTAACCTGGGAGGGGGTGGGGAATCGCTACTTCTTATCTGTCACCAGAAACTTAAAATGAATTGGTGAGCATTTTAGCAAAGCAGGTGAGAAAGAAAATCATCAATCAGATCAAAGAAAGTATTTTTGCATAATTTTTTATAGCACTCTTGATGTATCTCACATGGACCAGATGAGTGAGGGGTTGCACCAAGTAAAAAATTGACGAAAATAAAGTGATGGTTGAAGAGTTGTTTCTCTGATTCATCGAGACAAAGGGTAAAAGCGTGGAGGAAATTTCAGTGAAGTTGATGAAGATATAGAAAAAGAGGAATTCTTTGCCGAAAGGAAGCGATTATAGGATTTTGTGAAAGCTTCAGGAAAAGACAAAATCAGTGGAGCTCTTTAACTTCATACAAAGATACCACCTTCCATCCATCCATGCTTCTGTTCAGTCTTGAAAAACAAAGGATACCCCTAAGGGGCAGTAGCACGTGTAATTGTGAGGCAAGGGTGGCGCAATCCCAACCATATCTCTCCTGAATCGGCACTGTTTGGGTCCAGTGGCAAGGAGAAGACCAGGACGACTGGAAACAATGCCGAGATAAGCAGAGAGCATATACAGCACCTTGAAGTTCCAAATGGTCACCCATTTAGTACTGAGCAGGCTCAACATTGCTTAACTTCAGTGATCCAGAGGGAACCGGTGTGTCAACGTGATTATGCCGTCTCTAATATTATAATCTTGCTGCGCATTTTCCTTACATGAGTTATAAGCATTGGCAGCTGTGACAAGCAATATGATTTTGTATTGAAAGATCAACTGCTGATGTTCTGACTGTAACATCATACAATATTAGTGAATCTATTGAGGCTTCATCTCTAGAGTAATAGCTTTTTACATATCAAAAGGCCTTTCTAGAGTTTGGAATCAATTATCAAATTCTTTCTCTCCGATATGTTTATAAAAGTAGCTGCTGATGAATAGAAGTCTGAAGTACCCTGGTATTAATGTCGGCATACTGCAAGGATTTATTCTAGATCCACTCTCTTCCTGATCTTTACAAGGTTCTCTAAAATCACATTCTAATTTCATTCGTTGACATTTTTGCTTATAGCACAATGAGAACACTTCAAAGAGCAATAATGATCAAGATTTTTCTCTTTCTTCTGACCTGAAGCATTAAGTGCAATGGAGAAAGAAGTGGCTAATTATTTTCAGTAAATCTAAAACCAACCACTTCTCCTTTCACCACTAATGCTCGGATCGTCATTTTGCCACAATTGAATTGAATGACACTTATGAAGCCCCTCCCTTCCCCCACCTCACCCACTTTGACAGGACCGAACTACACTCCAAACCTCAAATCTCCCTCATTTAAATCTTGAACATTATTTTTTTTTTTTTTTTTTTTTTTTTTTTACATAGGCATCACCACATTATCAAGGCTCAGAGGCCACTCAAGGATAAGGGTTAAAGTGTGTACAGTAGAAATTGGACAATATAGTAATCATTAGTAATGAAAATTTGGTAAATTTGATAACTTATATGGAACGGCTCATCAAGAACTTATTTACTTTAGACTTGAACACAACCATATTGTAGTCAGCCGGAAAGCAGGAAATCGGAAGACAATTCCACAGGCGTGCAGTTCTAAGAAAGAAGCTTTGTTCATGGAATCTACGTTTAGGTTTAGGCACAGATAAAGAGTGGGGGGAATTATTGATAGTGTTTACAGCTAGACGAGTGTTTCTTGTGAAAGTTTGGCTCTGCAATTATTTTTTTTTTTTTTTCAATTGCATCATTCTACTGCTCCAGAGGTTTTCTCACTCTTGACGAAATCCTTTACCTACGTAAGAGTCAAATACATCCTACGATGGAGTACTGTTGCCACATCTGGAAAGGTACCCTTTCCTGTTCGGACAGAGTAAAAAAAAAAACGACTTTGAAATCTAGTGAGAGAGATTCTCTTCTTTCCTGCACAGCGTCTTTCTTATAGAAGTGACATTGTTAGTCTTTTTCTACTCTATCGTCATTTTCATGGTAGATGCTTGACTGAGCTTTAATTCATGGTTTCACAAGGAAAACCATAGACAACAAGAACTTGTCTAGCTGCAACCACTGACAATAACTTTCCCTTCTCGCTCTGTATACTTAAAATCAAGTGCAATTTTTATGGTTAAAGTTTCTTTCAAAATCTTTTGGTCTGTGGAACACAATATCATTAAACTACTTCCCAGGTAATTATAGCATAGTTGGTTTGAAGTCTGTTAAAGAATCTAATTTCTGAGCTTTCTCAATCTTTGCTAGCAATCCTCACATTGTTTCACTGTGCTCCTGATAAACTAACCCTTATCCTCGAATGGCCTAAGGGCCTTGATAAGTGGCAGCTTATTAGTATATAGAAAAGATCCAAAATGAATGCTCCAGAGAAATAGATTTGGTTTCAGTGAAGAAGTGTCAGCAGAAACGGAGATATATTTTGAAGTCAAAGACAAATCATTCTACAAAAAAGACAGTGAATTGTTAAGGAGTAAGGATTTGAGACAAAAAAAAAACAAAAAACAAAAAAAACAAAAAACAAAGAATGACTTGCATTGCATCATATTTGCATTTCGTAAGACTTTTTGCCTATTTTCAAATTGAAATTCTTACAAGTGCTTATCATTTCTAGATAAGATGAAGGGTTTCTTAATGGAAAACATCAAGAAGAAAAAGCAGCTTACAAATTATAACAAATGAAACATGCATGGTCCCTTGTGAGAGAAAAGTGAATGAGGCATAAAAAAAAAAAAAAAAAAATGAAAAACTTCAGCATTTGCCCCCCCCTCTCCCTCATTTAGACCCAAAAGTCGCCAGGGGAAGTCAAATTCTGATGAAAATGAACAAACGGTGCACTTTTAGGCCTTAACATATGTAAATTTGAGTTATGCACCATGCCAAAAAAGAAATGACTAAATCCATCATTTCCCACCCCCAATTTAGCCCCAAAAGTCCCCAAGGCCTTAACATATTTAAATTTGAGTTCAGCACCATGTAAAACTACTAAAAAGACATACGCAGAAAAATTTGGACAAATATGGTAAAATAGTCCCAAAAATGGAGTGTTTTTATTAGCCTTAGAAGAGCCCTTGGGGCATACCTAAGAGTTATCACGAAGTAAAGACAAACAAAATTATATAGAAATCAGTTAGTTACAACTTTTCAGAAAATTTTATAAAAATCCAAGACAAATTTTTTTTTTTTTTTTTTTTTTTTTTTTTTTTAATAAGCACAAAAGTGTCAATTTTAGCTATTTTAACCCGAAAGGCACACGCCAGGGATGTGGAAGGAGACCCAATTGTTTTTCCAGAAAATCCGTTCTGTTACTTTTTTTACTCATATCATGTTTAATGTTTGTGCAAAATTTCAAAAATTTCCAAGGCGTAGTTATTGAGAAAAGTGCGGACAGACAAACGGATGAATGGACAAGGGTGAATTTACAGGTCCACCCTCCTTTTGTCGACAGGGTCAAAAAGAAGGTAATAACTTAATAAAGTGCTTTTAGTTACAGAAAAAAAGATACTTTATACAAAAACCACAGGTGCATTTGAGAAGTTTGATTATCACGCAAGCCAAAAGGCCCAACATAAAATCATAAGTTTTTTGATAGGACAGGGACGTGTTTGAAATGAATGTTTCTGTTTAGAGCACAATTGAAGTATGATACTTTTGCATTTTAAACTTTAAATTAAACCATTATACATATAAAAAATGATTTTATAAAATCAACAGTAGGTTCTCTACAGTGCAATGTAGACTACAATGCATTTTTGATTAAGTCACTGTAGCGAGGCATGCAAATCTTCATTCTGTTGCACACTGATGAGTCCTCAACTAAACCAAGCAATTAATAGATTTGCTCGAAAAAAAAAAAAAAAAAAAAAAAAAAAAATAGGCGATTTTTTTTTATTGCATTTTTACCCCAAAATTTCAAGTGTTTAGACCCAAAATTGGCGGAGGAGTTTGGTAAAGTTTTCAAAGGTCAAATCGAACTTTGACCCCTTGAGAGTCAAATTTCTGTCCGAAAACCGATTAAAAAGATTTTTTCCAAATTTTAATACCCCTTATGTCAAATCTCGAGTCTATAGACTGAAAATTGACAGAGTCGTTTAGTAGGGAAATGTACACACACACACACACACACGCACAGGCAATTTCACTTTCATAGATATATAGATTTTTTATATGTGTGTGTTTTGTTTGTTATAAAATGCTGCGATATAAATTTATTAAAAACTGGTATATTAAAAAAATAAAACATAGGACAAACATATTAATAGGAATTTGACAATTTTTGTTACAAACTGCTGCCAAATCTCTATTATAGCAAAATTAAATTTGCATAGTATTTGGACTATAAAAAGCATCAAAGACATTTTTACGACCAGCCATCGTAAAAAAAAAGTTTTTTGACCCCCATTTTTTTTTTCTTTCCCACATTTAAAAAGGAGGTGTGCTTATCTCCCGAGTACCTATATCAAAATTATAGGCCTCAACTGCCGTGTAGCCTAGAAACTTGTGAAATCCATTGAGAAGATATTTCTAAAGAATCAGATTTCTAGAACCTGTTTTTATACGAGGGTCAGGCTTTCTCGTTGGTAAATAAATTCCGTTTGATGGATGTGAATACACAACAAAAGACACACCTTCTTTCAACACAGATTTTCATAAACCTGTAATTACAAACACGTCCTTTTTTCCATATTTTTAGGTAAAACATCCAAACTGCTACTTATCCCTATTTAAAAACACATTCTTCTTTTTTTTAAGCAATAAGTTACTTGTTTATCATACCAACGGAAGCTCTTATTGGTCAGAAGTATCCTTTACATTACTGAACATAGAAAAATGTTCAAGTGCCACATGTTGGATCCAAAGTGATTACATATACATATTAAACAAAAAGGAAATGAAAGCAAATGTAAAGACTGGTTGGTTGTTTTTTTTTTTGTTGTTGTTTTGTTTTGTTTTGTTTTACGGCATATCAACCCTTTTCAGGTTATTTAATGCCCAATTCAGTGATTTTGAAAAACAATTTTTTAATAGAATATATTTGTATTTTTTTTTCAAGTCGGTTTCTATTAGAGAGTTGGGACCATAACAGGTACTACCACTCTGGGTCAGAGTGGACTTGGGAGCAATGACAATTAAAGGGTGGCTCCACACTCCCCAAAGCCTGCAAGCTGGGGCCTTGCTATCGGTCATATCCAGGACCTTTGGGGGGGGCAATTAAAAATAAAGGAATAAAAGTTTTCAGTTGGAGTGTTGACCATGGGGGATATATTTACAGACTAGCAGAGTAAAATACGCTTAAATATATTTTAATTCATGCAAATTTCGTATTGCTTATTAGATATTGATTTAATAATAATCAAACTATGACAAGAGAATATTCTTTTCATTGTTTTAACTCTCGAGTATATATCTGACACAGTAAATCAATCGAGAACCACTTCACTATTTAAAAATATATAAGATATTAACTGATATATACTCAAGAGTCAAAATAATGAAAAGAATATTCTCTTGTCATAGTCCTTATTATTATATTGTACCTAATATATTTTAAGGCAAGGTAAAATACCAGGTTGAGAAACTGGCACAGTTTATCCTTCTCTCGAGGCTAGATAGAATTCTCTTAAGCCATGGTAGGCAACCCATCTAGTGATGGCGTCACGATAAAAAAAAATACCCTTGATAGCCCTGGCAAAGCATCAAGTATTCAGTTACCAACAAGATTTGAATTACACTACAAACTGGTGTAATGAGTCCAATCTCAGTTGCCGGTATGCTGGAGGAGGACCTAATATATAGTACTGATTTCCAAAGATTAAAAAAAAAAAAAAAAAAAATGACTTGAGTGCCATTAGCTAGAATCGAAACTAAAACATTTAGCACTCTAGTTGTGTTCCCTACTGTTTGAGCTATCAACAGATAGAGAAGATTTTAAATTTTACCACCTCAAGCTATGAATCAATTTGTAAATGCACAAAAGTAATAAAAATATGTCAGCAAGTTGAAATGAACATGTTGCATTTCAACTTCCTGACATATTTCTGTACGCGTTATTCATTTATCAAAACAAAGATTTTACTCATTATAAACCATCCTTGGTGTATGATTACTAAATACCGATTTTTTTTTTTTTTTTTTTTTTTTGTAGACAATCTACTAGTTAGCCTGTTGATTTCAGTGTTATGTGATCAGTAGTTTAAGAGTTTGTGGGAATTGAAATTTCCAGGCTAACTTAATTATCGCCCTTTAATTCTGGTGACACATGCTTGGCCACTAGAGGGCAAGTCATACGTCACTTCCTGTTCTGTATATCTCTACCTCTTTTCTGCTGAACCTTCGACAAGTCAACACGTGATGAAACAATGCTCCGGTTGGCATGGCCACCCAACTAGCACTCCTGACTAACCCATCATCAAACACTGACACAAGTAACGTTACTTAATCCTTTCTTCTCAGCGAACTCTTATTCTTACTATCTTTATATTTATTTCTTCATCTCTATATTTTTATGTAAATAAATCTACATTCTTTCACTAATATATATATATTGGTATGTTTCGTCTCTTCATTATGCGACCTTTGCTTCTCAATCACTTACCATTTATTAAACAACATGGAGGATGGGATCTCAATTGCATAAGCAGGTCATCCTGTCCTACAAAGTTTATCAGTTAAATATTTTCACAGACACACACACATACATATGTTTTATTTATACAGACTGGCAGGGAGACTCAACGCTGCCCAGGATTGAATGATGATCAACGAATGCTTCACACTACCATATTTTATTGTCATTGAAATCGGTGAAAATACCCAATTTTCAATCAAATCGATTGATTGCCTACTCTAGTTGGGAACCCACTGTGGTGCACCACTGTGGTGCTTCACATGCCTTCCCACAGTAACTTACTCTGGGAAGGCATGTGAAGCTTCCTCCTTAAAAATGAGCAAAAGGTGATCTTCAACAGATTTATTCCACAACCTTTTTTTTTTTTTTTTTTTTTTTTTACAAAGGAGTCATCACATCAAGGCCCATAGGCCACTTGAGGATAAGGGATAATGAGTGTACCGCGGTCAAGGGGAACATGCATTAGTCATCTTTAGTGATGGAAATTTGGTAAATTGGATAACTTAAGAGGATGGCTCATCAAGAATTTGTTCACATTGGACTTGAAGACAACCACATTGTAGTCAGTTGAAAAGCAGGAAAATGGAACAGAGTTTCACAGGCGTACACTTCTAAGAAAGAAACTTTGTTCATGGAATCTATGTTTAGGTTTAGGCACAGAGAAAGAGTGGAGAAAATTATTGATAGTGGTTTCAGCTAGACGAGTATTTTTCCTGAAAGTTAGGAGAGAGGGGACTATAGATTGGAGCTCGGACAAGTACTTGCCATGAAAATAATGATAAAGCAGAGACAAGCCTGCAACACCTCTTCTGTGGGAAAGAGGTTGCAGAGAAGAGAAAAGGGCATCCCCCACTAAGCTTCGAAGTCTATTTTGAACTCTGTCAAGGCAGATTAAGCTGCTTCTAGTGGCTCTTTCTCAGATGTGACAACAGTACTCCATCAATGTTTCACTATCATATATTGGTATGCTTTTTGTTCACATCTCAAATCATCATAATGGATCTGCTCTTCTCCAAGGGCAATAACTCTCCCTGCAAATGGAAATAACTCCTGTTTTTTTTTGTTTTTTTTTTATTTATTAAGATTGTACCTCCATGTTGGCTATCAAAGAAGTTACTGCCGATCATGTCATTTAATCTTTCTTCTGGTCCCCACGGTTTTTATATTTGTTTGGTATCATTTTTTTTCATAGTTCTGTTAGTGTAATATAGCAAGACTAGACTAAGGCTTATCTACCTGTGATCCTGTCACAGGGATAGTGTTTATGTATTCCATATGTGGAAATAATGTTGTTACAGTGTGTTACGTATGATGTTACAAAATAATGTTGTTACAGTGTGTTACGTATGATGTTACGAAATAATGTTACAGCGTGTTACGTATGATGTTACGAAATAATGTTACAGCATGTTACGTATGATGTTACGAAATAATGTTGTTACAGTGTGTTACGTGTGATGTTACGAAATAATGTTGTTACAGTGTGTTACGTATGATGTTACGAAATAATGTTGTTACAGTGTGTTACATGTGATGTTACGTATGATGACGCATGTTATCAGTTTGATACCAACTCAAAAATAAGCAGAGAATGAAGAAATTTTTACAGTTTCGGAGTCTCAGCTCATAAAAAATAAATAATTTTATTAATTTAAAATTGCATTTTTCACATGAAAAAGGGGCTTAGTCTGTCATGCTCACGTTTGAAATACCACATTTACCTGTTCAGTTAAAATGAATACACATTGTCACATTTCTTGTCTCAATTATTTTTTAATTGATGACTATTTGAAATGCTACCCATAGTTTTTATTTTAGATCCTATGAAGACCTGTTAAAATTTTATTTGGTGAAATTAAAAGAAATAATATGTAAGCTCTCGCAGTGACCTCTCCTTGGCAAGAACTTCTGATTGGATAAATCATCACCTTACAGCTGCTAAACTCCTGACCCACAATATATATATATATATATATATATATATATATATATATATATATAAGGACAGCCTGTTTCACAGCAGATATCCTAACTAATCTCTACACATATATACTGTTCACTGGACAAAGCAGGGTAGGGTAGAGCTCGATATATCTAAGGCTTTTGACAGGGTATGGCACGATGGTCTTCTAAGGAAAATTAGATCATATAGTATCACTGGAAGAATACATAATGTAATTAAATCCTTCTTAAGAGAAAATCCAGGTTATCCTTGACAGTCATCCATCCAAGCAATATAATATAAATGCGGGAGTACCTTGGACCCTCATTATTCTTAATATTCATAAATGACCACCCTGATAAAATTGTTTCTGAGATGGGTATATTTGCTGATGACACCACTCTCTATAACAGGCATGAGGGGAAAACAAATGAACCCATACCTAAGGACATGGCAGAAACACTAGAGGAAGACCTCCAATCTGTAGTGGAATGGGGACAAAAATGGACGATCACCTTCAATGCTGCGAAGACCGAGCTTATTTCCTTCAATAATTACAAGAAATAGCAATGGCCAAGAACACATTACCTAAAAGTACTTCTTTTACACTCCTTGGCCTAACGTTTATAGGGAACATGAACTGGAATAGATACATTGAGAACATTGCCAAGGCTGCTATGAAGAAGGTGGGCTCTCTCTACCATGCTAGAAAACTACTTACGCCTGAATGTATCCTGTACCTCTATAAAGCTACCATTCGCCTATGTATAGAGTACTGTTGTCACATTTGGGCTGGTGCATCCGCTACTTTTCTCTCACTCCTGGACAGAGTTCAAAAGAGTCGCCAACCTGATAGGTCCTGAACTGTCTAGGCTTCAGCCTCTGTCCCATCGACGAAATGTTGCACCCCTCTGCCTGTTCTACAAGTACTTTAATGGTGAATGCTCTGATGAACTACAAGCACTTATACCCCCTCAACGTGAATACCCCCCGACAAGCAGCTAAATCCCACCCCTTCACAGTAGAGATCCCTGGGTGTAAGAAAGCCTTCTACTCCAATAGAACTGCTAGATATTGGAACTCCCTTCTGGGATTCTGCTTTCCCAACGGTATCGACATGCAGAAGTTCAAATGTAATGTGAACAGACATCTCGCTGCTCAACTCCCTACATAGCATCCCTGCAACTTATGTCCCCGATAGTAGTCCCCTACTTCAAAGTAGCACTGTGCTTTGTTTGGAGTGAAAATTGAATTTTAAAAAAAAATTACAAAAAAAAAAAAAGTGTCCTAGTTCAGAATCCGATCAAACAAGCCAGACTATATAGGGCGTCATTTTCCCCACTCAATTTACAACATGGATAACCTTGCCTTTTTCTCATTGGCTTTTTATTTTATTTATTTTTTTTACAAGGCGTTTACCATATAGCAAGGCCCTGATACCACTCGAGGGTAAGGGTTAACGTGTGTACAGTAATCATTTGTGGTGGAAATTTGGCATAATTAGATTATTTATGAGGTTGGTTCAATAAGAACTTGTTTGTTGGATTTGAAGATGACAATATTATAGTTAGCTGGAAAGTAGTCCTGCGAAACAGAGTTCCACAGGCAGGCAGTTCTAGGAAAGAAGCTTTGTTCATGTTTAGGCACAGATACCGAGTGGGGGAAATTATTGATAATGATTTTTGCTAGAAGAGTGTTTTTTTTGTGACAGATTGACAAGGGTGGGGGGGGTCCATAGATTGGAGCTCAGTCAAACACTTGCATGAAAATAATGGTAGAGCAGAGACAGGCTCGAAACGTCTCTTCTGTGGGGAAGAGGTTGCACAAAGAGAAAAGGGCATCACCTACTAGATTATAAAGTCGGTTTTTAACACTGTCCAGGCTTTGAACTGACAAGACATGTTGAGCATTGCTAATGATTTAAGTTGATTCGTTATCAACCATCTACGGGTTATTTAATACTGAATAAAGTCGTCAAATCTATTATTATGCTAAAAGTCTGAATTTGTTTGTCACCATTTAAAGTTTTTACATCATGACGTCATTTTTAGCAAACTTTTCAAACTTAACAACTAAGGCTGGAACGCTATGTTTTTATTCTGATTCTAGCTGATGGTATCTACGTCATTTTTTTTTTTTTTTTTACTTTCGAAATCACTACTATACATTAGGTACACTATAATAATCAATGAGCATTTGCTTTATAATAATAAGTACAGAATCTGCATGAACTAAAAACTATATAAGCGTATTTTACAACTGGGTCATGTCAGAGAGGCACTACTATATATTGGGTACAATATAATAATAAATAGAGAATTGGCTCTATAATAATAAATATGAAATCTGCATATATTAAAATATCATATTTAAGCATATCTTACGACCGAGCAATGCCGGACAGACTTCTAAAGTTAGGCTAATTATTTTATACTAGCAGGACCTGTGGAAATTCCACAGGCGACTCATTCATATGTAATATATTGATGTTGGCATTCTGTAGATGTTCACTGTAAATGGAGACGCTCTGATATTATTGTAGCTTTTTTGTTAAAACTGCAAAAGTATTTATCTAAGCTAGCACAAACGCTTGGCAAAGCCCGGTCGTAAAGTATGCTTAAATATGATATTTTAATTCTTATAGATTTTGTATATATTATTATAGAGTTAATGTTCTATCGATTTTTTATATATTATAAAGTTGCGATTTCAAAATAAAAAAAATATCCATATGAATTGGGTGCATTAGCTTGAATCAAAACCGAAATAAAAACTTATGTAAAAAAAAAAATAATATATATATAACTTGAGTTCCTTCAGCCATAAGCGAAACCGAAACCAAAACTTAATTCTTGGTAAAATTATTTATGACAAGAAATGGAAGTACATAACAATTAAACGACCCGGATGTAAGTGTGACACATAAAACAACACACACGCTATCGTATTAATACATAGATTCTTAGAATATATTAATCTTAGAAAACATTACCCCTAGAAGAAAATTTTATAGAGAAAGTAGAGTCATTACTGTCAGAAAACATTACTCCTTAGCAGTGGTAATTGTCTTTCTTTTCTATACGGTTGAACCTCAATGACCGCCTCCTAATATTTGTGAGAAAAATTAAAAGGAGAAATAAGGTTTAGATCAGATTGAATAGATACTAGGATATGATGTGACCAGTCTATTGGTTGGATCGAGCTTCAAAACTACCATTCGCTCATGCATGGAGTATTGTTGCCACATCTGGGCTGGTGCAGCCACTACCAGCTTCTCACTCTTAGACAGGGTCCAAAAAAAGAAAGAAAGGGAAAAAATGAAAAAGGAAAAACAAAGGGTCTCCAACCCAATAGGTCATACTTGATCAACGAAACTTGTACCCTTGTTCCATCACCGAAATATTGCATCTCTGTGCCTATTCTATAAGTACTTTAATCGAATGTGCTCTGACGAAGCACTTGTGCTCCCCACAACATACATACTCCCGCATAAACATCCCAACCCTTCACTGTTGAGGCTCCAAGACGCCGGAAAGATTTCTACTTTAATAGTTTTTTCCCTTTGAGCTGCTAGACTTTGGGATTCCCTCCCTGTTTTTTGTTTTTTTGCTTCCTTGACTATACTGGTATACAGAAGTTTAAATGCAATGTGAACAAACATCTCGCTGCTCAACTCTCCACAGTCCTAAGTAGTAGCCTCTTATGTTCCAAGTGACAATATGCCTTGTTTGAGCTAAAAGAAAAAAAAAATCTAAATATTTCTTTGATCTATCTATGTACGGTAAAAGCCAAAATGGAGTGTTGCAAATAATCTGACCATCGGACTGTTCAGCCACCAGAAACTCATCCGAAAGCATCACGGATCGCTACCTACAGCCTACAGGTCCTGTTTTCAACTCACTCACTCTTCACGTGAACAGAAAAGTTATTTTGCAACAAACCCAATAAACCTTTTGCTTTTTTTTGCGTTGTTTTTAAAATATTTATATTTCCTTATTATTTTGTCCTGAAATTGCCATAAAATTTTACCAAATAATCTTTAAATAAGTAGTAGTAGTAGTAGTAGTAGTAGTAGTAGTAGTCCTCACAAGTGAATGACCTTGAAGTGTATAAGGAAGTATGTGTGTTTGAATCCCTCATAAAGTGAAGATTTCTAGTTGCTTTTTTTCTTTTTTTTAACGATAAATACGGCTAAGTATCGCTTTCGCCTTGAAGCTCATTTTTTACTTAGAAAATCGCCCTTACTTTATTTGGATGCAGATAAATAATATTTATCATTATTTTATTTTTTTTACCCTTATGAGATGTTTTTTTTAATTTTTTTATCTGTATGTATGCATGCATATGAAATAGAAGGATAAAGGATCAAATTTTGACCTGGAGGCTTAACTGATCTCTCGACTTTTAAACATCTGATTCGCATTATTACCGAGTCATGGTAAAGAATAAACAAAACTAAGGTAATCCCTGAACCAGCTTACTGATTCTTTTGTGTAAGTATTAAGCATAGGATGCTTTGCTTTGGAGGATTAGGGGTTGAAGAGTCATCTTCACTGGACAGATGCAGGGCAGTTAAAGGTTACATTAGAAAAACCCTGAACCTTATTCATTGAATAGAGATCAAGGATCGTAGAAGAGGAGAGGTATTCAGAGGAACATAAGAAATAAGTTCGACAAAATACAGGGTGGAACGATAAAGTTGTCGCCTTAGTAAAGACAGTGGTTCCATTTCCGTTTGATGAAAACCAGTTTTTTTTTTTTTGTTTTTATTTTTTGTAGACCATCTACTAGTTGGCCAGTTGTGTACAAATCCCAAGAGCGATAACAGCCTTCTATTATGTCTGAAAATGACACAATGTTCAACAAGTGAGATCGGATATGCACCGCTGTACAACTCATGCTCTCTACCAATCTAAGTTATGACAACAGGACCATTGCCAGCACCCTCAAAATGCAAATCCGGATAACAGGGACGTGCCCATGATGATGGAAACAAAGTTTCTGGCCACGGTTATGGTCTTTGGTGTGGTTTCAAGTGAGGGTCACATCACGCAACCTCACATCTTCAAAGCCTGCTTCAAAGTCACCACCAAAATGTACCTGATGCAATCAGGTGACCGCTGGTAGACTGAGTGTGGCAGCAGTACTTGGCGCCGGTCCACAAGTCCAAAGAGACACAGGCTTTGCTTCAGAACAAGTGCTACGAATTTGTACCCTTTTGTTACTGGTCCCTCTCCTCCGCCGACTTGAACCCGTTAGACTACTTCGTTTGGTCATACGGCAAGAACATCACCAACATGACCTCACACAACACAAAATCCACCCTGATCACCACCATCTGCTGAGTATTCATCAAATTCCTGCTGGCACTTGTGGAAAAGGCATGCTCCCAGTTCCAGACCCATGATTGAGGCTGAAGGCGGTTAAATTGAATAGATGTCAGTTCCTTTACATCATCAAGTTAACTGAATTGTTTGTTTTTTTTTAATAAGTTTTAAAATAAAGTTGTAGTGTTGTTTTCTTGTAGTGTTCATTTCTAATATGCAAATTATCGGATTATTTTATTAACACACACACACACACACACACACACACACACACACACGGTGACCCAAAAAAACGGGCCCCAACTCTAATTAGGCCCCGCTTTTCAGTGTTTTGTCCGGATGAAATGAAACTTTGTTATAACTAGTTTATTATATTCAAAACATCACATGAAAACACTAGGGTCTTTTGCCTTTTTTTCTCCGTTGACTGTAAAATGCTAAAAAAAAAAAACAATTGAATGTCCTGTTTTTTTTTTGGGGGGGGGGGGTCATCCTATATATATATATATATATATATATATATATATATATTAGTGGTCTGGCAAAGCTACAGGGGAGACAACCAATCAAAGAAAAACTAAGCAAAATTCATCCCAAAGCAGCAAAATTGAAGCTAGCCTGCCAGGACACTATCGATACAAATGTAGGCAAATATGGTAGCTTCCTCCAGTCTTGACAGACTATTGATACCCACTGCAAGTGTACTTGTGCATGGAATTTTTGTGGCAAGAGTTGCATAATCTTTAAACACACCTCCATTGAGATGTTGTAAGTGGAGGTTTAGAACGTGAGATGTTGTAAGTGGAGGTTTAGAACGACTGGAAACAATGCTGAGATGAGCGGAGAAAACATACAGCGCCTAGAATTTACAAATGGTCACCCATCTAGTACTAGCCAGGCTCAATGTTGCTTAACTTCGGTGATCTGACACGACTTGGTGTGTAAACGTGATTATGACATATATACACTTTTATACTGTACCGCTTTACACTCACTTTTATGCTCATCAAAAGAAAAAAAAATGACTATTATACAATCGTACAACTGTTTCGGCTCATACTGATATTTCCATATATAATTCTCTACATATGTCTTTTTAATATTATTCTCATATTACTAGGGCATTCATGAGCACTAAGAATATATGTAGAAACCTTATTAAAAAAAAAAAAAAAAAAAAAATCACACCAACATCGAGATACTCTTCCCCACACATAGTGCGATACATTCGCAATTTAGAATGTTTTTTCTATAGCCTTACATTATATGCTACGTGCCACCTACATAATCCAAAACTTTCTTGGAATGAGCATAAAAATGAGCCTGTTCTCAGTGAAGTGAAATAACTCACTTTGCACAGATTTCTTACACACTAGCGAGAGTCAAGCGAACAGAAACGAACTGCTACTCACAGGCACACACGTACTAACAACAAGGTGAAGCAACACGCATACATACACAATGCTACGTTGCCAAATACTCACATTGCATAATACACACATTAACATTTTGTTTTGCCCTATAAATATGTATCGATTGAAAACAACTTCCATATGTTTATAAAATTGTAGCTATAAAAATGTTTTCTAAGAAAATTTTGTTTTTCATCTACAAAATTATTTAGATTTTAATTACAACTTGCTACCTGGTGACCCCTCTTTTCTTTAAGGTTTCGTCTATTTCCAGTTTTCTAAGTACATACCATTATATACATATTCATTTTATTCCTTCGCTAAAGCATAACCTTTATACCCCAATGTGTATTAAATGTTGGTATGGTTCTTGGCAATACTAAAAGACACAATCATCGTCCAAAATGGTTCTACCCAAGCCAGGAATCATATCGCAGATTAAAATGGCTGACAAGTGTTAACTACTACTGCGACATTTTGAAATTCAAAAGTAGTTTCGAAACCTTAAACTGACTGATCAGAAAATAAATTGTTTCCTATGATTAAAGTTTAATCAGTGTGTTCTCTTTAAAGCAAAAATAAGTTTTCTTACTCGCCCATGTTCTATCAAAGATTCAAAATGTTCAAGATATCCGAGTTGAAAGCAGGGCAATACAAAATGAAACACTTAATGTCAGCTGCAACCCCCCCCCCCAAAAAAAAACGACTTTTGTAAAGGCCGAGGAAGGGAGAAGGACACGAGAACTAGTTTATTTAGGGATTTTGACTCTCTGTAAGCTGTTGCTATGACAACACTTGCTCAGGAAAGCTGATTTAAGGGCCACATATTTGTTTCCAATGAGAGAGAGAGAGAGAGAGAGAGAGAGAGAGAGAGAGAGAGAGAGAGAGAGAGCCTTAAATACCTGACTTGAATTTAGGAAACAGAATATGTGACAGGTTTAAGAAAAAAAAAAGCATCAGCTCACTGTTTACATATATACAATAAAACCAGGATTATATATATATATATATATATATATATATACTAGCATGAGTGCCCAGCGTTGCCCGGGTGTTTGGAGGTGTATGCTGAGCAAAAAAAATGGTCTATTTTTAAAACTTTGACCCCTATTATGACCCCTTAACATTTGCTGTTTGGGGCTCAAATCAAGTTATTAAGTTAGATCCATGTCTAAGGAACCTATATCTAAAGTTTCAAGTGTTTAGACCCCAAATTGTCGGAGGAGTTTGGTAGAGTTCTCAAAAGTCAAATCGTTTAACTTTGATCCCCTTAACAGCCAAATTTCTGTCCGAAAACCGATCACATAGATTTTCCCAAATCCCAGTACTCTGTATATAAAATTTCGAGTCTGTAGACTAAAAATTGACAGAGTTATTGCGTAGGAAAATGTACAGACAGACACGTTCACTTTTATAGATACACTAGCATTTCAGCCCGGCCTTGCCCGGGTGTTTGGAGGTGTATACTGAGCAAAAAAAAAAAAAAAAAACGGCCGAAAACCGATCACAGATTTTCCCAAATCTCAGTACCATGTATATCAAATTTCGAGTCTGTAGACTAAAAATTGACAGAGTTATTGCGTAGGGAAATGTACACACACAGACAGACACGTTCCCTTTTATAGATTATATATATATATAACTCGTGAGCAAAAAAAAATGGGCCAAACAAATTTTGTACATTTTATTGGACTAAAAGCTATATTGAAAAAAAGAACAAATGAACAAAGAAACTTAAACGAGACTAATAACACAGAACAAGACATTTACTTTAATAAATGCTTAGTATGGAATCGCATTCCCTTTTGATTTATTTAAAAGATCAATCCTTTTAGACATGCTCTCAACTAAAGCGGAACACTGAAAAGGAGAGGCTATTCCATTTGCTTTGCACAGCTTCCCAGAGTTTGTCATTGTTTTCAAAAGTTCTTCCGGTCAATGCACGAGATATTATGAACCAAATATTCTCAATTGGGTTTAAATCGGGGCTTTGACCTGACCAAAATATCACATCAATTGAATTATTAGAAAACCGTTTTTTTTTGTGACTTTAGCAGTGTGTGCAGACGCATTATCATGTTGAAAAATAATGTTCTGGATACTTAGTAACAGTCCTGTTTCTAATATTCGAATGTATTCCTTTGCCTTGATTGACTTCTCATATCTAATAAGTTCCAACTCCTGCTGCAGTAAAAGTTCCCATACCATTGTCCCTCCATTCCCATGTTTAACTGTCGTTTTTATGCAATTTGGTGAAAATCCTTCTCCAGTTCTCCAATGGCAACATCGTGAGCATCACTAACAAGACAAAATCTTAATTCATCTAACCAGAAAATATTCATGAACCAGTCTGTATCTTTCTTGCCATAACACGAGAAAAATCTATCATTGATGTTCTTCTTGTATAAAAATGGCTTCTTTGCACACCTTTTAGAGGAAAATCCCAATTCTTTCATTCGTTTAGATATTGTATATCTAGAAAGAGAATTTCCAGCCCCTGTTTTGAATTATTTGCTATGGTCAACATAAGTTTTCTTTTGATCCTTCAAAACAGTTAATTTAAGCCGGTGGTCGTCCTTCAAAGTGGATGCTCTAGGGCAACCAGATCCACATTTCTCTTTTACCAAGAATTCGACTTCAAACTTTTGACCAATTCGCTTCACTATAGAAAGAGGTATTTTCACATTTTTTTTTCTTAAAATATCAAAAATCTGCTTGTAAGTCATTTTTGACTGCTTTAATTCTGCAATTCGGTTTATTTATATTCTCACCAAAATGCGGTCTTACCATTTTTAGGATTAATTTTTCCACCTATTATTATATGTTATAATAATAATGATCGGCAAAATTCAAAATTTTCAGTTAAAAAATTAACAAAAATTAATGGAAAAATATTGAAAAATCGATTTCTTCCTTCTTTCACTCTTGGCCCATTTTGTTTTGCTCATGAGTGTATATATATATATATATATATATATATATATATATATATATATATATATATATATATATATATATATATATAAGAGAGAGAGAGAGATTGTTTGAGTCCAGTGGCAAGGAGAAGTCCAAGATGCCGAGATAAGCAGAGAGCATATACAGCACCCGGAAGTCTGAAATGGTCACCCATTTAGTACTGACCAGGTTCAATGTTGCTTAACTTCAGTAATCCAGCGGGAACCAGTGCGTCAATGTGATTATGCCTCATTACATTAAATACATACATACTAGCGGAGAGACCCAACGTTGTGTGGGATTGAATGATTATCAACGAATGTTTCACACTCTTACATTTTTGTTGTCATTGAAATCGGAGAAATCGCCCATTTTTCAATCAAATTGATTGATTACCTGCTCTAGTTGGGAACCCACCGTGGTGCACCGGAAGGAAACTTCACATTCCTCCCCTATAATACATTGTAGACTACATTGCACTGTAGAGAACCTACTGTTGATCTTATAAAATTATTTGTTATATACAATGGCTTGAATTAAAGTTTAAAATGCAAAATTCAAGTATCGTGCTTCAATTATGCTCTAAACAGAAACATCCATTCCGAATGTGCCCCTGTCATATCAAAGAACCTGTTATTGATTTTATATGCCGGCCCTTTTGGCTTGTGTGGTAAAAAAAAAACTTCTAAATGTACTTGTGATAGGATGTATAAGGTGTTAATTTTGATCAAAATCAACTGTTCCCTTTTTCATCGGATTTTTTCGATTATCGATACTTACCAGAGATATTCTGATACAAAAACTAATCTAAGAACACTGCCAGATACATAATATACATTTATGTGAAATTTCATAAAAATCTGTAAAGCCATTTCCGAATCGATAAGGAAGAAACTCACACATAAAGTTTCTTTTATATAATAGATAGATATACAGAAAGACGGGAAGAGGAAAGGAGAAAAAAGATAAAACAGGAGAAAGGTTTGAAGAAAAAAAGGGGACATCAGAGGAGCGAGAGAAGAAGGAAGAGGTGAATAAAGGAAGGGAAGAGAGCGAGAGAGAATAACAAAGGGAAGAGAGAGAGGATAACAAAGGAAGAGAAAAGAGAGATTGATATGCTTACACATAAACCACGTCTTTACAGAAGTGAGAGTAGAATAAAAATCCTTCCGATCCGCCCACAACGCACTTACCGACTTACCACATCTATCTCAAATTTGGATCACTCACAAGCACTTGTAGACAGACGAACAATTGCCCAAAACCCCCTCAGGGGTCCGGGTGACAAGATCAAAGTGTAGTATCTGTTCCGGCAGATACTGCAAGCTATGACTAGCAAAGACCAGATGTGGGGGCAACCCCACATACCTGACCTTTAACCAGCTCCCATTTCCCACCTCTCGGGAGCTGGTCCCCTTTTTCCCTTCCCCCTCCCTTCACTCCTCACATTAAAAATCGGCCTTGTGCCTAATTTGCTCGGTGGGGGAGCAAATAAATACCATCTGTTCCGGCAGATACTGCAAAGCTATGACTAGCAAAGACCATATGTGGGGCCAACCCCACATATCTGAACTTGGTCACTGAAGGGGCAACCCTTCATGCCAACAGTTTCTAATCCAGCTCCCATTTCCCACCTCTCGGGAGCTGGTGCCCCCCTTCCCTCCATCTCCACATTAAAAAAACGGCCTTGTGCCTAATTTGCTCAGTGGGGAAGCAAATAAATACCAGGCCCGGGCGACAAGATTAAAGTGTAGTATCTGTTCCGGCAGATGCTGCAAGCAAAGACTAGCAAAGACCATATGTGGGGGTAACCCCACATATCTGAACTTGGTCAATGTAAGGATCACCGTACAGACCACAGTTACTATCCAGCTCCCATTTCCCACCTCTCGGGAGCTGGATACCCCTTTCCCTCCCCCCTCCCTCTCTCCACATTAAAAAACGGCCTTGTGCCTAATTTGCTCAGTGGGGAAGCAAATAAATCCAACTTGTAGACAGACGAACTCAAATGTGATAAGTTGTACATCTTTTCTTTAATTCATAGTATACATAATATAGATTAGTTATTTTTTATGCCCTCATAGAAACTATAATCTTTATTGTAGTTGTTTTGTTGCTTTTATTCAACTGTAGGAAACATTCTTTTACCAAAGCTTAAATAGCAACTGACAATCCTTTTAACCTCTTTCCTTAGGTTATTCTTGATTTAACCCTCAGTAAAAATATTTTATATATATATATAACATGATAGCGGCCCACGGTAGATAAGGATTATAAAATTTCACACAACTGGAAATGGATTCGATGTAAGATTTTTTTTTTTTTTTTTTTTTTAGGTGTTACACATTTTTCTCTTTGAGAATTTTCTGGGTTTTCTGATGAGTCCAAGGAGCGACAAAAATAAATAAATAAAATACTGCAGCTTCAAGGTTAAAAACTAATCACCTATAACTGTTGATAGATTCCGACCTAGAAAACAGCAAGTCTATCCCCTTTGTCAGAAACATCTCATGGAATGGGAGGACTAAATGGCAAAATAAGGGAAGCGAGAGTTACAACACTGCCAAAAGTAAGCAACGTCCATTTTCTCCTTCTCATTATATATATATATATATATATATATACACATACACACACACACGCACACATGCATACTAGAAGATATACCCGGCGTTACCCGATATTAAGCATAACATTAAATTACTTTTAAAAGAAATGAAGTAAAGAAAACAAACAAACCGAGACATGTACATGCGAATATTATGGTTTTTTTTTAGTTTGTATTACTGTACACAGATTCGAAAAAGTTGTCAAAAAAACAAATATATAACAAATAAATGTTATCAAAAGCAAGATAAGTTACTTTTCTACCAAACTGGATATATTTTTTGTGTTTTTATTCAATGTAACATGTTTATTCAGCTCGAAAAACATGCAGTGTTTACCGATGTATTGGAAAATTAAAAATGGCTCCCGACTCTCTCTTTAACACGGTAAGTTTGGGAAAAGGTGTTATAAATGATAAACTAGACAAAATACCACTTAAAAACAACCGAATATATGTCAACTTATGTCATGGTAACATATATTGAGCGAATTTCTAATAGTATTTTGTCTAGTTTATTATACTTTATACTCTTTAACTTTTATTTTTCTTTACACAATAATATCTAAATATTTCTACATAAAAAGAGGAAGTGAGAGGATAAGGGTAAGATGAGAGGAGAAAGTCAGAAGGCGAATAGACAGTGCAGAGGGAGAAAAATTTATTGCAGAACACAGCTCATATTTTCAATAATTTAAAGACAATATACACAAATACTTCTTTTTGAAATTCAACTCAACAAACTCGTAAATTCAATTAATGACTCTTAATAATTCATAACCGACATTTTATTTAGCATAGTGTGTGTGTATGTGTGTGTGTGTGTGTGGTGGGGGGTTCTTTAACAAAACATCTCTGGTCATCGTCATGTCTGAAGTCACGTTGACATGTCATAAATTACTCTGAATATTTCCTCACTCAATATTTTCTTTCTAAGAGCTGAAAAAATAGAAAGAATTTAAAAAGAAAAAAAAAAAGATGTTGGTAAATAGAAATACACAGGTGAAACAAATTAACAGGAAAAATCATTGACATACTTAATGCTGGAGTCTCTCAGGGGTCCATCCTGGGTCCGACTCTCTTCCCTTTACATCATTCGTAGACATCTATGCTGATGACACTATCTATGGTGGCACATCTCAGACCGTAAACGACCAACTTCTCTCTGATTCTCTCTCCTCTGATTTTGAGCAAGTGGTACAATAGGGAAAGAGGTGGCTTGTTACTTTTAATGCATCTAAAACCGAGCTTTTATTTTTACATCATCAACGCTCTGATTCCCATTAGGCATCAATTGAAATGAATGGCTCTCGTCTTGGGGAGGCCTCGTGTTTTGACAAGCTTCTGGACTTGACCTTTACTCCTGATCTTAAATGGAACACATACATTAAATCCGTTGCCAAGGCCGCTGGAAAAATGGTGGGATCCTTCTATCGATCCAGTAGATATCTCACTGCTGATGCAATTCTCTATCTATATAAGAGCCAGGTACGTCCAAGGATGGAGTACTGTTACCACATATGGCCAAGAGCTGCTAGAAAGGACATCCTGCCTTGATAGAGTTCAAAATAGACTTCATATCCTTTGGGGGGGGGATGTCCTTTTATCTTCCCTGCAACCTCTTTCTCACAGAAGAGATGTTGCGAGTTTGTCTCTACTTTATCGTTATTTTCATGGCAAGTGCTCGGTTGAGCTCCATTCTATGGTCCCCCCCTCGCCAAACTTTCACAAGAAACACCCGTCTAGCAGAAAACACTATCACTAATTTCCCCCACTCTTTATCTGTGCCTAAACCTAAACGTAGATTCCATAAGCAAAGCTTCTTTCTTAGAACTGCACGCCTGTGGAATTATCTTCTGCTTTCCAGCTGACTACAATATGGTTGTCTTCAAGTCTAATGTAAACAAGTTTTTGATGATCCGTTCCATATAGGTTAACGAATTTACCGAATCTCCATTACTAACGGTTACTATATTGTCCAATTTCTTCTGTACACTCTTTAACCCTTATCCTCGAGTGGCCCCTGGGCCTTGATAAGTGGTGATGCCTATGTAAAAAAAAAAATTAGACAATTTACGCCAAAACTTAGGGAAAATTGTAACGTAGAATTTTAATTAAAATATAGATGAGTTTTATCGTTTATTTCAAATTCTCCATTTGTACAAATGCAAAATGGAGAACAGGAGCGATAACTCATTAAATGTCAATAAAGAATGAGAAATATACGATAAAATTGATTTCTATTTTAATTACAATTCTACTCTATAATTTTCCTTAATTTTTTCTATAGATAGCTTTTGCCCCATACATGAGTATATCAAAGAATTCTCCGAGGAGTTTATTTTCAACTGTCATATTTCACAGAAGTTAAGGAACATTGAGCCTGGCCAATACCAGATGGGTGACCATTTGGGAATACTATTTATGCAATATGTATAAGAGAGATGCACCCTCAGTCTTCATCAAGGCATGCATTTAGAAAGAAAACTGATTCCAAAAAGTGTGGATGGTCCTATATAAAATCTTCATCACTAATTACAAGTCATTTCTGTGGATTTCGGACAACTTAGTTGCCTGAACCTCGTATGTGGGATTCAACGGAAGAGTGTATATATATATATATATATATATATATAAAGGCTTCGTTCAGTCTTGACAGACTATGGATACCCACGGTAAAGGTGTCTGTGCGTAACATTGTTGAATACCAGTGGCAAGTGGAGGTTCAGAACGACTGGAAACAATGCCAAAATAAACACATAATATATATATATATAAATATATATATATAAATATATATATATATAAATAGCAATTACAGACAAGATAAAGTCATATGTCGGTATACATAGATTTATTTGTCAGTGTAATAAGGAGACAGTAATTGGTTGGGGGAGGTGTTATCTGCTATTTATACCTAGGTATTTCGAAGCCTAATGCTCCTCATCAGAATAATCCCATACATATATATAAATTAATTACTATAATAATTATTAAATACCTACAGACACTAGTGTTTCATCCTTTTGGGAATCATCAGTGCAGGGTGTCATGATTAATACCAGTTGATAGATTCAAACCCGGCGACAGAAGCCATCTCTGGCTTCATTAGCGACGACCTAATCCATTCGGCTACCGTTAACCGTGAGAAATGCTGTTGAATTTAAACATTTATTTTTTTAATGCTTTTTAACATCTGTCAGAGTGATCTAATCATATATATATATATATATATATATATATATAGTGGAAATGGTAATTAATAAAAACTGAAGAAATGCTCAATACTGTTGTAGAGCAAATATGCGTTTTATTTTTTATTACCGTATCTTTCTGTTAAGTTACATTATTGTTTCAGCTACTCGGCCGGTTTTTTTTTTTTTGCCGTCTGTAGCTTCCTCAGACTTTTACAGAAATGTTCGCTATTTTGGGATGAAAGACTCAGGGGGAGTGCTAGGAGGGCGGAAGAAATAGAGGAAGGGAACAAGGGGGAAGGTAGGAGGGGGCGCTTGGTATGTCGGTAATGTATTAGTTTTGGGGTTTAAGGAACTTGTGGGGAAGGGTCTGGGGAGTTCATTTCTGGTGTGGCTGAGGGCATAGGGATACATGGAGGGGAAGAGGAATATGTGGGGGTAGTAGGGGGAGTTTGCTTTAAAATTAGAGTCTTAATGTTAAAGTTTTTATATATATATATATATATATATATATATATATATATATATAGTGACCTTGTCTGTGTACAGAATGCTCTACGAAACTACTTTGTTAATTTTTGGTTTACAGACTTAAAACTTGATATATAGAGGATCCCAACTTGTGGAACAAATTCGATTTGGCTTTTAGCCAGTAAAAATAGCTGTTAAATGGTCAAAATTGAAAATTTGTAATTTGTCAGACGCAAGTCAACTAAAAGTTAACAAAGTACATCTACGTATGTACAAATATGCATTCATACATTTAATTACGTTGATCTTAAGTTTTGATATGCATATGGACTTAGCTCAGATCCTAACAAATAATGTTGGAGAACTATACGTTTTGATTTAGATTCTAGTCGATGGCGCCCAAGTCAGATTAGTGGGTTTTTTGTTTGTTTGTTTTTTTTAACTTTTGGAAGCATCACTATCGCCATGTATAGAGTATTGTTGCCACATCTGGGCTGATGCATCTACCACTAACCTCTCCCTCTTGGACAGGGTTCAAAAATGAGTTTTCAATCTAATAAGTCCCATTTTGTCAACTAAGCTCCAACCCATTCCTATCACCACAATGTTGCATCTCTGTGCCTGTTTTACAAATATTTTAATGGAAGGTGTTTTGATGAACTCGTTGCACTTGCACCCCTAAGCGCACATATCTCTGACAAACTCGCTTAGCAACAAAATCTCACCGCTTCTTCACTGTTTAGGTCCCTAAATGCAAAAAAGCTTTCTATTCTAATAGTTTCTTCCCTCGAACAGCTAAACTTTGGAATTCCCTTCCTGTTACCTGCTTCCCTGGCTGTACTGATATGCAGAAGTTTAAATGTAACGTAAACTAACATCTTGTTAATCTTTTCTAGGCATGGTCCCAAATAGTAGCCCCTTATGTCCAAGTGGCGATATGCTTTTTAAGGGATGAACATTAGTAGACAAAACAAAAAATTAAAAAATAATATATGTAAATATTTCTGTATGCTAGAACGTTTTCATCTTGAATTCTATGCAATGCAGAAACTATTCAGAAATAAAATTCCGCATAATAAATGAAACTAATCATCTAATAAGAAGCCATAAAAATGAATAAGTAATTAATTAATACTCGTTTTTTTAAAGGAATATGCAAATTAGCTAACCTTCACGGATTCGCTCGCATATCCATCTTCAGAAGTTCGTTCTAATGATTTTGAAATAAAATAATAGGTATATTCTTTTTCTTTTTTGGATCCTTTGATATGAGGCTTCATAATTTGTATATTCATTTTTTTTTTTTTTTTTCGAATTGTTATCCTCATCTTCATAGTTGCTGTTTTGTCACATTTCAGCCACCTAATCCTCTGGCCTTCTTCAGGTGGTTAACCATGATGAGATAGGAATGCCGAATCTTGTAATTGTATTCCCAATAATTACTTCCTTCCATAGTTGTTTTCTCACAACGTTTTGGCCAACTAATCCTCTGGCCTGCTTTAGGTAGGGTCGAAACTGCTTTCTTCAAACACTGCTCACCTGGAACTGTAGAGACTCAACCCCTCTATCCATTGCACCACGGGCCCCTTCAGCATTCCTATCCCATCACGGTTAACAACCTGAAGAAGGCCAGAGGATAAGTTGGCCAAAATGTAGTGAAACAACAACTATGAAGATAAGGATAACAGTCCGCAAAAAACAGAAACAAAAAAAAAAATGAATACAGAACAGATAGGATTTTAATATCAATGTCAGAGCTAGAAAAAAAAAAATAAAATAAATAAAACACTTCATAGGTACGAGCCAATGGTTAAAACTGCCGACTATCAACGCAATGGTTGCAAGTTCAATCTAGGTGCTAGTCTAGTTGCACTAATGAGTTGTGATACAACGAAACAGTACTGTATGTGGATGACTGTATATTTTAAGCCCCACCCCTCTTTGGATAGAGCACTGTCATAAATATATCTTAGCTGATACTTAATTACCTTTAAAGCGAGGTCCACTGTTTGTTTATAAATAAACAGCTGGAGTACTATAAAATCGGTGGGTGACTGTTTATTTAACGGACATTTGAAGAGGTCATTTGCGAGCAGCAACCCAATGGGCCAGCGGTTAGAACTGCCGATTATTAACAGGGATGATTGTAGGTCCAATCCCCGGCTAAGGAAAGGTAGTAGTCTCGTAGAACTGATGAGCTGTGATACAACGAAACAGTACTGCATGTGGATGATTATATCATGTTATCTTACGCCTTATATTTCTTACCTACCTACACAATCCGTCCTAACATGACACCTGTCACCATTTCTCTTCCTTACCTAGATTCCTATTTCAACATGGCTGCTGAAACAAACAATTATGTCGTTTGATGAGGAGGTGGGGGAGGGGCAGAATAGCTGCTTATTTTATTAAGTCAATCGAAATACAAAGTGTTTACTTCTCATGTTTGCTGGCAGAACACAAGAGATTCCGACTTTTATATCTGTTTTTTGTTTGTTTTTGATGTACTAACGAATCATCATTTACCAATCTCAATAAAACACTTGAGGATAAGAGTTAATGAATTTCTCAGATGGATAGTGAGAGAAAAGTAATGACTTGGTAACTGGACAGCATTGGATTGATTAAGAGGATGTCTCAACAAGATGTCATTTTAAGGTCATACCTAGGACGGCAACATTTGGCAAAACTTACGTCATGCTAATTTTAAGGATCGAACTTATAATTCTATAATCTTACCTTAACAAATAGGAAGCCATGGCATCATGAAGAAAATTCATCCAGTAAATTCCTGGGGAAACTGAAATTTGAAAGCAAAGATAAAAGTGAATTAGATTAGGTTCGAATTTATGACAGATCATTCCTTTCTTGGTTATTCAATTATTTGACATTATGGAATATCATTCCTTTCTTGGTTATTCAATTATTTGACATTATGGAATATCATTCCTTTCTTGGTTATTCAATTATTTGACATTATGGAATATCATTCCTTTCTTGGTTATTCAATTATTTGACATTATGGAATATCATTCCTTTCTTGGTTATTCAATCATTTGACATTATGGAATATCATTCCTTTCTTGGTTATTCAATCATTTGACATTATGGAATATCATTCCGTTCTTGGTTATTCAATCATTTGACATTATGGAATATCATTCCTTTCTTGGTTATTCAATCATTTGACATTATGGAATATCATTCCTTTCTTGGTTATTCAATCATTTGACATTATGGAATATCATTCCTTTCTTGGTTATTCAATCATTTGACATTATGGAATATCATTCCTTTCTTGGTTATTCAATTATTTGACATTATGGAATATCATTCCTTTCTTGGTTATTCAATTATTTGACATTATGGAATATCATTCCTTTCTTGGTTATTCAATTATTTGACATTATGGAATATCATTCCTTTCTTGGTTATTCAATTATTTGACATTATGGAATATCATTCCTTTCTTGGTTATTCAATTATTTGACATTATGGAATATCATTCCTTTCTTGGTTATTCAATTATTTGACATTATGGAATATCATTCCTTTCTTGGTTATTCAATTATTTGACATTATGGAATATCATTCCTTTCTTGGTTATTCAATTATTTGACATTATGGAATATCATTCCTTTCTTGGTTATTCAATTATTTGACATTATGGAATATCATTCCTTTCTTGGTTATTCAATTATTTGACATTATGGAATATCATTCCTTTCTTGGTTATTCAATTATTTGACATTATGGAATATCATTCCTTTCTTGGTTATTCAATTATTTGACATTATGGAATATCATTCCTTTCTTGGTTATTCAATTATTTGACATTATGGAATATCATTCCTTTCTTGGTTATTCAATTATTTGACATTATGGAATATCATTCCTTTCTTGGTTATTCAATTATTTGACATTATGGAATATCATTCCTTTCTTGGTTATTCAATTATTTGACATTATGGAATATCATTCCTTTCTTGGTTATTCAATTATTTGACATTATGGAATATCATTCCTTTCTTGGTTATTCAATTATTTGACATTATGAAATATCATTCCTTTCTTGGTTATTCAATTATTTGACATTATGAAATATCATTCCTTTCTTGGTTATTCAATTATTTGACATTATGAAATATCATTCCTTTCTTGGTTATTCAATTATTTGACATTATGGAATATCATTCCTTTCTTGGTTATTCAATTATTTGACATTATGGAATATCATTCCTTTCTTGGTTATTCAATTATTTGACATTATGGAATATCATTCCTTTCTTGGTTATTCAATTATTTGACATTATGGAATATCATTCCTTTCTTGGTTATTCAATTATTTGACATTATGGAATATCATTCCTTTCTTGGTTATTCAATTATTTGACATTATGGAATATCATTCCTTTCTTGGTTATTCAATTATTTGACATTATGGAATATCATTCCTTTCTTGGTTATTCAATTATTTGACATTATGGAATATCATTCCTTTCTTGGTTATTCAATTATTTGACATTATGGAATATCATTCCTTTCTTGGTTATTCAATTATTTGACATTATGGAATATCATTCCTTTCTTGGTTATTCAATTATTTGACATTATGGAATATCATTCCTTTCTTGGTTATTCAATTATTTGACATTATGGAATATCATTCCTTTCTTGGTTATTCAATTATTTGACATTATGGAATATTATTCCTTTCTTGGTTATTCAATTATTTGACATTATGAAATATCATTCCTTTCTTGGTTATTCAATTATTTGACATTATGGAACATCATTCCTTTCTTGGTTATTCAATTATTTGACATTATGGAATATCATTCTTTCATTGGTTATTCAATTATTTGACATTATGAAATATCATTCCTTTCTTGGTTATTCAATTATTTGACATTATGAAATATCATTCCTTTCGTGGTTATTCAATTATTTGACATTATGGAATATCATTCTTTCATTGGTTATCCAATGCTGGATTCAGTCATTTTGATAACAGCTTTTATGCATCAAACTCTTAATATATTTAGATATGTATTGTTTCATTTTTATGTTTATTATTTTTTTACATTACGATTGTGTTGTCTAAAACGTTAGCGCAAATACAAAATGAAAGTCAACCAGTAGCAATGCAAAGACAAAGAAAACGTACTGTGCCTATATACGGCATTAATCCGTTCCGGGTTGGGTTCGTAAGGTGAAATTGTCATATGGCGGGGCCTAAGCAAAATTTTATACAGTACATAATAAAAATTAGTAACAAAATACAGTACAGTATATAATACACATGTATATAATCAAATAACATAAATAATACCGTAAGACGGGCAAATACCGTAACCAGGCGCCAGAAAAATATTGTATTCCACATCGTAGCCTTTTTTTTTTTTTTTTACATAGGCATCACCACATTATCAAGGCCCAGAGGCCACTCAAGGATAAGGGTTAAAGAGTGTACAGTAGAAATTGGACAATATAGTAATCATTAGTAATGAAAATTTGGTAAATTTGGTAACTTATATGGAACGGCTCATCAAGAACTTATTTACTTTAGACTTGAACACAACCATATTGTAGTCAGCCGGAAAGTAGGAAAACGGAAGACAATTCCACAGGCGTGCAGTTCTAAGAAAGAAGCTTTGTTCATGGAATCTACGATTAGGTTTAGGCACAGATAAAAAGTAGGGGGAATTATTGACAGTGTTTACAGCTAGACGAGTGTTTCTTGTGAAAGTTTGGCGAGGGGGGACCATAGATTGAAGCTCAGTCGAACACTTTCCATGAAAATAACGATACATCAGAGACAAACTCGCAACATCTCTTCTGTGAGAAAAAAAAGTATCCTAGGTCGACCGTATCTCGGGGTTCTACTGCACGTATTTTTTTATAACCGATTAATATTATTTAGATTGTTCAGACTTTTGTTTTCACCTTGAGTATTATTCTTACGTTTTTATTGTTGAATGGTGGAAAGGATAATACGTAAAAAAAAAAAAAAAAAAAAAAAAAAAAACTAGAAGCATATCTAACCGATACGAACCAAATTAATACAAAAAAATGGAAATGACTCAGCACTATTTCCATTTCATAACCGCATCACACATTTTGAATTTTAAGGACTATGCATTGTTGGGGAAACGAAAATATTTGTTCCAACATTCATCAATAAAAACTACCGTCAAGATACATCTGAAGAAGGTTGGAGGTTATCTCAACCGAAATGTGAGAATAACACTCAAGCTGAAAACAATAGTCCAAACAATATTTACTCCACGAGGACAAAGTTAGACACAAGGTCAAATGGCACGTAACAGAGTGGAGTTCTACGATTAGCTAGAGAGTAGGTTGGCTAGACAAATATGCAAGTTTGCACATTAAAGCTTGAGGTATTCGAGAATAAAATTTTGAAAATCATTTAACGATAATGGAATTTGTAAACAATAACAATCAGGCCGAATTGAACGATAATAACAAAAGAGACAATAACAAAAGTTGGCCTCATTTGAAAATGTAAGAGATGACGCAATTGAAGTTTGAAGAACAAAGAAATATTTTATGATATTAGTTTAACGACCGATCGAGTTAGGAGTTTGGTTGCGTTACCACAGTATTCGCTTGGTGATAGCATCGTTTTTTATGTCCAGAGAGCCAAGGAACACTTATGCCAAAATGTAAAAAAAAAAAAATTAGCATGGAAAACTTGGAGGTGCAACTCAACCCGACATCAAAGCTATATCTAAAGTTTTACAAAAAGTCTGTTAACAGCATCATACATCGAAATTGGAAAAGTCCTTACTTTCAGCGTCTACAAGACAAGTGCTGCCACAGAGGAAATTAAGGATGAAACAAAAGGTACGTGAATTGGAGTTAGTAGCCCGTGAAAGAATTGTTTCTTATTGATGTTTATTCGTCCCGTTTACTGTGAACTATTCTTTGCGTTAAACATCACCACACGCATGCACATGCCCCCTGCATTTACGTGTAGATACACAAAATATTACATACATCATGACAACAAACTGCGATTTTATACATACATTAAAAGACATACATTGGGATCTGTATAAACACCAGTATTTAACAGGAACTCTGGATGAGACAAAAGTAAAAATTACTTCAGTCAAGAAAGATTTCTCCTGACTGAAGACAGAACAGATACTACATTTTGATCTTAGCCAAAATGCATCTTGAAGACAAGTAATTCAAGAAAAAAAATATTTGGTAAAATATCGTTTGATAGTATAATTCATAAAAAGGGAAAGTATTTAATTGCCTTTAAATTGATTTTTGATTTTACTAACTAATGTGTTACCATCTATTAAGATCTGGCAGCCACTCGAGGATAAAGGTTAAAGAGACTGCGTTAGATGGTAAGCACCACCAACCAAGGATTGGAAACAACCGGAAAAATGAGCATAAAATTCATTGAGAGGAACTGTTAATTTAAGAGGGCTCAACAAGTATTTGTTTACATTAGACTTGAAGACAGCCATGTTGTAATTGGCTGGGAAACAGCTTCATGGTATTTGTTGTGCAGATGGGATGTTCTAGGAACAAAACTTTGTTCATGGAAAGGAAAGTTTTTAGCACGCATTTGTCTTTTTACTGCAATGACAACGAAGTTTCTTCATTCATGTACTTCACATCAAATGGAATTAAAACTTCCCATCTGTGAAACACATTGCCATAAGACTGCTACTCTGCGGGCTACAACATGATCACTTTCAAATCTAATGTCTACAAATACTTCGCATTAACCGTCTTCATGAGTCATCACATTTTATTCATTATACTTATCTTTTTCAATCCTTTCATAATATTCTTCATCATTAAACCATTATCCATCAGTAGCTTTTGACCTTGACGGAATACTGCAGCCATTTTTATTTTTATTTTTATTTTTTTTTTTTAAGGTTCCACTATGAGCATATTTTTTTTTTATTTTTATTTTTGCCTTGACAAAATACAAAGTCATGGACAAGGTTTCCGTTTTCTAATGGATGGTCATAGTGGATGATGTATTTGTAGAGTTGTCTGTGCGAGTGCGTATGTGTTCCCAGGGAGGGGAATGAGCTGGGTGGAGGAGAAAGAGGGTGTTGGGGAGAGAGGAGAGGGAAATGGGGGAGGGGGAAAGAAAAAAAAGATACAGAAACGGGTAGAAATAGAAGTTCTTACATTGGCTGCAGGCAACGCCGAGTAGCCCTGTCAGTTTATTATAAAAGCAAAGGCGCATTGCGTGCTAAAGAATACTTGAACACAAATGAACAAGATTTCAGAATATACAAAATGGTGCAAAAGTAGGTAAACACGCACATATTGTTACGTACATATTGTTCACTGCATTTATGATACAAACATATGAACGTAAAGAAACACGGGTAATAAGAAGCCCTAACCCCGCAGGTATCCGAATCGCTCCAACGTTCACACTTCTATAATTGAGAACCAACACTTATATACACGCTAAAACAAAGGTCTTTATCAGCATCAATTTCCTGATTATCATCATCATCATATTTGATGAATCCGGAGATTCTATTGTTGGCATTGGTTTCCCCGATATTTTTCTAGTCAGAATTCTTTCTAGAAATACATTGGGTACTTACGGGAGGTACCACGTGATGGTTGCCAATATTCTAAATGAAAGTGGTCTGGATTCGAATTAGGAACAACCAGGCCGTCAGTCCGTGTCATTAACCAAGAAAATGACTAAGAGTACATTATTTTAAGATATGTCGCTTTCAGTTCATTATAATATGCCCATACATTCATTCATGTGTCACTAATGTATACTTAATTTTACATACTCTTGTATATGCATATAAATTATACATTCAAAAAGATGCACCTGAAGAAGGACGGAAGTTACATCGGCCAAATCGTTGTGAATATAAACAACACAAATGGAAATGGTTGTCCAAATAATCAAAATTATTTATCATCTGAAAACTTGTGAAAACATGAACAAACTTCAGCTTGGTGAACAAGTGCTTGAAAAAAAAACCTACAATAGATTTATATTAAAGATATATAAGTTGTGCATTTAAAATAAGAATATGGTATTTTTTTAGATTAGGTCCACCTCCACAATTTTCTTTTAAATGACGACTTACATAGGTTTTCGACTATGCTGAATACGGAAATCACATTGAAATTTTTCAGAAATAAGTAGTTACCGAGATATAAAAAGTTGTATTATGCATTGTATTCTTTGGCGCCCATCTTTGTTACGCACGTGCATGTGCGCCATAAACAAATCTACGCGCGTAACAAAGATGGCCGCCAAAAAAATACAATGCATAATACAACTTTTTATATCCCGCTAACTACTTACTTCTGCAAAATTTCAATGCGATTTCCGTATTCAGCATAGTCGAAAAACCTATAAAAGTCGTCATTTAAAAGAAAATTGTGGAGGTGGACCTAATCTGAAAATTTACCAAGAATATTTATAATTGCTAGATGACAAATGCGCCGATTCCCATATTTTTCCCGATTCCGATGTAATTCCCGATTCCAATTCTTTATAAATCTCTAAATATTTTGCTATGAAGTTGATAGTTTTTCAAGTTATCTTACAAACACATGTGTTAAATGTGCAGATATTTTCTCAAGCGTAAAAAATACACTTGTTAGTGATGATCTATAGGTTGTAGTTTTACTATTAATTTAAAATCAATAAATATTTATTATTTTATCATTATTACCAGCAGTGGAATCTTGTTTTTAACAAAAGAAATGGAAAAGACAATTAAAAAAATTGTTGGCATCAGAAAATAGGTACAAATTTTTCCGAATTCGATACTTCTAATAAGTTCCAATTATTCCGATTCCCTGTTCTGATTCATCGTCCCAACACACACACATATATATATATATATATATATATATATATATATATATATATATATATATATATATATATATATGAGAGGGTGAGAAAAGAGAGAGAGGGTGAGAAAAGAGAGAGAGTGTGAGAAAAGAGAGAGAGTGTGAGAAAAGAGAGAGAGGGTGAGAAAAGAGAGCCACACACGGAAGTAGGAAAGAGAGAGACAGGGAGAAAAGGAAAGAGTCAGAGAAAGAGTCAGAGAAAGAAAGATAAGGAGGAATATAAAAGGAAAGATAGAAGGGGAGAGACTAAGAAAGTATAACAGTTGTGTTCGCCATAATCCAAACAACAATATCTGACCGTAAATAATCAAGACAAATCTAATCAGTGTCATTTTTTTTTTTTTTTTTCTAAATTCACGATGTGACAAATTTAAGTATGGCTATAAATTTATGCATAAAAAATGACTAGACAGTAATGTGGATTATTATTTAACAACGTCCATTTAAAAGTCAAAGCATATGACAGACACACTGGCAAACACTTGAACAAAGTCTGTGGGTACAGGACAATATTGAAAAACACGGCATGTTACTTATGGAGGTCAATGTCTAAATAGGAGTGGGATGTAAGTGGAAGAAAAAAGAAAACGGGGGAAAAATGAGGTTTGGGGAGCGAGTGGTGTCCTTCCAAAATAATTGCAATTTAGAAGAGTCAGAGGACAAAAAAAAATTGAAGGTGGGGAATGGCTATTTTGGACGATTTATAGGAAGTGATTTTTTTTTTTTTTTTTTTTTTAGAGACGGCAAACTTTAAATTTCAGATTTGGCAACTATCGATTATTTTGAATTCAGCCTTGTTTGGCAATTCATCATGAAGAGACTTACATCAGAGCAGCGTTTGCAACTGATACGATTAATTTACTGAGAGAAACATTTGATGAATTAATAATTTCACGGTTAATGGATGTGTCAACTGGCCGCTTCGTTCATCCGATTTAATCCCATTAGATTAGTTTGTTCCTCCTCGACGTATATATTCCCGACAAACCCGCTTAGCAACAAACTCACACCCCTTCACAGTTTAGGTCTATAAATGCCAGAGAGCTTTCTACTCTAATAATTTCTTCCCTAGAAACATCTAGACTTTGAAATTCCCTTCCTGCTACCCTGACTGTACTGATATGCAGAAGTTTAAATGTAACGTAAACAAACATCTTGTTAACCTTTCCTAGGCATTGTTCCAAATAGTAGCCCTTACCTCCAAGTGGCGATATACCTTGTTAGGGGTGAACACAAGTAAAAAATTAAAAAAATTTTTTTTTTAGGGATATATAAAAACCCCAGCCTACGCTGACAAACCAGACACAATACACTAAGACAAAATTGGACGCGTTATTGCTGAAATACATCCATATTTATTGCGTAGAAAATATGAAAATCTGACCTCTATATTACGCCATATACACGTGAGCCACGGGTCTATATTCTAGAAAGTGTATTTAAATTATAAATGCCAAAAATTAATCTTTAGAATAAACCATATGTTTGTATAATAAAAATATTTTTCTTTAATTTTTTAATTTAAAGTTCGCCGCCTAAAAAATCCTTTATTACCAGAGGTGATGGAGTAGGTGTGTCAGAAACTTTGTGAAAAATATTGAATAATTCGACTCCCTGGCTTTCCAAGCTTATAACTACTCGAAAAATGTAATGCAAACCCCTAATTTTTTTTTTTTTTTTTTTTTTCAATTAAAGGAGCAAGGACCAAGGTTTCATTAAAAAAAAAAATACAAACAACGTATTTTTTTTTTTTTAAATGGTTTTAAACTTCGGACTTTACAGGTAAGTTTTAAAAAAATATCCTTTTTTGTTGTTTTAAATTAGAATATATATTTATTGATCTGTTATCTTCAATTTGTGATATATAAAACTTTGGTACATAATTATTTACTTTTTAATAGACATTTCAAAATGGGGGGCGTGAATTAAAAAAAGAAAACGTTTGTCTAAAATATTATATTCGGTTCATTGGAAAGAGCATAAAATTTCACATTGACCCTGAAAATATCGTAAAAATAGGATCAATAGAAAAACTTTGATAGATATTTAAATTTTAAAAACTGAAAAATACTGAACTCGTAAAATTCAATTAATTTCATTACTGTTTTTTTTTGTTTTTTTTTTAAATAAAAAAATAACATTTCTATTACTTTTTATACAACTTTAATAGTTTATTTTGGAAGTATAATCCACAAAGAAAATAACCCACTTTTAAAAGAGAAATTACGAGTTTTTTTTTTATATTTTATTCACAGTTTCGTGTTAGGGGCGTCAAAAATTCCTACAAAAATTCTGATACACCTAGTGATGGAGTTGAACTCATTCACTTAACTAGGTAAGAAGTTAAACTTACGAAGGGCTGGGGTCTTATAGGATCAGAGTCTACATACATCCTGCTCACTTTTATATTAGCCAAAACGCCAACGAACTATAAAAAACATATTTTGATGGCTATAAATGTTGTAATGGATGAAAAATATTTAATCTATACAAGCCTGGGTGCCCAGCGTTGCCCGAGTGTTTGGAGGTGTGTGTTGAGCAAAAAAATAAAAAAATAAATAAAAACATGGTAGCAGGCAGGCAGGTTCGAACCCGTACCGCGAAGGAGGAAAAGAACGTGAAGAAAAAACGTGACTTCTTTGCTGTTGCGTCCATCACAAAAAAAGGAAGTGACGAAGGTTTAAATTAAGGCTAGACAATCGAAAAGAGGGAATGACTTTCGAAAATACCAGCGAAAAAAGCGACCCCTCCTTGTAGAAAAGTGCCCAGTTGAAGATGAAGGAATTACTGTTTTTAGTCAATTTTTCGATATTTGTCGTCTGAAGGGTCGAGTTTCAAAACGGTACCGATCTCGTTAAAATCCGTCTCCTCTGTCGGGTCCGAGCCTGCCTACTACCACTTTTTTTTTTTTCTTTTGCTCCGCCAAACACCCGGGCAATGACGGGCTAGTTAAAAATAAAATTTTAAAAATATATATACTAACAAAACTCATTTGAATTAAATCAAACCAAACATAGATAATGTTAGCACTTTCATTATTTAAAAAAAAAAAAAAAAAAAAAAAAGGCAATTCCCAATGTTCAAATCGTTTTTAAAGGTTTATTTACAAACACATAATCTCCATTATAATATTATTCTGAGCGTAAGAGAAATTTGTATGAACCTGGGAAAGTCTGAACTAAAAAGCATTGATTGACTGCGTCTCCTCCAATTTGTACATCTGATATAACACAATCTTCTCATCACAATGTCTTTTGTTGTGAACTTGAATATTCTCACCACTAATCGCGCGCGCACGCACACACACGTGTGTGTGTGAGAGAGAGAGAGAGAGAGAGAGGCAGATTGCGTAAACATGAAATATCAGTGTGCGTACCTATTTACTTGCCTCTCCACAAGAGTAGAGTTAGAAGGTCGGTTTTTATATGGGGAAAATCAAGCTCCCCAAAAAGGGGCACTCTGGATAGGAACAAAAATAAAAATTGCCTCAGTCATGAAGGATTTCACCTGTACTGACCGAGGACAAAAAAGGTGAAGTGTACCATCCGAACAGATACTACACTGTGATTTTGGCCTGAAGGTCAAGAAACACTAGTGTATGTAGGTAAATATAATAAATATTAAAATAAAAATATTGTTATATCTGACGTGAGCCGTTCACAAAGTAAAGTCTTCTATTTTTTTAACTCAAAAAGTTGAAGAGCTACAAAGACGGGATTGATGGCATTAAAACGAGCGACCTTTTATGTTCCAGAAATTATTTTTCTACATCGTCACCACCATTCTCAATTATCTCAAAAATCCAGAAATAATTATTAGCTCTGATTAAGTGATCTCCTTAACCTTTTCTATATAAATAAATAGCAGATGTATATGCGTGTGTAACTATTTAACCGATAAACTCTTAAACTACCGGTTACATAACACTGAAATGAACAGGAAATAGTAATCATACACAAAGGATGGTTTATAACGAGTAAAATCTTTGTTTGGATGGATGAATAATACGTACAGAAATATGTCAGCAAGTTTGAATGCAAAATGTTTATTTCAACTTGTCGACATATTTCTATTAATTTTGCGCATGCACAAATTCATTCATAGTTTGAAGTGGTTTAATTTAATTTTTTTCTTATCCGTCTGTCGATAGCTCAAACGGTAAGGAATGCTAAATGTTTTGGTTTTTATTCTAGCTGATGGGACCACAGTCTTTTGAAATCAGTACTATATATTAGGTAGAGAATCAGCTCTGTAATAATAAATACGAAATCTGCATGAATTAAAAATTATGTAAGCATATTTTACGACCAGGCAAACCCCTATCCCCCCCATCTAATCTAGCAAAAAAAGATGGTTTAGTTCTCTCCCACTGAACTTAAACTGCAAGAACTTAGGCACCAGGGTCGGAAAGTGGGACTGAGAAGCCAGCGCCCCCAAGGAGGGACACTAACCTGCAAAATGTGCTTGGGCAACCCCGTCGTCATTCCCGGTGATGGCGCCTGGGGCGGTTAGCAATAAATCAACTCCTTCTCAAAGAGAAGAAAAAGCCTGAGAGGGGGGGGGGGCTCCTAGAACTGCACATAACTAAACTCCCGCCGCAAGATCAATATGAACCGGATTATTACAGGAATGGTCTAATCTCTGTAGATTTTGGAGCCCAAGGACAAAGGTGCCTAATGACTTTTATTCATCACATAATACTTGTGTCTAGCACTCAATTTGTAGACTTTAAAAAAAAAAAAAATTAAAACTCACTCCCCCCCCCCAGTACATGTGCACTAATTTAGCCATGAACTCTTCACACGAGAGTCATTGAGTACATTTCACAAGTGAAATTTTCCGTGATCATTAATGAAAAGTGCAGTGGAATTACTGGTAAGTTCCGAGAGGACAACCAGTTTGTAACAAGTGTAAAAACATGAAGACAAAAGATAATGTAGATGGAAGCATGTTATTTGCTGGATTTCCAGGAAGCTAAATATAAGCTCAGGTGTGGTTTTGAAAATCCAGTAGAATAAAATTTTTTAGCCTATTAAAAAAAATGCTTGAGCAATCCCAGCAATTAGCTTCTTTTTTTTCTCTCGCTAGATTCAACCACTTTGAGGAGTCAGTGGATAATTATATTTTAAAAACAATACATATGCCGCTCCCCATTTTGGGTTACCAAATTCGTCAAGAGGAAAATTATTCCCAACTCGCATTTAGGTAAAAATGTACTTTCGTATAATTGAATTTATTCAAAAAGTATCGCAAGCAAAAGCGAATAAACAACATCTACATAAATGCGATACATTCAGCAGTCATGCGAGATAGTCCAGCGGTAGGCTTCATGCCATAGGGTCCTGATTTGGAATCTCACTAGATTTAGCCACTCTGATGAGTCATAAACGATGAAACACGTGTTAATGGATAATTATATTTACACTGCTGCAAGATCCCTTCCTGAACCTACATGTCAAGCACAAGTTTGCTGCAGCGAATAGTGACATGTGAAGTGTATGCAACACGAAGTTGTACCTCGGGAATCACCTAAAACACTTTAAAACACTAAATCCTAATGAGAAAAATGTATACTCCTTCCGAGTTCTACCAACGATGATATATAGTTCATCCTTGCTTCACAATCATGTGTGTGTGTGTGTGTGTGTACACACACACACACACTAGCAGTTCAGCCCGGCTTTGCTCGGGCCCTATGTACTGTTCATAACTTTTATGTATATATATATATATATATTTATATTAAAAAGTTTGACTCATGTCCAAGTAACCTACATCTAAAATTTCAAGTGTTTAGACCTAAAATTGGCGGTGGAGTTTGGTAGAGTCTGCAAAGGTCAACTCTTTCAATTTTGACCTCTTGGCAGTCAAATTTTTTTCCCCCCAAAACTGATTAAAAGTCTTGCTCCATATTTGAATAAGCTTTATGTAAAATTTCAAATGTTTAGACTCAAAATTGGCTGAATAGTTTGCTAGAGACCGCAAAGGTTAAATCTTTTGAACTTTGCCCCTTGGGAGCCAAATTTTCGGTAAAAAAACTATTAAAAAGCTTGTCCATATGTCTGAATACTCTTTATGTAAAATTTCAAAGTTTTAGACCAGAAATTGACTGAGATGTCTAATTTTTTCTTTTGTTGCTTTTTTTTTTTTTTAATTTGACTCCAATTTTGACCCTTTAACATTTATTTTTTGGGGCTCAACTCAAATTAAAATGTTTGATCCATGTACGAGTAACCTACATTTAAAATTTCAAGTGTTTAGAGCCAAAATTGGCGGAGGAGTTTGGTAGAGTTTTCAAAGGTCAAATTGTTGTTTGACCTCTTGAACGCCAAATTTCTGACCAAAACCAGATTGAAAAGATTTTCCCAAATCTCAAGTCTGTAGACTGAAAATATACAGAGTCATTTAGTAGGAAAATGTACACAGACAATTTCACACACACACACATATATATATGATTGTGAAGCAAGGATGAACTTAACTCATTCATACATAAGTGCATTACTCCTCATCTTGAACTAGAGCTAAAATGATAAATGGCTAACAAGTTATTCTGTGTAATCATACAAAAAACGACGACTTCTTCCCAAGGATTACCTACATCCATCTATTTCTCCCTCTGTGAAGACTTGTCAGCTCAACTCAAATTTCATTTCTTCTCTTTCTTTCTATTAGTCGAACTATTCATTCACCACATAGCAACACTGACACCAAAATGATTAGGAAACGTGCGCGTCACAAGTGACCCGAACTGAAGTTCATTGCGACTCTCCCAGAATTGACTGACAAGCCAAACGCGACACTTCTTACAACTTGAAACTTCAAACATCCGCAAACAAAATGCACTCACACAATCCAAGCTATCCCTAATAACGATTGTCTAATTAAAATTGACATCAACCTTTGCTGAACTCACTGACTGATATCTTTGTGTCACAAGAGGCATTGATACCATTTTGGTTTTGGCTTGTTTTGTTTTGTGGCATATCAACTCTTTTCTGATTATTTACTGCCGAATCCAGTAATTTAAAACAGTCTTTATGCTTGAATTTCTTTATATCTTTCAAATATTTATTCATTAAGTTTTGTTATTTTGTTTTACGCCATATCAACCTTTTTTTTCAGGTTATTTGATTCTAAATCTATTAATTTTGGAGAAGGATTTTATCCTTTAAGTAATTTATATCTTCTATTTTATACTTATTCATAACGGTACTTTATTTTATTTTATTTTTACTTCCACTGCACTGCAATTCAACACTCACCTTTAAAATTGGCGACTTTTAAAGGTTTTCGGGTATGCTGAAAAGAATATCACATTAAAATTTTGAGCAGACAAGTAGTTTTTTGCATATTAAGACATTTTCTTTCAAATGTATTAATGGATGTCAGTAACGGCTGCCATTGTTAACATAGGGAGGAGGGGGTGTTTTGTAACATGCATGCGCGTTATTACTTGTTCAGTCGAGAAAGAAACATGGCTGCCAGTGAAAACACAAGGAATTACATAGGATAAAGGTTTTAATATTCAGAAAACTACTTGTATGCTCCAAATTTAAATGTGATATTCGTTTTCAGCATAACTGCAAACATAAACGTCGTCAATTTAACGGTGAATCCTGAGTTGCCGTTAAAGTAAAATAAATAAATAAATAAATACCTTTATAGCGTTTGGTTTGTTTTGTAAAAGAAAAATTGCTTTTGGCTTTGCAGAACATGATTGAGTTTTGTAAAGGAAAAGTAGAAAAAAAAACAATGTTTGGTGCATTTTTGGCCAATAAGCCAGTATCTTTAGACAACCTGATCTGCATCAGACCCCCTAACAGATAAAGCCAATTCAGGGCGAAGTGGTCTTGGAAGCGATGGTAACCAAGGGGCAATTCTATATTCCCCACAGCCCCAAATGGGGTCTCACCACTGAATGTCTTTTAAGGTCATACCCAGGACGTAGATACATTTTGAAAGGGTAATTTTGTGAAAAGTTCATGGTTAAGTAAAAGTTACAACAATTTCTAACCATATTGTTTAACTGACAAGGAAAACTCCAAGATGATCGCACGCAATGTTGGGACAAGTAATAAAAGACATGTCTTATTTCAAAATTTTCTTTCTTTGAAATTATGTGCCCTACAAAGGCTTGAGAGTATAGTTTACACACAAATTTTACTTAGGAGTGAGAGTGATTGAGAGATGAATCCGTACCTTTCTGAAAAGTATTAGAGAAAGCAACAATACATCCTGTTCTTAAACGATCAAGTAATCAAGTATTCCTAAATGGTCACCCATCAAAGTATTGATAAGGTTTAACATCTCTTAACTTCAAACTACTGGGTTGTTATAATGAAGAATGCATGTTTAAAAAAGAAAAAAGAAAGAAAAAGCGTCTCCAATCTAATAGGTCTCGCACTATCAACCAAGCTCCAACCTATGTCCCATCACCGCAATGTTGCATCCCTGCGGTTGTTTTACAAGTACTTTAATGGAATGTGCTTGAAGCTCATCAGAGCACTTGCACCCCCTCAATGTACATACTGCCAAATAACTCTGAGAGCTCATCTTTCAAACTCCTCGGTTTAACATTCGCACTCAACATGAATTGGGACTTTAAGACATTGCAAAGAAGGTGCTCTCTCCCTCTAACATGCTAAAAAATCACTCACACCCAAGAATATCCTATAACTTCACAAAGAATTCACCCATGCATGTAGTATTGTTGCCATATTTAGACTACTCGTCTCTCAATCTTAGACGGACATAAAAAGAGTATCCAATCTAATGTGTTCTGTACTCATTTATTTATTGCGGACTATTATCTTCATCTCTTTTAGTTTTTGTTTCACGACGTTTCGGCCAACTATTCCTCTGGCCTTTGTCAGGTGGTAACCATGATGGGATAAGAACTTCGAATCTCCTAACTGCATTCTCAGCAATTACTGCCTTCCATAGTTGTTGTCTCACCACGTTTTGGCCAAGTAAGCCTTTGGCCGGCTTTGGGTAGGATTGAAACCGCTATCTTCAGACAATGCTCACCTGCAACTGTAGAGATTCAACGTCTCTATCCACTGTGCCACAAGACACATGGAAGAAGAAAGACATGAAATTCAAAGAATTTATCCATCTGAAGGGGCCCGTGGCGCAATGGATAAAGACATTGTCATTGATTGATTAGGGAGAGGAAAGATGAAGCGTAATAGTTTTTATCTTTTCTCCTGAATTGATGGCTGCATGTAATAGTCTGCAATGAATAAATAATACTCATCCCAATAAACACTCAAATTAATAAATGCATTCTGTACTGTCAACCAAGTTCCAACCCCTGTCTCATCGCCACAATGTTGTATCCCTGTGCCTGTTTTACAAGTACTTTAATGGAATGTGCTCTGAGGAACTCTTAGCACCTGTGCCCCTTCTATGTACATCCTCCCGACTAACCCAACAATCAACAAAATCCCCTTCACTGTTGAGGTCACTAGATGCCGGAAAGGTTTTTACTCTAGTTTCTTCTCAGGGACTGCTAAACTTTGGAATTCCCTTCCAGTTTCCTGCTTCCTCGACTGACAGATTCAGAAAGTTAAATGTAATGCGAACCAACATCTCATGGCTCAACTTCCACATAGTCTTCTGTAGACATGATCCCAATTAGTAGTCTCTTATATCCAAGTGGCAGTATGCCTTGTTTGGGGTTCATAAAAATAAAGAGAGAGAGAGAGAGAGCGTGTGGTCGAAACTGCAGCATGCAGCCATCAATTCAAGAGAGAAGATAAAATAAAGTACTACGCTTCATCTTTCCTCTCCCTGATCAATCAAGGACAACTATTTCTAAACTGGAGAAATTTGAATTTTTGTCTGAATCCAAAGTGCCTTCTTTTTGCGGAACTAAATTTCTCTCACATTAAAAACCGGCCTTGTATTTAACTCTGCCCTAATGGAGGAGACAAGTCAATAAGAATTCATTAATATGCTGGTGTAAAGAAAGCACACTTGTGAATGGACGTACAGACCGCAAGTTGAACATCTGGGTAAATAAATGATGCCAGAGAAGCAAGTTCCACTTCAAGAGTTCAGTGGGTGGAATTCCAAAGAGCGTTCCTCACCATAAAAAAAAAACATGCAACTAATAAAATACACACCTGCGTCCAACAAACGGAGAAAACTGAACCTTCGATGGCTTTTTATTATCAAGGGTAAGTTTTGATTGGTTGTGAGTGATGAGAAATAGTAAAGGTCAACATATTTCAAGGTCTACTAAAAAAATATTTTATTACACTTTTGTTTTTGCAGTGTTTTAACTTTGTAAAGATATATGGTGAGTTCTGTCCTCTTTCAAGAAAATATGTCACCCATGAATCCATCGGATCCAAACACAAGTTTAGACAATAAATATTAGTTATTTCGAAATAATAAATAAATATAGAAGATATTTTTTTAGTGTTGATTAAAACAATATGGAAACGTTATATTAATATAGAAAATAAGGTGTGAAATGGATCTAATATAACACGTTGCAAATATTCGTTGGATTTTTTTTTTTTCAGATTTATGTGATCATGTTCATTTCTTTCTTTTTTTTTCTTTTTAAAGTTGAAAATTTACTACTTTTCTGAAAAGTCAATGTGGAAAATATCCAACATTGACAAAATAATGGAAGGTTTTTATTTTTATCAATGTTTTATATTGTGTTGCGGACCAGGATATAATAATCCTAACCCGCTACAAAAGAAAATAATTAAATGAGTGGAAAGAAGGAAACAAAACTCAATTGCTGAATAAAATAAACATGTCGTTTATTTTCTTTCAAAAATAAGGGGTTTAGGTGGAACACGTGTTCATGCAGTCGTTGACAACTACGCGCATGGAAAAGAAAGGAATGAAGTAGAGGAACGAGAAGTGGCAGTCCAGCATGTAGAAAGAGAAAGAGAGAGGGGGGTGACCTCAGCAAAGCCGCGCGTCGATGATAGCAGTCATCCATGTGGAAAAGTCTTCAAGCCAAGAGCTGTGGATGCAAACTTGTCTGGTTGATAAACCAAGGCAAAAGGGAAGTTGAATGTTTGCTGTTGACTTTTATACCGGGGTCAGTGTTCTGACTGCGCATGTCTAGATTTCCTTTCAGGGGAAGTGACGTTTCCCATGTGTGCTTACATGTGTGTACGTTAGCGTGCGTGTGTATGCACATGAATGTGAGTGTATATACGTGAACGTGAATATGTGTGTGTGTGTGTGCATATGTGCATGTGGATGTGTGTATGTGAGGAAAAAAACATGTTCGAACAATTGTTGACAGTAGTAACTATCAGTTTATTAATAAAATTATCAGACATGATAGCAGGTGTATCCGAGTCTTTTTTACAAGGGAGTCACCACTTATCAAGGCCAGAAGGCCACTCGAAGATAAGCGTTAATAAGTGTACAATAGTCATTGGGACAATAGCATAGTAATCGATAGTAGTAGAAATTTGGTGTAGTTTGATTATTTAAGCAAGAACTTGTTTCCATTGGACTTAAAGACTGTATTGTAGTCAGCTGGAAAGCAGACAAGCGGAACGGTTCCACAGGTGGGCATTTCTAGGAAAGAAGCTTTGTTCATGGAATCCACGTTTAGATTTAAGAATGGATAGAGAGTGGGAGAAATAAGTTTACAGGAGCTTTAGTCTTGTAAACTTAATTTTTACTTGATTTTACACACTGTTGTACTTGTATGTTATTTCTTTAAATGAATCAAGCTTTCCTTTTTCAGATTTATGTGATTAGGCCTATTTCCTTTTTAAGTCAAAAATTTCCTACTTTTCTGAAGAGTCAGTGTGGAAAATATTCAAAATTGACGTAATAATTATGATTGTTTCCGTGCTACAAAAACAGGCGCTTAAAAAAAAAATTTTAAAAAAAAAGTGGACGTTTTGACATATTAAAAGAGATAAATAGTAAGATGAATAACACCTTGGAATTTGGAATATAGCCGTTTTGTCATCTATTTTATATGCTCTATAGTTAAATTTAACATGAATGCTTTAACTACGTTAGAAAAATGCCACCCATAAAATCATTGATAAAATTGACAAGGACTTGTGACAGTGGTTGGGAAAAAAAAAAAAATCAATCGTGGAAGTGACCTTCTCCTGAAGGTTCAATTCTCAGTGTGGGCGATTGAAAAATACAATTGTGAATTACTTAGGACATCTATCCAGTCATGGCTGACGAAATGAGAGCATGCAACCCCCATTAAGTAAATAAAGGGTTCCGTTCGAAATTCAGTCCAAAATTCTGAGTTGGGCAGAAACATTTCCGAGTTCGACAAGATACACCTGAAGAAGGTTGGAGGTTACATCGACCAAAACATTGTGAAAATGACACTCAAGATGAGAACCATAGTTCGATAAATCCAAATACGGAAATTAACAATCCTTTCAGCAAATCCAACCATATTTGATACAAATAAACTTGAGTCTGTGCCTGATTTGTCTCAATTTTCAGTTGCAGATGTTTTCTTGTGGGTAACTCCATGTCAAATCATCCAGAAATTTAAAAATTTGACATTCATATCCACAGATTTTGTTGTAACTTGCACCAAAGATGAACATCATAAAAAGTAAGAAATCCTGAAATTTTGGGAATGTAACTGCAAGTGGTTGCAGATTTAGAGAATTTTCCGATTTGCATAAATCATGCAAGATTTCACTTGGCTGACATTTTAATACTTACAGTTTCTTGAATATTTTCAGTTTGAACCCTGAAAATTCACTCTGGTAAGTTTTTTGACCATAGGAATTCAAAAATGGCATCAAATTTGCTCAGAATTCCATTATAATTTTATCAGATTTTGGAATTTATTCCACATGTGCACCTATATTGGAGAAAAAAAAAAAAAAAAAAAAAAAGATGTGACTGACTTGGTAGCAGATTTTTTTCTTTTGGACGTTATGACATACCTCTGCACCATAACCTTGTCAAACTCTGGAAACTTTCTGTGCCGCAGGCTTTTACATCAGAGTTTCCTTCTCCTAGATGTACGTCTTAATAAAGACTGGGGATGCATCCCTCCCAATAAACTAATGGGCCCCCAGATACCAACCTGAAAATTTCTATGACTGCGCGGTGTATACAGTGCCTAGCCTTCCCAAATGGACACCCATCTGGTACTGATCAGGCTGAAGGTTGCTTAATTTCGATGATCTGGTGAGAACCAGTGTGTCAATATGATTGTGCCATATATATATATATATATAATTATTTTTTTTACTATACACTAGCAGTACTCACTAACCGGCATTGCCCGATGGAAGCGTGCTTACAAAAAAAAAAAAAAAAAAAAGCGTAGTTGTGGTTGATGCCCAAATCCCAACCTCTTGTTACAAACAGCTTTCCGAATAGACACTCCCAACTCTTCATGGTAAGAACGGCTATCCAAATGGATACCCCCAACCTCCACTTGTCAAGAACGGATGGAGAGAGGTGGCGTAGCAAGGAGATTGAGCAAGCCATAAAAAATAAAAATAGCAGTGAGGGTAAAAATATAAAAAATTAGATGCAATTAGGTTGTTGATGGGTGTTAGGGGTTAATCAACTATAGAACGTGTATAGTTTACGTTGTTTGTGCAGTTTAAATAACCATTGTTCCGTAAGTAACGCGCTAACATTTACTGTTTAACATTTAAAAAAATTCTGTGTTTACATTTTGTGTGTGTGTTGGGGAGGGGAGCAGCAAGCATAATAAGAAAAACAATTCAAGCTATAATAATGTTGACTGGTTACTTTCCAGCCTCCGCGACTAAAAATAGTTTGTCTCAAAGTTGTAGTAAGAAGCAGAAATGTATTTAAGAACGGAAACATGAAATCCTATTCTAAGGAAATGAAACGAAACTAATTCGGCAATTTAAAAAAAAAAAATTTAATGTATTTATTTAATTTTTGTGTGTGTATTTTTTTTTTTTTTTTACAATTACTGCAGTATTTGGTGTCAATTATTGCAATTTTCACCACAACAAAAAATAAACGAGAAAAATAATTTATAATAAAAGAAATTAGGTGCATTCAAAATAATGAAAAATAAGAATTCACTGTTTTGTTGAGTTCTGTTAAGAGAAGTCAACAAATCAAAGAAGCAACAAATGCAAGATAATTTACTCTATTACCGAACCTGGATAAGTTTTGTATTTTAATGTATTTTAAAGCTTTTAATCGGTCCAACAATGGCCACCACTTATAACATTTATAACCTTATAACGTGTAACAGATACTATTTATTTGTGGAAAATTTAAATATGATAATCGTTTTCAGTGTAGCTGAAAAGCTGTAAAAGTCGTCAGGAAACAATTAGAAAACCAAGTAAGATTTTACAAATATCGACAACTATTTTTGCCAGTTGGTCGGTTCGTTTTGGTCTACCACAATTACCAAATGACCCCCACCCTACCCCATGCAAATTACCAGCCCCCCACCCAAGAAATATGGCCATAAAGTGGGTGCTCACTTTACGTTAAATTAATATAGAAAAGGGATTCCCCATTTGTTAAACCTATAATTTTCACATCTTAGAAACTATTTGAATCCTGTATTGTTATTGTCGTAATTAGCGTAAATGTAGAAAAATAGTAAGATTAATGATTGCACTGTTAACCCCCCCAAAAAAATAAAATAAAAATAAACCCAGAAAAAGAAAAATACAACTACAACACAAAAAGTTTTGTTTCATTTTACTAATTACAAATAAAAAAGAAAACAAACAGCTCTCTCTCTCTCTTTCAATGGGCTAAGTTTCCAGTTTCCACACTGAATGCCCTTCAGTTATTGCCTTTAAGTCTTGCCTCGCAACAGAATGGCAGAACCATCAGGACCTATTGCACTACAAATTTTCCTACTGAACCAGTGACTCTACCCTCTCATTTTTTTTTTTATGAACATACAACTAATACCATTTGATACTCTTCGATGGAATATAGTCAAACTTTAATACTCTTGTTGGGTAACCAATGACCAATACTCAAGATAATTTGCAATGCAAATAAGATAACCTCTTGAATGTGGAGTCCTTTTGAATAAATAGTATATATAGAAATCATACAGACATAAAAGTTTGTTTCACAAATAAATTTTAATGATGAAAACTATGTAACTTTTGTATACATTAACCAAACTGTAAACAAACAAGAAGACGTCTTTATTATAATAGATTCCATGAATATGGCATAATTATGATTATTGAGACACTAATTTCTGTTAGATTACCAAAGTTAAACGACTTGAATCTAGTCAGTGCTAAATGGATGACCATTTGGGAATACCAGGTGCGATATGTGTTCTCTGCTTATCTCAGCATTATCTCCAGTCATCCTGGACTTCTCCCTGCCACTAAATTCAAACAGTTCCAATTTAGAGTCAAGTATGATTGGAGATTGTGCAATCCTTGCTTCACAGCAACATGTGAAGCTACCCTTACAGGGGTTATCCATGGTCTCAAGAATGGAAGCCATAATTATATATATTTTTTAGTCCTCCGACAAAAGGAGGGTGGACCTGTAAATTCACCCTTGTCCGCTTGTCGGCTCGTCCATCCGCACTTTTTTTAATAACTACGCCTTGGAATTTTTTGAAATTTGAAATTTTGCACAAACATTAAACATGATACGAGTAAAAAAGTAACGAAAAGGAACTATTTTACCATATTTGTCCAAAAAATTTTGTGTATGTCTATTTATTAGCAGTTTTGCATGGTGCAGAACTCAAATTTGCATGTGTTAAGGCCTAAAACCGCACCGTTTGTTCATTTTCGCTAGGATTTGACATTCCCGGGGGACTTTTGGTGCTAAAGGGGATGCAAATGCTGAACTTGAGCGTTTTTTTTTTTATGCTTCGTTCACTGTGCACTCACGGGGGACCATGCATGCTTTACAAGTAGAGCTTAGTAACCAATTGTGAACAAACGAGCAAACAAAAAGGAATACAACTTTATTATAATAGATTATAATATCCAGTAGTGTTGGGACAATTAATGGAATCAGGAAAATCAGAACTTTTGCAGGAATCGGAAAAATTTGTGCCTATTTTCCAATTTCATTATCTTTTATTTGATTTTGTTTAAAAACAAAACCTTCCACTGCTAGTAGTAATAATAAAATAATATTTGATTTTAAACTACCAGTAAAACTAAAGTAGTTTTTTTTTACATTTCAGAAAATATATGCACATTTAACATGCGTTTTTACAATAATAGGGGGGGGGAACAATATTTAGAGATTTACAAAGAATTGGAATCGAAATCGGTAATTGTATCGGAATCGGAAATAATATTGGAATCGTCCCATTACTAATCTGCAGTCATACCGACACTGGCTTCTAACCTATTTAATTCTAGCTCAGACAGTTCAATATACTTAATGTACCTGCAAGTGTAATTATTCATCAATGCACAGATTTTTTTTTTTCTTTTTTACGATACTAGCCTGGGTGCCCGGGTGTCTGGGGGGGGGATCGCAAAAAAGAGGTAGTAGGAAGCCAGACTCGAACCCGTGACATGAAGGCAGAAAGAAAATGAAAGAAAATCTGACGTCTTACTGCTACTCCATGACGCGACCGGAAGTTTGGAACGTTAAAATTAGGCAAAGTCAATCCAACCGACTTGCAAAAATAGCTCACGAAAAAAATCGACTCTCCCTTGTAGAAAACTGGTAAGTTGAAGGTGAAGGAATTAATGTTCTTGGCCAATTTTTCGATATCTGTCATCCGAGACGACGAGCTTCAAAATGATACAATCTCATGGAAATCCGTCGCCTCTGTCGAAAGTTTTAGGCGTACATATATACAGACATGCGAGATCTATATTATAGATTAATCACGATTCACAAAGAAACGAGGATACACCGCCAATCAATCTTGCTTTAAGAGTTGGAGAAACTTGTTTAGGGTTTAGAATGCTTTTAGGGCACAACCTAATAAAATAAATAATTCCATACAAGCTTCTGAAATGACGAACGCAACAACTTCATAAAACGTAACACAGAAAAGGTTTATTAAGGAGAATGTAATATGTTCCTTGTCAAAAGCTGGACACCGGCTACCTGGTGCTATCGCGGTAGTTATTCCCCGTGGAATCGTCGATACCGATAGAAATAACGCAATTGACTTTTGCTCCTGTTTTTGTTGGTGTGGTTGTTAAAAAAAAAAAAAAAAAAAAAAAAAAACCGGAGTGTGTTCATAAAAAAAAATTACTTTTTTTTTTTTTTTTTAGGGCTGACTTTTTTTTATGTGTAGCCGTTCTGAAAGAACATGTTTTTTTGTTTTTTTTAATTTTCCTCAAACCGGATGCTGGCCAAATTCCTTAGGGGATAGGAAGGATCAATGCGCCGTACCCAGTGGCGTAGTTAGACCTTTTGCCGCCCGGGGCGGTAGTAAAATTTGCCGCCCCCCCCCCCGGCATTGGGGTGCCCGGAAAATTCCTCCATTTTTTAGCTAGGTAGGAAAACTGGTTCATTATTATTAAGTTAACATTTATTCTGTAGTTGCTTAATTTTCATACCTTGCGAAAATTAGTTCTACGGTATCTAATTTTCCTAAATTCAATTAAATTAAAATTAAAATATGAAAACTGATTTTTAATATTTTTTATTCATTTGAGATTTTACCTGTTTTCCTTTTGTTTTAAGTGGATGGTGGGGGTTGCCCGGGGTGATTTTGTCCGATCCCCCAGCTAGCAATTGTAAAGTTTACAAGGAGTTATAAAAAGTATGCTACAAAAACAAACGTTTGATACTTTCAAAGTCTTAGCCTCATGAATTGGACAGTAATAAAATTAATGAATTCAAACTTTCGCATCTAATGTTATTTCCTCTTTGATGTCGGTGTATATACACCCAAATATCCAACTTTCTTTTCGCACCTATTCGATAAAAAATTATATGAAAGTTCCCCTTTAAGTATGAATTTGTTAGCATTTTTATCGATTTTCCCCTTTTACCATCTCAAAATGCCGCCCCCATGCCGCCCCCCCCCTGACGCTCAGAAAATAGGGACACATTTTTTTTTGATTCCGATACCCCCCCAAAATTCCGATTTTTTACAACCTTTTTGGTATAAAATTTCATATTTTTTGTTAACTTTTGTTTATTTTTATTTATTTTTTCTACTTTCTATTTTTACCCTCTCAAAATGCCGCCCCCTCAGGTGTGCCGCCCGGGGCGGACCGCCCCCCCCCCTAGCTACGCCAGTGGCTGTACCCCTGATTGGTCAGTATGTGGCCAAATAACACAGGGGAGATGCATCGATTCGTTAAAAGAAAAAAGTTCCATTTGTTTCTGCTACACTTGACAGACAGACTCTGCACAGATGCAAAAAAAATAAAAATAAAATAAAAATAAAAAATTCAAGTATATAAATACATGTTACCAAAGGCAACATAAGTTACTCTTCTACTTATCTGGATAAGTAGTGTACGTTTTAATGTGGTTTAAAGCTTTTATTCGGTTTGAAAAACAAGTTGTGCCGAGTTGCTAAGTTAAACTGACAACAAGATGGCCAACAAGGCATGAGCAGTCTTCAGAGTGTCAACAATGGCTCAAAAATCCAAAAATAAACAAAACACTGATAAAAAATGTACCCAATAATTATCAAACATCCACGAAAAAATTCTTAACACCCGAGAGTGAAAGCTAAACAGTTTGTTTTATTAAATGTGTGACGATCAAAGGACTCAATTTTTATGGAATTTGTGTTATTTGTGAAATCATGAACATATGTCGACTCGTGCAAAATGTACTCTTATTCATTTTTATATGTTTGGGTTTCTAGTCAACCATATTATCAACGCCGTGAATGTGACCCTGATAGATATATTATTCCTTTTACTTGATTTTATTCGCGGATTAATCTACTTAAAATCGAGAAATTAGAAGTGGTCAGTCATTTTAAATCCCAAAAGCCCTTTTCTAAAAACAAGATTAAAAAAAAAAAAAAAAAAAAAAAAAATACAATCCACTTAAATCCAGTTAGCACACCTGTCTAGATGAACAGATTAGATTTGGCCCAGGTAGGGCGCCCTTTTTTGTTTACACACAAATAGAGGTCATATCGCGCACGCACGCACGCACGCACACACAATCTACCCTGATACATACTCTGAAGAACGTGGTAATGGTTGTATATGAGTCTTCGTTAACATTACCCAAGCCGCATACGATAACGCTTATGTTTAACTTTTTCTTACCACGTATGTGACTTGAAGTCTATTGAACATGACTGAATTGGTGTCAGTCTGGTCTACCTTTTTTAAATCTTATTCTAGTACATTTTTTTTTTTTTTTTTACATAGGCATCGCAACTTATCAAGGCCCAGGGGCCACTCGAGGATAAGGGTTAAAGAGTATACAGTAGAAATTGGACGATATAGTAACCGTTAGTAATGGAGATTCGGTAAATGTGTTAACTTATATGGAACGGCTCAGGTTTACGTTAGACTTGAAAACAACCATATTGTAATCAGCTAGAAAGCAGAAAAACGGAAGACAATTACATAGGCGTGCAGTTCTAAGAAAGAAGCTTTTTTCATGGAATCTACGCTTAGGCACAGATAAAGAATGGGGGAAATTATTGACAGTGTTTTCAGCTAGACGGGTGTTTCTTGTGAAAGTTTGGCGAGGGGGGGCAGCATAGAATGGAGTTCAGTCGAAAATAACGATAAAGCAGAGACAAACTCGCACCATTTCTTCTGTGAGAAAGAGGTTGCAGGGAAGAAAAAAGGACATCCGCCACAAGGCTACGAAGTCTATTTTGAACTCTATCAAGGCAGGATAAGTCTTTTCTAGCAGCTCCTGCTCAGATGTGGCAACAGTACTCCATCCTTGGACGTACCTGGCCCTTATATAAATAGAGAATTGCATCAGCAGTCAGATATCTACTGGATCGATAGAAAGATCCCACCATTTTTCCAGTGGCCTTGGCAACGGATTTAATGTATGTGTTCCATTTAAGATCAGGAGTAAAGATCAAGCCCATAAGCTTGTCAAAACATGAGGCCTCCCGAAGACGAGAGCCATTCATTTCAATTGATGCCAGATGGGGATCAGAGCATTGATGATGTAAAGATAAAAGCTTGGTTTTAGATGCATTAAACATAACCTACTTGTGAGAATTTGTTTTACCCGAGTAAGATTATATTTACAGTGTATCAAAACACACGCACACATTAACACACACACACAGAAAAATGAAAAAGGAACAAACCAAAATTATATGCTCATCAAAGTGTCTTTATGTCAAGACTTCCTCGGGATGATTGATTTGGAGAAATAAAATGGCAGTACAATATTTGAAAAGATATGTTTATTTGTAATGTGAAATGGGTGTTTTTTTTTTGTTTTTTTTTTGTTTTTTTTTTTTCAATTTCTGAACGAAGAAAATAGTCGTTAGCATTCAAAGTATGTATGGATTCTAGAACAAGAATTCATCTAGTCTGGTGGAGTATCCGGCTTCGTGCAGTTATTGAAGTGACATCACTTGGAGAAAGTGCACCAACTGCACCATTCTTCGTAAAAGCGATATGGAGATCTTATTTTGACTGCGAATTTGTGCGTAAACACTGTTATAGAGGTATATACAGCTCTGATTGGTCGTCTGATCCAAGTCGGAATAAGAAAACCCATTGTTTCGCATTCAAAGTGTGCATGTTCATGGCATGGAAGGTGGGAGTTTTTTTTTGGGGGGGAGCAATTTTTTTTTTTTTTTTTTTTTTTTTTAAGACGTATAGTCGTTCAAATTTAAAAAGATGAAGAAAGTTTATTTCCTTATTGCTGGGAGCGCCCCCCCCCTCCGCCGCCGAGGAATGCCGACGGAGCTGCCCAGGCAATTTTTCTTGTGTCACATCTTGCGGTGGGAAGGAAGTAAATACTTACTATAACAGAGACAGAATTTTCTAGGCTCCATTCAAACGTTACGATACCGGTACCGGCCAATCCAGACTAGTAAGGGGACAACAAGGGGGAGAAACTTTAAATAGCTGTAAAATTAGCCGAATTCACCAGTGGGGGCGCTTAAGGCGGCCGGCAATAAATTAACACGTCATCACACATACGCTCTCACTCTCTCTACACAAGTTCGCAGGTTTAAAATCCAGTAGGTAGGCAGGAGACGAGTTGACAGTTATAAATAAACAGTAAAACCCACATCCTTACTGACCCATCCTTGTATCCATTTAAATAAACGAGCCAACGTGACAATTTGTTTTTTGTCCAGTCTCATATCGCAAATGCGTACTTTATCGCTAGTTATTTATTTATTATTTTTTTTAATGAGAGTAACCAGGAATTCTAAAATAAATTTGAGAAATTGGAGAAATTTAGAACGAAAAAAAAAAAAAAAAAAAAAGATAAATTTTTAGTTTACCGATCCCTGTGCATTCACCTTTAGTTTGTCGACTTTTATAAGTTTTCGGGTACACTGAGAACGAGTATTGCATTTATTTTTTTGCGCAAATACGCAGTTATCCGTATTTGAAGACATTCAGTATCCAATGTAATCCCTATCATTTTTAATGGCGGCCATCTTGTTTTCCAATAACGAAAAAACGCCCCCCTCCCCCCAAAAAAGGCTAAATATGTCGCATAACTGGAATCACCCATCCCCGCCACCGGTGTTGGCGCAAAAAAAAAGATAAATAAAAAGGGTTTATCGGCAGGAGGGGGGGTAGAAATCTTGAGCGAAAGGAAAGAACATAAAAACAAGACCACAAATTAAAAACAGTATTTAGAGAAATATTTATTGAAATAAATTAAAATATAAATATTACCTTTCGCTACAACAGAACACCGACCACTAATTTTTTTTTTTTTTTTTTTTTTTTGTTTTTTAGGGATATTCAATGTTTCTGGCCACAAATCTGATAATCAAATCCGTCACAAATTTACGGTTTAAATGGTATTAACCCCTTTTAATTGATCTAAAAAAAAAAATAAAAAATAAAAAAAAAATAAGTTTTCATGAGCAGTTTACAAAAGCATATTTTATGTTTTTCGTTCTTGAGAGGAGGGGGTATTCAATTATAGAACTTGTGTAGTTTAACAGGTGCTTCTGCAGTTTAATTAAGTTTTTCTATGAGTAACGCGCCGACATTTACCGAGTAGAATACAGTTTAACATTTCACAGAAATACTGTGCTTACATTTGGGGGAGGCGATGGAGGAGCGGGGGCGGGTGTGTTGTGGCTTCGCACAAATAAAAACACAGACAAAGTTCCTTTTATACAATAGTAGAGATAAAAATAAGTGAAGCATGCATGGTCTCCCGTGAGTGCACAGTGAACAAGGCATAAAATAATGACTAAGTTCAGCATTGGATCCCCCACCCACATTTAGCCCCAAAATTCCCCAGAGGACGTCAAATCCTGGTGAAAATGAACAAGCGGCACAGTTTTAGGCCTTAATATATGTAAGTTTGAGTTCTGCACCATGCAAAAAAAAAAGAAATGACCAAGTCCATTTGCCCCTCCCCCATTTAGCTCCAAAAGTCTCCAAGGCCTTAACATATTTAAATTTGAGTTCAGCACCATGCAAAACTGCTAAATAGACATACACAGAAAATTTTGAACAAATATGGTAAAATAGTCCCAAAAATGGTGTTTTTATTAGCCATAAAAGAGCCCCTGGGGCACACCAAAAAGTTATCGCGAAGTATAGGCAAACAAAATTATATAGAAATTAGTTAGTTACAACTTTTTCAGAAAGTTTTTATAAAAGTCCAAGGCATTTTTTTTTTTTTAATAAGCACAAAAGTGTCAATTTTAACCATTTTAACCCGAAAGGCACCCTTAGGAAGCGGCGGTGGTGGAGGGGGGGGGTGTCCCGAAAAATCCGTTGTTACTTTTTTCATTCATATGTTTAATGTTAGTGTAAATTTTTTTTTAATTCCAAGGCGTAGTTATTGAGAAAAGTGTGGACAGACGAACAGATAAAGGTGAATTTACAGGTCCACCTAAGATTTTTGCGGAGAGCGAAAATAGACTGATAGGGCGATAATTTGGAAAGTTCTTTTACCAGAATTTTTAAATGCTGGCAATTTTCTAGCTGTAAAGGAAGCAAGATTTGACGAAACATTTGCGGTAAAGTTTGAAGAGAACAGCTCAGCAGTGGCTGTAACCGCGGCTCAATAGAGCATTTCTTTATTGCTATAACAGCGATAAGATAAGGCCCATATGCTTTGGAGGGGGGGGTCTAGGTTTTTTTTTTTTTTATCTCGATATAATATAATTTTTAAAAAAAGGTTATTTCTTTTTAACATTTATGATGCATTATTTTCATTTAAACAAAATAATAAAAAGTATGAGTGCTTGTGTAAATTGTTGATCTTTTAAACCAACGCATTTCAGGTGGAAACATTACATACTTGTCGAAATTAGTATAAATTCAAAAATTTGTGAAAAACGACCCAAGAAAAAAATAATTACAAGTAAAAATAGAAGTTATGGAATTATCGAGTTTTATGTTTTAATGTGGAATGCAACCGATTCAGTATGACAAACTGACTTATCTCCCTTGACTCAAATTAAGGGTCCGCCGTTTTTTCAAGAAAATCTCATAGTGTAATTGCGGATGATTTTTTTCCCCCCGCCTTTTTTGTCGAAAATACGTGAATCATTTTTCGTAATTTATTCTGATTCCGACATGGCACACACGTACGTAATAATGGTGTCATCTGAAATGCGTTTAAAAGATCAACAATTTACATAAGCACCAAATCAGGTTTTCTTAAATTTAGTAAAGGTTGTTTATACGAAATAAATTTTCACTCATCATAGCATTTCGCTCAATCTCAATATCAATCAGTCCGTATTGTAGTATCTCTCGGTCAGGGGACAGTTTGTGAGGCTGTGTGCGTTAGTCTACAAGTCGGCTCCACAGAGACACCTAGTGTGCCGTACATGGCCCCACTTTGTGCAGGTTCTCCCGTGTTTTTGGCAACCTTTGCTCAGGCCCGTTTGAGTGTTACTCTTTTTTTTTTCTTTTTTTTGACAAATTTAAAGTTTGCCGGGAGATCTTTCTTTTGGTGACAGAAGAGCCTCATTGTTGTCGTCTTTGACAGAATTATTCCACGAACACAGGCAGAAGAATGTGTTGTTCTTTCAAGAGCTGTAATGGTGACAAAGCTTCTGCTGGATGGTTGCCGCTGTGGCACCTCTTTATGTCCATATAAGGGATGGCGATTGTCGTTGCTCTGCTCGTCACGCTCTGCTTTCGCCTCTCAATAAATCTGTCGATTCTGGACAGCCTATTGACAGATGGCAGGTTGGTCGATAATCGTCTTGAATGCATTGTTAAGCTTGGCGTCGACTTTTGCAGCATGAGCGGAATGAGTCTATGCCGCTGCATAGTGTTATTTTCTCTAAAATTTATAATCCATATACCTATAAAAAGTGAGAATGTGTGAGGACACTTCTCAACCTATATACTCAACGAATGTTTGATATGCAGACTTGAAATTTGGTGTATAGGGTATTCAGACATGTGGAAATTTAAAAAAATTTAATGAGTTTCACCCGAAAAAAAAAATAAAATAAAAAATAAAAAAAATAGCTGCTAAATGGTTAAAATTTAAAAAAAAAATTAGTAAGTGGAGGGGGGGGGTCAGATTTTTATCTGTCTGTTTCACGAATGCGCATGCGTGAATCATTTACATTAGATTCTTATGTTAAGAATAAACACTTTAAAGATAGTCTCAAGCTGATCTAATGGTTATCGTACTTGACTCACTGTCATTAGGTTTTGGTTTTGATCTCAGCTCGAGATTTTTGTTTTATTATTTACAAAAGTGAACTATTTAGAAAAAAAAACACAATACTCGCATGCACATGTTTCAGCTTCTGTCGGAATAAATATATATAACATTTACGCGTATTTTACATGGGCAACGCCGGGCGGCCTGCTAGTTTCAAATTAAAATAATAGCCTTATTATATCCAGTGATCAGTAATCAATAAATACTGAAAATTTCATTAAAAGTGGAGGATTTCTTGAATTTGGATGAATTTTTCAGTCAAGAAAGTGGTTCAAAATTTTTAAATGTTGGGAATCAGCCAATTATTTTTTTTGCCCATAAAATTATAGCAAGTTTTATCGTAAAAGTGAAACACGAAAATGAAAACAGCCGGAAAATACAGTCACCATCTTTATATAGAAGTCAGATGTTATTTTTATTTTTGTTTAAATCCAGAGTGATAGTTAAGGGGAACTGGATTTTCCTGTTTTCGACCCCTTACATCCATCCCTCGTGGAGAGGCTTTTAAAGGGGACAGTGGTGGCTGACAGTTATAGACAGTAGTATTTATCAGGTACGTGCAAAATGAATGCCGATGCTCAAAATAAATAAACATTTTGACCCTTCCCTTTACTTAAAAATTCACCAAAAATCAGGAAATTAACCAATTTCAATGAAATTTTCAATATTTATCAAATAATGACCACGGAATACATTGAACCCACTATTTTTATTTGAATCTTAGTGAAAATGTGTTATTTTCTGTAAACAAAAAATACCTTTACTAAAGTTGTGGTTTTCAGTAGTAAAAAAGTATTTAATTTATTTCTGCTTTTCTTTTTTTTTTTTAAATAAAGCATGATAAAATATAACGATTAAATAAATTTTTAAATAAAGCATGATAAAATATAACGATTAAATAAATTTTTAAATAAAGCATGATAAAATATAACGATTAAATAAATTTTTAAATAAAGCATGATAAAATATAACGATTAAATAAATTTTTAAATAAAGCATGATAAAATATAACGATTAAATAAATTTTTAAATAAAGCATGATAAAATATAACGATTAAATAAATTTTTAAATAAAGCATGATAAAATATAACGATTAAATAAATTTTTAAATAAAGCATGATAAAATATAACGATTAAATAAATTTTTAAATAAAGCATGATAAAATATAACGATTAAATAAATTTTTAAATAAAGCATGATAAAATATAACGATTAAATAAATTTTTAAATAAAGCATGATAAAATATAACGATTAAATAAATTTTTAAATAAAGCATGATAAAATATAACGATTAAATAAATTTTTAAATAAAGCATGATAAAATATAACGATTAAATAAATTTTTAAATAAAGCATGATAAAATATAACGATTAAATAAATTTTTAAATAAAGCATGATAAAATATAACGATTAAATAAATTTTTAAATAAAGCATGATAAAATATAACGATTAAATAAATTTTTAAATAAAGCATGATAAAATATAACGATTAAATAAATTTTTAAATAAAGCATGATAAAATATAACGATTAAATAAATTTTTAAATAAAGCATGATAAAATATAACGATTAAATAAATTTTTAAATAAAGCATGATAAAATATAACGATTAAATAAATTTTTAAATAAAGCATGATAAAATATAACGATTAAATAATTTTTTAAATAAAGCATGATAAAATATAACGATTAAATAAATTTTTAAATAAAGCACGATAAAATATAACGATTAAATAAATTTTTAAATAAAGCATGATAAAATATAACGATTAAATAAATTTTTAAATAAAGCATGATAAAATATAACGATTAAATAAATTTTTAAATAAAGCATGATAAAATATAACGATTAAATAAATTTTTAAATAAAGCATGATAAAATATAACGATTAAATAAATTTTTAAATAAAGCATGATAAAATATAACGATTAAATAAATTTTTAAATAAAGCATGATAAAATATAACGATTAAAAATAAATTATCTAATTTTACAGTAACATTACGACAAAAGCTCCTGAAATCTGTATTAATGAATTCGATATAACTCGAAGAAAAATGGATTTCTCGAACTACCGATATTATCATTGAATAATGCATTGTTTATTTAATATTTTCACACAAAAAATTATAATAAGAAAAAATATTTCTACATGTTTTTTTTTTTTTAATTACAGATTTTGCATAATTTTTATATGTAAGATTTTACTATTTTCCTTGCTTAAATGAATGTGAAACTTTCGGCGTAACATAATTTTTATATAATACTGAACAATACTTCAAAAAAAAATTTTTTTAACAGGAACATAGAAAAATTAAATTTCAAAAATGGTAAAAATGATACAAACGTTCAGAACAGGAATGTACGAATGCACGTGTGTGAAAATTAAAAAAAAAAAAAAAAAAAAATCTAGCACACAAGTTCACTCCCTTTTAATTAGATGACGTCATTTCCACAGTCTTTCGAGTGGCTAAAATTTTAGGCTTCCGTATATTCCGTGTTTACAAAACTTTAGTTAGTTGTACTTTTGTGAACGGCAGAACCACTCGATTTTGGGTCTAATTAAGCTATTTTTGTACAAACAAGATTTTTTTTTTATTATTTAATTTAATATTTAAGGATTTTACTAAGTATCTTTGAAATAGACCAAGAAAACTAATATTTATCTTTTAAAGGATGTTTACAATTAATTTATTTAACTTCAAAATTTAGCTGAATTGGTTAGTTCGCCGTGAAAACATTTTATAATTTGTAATTCACATGCACAAATATTTTTTTCTTATGGAAATCAAGTTTAATCTTTCAAATACAATCAAAAACTAGTCGGAAACCTACAAAAAATTATGATAAATCGGCTTTCAAAAATAGGCCCCCCCCCAATTTTTATTCGTCTATTTTTGCCTGTACCTAGTATTTATGAAACACAAGTAGTGCCAAATCTTAAGTTAGAACAAAATGGCTAACATAATATGGTGATCTAGAGTCTCGATAATCGCTCACAAATCGAGAATTACACAAAAATACTGGTAGAACCACACCCAATATTGTCACAAATTCTTTTTCCTGCTCTGCATTGCTTGTGCTTACTACTTCAGGTATGTTAAAACACACCCACACACAATTTATCGAGTTAGGTGGAAGAATAGTTAATCTTGCCTTTTGTAACAGTTGTTTCTTATATATATATATATATATATATATATATTACATATATAGTTATACATATATATTGTTATATATATGTTATGTTATATATATTATATCATATAGATATATATGTTATATATATTATATATATATTATATATATTATATATATTATATATATGTAATATATTATATATATGTTATATATTATATATATATATGTTATATATTATATATATATGTTATATATATATGTTATATATTATATATTATATATATATGTTATATATATATGTTATATATTATATATATATGTTATATATTATATATATATGTTATATATATATATATGTTATATATATATATATGTTATATATATATATATGTTATATATATATATATGTTATATATATATATATATATGTGTGTTATATATATATACATATATATATATGTTATATGTTATATTATATATATATGTTATATATATATATTATAGATTTTATATATATTATATATATATATGTTATATATATTATATACATATATGTTATATATATTATATACATATATGTTATATATATTATATATATACGTTATATATATTATATATATATGTTATATATATGTTATATTATATATATATATGTTATATTATATGTTATATATATTATATATATATGTTATATATATGTTATATTATATATATATATGTTATATTATATGTTATATATATTATATATATATATGTTATATATATTATATATATATATGTTATATATATTATATATATATATGTCATATATATTATATATATATGTTATATATATTATATATATATATGTCATATATATTATATATATATATGTTATATATATTATATATATATATATATATGTTATATATATTATATATATATATATGTTATATATATTATATATATATATGTTATATATACGTTATATATATTATATATACGTTATATATATTATATATATATATGTTATATATATACGTTATATATTATATATATATATATGTTATATATATATGTTATATATATTATATATATATGTTATATATATTATATATATATATGTTATATATATTATATATATATATATGTTATATATATTATATATATATATATGTTATATATATTATATATATATATGTTATATATATTATATATATGTTATATATATTATATATATGGTGTATATATTATATATATATGTTATATATATTATATATATCTATGTTATATATATTATATATATATCTATGTTATATATATTATATATATCTATGTTATATATATTATATATATGTTATATATATTATATATATATTATGTTATATTATATATATATTATGTTATATTATATATATCATGTTATATATATTATATATATCATGTTATATATATTATATATATATATTATGTTATATATTATATATATATTATGTTATATATTATATATATATATTATGTTATATATTATATATATATATATTATGTTATATATTATATATATATATTATGTTATATTATATATATATATATATATATTATGTTATATATTATATATATATTATGTTATATATTATATATATATATATATTATGTTATATATTATATATATATTATGTTATATATTATATATATATTATGTTATATATTATAAATATATTATGTTATATATTATATATATATTATGTTATATATTATATATATATTATGTTATATATTATATATATATTATGTTATATATTATATATATATTATGTTATATATTATATATATATTATGTTATATATTATATATATATTATGTTATATATTATATATATATTATGTTATATATTATATATATATTATGTTATATATTATATATATATTATGTTATATATTATATATATATTATGTTATATATTATATATATATTATGTTATATATTATATATATATTATGTTATATATTATATATATATTATGTTATATATTATATATATATTATGTTATATATTATATATATTTTGTTATATATTATATATATTATGTTATATATTATATATATTATGTTATATATTATATATGTATATATTATGTTATATATTATATATGTATATATTATGTTATATATTATATATGTATATATTATGTTATATATTATATATGTATATATTATGTTATATATTATATATGTATATATTATGTTATATATTATATATGTATATATTATGTTATATATTATATATGTATATATTATGTTATATATTATATATGTATATATTATGTTATATATTATATATGTATATATTATGTTATATATTATATATGTATATATTATGTTATATATTATATATGTATATATTATGTTATATATTATATATGTATATATTATGTTATATATTATATATGTATATATTATGTTATATATTATATATGTATATATTATGTTATATATTATATATGTATATATTATGTTATATATTATATATGTATATATTATGTTCTATATTATATATGTATATATAACTACTTTCTCGTTTTTGTTGGCTATCTCTAAGAAAATGCCCCTTGTACTTTTGCGAGGTCTGTCGGGTTACGAAAAATGAAATATATCAACATTTAAAAAGGCATGCGTCGTTTTGTTTAGTTTATTTTTTACGCGTTTTTCAATATTCAGAAAACACGAAAAGAAAAGAAACAAAATAACAGCAGGCAGCCCATAACGGCAATAGAAGGAAAAAAGGGGGAGGGAGTAAATCGTTTATGAGTCATCCGGATATTATTTCACAAGTCTAGTTTTATTTGCCAATACTCTGATATCTAGAACACGAACATGGACTTATATATATATCTAAGTCATCATGATACATATATATATATATATATATATATATATATATATATATATATATATGTCGACTGGTGTTAATCGTGACACCCTCCTGCATTGAAGATTCCCGAAAGGATGAAACACTAGTGTCTGTAGGTATTTAATTATTATGCCTATTTACAATGTCCCTACGGGACAGAGTTAGACACCAGGGTCGTGTTTTCACGTGGAGAAAAGGTACAAAAAAAAAAAAAAAAAAAAAGGTCTCAGTCGTGAACGACTGTTCCTCCACCGAAAGAGAACAAGAAATGCAAGTGAGGCATCTGAAGAACAGATGCTACACTTTGATCTTGGCCAAAAGGCCAAAGAATCGCCAAATATGAAGATTCCCGAAAGGATGAAACACTAGTGTCCGTAGGTATTTAATTATTATAGTAATATATATATATATATATATATATATATATATATATATATATATATATATATATATATATACATATACACACACACACACACACTTATACTTAAGATAATTTGTATCAGTCAATAGAGGGGAACCCCTCTATACTGGGACAATTATTATTTTTGGTAGCCAGAGTGCCCCCTTTTTGCCTACTTTTAGGGGATCTGGTTTTTACCCCACATTAAAAACGGCCTTGTGCCTAATTTGCTTTGGTCGGGAAGCAAATATATATATACACATACACACACACACATACATACTAAGAAAAATGATTCATAATTGTGAATTAAAAATCAGTTTCAAAAGAAAAAACAAACAAAATCAACTCGATTGTACGATCGTTTCAGAAACGATGTTTATTTTATTGAAATCGACAATAATTTTACCTTTTTTTGTCCTTGAAAACAGTCTCCTCATCAGCAAAAATGGGGGGGGGGTAAGTTAAAGACACCAAAATAAAACTAGCATTTTAGTCGTGAGTAAGGTAGATATTCCTTTTTTATCGACATTATAAAATTTGTTTTCAGTTCAGTCAGTCTATCTTTTAGCATGCTGTTATATTTTGTCTCATCTCTCTCGCATATATATATATATATATATATATATATATATATATATATATATATATATATATATACACACACACGTTATTTGTTTTTGCGATAGGTTTGGAATGAATTCAATTATTTACGAAAGTATATTTTTACCTTAATGCGAGTTGGGAATAATTTTCCCTTTAACAAATTAGGTACCCCACATGGGGAGCGATATATATATATATATATATATATATATATATATATATATATATATACATACACACACACACATTTGGTTTTTATTAAATATAATTATCCACTGACACGTATTTCATCGTCTACGACTCATCAGAGTGGCTGAATCTAGCGAGATTCGAAAGCCACTCTGATGACGACGAAACGCGTTATATTTACAAAAAAAATGATATATATATATATATATATATATATATATATATATATTATATATATATTCCACTCCCCATGTGGGGGTACAAAATTGGTTAAAGGGGAAATTATTCTCAGCTCCCATTTAGGTAAAAATGCAATTTCGTAAATAATTGAATTCATTCAAAATGTATCGCAAAAAAAAAAAAAAAAAAAAAAATAACATCTAAATAAATCGAAATATATCCAAGCAGTCGGCGAGATGGACCAGCAGGTAAAGAGTTCAGGCTCATTACCGTGGTGTCCCAATTTCGAACCTCGCTAGATTCAACCACTTTGATGAGTTGTAGATGACGAAACACGTGTCAGTGGATTAAAAAAATAATTTTATTTGATTTCGCAATACGTTTGAAATGAATTTATACTTATATATAATTTATACTTATAGGAAAGTGCATTTTTACCTAAATGCGAGTTGGGAATAATTTTCCTTGATCAATTTGTTATTGTTATGTGGTTCAGTGGTAAGAGTTTAGGCTTGTTACCATGAGGTCCCGATTTCGAATCTCGCTAGATGCAGTCACTCTGATGGGGGTATCAAATTGTTCAAAGGGAAAATTATTCCCAACTCGCATTTAGGTAAAAATGCACTTTCGTATAAATAATTGACTTCATTCAAAACGTATCGCAAAATCAAATAAAATAACATCTACGTAAATCGCGATATATCCAAACAGTCGTGCGAGATGTTCCAGTGGTAAGAGTTTATGCTTCTTACAATGAGGTCTCGATTTCGAATCTCTGTAGATGCAGCCACTCTGATGAGTTGTAGACGACGAAACACGTGTCAGTACACACTATATATATATAACTACTTGATGAATTTGTGATTTTAAAATATTTTTTTCGTTCCGTAACGGATTTGTACATCAAATATTTTCTGCAATTTAGTATTTTTTTTTTTTTTTTTTACAGATTTAATTCTAAATTTAATCTTCTATCTTTTTCTTCTACAATATAAATATCACTTGTCTTTTTAAATGTATGTATGTAGTTTTGTATGTATGTATGTCTGTCTCGCAAAAACTTTCGACAGAGGCGACGGATTTTCACGAATTCGGTATCATTTCGTACGACAAATATCGAAAAATTGGCTAAAAACATTAATTTCTTCACCCTCAACTGGGCACTTTTCTACAGAGAGGGGTCGCTTCTTTTTCGAAAGTCATCCCCGCTTTTCGATCGTCTAGCCTTAATTTAAACTACGTCACTTCCGGTTTGGCGATGGGCGCTACAGCAAAGACGTTAGGGTTTTTTTCCTTTTTTTTTTTTGTTGTTGTTTTTTTTCACGTTCTTTGCCTCCTCCACGGTGCAAGTTCGAGCCTGCCTGCCTACTACAACTTTTTTTTTTTTTTTTTTTTGCTCAACACACACTTCCGAACACCCAGTTGTGGGTTGTCTGCCCTTATGTAGCCTTGCTTTTATTCAGGTATGACCAAATTTTTCTCCCTTCTCGTGAACGATGAAAATTTTATTTTTGTGAAAAAAAAAAAAAAAAGAGTAAACTTTATTTGCGGGCTATTACCCTCATCTTTATGTTTTTTTCACAACGTTTTGGCTAACTATTCCTCTGGTCTTCATTAGGTGGTTAACCGTGACGGGATAGGAATGCTGAATGTCTTAACTCTATCTTCAGTAATTACTGCCTTCCATAGTTGTTGTCGTCTCACCACGTTTTGGCCAACTAATACTCCATCATGCTTTGAGTAGGATTAAAACCGTTATCTTGAAAACTGTAGATTCAACGTCTCTATCCACTGCGCCATGGGCCATCTGACAAAGGCCAGAGGAATAGTTGGTCGAAATGTCGTGAAACAGCAACTATAAAGATGAGGATAATAGTCCGCAAACAATAAATAAAATATACAAATTACTCATCTCAAAGAATTCCAATAATTAAATAATAAAATCTACTTTACCTATTTATTTGCGGATTATTATCCTCATCTTTTATTTGCTGTTTCATGACGTTTCGCCAACTATTCCTCTGGCCTTCGTCAGGTGGTTAAGAACTCCGAATCTCCTAATTGGCCAACTAACTGGTGAACGTGTTGAGACGACAACGCGTGGTGAGACAACAACAACTATAGAAGGCAGTAATTGCTGAGGATGCAGTTAGGAGATTTGGAGTTCCTATCCTGTCGCGGTTACCACCTGACGAAAATCAGGGGAATAGTTAGCCAAAACGCTGTGAAACAATTAAAAGATGAGGATAATAGTCCGCAATAAATAAATGAATAAATAATACTCAACTCAGTAAACATTCAAACTAATTAAAATAATATATATATATACCAATCGGTACGGACCCGACAATGGAAGATCAGATAACAAATAAACGTGGATTTATAAGACAAAAAAATTCAACCACCATGGCGCAGTGGATAGTGACGTGGAATCTCTACGATTCCAGATGAGCATTGTCTGAATATAGCGGTTTCAATCCTACTGAAAGCCAGCTAGAGGCTTAGTTGGTCAAAAACATGGTAAGACGACAACTATGGAAGACAGTAATTGCTGAGAATGCAGTTAGGAGATTCGGAGTTCATATCCCGTCGCGGTAACCACCTGATGAAGGCCAGAGGAATAGCTGGCCAAAACGACGCAGAACGACATCTAAAAGATGAGTATAATAATCCGCAATAAATAAAATGAATAAATAATACTCATCTCAATAAACATTTCAATTAATTGAATAAAAGTCTACTTTATCAAATTACCTCATTTTTTTTTTAATATTTCATCTCCTTTATATGACTTATACGTACATCATAAGACTTTCTTTTATTTTTTAATTGCTGCCATAAGTGCCAATTTGCATAAGCACCTTTATTTTTTTATTTATTTATTTATTTATTTATTTATTTATTTTAGTTTGTTGGTTTAACTCACACTACCCGAAAACGAACTGTGTGTACGAAGGGGAAAGGGTTACTTTAAGCTTTATGCAAAAGCAACGATTAAGTTGACACTGATTGATTGTTTAGATTGAATATTTACACTTTTTAAAGTCACGTAGACATTTTACTTTTATTATATATAAAATGAATAAAAAACTAAAACAAAAAGTGTAAAATTATACCTATTTACTTGGTTTCCTACGAGGGCAACGTTAGACAGTTCGACGGTCGTCTTTTTTGTAATTATTTTTAAAAAAATTTTTTTCAAATTTTCAGACCGAAGGTTTTGAGTCAGCAAAAGAATAAAGCAGAACTTAGTTTCTATTTACTGATCTATTCATGGGTTTTAATGTATGAAAATTCAGTTTACAAAAAAAAAAAAAAAAGAGGTCACTTTAGATTAAGACACCGTTTTTACATGCTTCAGTCTTGGAAGATTTCTTCCTCTGGGTAAAGACAAAACAAATACTATTAGATATGGACAAAAATGGCCAGAAAAAAAAAACAAAAAAAAAAACAAGACACTGATTTTTAAACGAGGCTTACCATCATTTTATATTTTACGTTTAGCTTTTGATTGTGTTTGAAAGACAATAAAAAAAAAAGAAAAACGTTAATTTCTAAAGGAAAAAAATATATATTTACGTGTTTAAAAAAGAAAAAAAGAGAAATTGTCAACCACCTCAGCCAAAACAACCTACTTGGTTAATAAGCAATGTGGCTTCCGTCCTACGAGATCTACAGCTGATGTACTGACTGTAATTTAACATAAGATCAGTGGATCTATTGATGTGAATTTTCTCTCTAGAGCAATAGTCTTGATATAAGAAAATATATTGAAATTTTATGAAAAAATGAAAAGTATTGAAATTCTAAGTTCAAATAAATAAACTTCAAATCTGAGCAAAATGATCTGTTTACTATTTCAACGATATTTTTTTTTTCTTACAAAGAGTCAATATTTATGAAGATCCAAAGGCCACTCTAAGATAAGGGTTAATGAGTGTAGGGTGGTCGCTGAGACAACCGTGCAATGATCGTTAGTGGTGGAAATTGGGTAGAATTTAATTATTTAAGGGGACTGCTCAACAGGAAGTTGTTTACATTGGACTTGAAGACAACCATACTGTATTCAGCTGGAAAGCAGGCCAGAGGAACAGAAGCTTTGTTCATGGAATCTTTAGATTTAGGCACGGATAGAAAGGGGGAAGTTGTTGATAGTGGTTGTAGCTAGACGAGTGATTTTTGAGAAAGTTTGACAGGGAGGGACCATAAATTGAAGCTCAGCACTTGTCATGAAAATGATAGAGTAGAGCCACGCTCGCAAATGTCTCTTCTGTGGAAAAGAGATAGCAAGGTGGAACAAAGGGCATTTTCCAGCAATCTTGGCAACTGATTTGATGCAAGTCTTCAATTTTAGGTCAGGAGTAAAGGTCAGACCTAGAAGTTTGTCAAAACAAGGAGCTTCTTTGAGAAGAGATCCATTCATATCAATTGGAGCTAGATGCAAATCAGAACATTGGTGATGAAAAGATAGAAGCTCGTTTTTTGGATGCATTAAAATTGATCAGCCAACTTTTGTCCCATTGCACCACGAGCTCAAGGTCGGAGGAGAGGGACTCGGATGTTGGTCGTTGCCGGCATTTGAAGTGTTGCTATAGATCGTAGTGTGATCTGCGTATATGTTGACAAATGAACTTGCGATGTGCTTTGGAAGATCATTGATGAAGATAAGGAAGAGAGTTGCACCCAGGTGCACCCTGGGTGCATCCTTGAGGCACTCTAGCGTTGATACTTCAGACTTCATTAACAACTAATTGTATAAACTTATCAGGGAGAAAATATTCGATGGCTGAGAAGACATTTCCAAATATTCCACAGCTACGTTAAGCCCTATTAAATGTCTTTGTTATGTCAATACTATTGCTCTAGGGAGAAAATTCCCGTCAATAGATTCATTGATCTTATGTTAAATTACAGTCAGTACATCAGCTGTAGATCTCGTAGGACGGAAACCACATTGCTTATTACCAAGTAGGTTGTTTTTACTGAGCTGGTTAACAATTTCTCTATTTAACACGAATTCAAGCAACTTATGACACAGGCTAATTGGTATGTACGGAGATGCAGAAGGGCGATCTGCAGTATTTTTTAAATACTGGACAAATTAAAGTTTTCCACGGTGGTGGGAAGTATTTCTTTTGTAGGCATCGATTGAACAGCTTTGCAAGAATGAGTGCTAGGTTTTGATTGCAATACTATAACTATAAAAAAAAAAAAAAAAAAAAAAAAAACGTCCGCAATCAAATATAAATAGAACATGTTCGCTGATTTTCACAAAAGTATGGAACACGCTTACTGTAATAATTTTGTTTAATTTTGTTGTAATAAAAAGGAAATGTTAATTTAATATTTTTTAAAGTACACAAGTAAGAATTTATGGTTAAGTCCAAAAGAATCAGCACTCTAAATTAAGACGCCAAAAGTGGATTCAGTTTACCTAAATAACGACCGGAACTCAATAAGTATGAAACGAGATTAAAGTATTTTTGATAACACAAGTACAGTGGCTACTCTACATACGAAATTAATGCGTTACCAGATTAAGCTCGTATCTCGAACAAATTTTCCCATAAGAAATTAACTGAAAACCAATTAATCCGTTCCCGGCTCTCAAAATCATCCAAGTTAACCCTAATTAACTAAAAAAAAAAAAAAAAAAAAAAAAAAACACACATCTTCCTGATTACTAAAAACACATTCAAATAGTAATTAAACACAAGATCACGTTAGCAAGAAATGTGAAGAAGTTAGAGTTAGGACAAAAACTCACAGAAAACAGTTTATATTAAGTTAGCATTTGTTAACTAATAGGAGGTGAAGAATAAAAGAATGAACAATAATAAAGATAACAGTTAGAAGGCATCACAGTAAGACGAGATGTTGAGAGAAAACGGTGTAAATATAGAGATGTTCCTAATAAAAAAAAATAACACTGTTAAAGAGACGTAGTAAAACATGACACATTCGGCCATTTAGCGGTAATAATAAACTAGACAAAATACTGTTAGAAATTCGCTCAATATATGTTACTGTGACATAAGTTGACATATATTCGGGTTTTTTTAAATAGTATTTTGTCTAGTTTATTATTTATAACACCTTTTCCCAAACTTACCATGTTAAAGAGAGTGTCGGGCGCCATTTTGAATTTTCCAATACATCGGTAAGCACTGCATGTTTTTCGAGCTGAATAAACATGTTACATTGAATAAAAACAAAAAATATATATCCAGTTAGGTAGAAAAGTAACTTATCTTGCCTTTGATAACATTTATTTGTTATATATTTGTTTTTTGACAACTTTTTCGAATCTATGTGTACAGTAATACAAACCCCCTCATTCTAATACAGCTTCCTATTCCAGAAGCTACTTTCCAACGACTGCTAGGTTGTGGAACTCTCTACCTGCTCACTGTTTTCCTTCTACATACAGCCTTGGTCTTTTCAAGATTAAAGTCAATAGGCGTTTCCTGTCTTCGCAATAATCACCTTTCATTTTTGTTAGCTCTTTACATTAAGTGGTTTCATGCCTTGTCTCGAGCGATTTACATGAATTAATTTTGGTGAAAATATTAAACAAACGATGTTTAATTCGATGATAATATCATTACTTCGAGTAATGAACTTTTCTTAGCGTTATATTGATTTCATTAACACGGCCTTCTGTGGATTTTTTTTTTCGTAGTATATAAGAAATATTTTAAAATTAAAAAAGGCGGTCATTTTGCAGTATAGACAAAACGAAAAAGTGACAAAAAAATACAAATATATAACAAGTAAATGTTATCAAGGGCAAGTTAATTTACTCTTCTACCTACATGGGTAAGTTTTTTTTGTGTTTTAACTGGTTTTAAAGCATTTTATTACTTCGAAACAAGTAATGTTGAGTCCTTAAGTTAGAACGAGAACAAAAATGGACAGGAGGCAGTTATTTGTGGAGTCTCAATAATTGCTTAGAAATCGAAAGTGAAAGAAAATATTCATTCAATAAATGCCGATAATCGTACGAAAATGTAATATTTTAGTCTACCAATATTTTAGTTAATTTTTCGATTTTTGAGCGATTAGCGAGGGTCTAAGCTATAACAAAACTACCATTTTATTTAATTCTAACTCCGACTTGCCACTACTTTGATTTCAAAGTAAATAACTGCTTTAAAAATAATTTCAAACAAAATACGTACCCAGGTAGGTAAAAGAGTAACTTACCTTGCCTTTGTATATTTTTGTCAACCTTTTTTATTGACTACTATAAAAAAAGTGGGGGGGGAGAAATGCCCCCCCCCCCGTTGACCACAACTCGCCAATAAGAACCACCGTCAAGATACACTTGACAAAGTTCAGAGGTTACATCGGCCGAAATGTAACAATAACCCATACGATGAGAAAAGTAGTTCGAACGATCATCTCCAAAATTTAAAAACAAAAATGGTTTTTGCATTCATTTCGGTATTTTTATTTGGCTAACGTACACGAGTCGGACCTCTATTGCCAAATAGGCACCGACTATAATGTTGAACGCGCCATATTCTATTATTTCTTCTTCATCCATGTTGTTTCTAAATGTATTTTGCCATACTGTTTTTATTTTTATTTTTTATTTTTTTTTATTATTTAAGAATTTTTTATAACCGCATCAAGCATTTCTTTAATTAGTAAGAATTAAGGCAAAAAAAAAATGTAAAGATTTGTAGTGGGTGTTCAATTTTTAATACAAACCCATTTTGGAACTATTCGACGTTTTTATGCCAAATTTCGTGAATTTAGCCTTTTTTTTTTTTTTTTAAGCATTTTGGCCTTTGCGAATTTTGCTTGAAATTTGCGCTTTTTCAGTCGACTTTTTTGTACTTAAGCACCTATGTTACCGTGCTGAAAAATAAAGTTATTGTTTAACGAACGGTTCCTTAGTAAATGTCATCTCGTCATGGCACACACGACATCGTATCGTTGATGCAAGTATTGGAAATACATGAAAGAAATGTATTGGTATTATTATACAAACACCGTGACAGCGTTAGGGTTAGGGTTAGGATTAGGGTTAGGGTTAGGGTTTAGGGTTAGGGTTTAGGGTTAGGGTTGGGGTTAGGGTTAGGTTTAGGGTTAGGGTTAGGGGTAGGGGTAATTCGCTGTCACGGTGTTTGTATAGTTTTACCAATGTATTTAAGTAAAAATAAACACGCGCACGAGGTGTTGGTGGCGGCTGCCACCCCATCCACGTCCATGCCCCCCTCGGTATTCTACTCGGTAAATGTCGGCGTGTTATTTACGGAAAAAAACGGTTTATTAAACTGCAGAAGCACCTGTTAAATTATACAAGTTCTATAATTGAATACCCCCCCCCAAAAAAAAGAACGAAAAAAAAAACAAAAAAAAAACAAATGTTTTTGTAAACTCGTAAAAGCTTTTTAGATCAATTAAAAAAGCATTAAAACTCCGTACCACAAAAAAATGACCACTGTTTTTGAAAACTTTATTTGAAATGTTCGCTAAAGATTTCTCCGCGATCTGAGAAGTCACTTCATACGCGCGCGCATCATATAAGGAAACACTCCTGAAGGCGGTGAAATGGTGTAAAAAAAAAAAAAAAGTCCTAGGGTTCATGCCGAAGCAAACGGTAAATTTGTGATGGGTTTAATTATCAGATTCATTTCCAGCGAACTCGAAACCCCCTAAAAAAATTTAAATAAATAAATAGAGTGGTCGCTGCTCTGTTGTAGCGTAAGGTAACACTTACAACAAAAATCTCACCAGAAAGTGAGCTTTGAGTTGAAACCAATAAAAGTCAACTGTTTTGGGGTTGGCGTTGATATAAACATTTATTTATGTAAAATAATCCGAAATGACCTTAAACTATATCCGATGGTGAGGCCCCAGCTTGCAGGCCTTAGGGAGTGTCGAGCCACCCTTTAATTGCCATTGCTCCCAGGTCCACTCTGACCCGGAGTGGTAGTACCTGCTAGGGTCCCAACTATGGGTTAAATAGAATACGACTTAAAAAAAAAACAAAAAAACAAATACACTATATTAAAAAATCGTTCTTACAAAATCACCAGATTCGGCATTAAATAACCTGAAAAGGGTTGATATGCCGTAAAACAAAACAACCAACCAACCAACCGAAAAGCGCAAAGTTCAAGACAATTTTTTTTTTTCTAAAGAGGGGTACACAGGCCAAAATTCTTTTAAAAAAGAAAAAATAAATTCACCAAATTTGGCCTAAAAACGTCGAGTAGTTCCAAAATGAAATAATAACACAGCATAGTGTGTTCAATATTGTAACCGGTGCCTATTTGGCACTGGGGATCCGACTTTTGTCAGCCTTTTTTCTTTTTTTTTTTTTTCTTTTTTTTTTCTTTTTTCGAACTGCTATCCTCATCTTTATAGTTGTTGTTTCACCACATTTTGGTCAACTCATCCTCTGGCCTGCTTTAGGTAGAATTGAAACCGCTATCTTCAGACGATGCTCACTTGGAACTGTAGCCACGGACACTGAAGGGCAATCAAGGTGAAGTTGATGAACTAATAAATACAGTTTTGTGTTTTTATCCGGTCTTCCACTGTTGGGTCGGTGCCGAATGCTATATATATATATATATATATATATATATATATATATATATATATATATATATATATATATTAATCCTTTTAAATGAGACTTCATAATTTGTGTATTCAGATTTTTGCGGATAGTAGTAGTTGTTTCGGTCAACTTATTCTCTGAAACATGGTAAAACAACAACTATGAAGATGAGGATAATAGTTTGCAAAAAATAAAAAAAATAACAAAAATAATAAAAATAATAATATATAAAATGGTTAATTTTTGTCTTTAATATATAATTAAATGAATGATTTAGACTTAAAATCTAAATATTATTACGCATGTAATCTGAAGAAAACCGTTTGAAACGCGAAAATACACTTTAAGAATCATGCTTTTTTTTCACAGAATGGAGTCTAATGAAACCGGAAATACTGCATTATGTAAAAGGGAAGTTTTCGTCTGATATATATATATATATATATGTCTTGATCAAAATCATAAGACCACTTAAGAAAGTAAGCGTTTACGCATATTATCGAATTTTTAATCAAACAAATGGTTGAAACCATTGCCAAAAGGGGAAAATATGATGGAAAAAAAAATGAAATCTGCTTCATTCGAAACCTTAACCCTGATCTAAAAATTATTTTTTAAAAAACAAACATTTTCACCTGGTCAAAATGATAAGACCACTTTAATAAAATCGGCTAGTTTTGAAAAAATGAATACGAAAAGCTTTCTATGTTACTAAAAGCAACTTGTTAGTGGATAAAAAACATCTTACTAAATTTTAAATGGCAAAAAGGGAAACCATTATCAGAGTTTGAGCGAGGAAGGATCTTTGAGCTTAATAAGTGTGGACTCTCCCATAGATCTATTGCAAACGAAGTGAATCGTAGCAAAACAGTCATCACAAATTTTTTAAGAAATCCAGATCAATATGGGCACAAAAAGAGTCCAGGTCGACCAAAAAATAAATAAATAAATAAAATAACCCCATCATTGGATCGCCGTATCAGAAGTTTAAAAAAAAAAAAGAAACTCCAGTATGAGCTCAAGTCGATTGAAAAACCAAACAGCAGCAGAATGTAGTCCTAAAACAATCAGAAAGCATCTGAAAATGAAGGGTTTCAATTATGCAGAAACCACGTCTTCTTGAACAGCACAAAACTAACCGACTTAAATATGCCACCAAATACCAGACTTGGGATGAAAAGAAGTGGGAAAATGTAATTTTCACCGATGAGAAAAAGTTTAATCTACAGGGTTGTCAAAAAGTCAGGTAACATGTTAAAGGTAGAAAAAACAATATGATCCATTATAATCTCTATTCGTTTAATATTATTTGTTTAAATATTTGAGTGTAATATATAAACTACCCCTCCTGATTTCTGGCTTTGGGGCTATGTAAAGGATAGCGTTTATGGCAAGAAGCCTGATACAATAGCGTCTTTAAAGTTATTTATTGAAGAGGAGATTGCGCGGATATCAGCTGACATGATTACACGTGTTACACAATCAGTGGTTAATCGCTTCCAGCGATTGATAGAGAGAAATGGACGACAATTAACAAAATAAACATATTTCATGTTTGTTTCATTTTATATTTCAATGTATGGTACTTAAATATACGTGTATTGCTAATATCGTTTTTCTTTAAAATGTTACCTGACTTTTTGACCACCCTGTAGATGGTCCAGATGGATTTCAACACTATTGGCATGATAAAAATTTGCCAACTCGGCATAGTGGAGGAGGGTCTTTAATGATCTGGGGTGCTTTCTCGTCAGCTGGGACCCTAAAGTTGCAAATAGTGAAAGGCCGGCAAAACATCATTGAAGTACATTTCAATGCTTGAAAATGCTTCTATCAGGACTGAAGGTCCACGTCTGTGTGGAAGAAATTGGATTTTCCAGCAAGACAACGCTGTGATACACACTTCTCGACAAGCACGAGAATACTTTTCTTCAAATAATATAGAATTGTTAGATCTTCCAGCATGTTCTCCGGACCTCAATCCCATTGAAAATCTTTGGGGATGGATGGCAAAAGAAGTGTTCAAGGATGGAACCCAGTATGATTCGATAAAGAAACTTTCTGATTCAGATTTCAGTACATGGGATAAAATTCCTTTGCAACTGATAAAAAAACTTAGTCGCAAGCATGCCCAAGAGAATTTTTGAAGTAATTCATAATAATGGAGGCTATACTAAATACTGAGACCCTTTTTAGTAATTTATAATTGCCTTTTATTAGATAAATTATCAGTGGTCTTATCATTTTGACCAGGTGAAAATGTTTGTTTTTTTTAAATAATTATTAGATCAGGGTTAAGGTTTCGAATGAAGCAAATTTCATTTTTTTTTCCATCATATTTTCCCTTTTGGCAATGGTTTCAACCATTTGTTTGATTAAAAATTCGATAATATGCGTAAACGCTTACTTTCTTAAGTGGTCTTATTATTTTAACCAGGATTTTTTTGTTATCAAGTAAGATCTTTGACTTACTTGTTGTTTCATCAAATACTTTTTGCATGCAAAATCCGATCCCGCATTTTGCTAATTCCTACCCTCTGATGAGAAGGAAAGTATTTCTTCGAAACTCCGCGGATTAAGGACTATCCACTTATCTAGTGTTTCCTTTTCAGATTAAATATGTTTTTAACTCATTTCAAAGTGTTTTTTAACATGTTTTATTAACTGTTTGCTCCTATATATATATATATATATATATATATATATATATATATATATATGAATGCCCTGGCAAGTAACTCCTGATCAATGTTTATCAGTTTTAAAATATTTAGTTATTCTAAAAAAAAAAAAAAAAAAAAAAAAAAAAATACGAATTTGTTTACATGTTGTAAAACTGGCAAATATTAACCAGAAATTACTTTTCTAGGGCATTTATATACACGAGATCAAATCAACTGATGGAGAATATCAACAAGGGCGGACGGAATTTGATGAAAGCCAGAAAGGAAACCGTGCGGAGTTACATGACAATGTTTCTTAATCATTCAATTGTATTATTATTATTATTATTATTATAGCATCCGTTAAAAAATAAAAGTTTCGTTTGAGATAACAAGTTTTGGAATTATTTATAAAAAACATCTTGTAAAAGATTTTTGGTACTTCTATATCAAAAATCCAAATATTGAATTTCAAGTAAAATAAATGGTACATATGCAAATAGCAACATATCCAGCCTTTGAGATTTGAAAAAAAAAAAAAAATCACTCGACCGCCGGTCGAGTGTAAGGGAAAATTTACTCGCCCCAAACTGTTTACTCGTCCGATTTTATGTCTTTGTTTCAGTCAATAATAGTAAATAATTTTACAATTCAAGAAATTACCGTGCGTATAATCTAACAAGAAAATATTTGTTTAACTCTTCTAAATCAACTATTTTATTACCACAAACATTTCAGTAAATATTCAAAAAACGTTAAAATACAACACCAGTTTCTTTATATAGCATCATTCATATTATTGTTCCATAGGAATAAGAATCATTTCCTCGGATGCTGATACGTAGTATCAAAATGACAATTGAAATATAAATAATTCAAGACTGTGTTTATTGTTACCATTAGGAAACGAATATATAACTTTATACACAAAGAAAACAATGTAAAAATCACACCCTTGAAATAAATATATTTTAAAATGTAAAACAAATATTAGAGATTCATTTTTTCATTAAAACATTTCAATATGAAGTCTCTAATCGAAAAATATTCTGAAACACACAATCATCCCAGCAGCTCAAAAGAATCAGAAATAGTTACTTACAATAATTATTGAACAAAACTCGAAGCTAGATCATAATAAAAATAGACATTTAGCATCATATAGCATTGAACATTTCAGCGAAATTTATAGATTAACCTAGTAATTAAATAGCTTTGTTAATGAAACAATAAAGGTTTTTTTATACATTTATTCTATATTTTTATTTTTTTTTTACAAGGCAAGTCGAAATATTATATCACGTATAACATGTTACTAGTAATCAGCCGTCTTGATATTTTTATGTGTTTATATTTTTATAATTCATGCCCAGATTTGTTTATATCCTGATACATTTCTATCGTCCCTGGAATAAATAATGTTTGTTAACGAAGAAACAAAACTGAAGAGAAAACTGATTACTTGTTGTATAATTTAATTTTCGGTGCGTGCTTGACGGAACGATGCGTTTTTTTCCTCTTTTAAATGTTCGTCTTTATTTTTGTAAGCATAAAGTGCATGTAGTTGTAGTGTCGAAGAATTTTTTTCCAAATGAATTTCAAAATCAGAGAGCTAAATGAAGGCGACATTTTGACTAAACGCCGAATGTGTAAATTTGACCTCTTGTTGACCTTTAGCGTGACCACTCTTTTTTCAATACGATATTCCAACGGTCTCACAGCTAGAGATGAAAGAATTCACAAATGATGAGACATAGGTCATTCTAAGTCATCGCATATTTGAGGGTCGTAAAATAAATGAGTTTTTTTCCGTTTCTTTATTCAAAGAAATTGTATCGACTGGCGGCAGAGTGATTTACGACTTTTAGTCGCCCCAAGAAATTTTCAATCGACTGCGGCGACCGGTCGTGTAAAGTTTCAAAGGCTGAACATATTTATAAAAAAAAAAATCACGCAAAACGATAGGGCAGAAAAATAATTATTAATGAATAACAATTTTCAATAAAGTTTAGATGTGGAAGAAAATTTCTCCGACATTTTGACTTACATTCGTCACGTGATATAAGCAACAGAACTTAATGATCTTCCCTGTCAGCTTCATTTTTTTAATAAGCATAATACAATGATTTCAAAAATTTCTTCATATTTATTATTTTTTTCTACCTCATCGTTCTTCGTATTATTTGAATATGTTACTATTTATGCCATGACAATTACGTAGGTACCATTTATTTTACTTGAAATTCAATGTTTCGATTCGTTCATTCAATATATAAGTACTAGATTTTAAAAAAAATAAATTATGGTGCTAGTGCACTTATTGATCCGCGTTACTTTTTAAATAGTATTCAAGTTTAATTAAAGTTTTATTAATGTTTTTTATTAAATTGTAAGGTTAAAGTATAGAATAGATACAAAACACCCTCCCCTCTCCGTGTTAATGGCTTTCTAAATAATAACGTTATTATTTCAGCACGGACCAATAAGTGCACTAGTACCTAAATTATTGTGATAATTTACTACAAAATCTTATTTCGATTCAGTACCCATGGTTTACGATCCAGGTTTTCGTATGGCTGATGCCACAATGTTTGTTTATCGCGAGCAGTTCTTACCGAAATGTACGCTCGTGCATAGTAAAGTGACATTTCACAAAGCGCATGAATACATGGAGGACATTTTAAATTATTAGAAATAATTATGAGAAATAAAAAATGGTCGTAGAAACTCACCCAATAAATGCCACGGTAACATTTATTGGGTGGTTTTCTACCACTATTATGTTTTATTTCTTGTTTTGAAGTGATTAGCGAGTCCTCAAAAAGATATCGCGCCCATCTTTCTTGTTCTCCAACAGCGTTTAACGCTATTCGTTTTTCGAACGGAATAAACATTTTACATTAAATAAAAAGCACTAAAAACTTACCCAGTTAGGTAGGAAAGTAACTTATCTTGCCTTTGATAACATTGATTCGTAATATATTTGTTTGTGTTTTGTTTTTTTGACAACTTTTTCCTACCTCTGTGTCTAGTAATACAAACCCTCAAAGTCTATAAATTTGAACTTTTAATAAAAGTTTTACCTTGTTGGCGACCATCTTGTTTGATAATAGTAGAGAAATTGACTTAACAGCCCCTAAAAAATAACGATCCCGAACACTGTTGTATAGTTAATGTCCCTGATCAAACGTGGTACTTGTGTAGAATAGCGCATCAAAATTTAACAAAGATGCCCATTTTGGTACTAGTGCACTTTGATCCGTGTTGAGATAATAACGTATTTATTTAAAAAAAGCCATTCTTAACATGGGGAATGGAGGGTGTTTTGTACCTATTCTATACTTTAACCTTACAATTGAATAAAAAAAACCCATAAAACTTGGAAATACGATTTAAAAAATAACGCGAATCAGTAAATGCACTGGCACCCCCTTTTCTTAAAACCCTAAGTTTGGTTGGCAACCACCACTCACCCACAAAAAAAACTCTCCATTAACCCTACCACTAACCTTAAGGCAGGAATCTCCGGAATTTATGAAGTTTTATTTTTTTATTGCATTTTCACCCCAAACAAGGCACAGTCCCACTTTGATGTAGGGGGCTACTATCTAGGACACAAATATGTAGGGAGTTGAGCAGCAAGATGTCTGTTTACATTGCACTTGAACTTCTGCATGTTAGTACAGTTGGAGAAGCAGGAACCCGGAAGAGAATTTCAAAGTTTAGCAGTTCTGGGGGAACAAAAAACTATTAGAGTAGAAGGCTTTCTGGCATTTGGCGATCTCTGTGTAGATTTTGCTGCTTGTTGGGGGGGGGTATTTAGGACGAGGGGGTACAAGGGCTTGTAGTTTGTTAGAGCATCTACCATTAAAATACTTGTAAAATAGATAGAGGGATGCACCATTTCGTCGATGGGACAGTTTGGGACCTATCAGGTTGGAGACTCTTTTGAAGCCTGTCCAAGAAGGAGAGGCAAATAACAGATTCACCAGCCAAAATGTGGCAACAATACTCTATACATGGGCGAATAGTGGTCTTGTAAAGGTAGAGGATACTTTCAGGTATAAGTAATTTTCTAGCACGGTAGAGAGCCCACCTTCCTGGCAGCAGGACAGCCCCAAAACCCCCTCGGGGGTCCGGGCGTCAAGATCAAAGTGTAGTATCTGTTCCGACAGATGCTGCACTTAAGATAATTTGTACCAGTCAATGGAGGGGAAACCCTCTATACTGGGACAATTATTATTTTTGGTAACCAGAGTGCCCCCTTTTTGCCTACTTTTAGGGGAGCTGGTTTTTACCTCACATTAAAAACGGCCTTGTGCCTAATTTGCTCAGTGGGGGAGCAAATAAACACCATCTGTTCCGGCAGATACTGCAAGCTATGAATAGCTATGACTAGCTATGACTAGCAAAGACCAGATGTGGGGGCAACCCCACATGCCTGACCTTTAACCAGCTCCCATTTCCCACCTCTCGGGAGCTGGTCCCCTTTTTCCCTTCCCCCTCCCTTCACTCCTCACATTAAAAATCGGCCTTGTGCCTAATTTGCTCGGTGGGGGAGCAAATAAATACCATCTGTTCCGGCAGATACTGCAAAGCTATGACTAGCACAGACCAGCTATGACTAGCAAAGACCATATGTGGGGGTAACCCCACATATCCGACCTTGGTCACTGAAGGGGCAACCCTTCATACCAACAGTTTCTAATCCAGCTCCCACTTCCCTCCTCTCGGGAGCTGGATCCCCTCTTTCCCTCCCCCTTCCCCCTATCTCCACATTAAAAACGGCCTCCTGCCTAATTTGCTACGTGGGGAAGCAAATAAATAAACACCTTCCTGGCAGCAGCCGCGGCAATGTTCTTGGTGTATCTGTTCCAACTTATGTTCCCTGTGAACGTTAAGCCGAGAAGTTTGAACGAAGTACTTTCAGTTAATGTATCATTAACCATAGCCATTGGTGGTTAAGATTTCTTGTAATTATTAAAAAGAAAGAAGCTTAGTCTTGGTAGCATTGAATGTTTCTATTTACCTATCCACGAGGGCAGTTTTTAATGTGGGGAAAATCCAGCTCTCCAAAAAGAGACACTCTAGATAGGAACAAAAATTAAAATTGTCTCAGTTTTGTCTCCTCCACTGACCGAAGACAGAAAAGGTGAAGTGTGGCATCAGAACAGATACTCTACACTGATCTTGGTCTGAAGGCTCACTCCCATTTCACTACAGACTGGAGTTCTTCCTCTAGGGTTTCCGCCATTGCCTTAGATAAGATATTTGTTTTCCCCCTCGTGCCTGTTATAGAGCGTGGTGTCGTCAGCAAATATGCCCATCTGAGAGACAATTTTATCAGGGAGGTCATTTATGAATATCAGGAATAATAATGGTCCAAGGATCGACCTCTGAGGTAGTGCACTATTTTGCATTAGTATCTTACAATATATATATATCAATATGTCAAGTATAAAAAAGTAAACATTGTCATTAAAAAACAGGTAAATTTTTACCACATTCTATTGAATAAAATATTCAGAATTTAGAGTGAGGGATCAGTTTCATATATAAATTCAATAATTTAATTTCCGGATTATTCTAGCTTTTCTTTATTTTTATTTATTTATTTATTTATTTTAGAGAAGTCAACTATTTTTAACCATTAACCCCAAGTCCAAATAGCAAAATCATCCAACCACATGAAAACCATAAAACCCGCATAAAAAGTAGACCCCCCTCCCCAAAAAGAAACGCAAAAAGACAAAAAAAAAACAAATGATCAACTACATCAAAAACATTAGAATGGCCTGCAAATGAGATTATTACACTTTAAAATACACAACTAATCTCCACTCTAAATTCCTTTTCAAGTTTTTTCGAGATCTTCACACGTAATTGTCTATAACAAAGATTTTTTTCTTTTTTAAGAAAGGAGTGATTTAGTGCTGTTAATCTTCAAATGTAATATATATATATGATATGTATTAGTAAGTTATATAAATATATATGGCAATAAGGCAACCCTGAATATTCCGTGTTTCGTCCTTGTAGGAAATAGTTAGGCTAAAATTCCTTTCAGATTCTACGTAGTTTAGTAGTTAGTTGCCATATATATTCATACTACCTAACACTTGCACTCGTATTGAGCACTATTGAAGTAAATTCCGAAAATTGATCCATAAAATATACCTTTTTAGAAGATTTTATGTGAATACATGCTCTTGCTTAACCTTACCATTATTAACCCTAAGTTCATGTGGCAAAACGCATTTAATATAAATTTAAAATAATTGGTGCTTATTCAGATTGGCACTTCTGGCGGCAATTAAAAGTAAAGAAAACGCACAACAGTCTGTATGATGCACGTGTCCCAGTCACGGAACGAAGATGAACATTCTATAAAATCACGTACTTTGATCAAAGATTTTTTTTTTGGTACTTCTACACTTTATCGCCGAAACTGGAGAAGCCATTTTATTTCGCGCACCTGTCGTAAAAATCCAAACGAGAAATCAGTATTTTAAACTATGGCCGGGTACTTCTACACTTTATCGCCGAAACTGGAGAAGCCATTTTATTTCACGCACCTGCCGTAAAAATCCAAAGGAGAAATCAGTATTTTAAACTATGGCCGAAGCATGAAATAAATAAAAAAAAATTAAACTAGATAAACTTCCGGAAAGAACTATGAAAAAGAGTAAGTAAAGTGAAAGCGAACATGTACATCAATAATTATTTAATTGGAAATGTTTCGATTTAATTAATGAAAACGGGAAAGTTTTTCATGAAACATGTATTTTGCTTTATTTATTTTTCTTTTTTCTTTTTTTATTTAAAAACAGAAAATGCAAACGACATATCCATAATTGTTTAAACTGGGCGAGAGCGCCATTTGAAAACCAAAACATTTATTGTATAAAAATTTATCAAAATATAATTGTAAAAACATTTATTGAAAAGTTTGCGTAAGAAAATATAATTTTAATAAAACAATTTTGTAATGAAAGCAACATTGGATTTTTATAAAATAGTGTTGTTTTGTTTTGTTTTGTTTTTTGTTGTTGTTTTTTTTTTTTTTGTTTTGTTTTCGAACAATTAATTTAAAAATTTTTTTTTTATTTAAAGCAACTTTGAAAAGTCAACAACAAATTAAATTAAATGAAGCCGAAAAGCGCCACTTTTTTTTTCTTTTTATTTTTTTAACGGGGAAGTAGATTGTTTTTATTTCTAACCGGCCATAGTTTCAAATACTGATTTCTCCATTGGACTTTTACGGCAAGTGCGTGAAATAAAATGGCGTCTCAAGTTTCGGCGATAAAGTGTAGAAGCACCCTTTTTTATTCAAGCAAATCAAATTTTACAAAGAGAGTCGTAGTGTTTTTCGTCGACCAAATCCGATGAAATAAAAAAAAAAGTGGGAACAACTCAAATCGAAGTTGAGAAGTGAAAAATAAGCCTTATATTTCCTACAGTTTAGTTAAATCGCTAAAAATAAAAAATCGTAGAGTTTTTATTTTCTTAGCTTTAAATAAAACTACTTGATCGATTTGCTTAATTTGGGGGATATGACACTTTCGCTCTCTAACGAGTACGTCATACTCATACAGACTTTTTTGTATTTACTTTTAATTGCCACCATAAGTTCCAATCTGGCTAAGCAACAAATTAAAAAAAAAAAAAAAAATGAAAGAAAAAGACGGAAACAATGCGCTCAACACGAATGTAACAACAGGACCGCCAAAAGTCAGTTTTGCCTACAATTGTTATTATCGATTAGTTATGTCTTTATTTGTGCCTTTGTTGAATGTTAAAAAAAAGTTAATTAACCGTGTCAAAGCGTGTTAACATTTTAAGTGAAGATAAGTCAACGTGATTAAAATATTGAACCAATTCGGGCCAGGATCAAAGAGCAGTACCTGTTCTTCAGATGCTACATTTCAATTTCTTGTTCTGTCAATGGAGAAGTAATCCTTCACGACCGAGACAATTTTTAATTTTTGTTCCTATCTCCGTGTTAAAAAAAAAAAAAAAAAAGACCCTGGTGTCTAACTCTGTCCCGTGGCGAGGCAAACTAAGTAGGGAATCAGAACGTAAATTATAGTTTTATTTCAGGTCAATAAATGACACAATTTATTTAAAAGAAATTAAAAAAAAAAAAAACTGTGCGAAAACAAAGCGTAACAGGTGATAATTTTTCAACGGTGTCCCTATTCTATAATTGTAACTAAGAGCCATGATTGAATAAAACTAGAAATGAACAAATGTTATTATTAACGGCGTGTTCTACTTTAAAAAAAAATTAAACGAAAACAAGTAAAACTAACTTTACCTGCATCGAAAAAAGTTGTCGGACTTGTCTCTCTCGGACTTCTTGTGTAATAGTAATCCGGGTTTGATTTTCATATTATTTATTTAGCCAGCTCCGGTTGGCCGGGGTTACACATATGCGTATATGTGAACGGGGAAAAGGACGTCGACCACACTGAAAGTCGGGGCGACACGATCAGGTTTATATATAAATACACATATAAAATAGCGACATTCCCTGGAAGCCGACTAAAAACAAAGTGGAATATAAATTGAACCCTGGTCAGGCTGACTGCGGCTTTTTCTTTTTTTCTTTTTTTTTTCTGAGCTCGCTAAAATGAATGAATTGTAGAGCGAGTAAGTAAGCAATACTTCTACGCACCTGTGTATGGGTGTGAGGGGGAGGACCAGGTGTATGGAGAAGGAGGAAAGCTTAGGTTTGATATGGAAAGTGGGAGGAGAGCTAGAACTGGGTGCGAAGAAAGAGTAAAAGAACATCAAATAGCCAAAGGTGGAGGAAGGGCAGGGGTAAGAGGAGGAGTAAGAGGGGGTCAGGGAGTAAGAGAAAAAGGAATAGAGACAGAAAAGAGAGGTTTGATATATACACGATACTTAACTTTACGTACCTGTCACCGGGGTAAAACCGTGGTACATTTTTATATTTGGTGGAGGATAGGATTGCTGTAGCCTAATATCTGAATGTCGTATGGTTCGTCTTGATCCTAGGAGAGGAAAGGGTTGTGTTTTGCTAGTTGTTTGAGACGGCCCTACCGGGAAATGCCGACAAGCCCGTTTCTGTTCCAGGCATTTTCCACAATGGCTGACAAAATAAAAAAAAAAGTGTAAAAAGAAAAAAAAATACAAATAAATGTTACCAAACACATATACCCTTATATTTATCTGAATAATTTTTTAAAACTTATTTTAAAGTGTTTTTTTTTCTCCTGAAAAAATAAATGTAGTCTGAAGCCTGTGGAGTTAGGACGAAAAATAAAATATTGGTCTCATTTAGAAACATAATCGATCCTCAAAAGTCAGAGATTAAACAAAATACTGGTAGAATATATTCGCAGACTTGATAACATTTTATTTTCCGGTCTAACTCGACAGGATACCTTTATTTTTACGTAAAAAAAAAGAACATTTTCAATTAAGTTAGAACATTAAAAAACAAAAAGCTTATCCATGTAGGTAGAAGATTAGCTAATATTGCCTTTGGTAACATTTGTTGTGCATTTTTTTTTTTTTTTTTTAATCTTTCCTATTTTTTTTTTTTTTTTTTTTTTTTTGTTAGCTATTGTTAAAAATGCACTGTTTCGTGTATTTCTGCAGTTTCCAAAACATGCTGAAATAAAACGTCATTATTTAGAAACTCATTGTGCCTTTGTTAACTATTCTATACTTTCACCTAACAATTTAATAAATACCAGATAAGGTTAAAAATTGAGTTCAACTTGAAAATCTTTATTTTCAAAAGTACCACGGTTCCTAAACTGCAGAAATACTCTGTTCCTGTTAAAAATGCTACTTTCCTCAGAGGAGTTAGTTTCCCCAATCATTTGTGCTACATTTTGTAGCAGTGAGAAGCAAATAAATATCTAGATAAATTCTACTTATATTTCAATTGGGGGTATATAATGAATGTATTAGTTGGTGGATATATAATGAATGTATTAGTTGGTGGATATATAATGAATGTATTAGTTGGTGGATATATAATGAATGTATTAGTTGGTGGATATATAATGAATGTGTTAGTTGGTGGATATATAATGAATGTATTAGTTGGGGGATATATAATGAATGTATTAGTTGGTGGATATATAATGAATGTGTTAGTTGGTGGATATATAATGAATGTGTTAGTTGGTGGATATATAATGAATGTATTAGTTGGGGGATACATAATGAATGTATTAGTTGGTGGATATATAATGAATGTATTAGTTGGTGGATATATAATGAATGTATTAGTTGGTGGATATATAATGAATGTATTAGTTGGTGGATATATAAAAAATGTATTAGTTGGTGGATATATAATGAATGTGTTAGTTGGTGGATATATAATGAATGTATTAGTTGGTGGATATATAATGAATGTATTAGTTGGGGGATATATAATGAATGTATTAGTTGGGGGATATATAATGAATGTATTAGTTGGTGGATATATAATGAATGTGTTAGTTGGTGGATATATAATGAATGTATTAGTTGGGGGATACATAATGAATGTATTAGTTGGTGGATATATAATGAATGTATTAGTTGGTGGATATATAATGAATGTATTAGTTGGTGGATATATAATGAATGTGTTAGTTGGGGGATATATAATGAATGTATTAGTTGGTGGATATATAATGAATGTGTTAGTTGGTGGATATATAATGAATGTGTTAGTTAGGGGATATATAATGAATGTATTAGTTGGTGGATATATAATGAATGTGTTAGTTGGTGGATATATAATGAATGTGTTAGTTGGTGGATATATAATGAATGTGTTAGTTGGGGGATATATAATGAATGTATTAGTTGGTGGATATATAATGAATGTGTTAGTTGGTGGATATATAATGAATGTGTTAGTTGGTGGATATATAATGAATGTGTTAGTTGGGGGATATATAATGAATGTGTTAGTTGGTGGATATATAATGAATGTGTTAGTTGGTGGATATATAATGAATGTGTTAGTTGGTGGATATATAATGAATGTGTTAGTTGGGGGATACATAATGAATGTATTAGTTAGTGGATATATAATGAATGTGTTAGTTGGTGGATATATAATGAATGTGTTAGTTGGTGGATATATAATGAATGTGTTAGTTGGGGGATACATAATGAATGTATTAGTTGGTGGATATATAATGAATGTGTTAGTTGGGGGATATATAATGAATGTATTAGTTGGTGGATATATAATGAATGTGTTAGTTGGTGGATATATAATTAATGTGTTAGTTGGTGGATATATAATGAATGTGTTAGTTGGGGGATATATAATGAATGTGTTAGTTGGTGGATATATAATGAATGTGTTAGTTGTTGGATATATAATGAATGTGTTAGTTGGTGGATATATAATGAATGTGTTAGTTGGGGGATATATAATGAATGTATTAGTTGGTGGATATATAATGAATGTGTTAGTTGGTGGATATATAATGAATGTGTTAGTTGGGGGTATATAATGAATGTGTTAGTTGGGGGATATATAATGAATGTATTAGTTGGTGGATATATAATGAATGTATTAGTTGGTGGATATATAATGAATGTGTTAGTTGGTGGATACATGATTAATGTGTCAGTTGGGGATATATAATGAATGTGTTAGTTGGTGGATACATGATTAATGTGTCAGTTGGGGATATATAATGAATGAATTAGTTGGTGGATATATAATGAATGTGTTAGTTGGTGGATACATGATTAATGTGTCAGTTTGGGATATATAATGAATGTAGTAGTTGGTGGATATATAATGAATGTATTAGTTGGTGGATATATAATGAATGTGTCAGTTGGTGGATACATGATTAATGTGTCAGTTGGGGGTATATAATGAATGTATTAGTTGGTGGATATATACTGAATGTGTCAGTTGGCGGATATATACTGAATGTGTTAGTTGGTGGATACATGATTAATGTATCAGTTGGGGGTATATAATGAATGCATTAGTTGGGGGATATATAATGAATCAATTAGTTGGGGGTATATAATGAATGTATTAGTTGGGGGTATATAATTAATGTATTAGTTGGTGGATATATGATGAATGTGTCAGTTGGGGGTATATAATGAATATGTTAGTTCGGGGTATATAATGATTGTGTAAGTTGGTGGTATATAATGAATGTATTCATTGGTGGATATATGATATGTGTCAGTTGGGCGTATATAATGAATGTATTAGTTGGGGTATATAATGAATGTATTAGTTGGAAGATGCATAATTAATGTGTTAGTTGGGGGTATATAATGAATATATTAGTTGGAGTATATAATGAATGTATTAGTTGGTGGATATATAATGAATGTATTAGTTGGGGGTATATAATGAATGTATTAGTTGGTGGATATATGATGAATGTGTCAGTTTGGGGTATATAATGAATGAATTATGGGGGTATATAATGAATGTATTAGTTGGGGGTATATAATGAATGAATTAGTTGGGGGGTATATAAGGAATGTGTCAGTTGGGGGATATGGTATGAATGTGTTAGTTGGTGGATATATGATTAATGTGTTAGTTCGGGGATATATAATGAATGTGTTAGTTGGAGGTATATCATGAATGTGTTTATTGGGGGATATATAATGAATGTGTTAGTTGGGGGATATATAATGAATGTGTTAGTTGGGGGATATATAATGAATGTGCCGGTTGATATATCATGAATGTGTTGGTTGGGGGATATACAATGAATGTGTTAGTTGAGGAATATATAATGAATGTGTTAGTTGGGGGAAATATAATGAATGTGTTAGTTGGGGGATATATAATGAATGTGTTAGTTGGAGGATATATAATAAATGTGTCAGTTGGGGATATATAATGAATGTGTTGGTGGATATATGATGAATATGTTGGTTGGGGGATATATAATGAATGCGTTAGTTGGGGGATATATAATGAATGTGTTAGTTGAAGGATATATAATGAATGTGTTGGTTGATATATGATGAATGGGTTAGTTGGGGGATATATGATGCATGTGTTTGTTATATATATATATATATATATACATATATATATATATATTATGCATGTGTTTGTATATAATGAATGTATCAGTTGGGGGTATATAATGAATGTGTTAGTTGGAGGATATATAATGAATGTGTTAATGGGGTTATATAATGAATGTGTTAGTTGGGGGTATATAATTAATGTGTTAGTTGGGGATATATAATGAATGTGTTGGGGGATATATAATGAATGTGTTAATTGGGGGTATATAATGAATGTATTAGTTGGGGTATATAATGAATGTATTAGTTGGGGGATATATAATGCATGTGTTAGTTAGGGTGTATATAATAAATTTATTTATTGGGGATATATAATGAACGTGTTAGGTGGGGGATATATAATGAATGTGTTAGTTGGTGGATATATGATTAATGCGTTAGTTTAGGGTATATAATGAATGTGTTAGTTGGAGGATGCATAATGAATGTGTTAGTTGGTGGATATATAATGAATGTGTTAGTTGGGGGATGTATAATGAATGGGTTAGTTGGGGGATATATAATGAATGTGCTAGTTGGTGGATACATGATTAATGTGTTAGTTTAGGGGTATATATTGAATATATTTGTTGGAGTCATAATGAATGTGTTAGTTGGTGGATACATAATGAATGTGTTAGTTGGGGGTATATAATGAATGTGTTATTTGGGGGATGCATAATGAATGTGTTAGTTGGTGGATACATGATTAATGTGTTAGTTTAGGGTATATAATGAATGTGTTAGTTGGAGGATGCATAATGAATGTGTTAGTTGGTGGATATATAATGAATGTGTTAGTTGGTGGATATATAATGAATGTGTTATTTGGGGGATATATAATGAATGTGTTAGTTGATGGATATATAATGAATGTGTTTGTTGGATGATGCATAATGAATGTGTTACTTGGTGGATATATAATGAATGTGTTAGTTGGGGGTATATAATGAATGTGTTAGTTGGGGGATGCATAATGAATGTGTTGGTTGGTGGATATATAATTGATGTGGTAGTTGGGGGATATATTATGAATGTGTTAGTTGAGGGATATATAATGAATGTGTTAGTTGGGGGTATATAATGAATGTATTAGTTGGTGGTATATAATGAATGTGTTAGTTGGGGATATATAATGAATGTGTTAGTTGGGGGTATATAATGAATGTGTTAGTTGGGGATATATAATGAATGTGTCGGAGGATATATAATGAATGTGTTAGGGGTATATAATGAATGTATTAGTTGGGGGATATATAATGCATGTGTTAGTTAGGGTGTATATAATGAATGTGTTAGTTGGTGGATACATGATTAATGTGTTGGTTTAGGGTATATAATGGATGTGTTAGGTACCAGTGTTCTTCGCACTTATCCGGTGGAGGTCTGGTCAGTTCTTCGGCCTTTCCTTTCCCTTTGATTCTACTTGGTTATTTGGTCTCACTCTTTTTTTTTCGTGAGGGGTATTATTATTATTATTATTATTAGTAGTAGTAGTAGTAGTAGTAGTAGTAGTAGTAGTAGTAGTAGTAGTAGTAGTAGTAGTAGTAACTATTCTTTGGACAGCAAGAATAATGTAAACTGGAATTTTAACATAAACCGAGCATGTTAGTAAATTAGTTGATAAATGATAAATAGATTATGTGACAAAACATCAAATGATTTGATTCTTTAGTTACGTGAGTTGATGATGTAATTACAAAGGGAGATAGTTTGTTTTTGTCTTTGTTTTTTATATACACGTAGAATTTAATCAGGTGGGAGTCAGAGTTGAAATAAGACAGTAGATATGAACAGACAAGGGAGTCAGATAGCGTCCCGGGCGCCATGGCCTTTGTGCGCTGGCAAAGCTGTCCGGCATAAGATTTTGTCAAAAATGTAGAAATAAGACGAGCGTGCAACTCTCCAAGTGGGGGGAATATTCTGGTAATAAAAGTTGCTGAAAACACACCCAAGACTTCTGGTCGTTTCCTTGGTATTTATCTTCCTTTGCAGCTTCCGAGATCCGTCAAAATAAGACTAGACGATCAGAAACACTGAAGAATCTCGCATACGTGGACACATACCTGTTATACATCCTGTTATATAGATCTCAGTATGCGACATGCGTCGATTTGGTCATTCGTAAATATACACCCGGCTATACAACATACTAGTTTTGGTGCCGTTATATACACTCGTTATACAGACCCGCTATATAACAATGTTGTTGATGTGTGTATTTTTACGAGTTTCTTTAAATGTGTCTATTGATAATAGTATATCTGTGATAGTCTGTATAATGTGTATCTTAACGTGTCTCTTGAATGTGCGTGTAACGTCTGTTGATCGTCTCTAGTGTTCATGTTTATTTGTACGTATCGAGGTATATATATATATTTTTGTGTGTGGGGTGGGGGGATACAGTTCAACAACGTTGACATATAGCAATTTATAACAAAGGGACGGATAACATTTCTGCAGGGTTTTACATCGCCCCAATAGGGGTAAACATACCTCATTCATCTTCGGGTCTTGTTTGGCGGATCTGCCGAAAGCTGCAATGGAGATTCATCCCAAGGAAACGATCAGCAAGTTTATTCTACATACCTTGACCCGACAACTTCCCTGGGTGTTCAGAGTCATTGCGCTAGCTGACTGCCCTTCGTCTCCCAACTTGATTGTCTCTCCGACTAATCTCTTTCTAAACTCTACGTGTATACAAATCTTTGACGCGCTTTGGAGATACCGTAACGCTGTTTTCTAAAAATAAACACTTGTAACTTCCATTTATAACTTATTCACGACACACCAATTTGCCACAGCACGGTGGTTGGGAATCAATGTTCTAAGTATTGCCTCGTTCTCTGGTTGGGATATTAGTTTATCGCTGGTATGATCAAAGAGATTCCTGAAAGGGGTTGAAATAATCCTTCAGTGAACAAGTGAAATAAATTATACCATGTACACTCTACCGCTAGGTATCTCACTGTCGATGCAATCCTCTATCTGTATAAGAGCCAGGTGTGCCCTAAAACGAAGTACTGTAGCTATATCTGGGCAAGAGCTAATTGGCGCTACCTATCCTGCCTTGATAGAGTTCAAAACCGGCTTGATGCCCTTTTCTCTTCTCTGCAACCTCTTTCTCACAAGAGATGTTGCGAGCTTGTCTTTGCTGTATCGTTATTTTCGTGGCAAGTGCTCGACTGAACTCCAATCTATAGTCCTCCTGGCTACAACCACTATATACGATTCCCCAGAAATGCCCGCCTGTGAAATACTGTTCCGCTCGCCTGCTTCCTGGTTGAATAGAACATGGTAGCCTTCAAATCCAATGTAAACAAGTTCATGATGAGCTGTCCCCCAAAATAATCAAATTCTACCCAATCCACACCATTAACAATTACTACACCATCATCTTACATATATTAACCGTTATCCTCAAGTGGTATTCAGATCTTAATAAGTGGTGACTCCCGAGTAAAAAAAAGGCTGAATATTAAGTATGTAACACCAAATCTCCTAACAGGGACACTTCTTCGACAGTTAAGTGGCTTCATGCCTTGTCTCGAACTGTTTCAATAAAAAAAAAAGTTACTTTTTTTATTTCCGATTTCCGAGACGAGCCAAACACCGTCCCATCTGATTATGTTCCTTTCAGACAATGTGAAAAACCTCCCCTTTTTTTCCATGTTAACAATTGACTTTCTTGTCCATTTGACCGCGTTTAATTATCCAACCAAATGGACAACAAAAACCGGAACTCCAAAGGAGCAGACAATCTTGACTATAACTAAAAATAAAGAAATGGAAACAGTGGAAGAATGGGGGGGGGTCTAAGAAACTCATCTGCAAAGCAACTAGGGAAATTGAAAAAGAGAAGACATTCATGATGGTACAAAATCTCCAACTAGATGCGGAAGGGCTATTCGAAAAGATCACATTATAAGAAATAATAGCAGAGCATATAAAATCGTTATGTTGAACTCGAGAATCTGTACTGAATTTCCCACAAAATGTGGCGCAACGGATAAAGTGTTTATTAATAATCTGTTCTAAGTAACACGCTTTTGTAGTACATCTTATGTGAATGTCGTTTTACCATATAAGTATGTGTGTATATGCACACAAATATTAAGCCTATTTTATTATGTAACAGAGCGCGTATGACAGCTATATGCAAACACCGAGCCGAGTGCGAAATGACGTCACGGCAAGGAAAAAGACTATAAAAAGGAGAGAGAGAGCACGGTAGAAAAGACGTTAATGTTAGAAACGTGGGTAACGTCACAGCCGTAACAGAAGTCACGCGTGGCAGGAGAATGAGGAAATGGATTCTGCTGTTACAAAAAAAAAACGGTGTCGTGTTATTACTTGTCCCATGTTCTCTGCGACGTACTCTGCTACAACGCGCTGGGTCTACGTGTGTAAAAGTGGTTAACGTTACAAATGTACGTCATCGGGTTATGCTTTGCCCATTAAGTTCCAGAGTATCTAAATTCTTTACTATTCAGTACTATTAAGTAATGACGAAAAATTAACAGGAGAATGTTATTTATTATTAGCAAGGACACCCGACGTTGTCCGGGATTGAATGGTGATCAATGAATGTCTAACCCTCTAATATTTTATTGTCATCGAAATTGATTGATTGCTCTTGTTAATAACTCCTGCCCCAAATGCCTTCTCACAGTGACTTAGTCGACAAGACATCATATTGCACTGTAGAGAACCTACTCTTTATTTCATAAAATTATTTTTATATAAAATGACTTGTTAAAGTTTAAAATGCAAAAGCCAAGTAACATGGCGCAATTGTGCTCAAAGTAAAACATTAATTTCGGACGCGCTCTTGTCATATCAAAGAACCTACAGTTGATGTGTGGTAATAAAACTGCTCGGATGCACTTGTAATCTTAGGTTGTGTAAGGTGTTAACTTTGGTCGAAATCGCCTGTTCAATAAAGTACATTTGTGTGAAATTTCATAAAAATCGGCCGAGCCGTTTCCGAGTCCATAGGGAATGAACTCACACGCACACAAAGTTCTTTTTATATGATAGTAGAGAAGAGATATTTAGAAATGGAAATATAAAAAGGACACTGAGTACATGCGATATATTTTAGTAACCAAGAGGCTATACATTCAAGATAAATTTTACACATTATGGTAAGCATCAAACCAGTGCACACAAAGAGTTCGTCAAGATCAAAGTATAGTATCTGTTCTTCAGATGCTGCACTTCTATTTCTTGTTCTCTTTCGGTGGAGGAGAAATCCTTCACGACTGAGACAATTTTTATTTTTGTACCTTTTCTCCACGTTAAAAAACGACCCTGGTGTCTAACTCTGTCCCGTGGGGAGGCATAGTAAATAGGTACTATTGCAAGACTCATTTAGACATGTTCCATATATCATCGAACAAATAGGATTTTAACAAATTTCATAAGAATTTAAAAAAAAAAAAAAAAAAAAAAAACCTTCCAACAAATCTCGGAGAGACGTTGACGAATATAGATTAGAGTAATTATACGTTGACGAATATAGATTAGAGTAATTATACAGTAAGTAGTAGTAATATTATAGGTACTTGTACAATTTAATCAAGACATTAAACAAATGAAAATATTGAACAAGGTTATATTGTACGTATCTGTTATTGAATGAAGTTTTCCGAAAAAAAGTTTCACTTAATTTCATCAAATATTTTTTTTTTTTTTTTACAGCGAAAAAACAATTTGTTACGACACCGAGCAAAAGGTTCGATTTTTAGGAAGAACAGCTAGTATTAAAGATAGGGAGGGAGTGTCGGAGCTTTAAACTGAGTTATCTCCCCATGGCGTGTTCAAAAAATTCAAAGATGTCTACCTTTAACGCACTGTCATAAAAACGTGTTTTTCCGCAGTAAAAAAAAAACAAAAAAAAACAAAAAAAAAACTACTCGATCAAATTAAGTGATTTTTTTTTTTTTGAGATCTTCAGTCTAAAACGGATATGTACAATATAATCTTTTTTCGATATTTTCATTTTTTTTTAATGTCTTGATTAAACTGTAAAAGTGCCATATTGTATATCTCTATCTCTACTATTATATAAAAAGAACTTTGTATGTGTGCGAGTTCGTTCCCTAAGGACTCCTAAACAGTTGGGACGATTTTTTTTTTAATTTCGCACAAATGTAGTTTATGTGTCTGGCAGTGCTTTTAGATAGGTTTTGTATCAGAATGTCTTCGGTAAGTATAGATAATCGATAAATAAATAAAAAATCCGATGAAATAAGGAACAAGCGATTTTGACTAAAGTTAACGCCATTATACAGCTTAAGATCACAAGTAGATTTGAGAAGTTTTATTAGAAGGCCGGCATATAAAATCAACAATAGGTTATTTGATATGATAGGGATGCGTTCGAAATGAATGTTTCTGTTTAGAGCAAAATTGAGCCATGATACTTGACTTTTGCATTTTAAATTTTAATTCAAGCCATTATATAAAATAATATTATAAAATCAGAAGTAAGTTCTCTACAGTGCAATGTAAATTGCGATGTATTGTGAACTAAGTTACTGCGGAGACGCATTGACGCATATACCCGGTGCACCGTGGTGGGGGTTCCTAACTAGAGCAGGCAATTAATCGATTTGATTGAAAAATGAGCTATTTAACCGATTTCGATGACAATAAAAATATGGGAGGATGAAACATTCGTTGATCCTCATTTAATTCCGGGCAACATCGGGTGACCCCTCTCTGCTAGTTATCTAATAGATTTTAAAAAGAAATTACTTGGGTCCAGTGGGATATAATTGGCTTATTGCGTATATGTGTATGAAATAGTGTGCAACCCTTTAGAAAATACCGTAACGGAGCATTGCACTCTTTAAGTAACAGAGCGCGTGTGTGTGCGTGTGAGAAATCAGCAGCAGCCTATGATAGCTGACTAGCGAAAATATTAGCAACAGAAGCCTCTTAGCACATATGCAAATTAAGCAAGTGTAAACGCGCTGACGTTGCGAGAGGGAGAAAAAAAAAGGACAGCACGTTGTCGAGCAAAGGAAGCGATTGGACGTGTTTTTGACTCGCATGCAAGAAGAGAGAAAATGTGACGCGTGATCGAAAAAGCGGAAAGCCAGCGACATGTTCGACGCGTGAGTGATATCTTGAAACACATTGAATTGTGTTGTCGGAAATTACTGGAATAAATGCTTTTTGTATTCACCTAAAAAAGGCATAGTCGTACTTTTTATGTCCTTTCTGTTTGTTTGTTTGTTACTGCGATGGTGCCAGACAACGTGCAGGTCCGAGAGGTTTTATATGTAGCGACACGGTTAAAGTGTAACGGTCACGTTACAATACTTGTACGCAATCGTCAGTTATGGCGAATTTAAGAAAGAATTAACATTCTCTCTATTATATAACCAAATATCCAAATGAGTTTCCTGCAATTTATCATGTATTTCTTTGATATATTTTGAACATTTTAAATGACCTTTCCAGTGGGACAGATTCGCTTATTATTTACCATTAAACAAAAGGTAAAGAAAAGGTTCCCTTTAATCATAAAATATCAGCAGAATTACTTCATAGTCGTTTATTTCATCCTGAAGGTCGCCATCTTGAAATTTTGCCAAGCTCGCCAAAGATTTAAATGTTAGATAAAATTAGCGATTTAACTTTTTGTTTTCTTTAAATAAAATTATAAAAAAAAGGCCACAGTTATGTTAATTGACACTTACTTAGTGACCTGCCAACACTAATTATCAAATAACCGTTTTCTTACATACATAGGTAGAGTATTTCATTTCTGCCTGAGACATTTTAAGATTTTTTTTGTCACTAACGTTACTTGCAAACATAGTTCATTGTTAAAAAAAAAGATTATATTTTATTTTTTTTATGTTTTTGCAAGTTTGCTATGTCTCTTTACTTTTTTGTTTCATTTCTTTAATCGCAAACACTTTTGACTTTTTGTTTATATAAGGCATATCGCCTCTTGAACGTAAAAGGCTATTATTTGGGACCATGTTTAGAAAAGATGAGCAAGATGTTAGTTTACGTTGCATTTAAACTTCTGTATGTCGGTAAAGTCAGGGAAGCAGATACCAGAGAGGGAATTCTAAAGTCTAGCTGTTCGAGGGAATAAACCACTTTCCAACATTTAGGGATCTCAACAGTGAAGGGGTGTGATTTTGTTGCTAAGCGGGTATGTATGTCGAGGAGACACACGTGCACATTCCATTAAAATATTGTTAAACAGACACAGGGATGCAACATTGCGGCGATGGGACAGGGGTTGGAGATTAGTTGACAATGCGGGACCTATTAGATTGAAGACGCTTTGGATTCTGTCCAAGAGGGAGAGACTAGTAGTCGATGCACCAACCCAGATGTGGCAACAATACTCCATGCATAGGCGAATAGTGGCCTTGTAGAAGTACAGGATACTCTTAGGTGTGAGTAACCTACTAGCACGATACAGGGAACTCACTTTCTTTGCAGCAGCCTTCGCAATGTCCTCAATGTATTCGTTCCAGTTCATTTTGTTTTAAAGCTGTGCTGTCACTCACTCACCCACACACACGCTCGCGCGCAAATAAACGAACGTTCATTGATTTTAATTTCCCTGCACATTTGCACAAAAATAAGTTCTTCTGGCAACGACATAATTCCAAATACGCCCACACGCTTTTCTCACAACAACAAAAGAAAAATGGACATATTTCTGGCGGACGTAGGTGAAGACGATACCACGTGACAATATCGATTGTTTTTTAACACTTTCCCGAACCAAATATCAGCAGCAGCAATCTTGTTCTGGAATCCGGTTAAAAAAAATATCAAAACGCAACGAAAATAATAATTTCCTTATTTCGAAATGAAGACGAAACGTTGATGAACACATAATACGGTTTGTTCCTTTTTATTTCTCTATTTTTGTCGGAATACCATTTCCATTATTTTCATATATATATATATATGTGTGTGTGTGTGTGTGTGTGTGTGTGTGTGTGTGTGTGTGTGTGTGTGTGTGTGTGTGTGTGAGAGAGAGATGTATTGTTATCACAAAAGGGGTACCGTTGTATGATCGTCTAAATGTTTCTGTCTATTTGTGATATATTCATATCTAATTGTTCATATGCTTTTGTGTGTGTGTGTGTGTGTGTGTGTGTGCGTGCGCGTGTGTGTGTGTGTGTGTGGTAGATGTATTTTAGACATAACTTAACTTCATGTGTCGTTGATCTTGTCCACCTGGAATTCATCTTGTTCTTGGAGGGGAGACTGGAAACCTGTTTTGGACGAATATTCATTCACTCCAAGACGATGATTGGTTTTATATAGTTTTTATTTACCTTCCAGGTGTCGATCGCAGAAGAAGGGAAAGTGAATAGGTTTTATTTTCACACACGTCAGCGTGCCCCCCCCCAGTGAAGGGCGAAGGGATGACCTGTTAAGCCGTCCGCTATTCTCTACGACCAAACACAACCTCACTGACTCCAGCTAACCTGATCACGTGACTCACACGCAGATCCGATCAGCTGACCCTCACTTCCGGTAAAACGTGTCTACAATATGATTTACTATATTTCGTTCTTATGTTCGACCTAATAAAATGCACAGCATATCTTCATAACATAAGAAAAAATAAATGCTAGCCTTGTCTACTATCACTTATGATTTTTGGCAATCTTCACGCGATCTCTCGTGTTAGTGTTTGGTTTTAGTCGGAATTGGGGGAAACAAATAGCAACATAATCGACATGTAACACTAACTCACTGGATCACAAATTAAGCAGCATTAACTCTTGTTCGTATTTAGATAGATGACTATCAGATAATACTTATTGATTTAAGCAAAATACTCAGAACGGAAACCCTTTATTTAATCCATGGAGTTAGCATGCTTTCGTTCCGTAAACCATGACTGGCGTGAAGTTCTAAGTAATTCGCGATTATATTTTAAGAACTGAGAACCCGCACTGAGAATTTTATCTTCAACTACCAAAAGAGTGTAACTTACAACTTTAACCAAGTACTTTATCCACTACGCCATCGGATCCTTGCGTTCGGAATATCGTGTATATTCCTGAGTTCGACAGAAAGATATCCAAGTTCAATGAGATACACCTGAAGAAGGTCGGAGGTTTCATCGTTGTGAAAATAACACTCGGGATGAGGACAGTAGTTCGGAGAATCCAAATTATACAATGGAATATCAATTTATGATAAATGAACATTTTCGCCACCTCATGTTTTTTTTGTTTTTGTTTTTTTGCTTTATTATTATCATTATTATTATTATTATTATTATTATTATTATTATTATTATTATTATTATCGGCTCACATGGAGCTTTCACACAAGTCATCAAACGATCTGATTGGAGACCTGTGGTGTTCTTTGGAAGCTGAGTGACAGCAAGTCTCCCCAGACGTCCAGCTCTCTCCTCCTCCTTCGATAGCATTTGCAAATAGATTTTCATCATCGCAACAGCCGCTTACCATTGATTTCTTGCTGGCAGTGGCCATTGGTTTATACTAGAATTTGAGTGGCACTAAGTCTCCCCGATTATTATTATTATTATTATTATTATTATTATTATTATTATTATTATTATTATTATTATTATTCACTAAGACTAGTCACACAGGCCATCATCAAAGATTTCTCTTTGAGAACAACTTGTGGTGTTTCCTGACTCTGAATGATAACAAGTCTCCCAAATATTTCCAGTATTCTACACCTTTGCAGATGAATTTTTGTTATCGCAACAGCCACTTACCATTAATTTCTCGTTAGTCTTCACTGGAATGTGGTTGGCAGTAAGACTCCCCAAAGCCCCAATCCTCTTTGCCTTCATCCAGCGGAGATCTGGCTAGTGCTTTCTCTCCTCGGTCTTTCCATCCTCCTTAATCCTCCTCACTTATTTGGTGTAGAATCAGTTTATAGTGACATACAAAAAAAAGAGGTGGCTGAAGACGGGAGAAGGTGAAACTTACGATGATACAGTTTCAGATTTTACCATTCCATGTGATGTTCTTTTGTGTTTTACATCTGTAGCAGTTTCTGTATATCCGGCTTGTGTCTGTAACTCATGTGTGTTAGTCTCCGCATTCAAGTGTTTTCCTTAATATTCCAGCCGTTTTCATTATTGTTATCTGTTGTATCTTCTCAGACATCCCTCTGATTCCAATTTCTCCCATTTTTTTTTCCAAAGTTTTCCAGTCTCTCCCATTATTATTCACTCACTAGGAGTTTTCACACAGGCCATCATCAAATAATTATCTTTGGGAACAACTTCTAGTGTTCCTTGGAGTCTAAGTGGCAACAAGTCTTCCCAGAGACCGATATGCCCGGACAACAATATGCCTCTCAACGAGATATTGAAAATCTTGTTGAACATTGGAAAAAAAGTCGTAAATAGCATTATTGATTATGTTTTAAGTCGTTAAGTATTATTTGTACACACTAGTTCTCACACAGGTCATCATCAGTGGTGGTCCCTGGAGTCTGGGTGACAGCAAGTCTCCCCATACTTCCAGTATTTTCCATTTCTTTTGATAACCTTTGCAAATATCTTTCCATTATCACAATAACCGCTTACTATTGACTTCGCACTAGCAACAACCGTTGCTCTTCAGTAGAATTTGAGTGGCAACAAGCTTCCCCAAGGCTCTAGTCCTTTACGCACTCATCTAGTGGAGGTCTGGTTAGCGCTTTCTCTACACGGTCTTTCAATCTTCCTTAACACTTCACGACTATTTGATGTGGCGTCAGTCTTTGCCCACATAACAATTGGTGGGGGGCGTAGTTAACTTACAATTTTACGGTTTCGGTTTTTTTGGTTCCAGGTCGTGTTTTTCTTTTTTGTTTGTTTGTTTTGTTTTTTGTTTTTTGTTGTTTTTTTTTTTGTTTACTGTTTATTCATCCCAAACAAGTGCCACTAAGTCGTAAGGGGCTACTAACAGAGACCAGATTTTCCGGGAGGCCATGTAGCGAGTTGGGCAACGAGATGTCTGTTCACATTACACTTGAACTTCTGCATGTTAGTACAATTAGGAAAACAGGGGCCTGGGAGGGAATTCCAAAGTCTAACTGTTCAAGGGAAGAAGCTATTTGAGTAGAAGTCTTTACGGAATCTAGAGATCAGTACAGTGTGAGGATGGGAATTTACTGCTTATCTGGTTTACGTCGAGTGGGGTACTAGTGTTTTTAGTTCGCCCGAGCACTTATTAAAGTACTTGCAAAACAGGCAGAGGGATTCCCCATTTCGGCGATGGAACAGAGGTTGGAATTTGGCTGATAGTACGGAACCTATTAGGTTGACGTTTTTTTTTTTAACTCTGTCTAGGAGCAAGAGACTAGTGACAGATACACCAGTCCAGATGTGACAAGAATACCTCATGCTTGGGCAAATAGTTGCTTTATAGAGATACAGGATACTCTCAGATGTGAGTAACTTTTTAACACGATAGAGGGAGCCCACCTTCCTCGCAGCAGACTTGGCGATTGCCTCAATGTATTTGTTCTAATTCATGTTGTTTGTGAATGTTAAGCCTAGGAACTTGAAGGAAGTACTTTCAGGTAGTGTATCATTAACTATGGCAGTCAGTGATTGAGAGGGTTTCTTGTAATTATTAAAGGAAATAAGCTTGTCTTGGCAGCATTGAACGTTACCATCTAGATTCAGCCACATTCCGCTACAGACTGAAGGTTTTCCTCTAGAATCTTAGCCATTTCCTTGGATACGTATTCATTGGTTTTCCCCGAGTCTGGTATAGAGCGTAGTCATCAGAAATAAACTAATCTCAGAGACGTTTGGAGATTACAGTAAGGATATCTACAGTAGAACGGGATTGCCTAAATCCATATTGTCGGTGAGAAAGAAGTTTCTTATGAGGTGGTAAAGTAGTGCTTGGTTGATTAAGGACTCAAAGATATTGGCAAAGAGATGGAAGAAGCAAATGGGGCGACAATTTAGTAGGTCAGTTCTCTCACCAGAATTTTGGAAAACTGGTTCAATAGAAGCAATTCACCAGCAATCTGGGAAGCAAACTTCAGTAGGTATTTGTTGAAGAGTTTGGAGAGCACCGGAGAAACTTCAACGGAACAATTTTTATAACATGGATAAGATCAGGCCCACACGCCTTCAAGATGTTTAGTTTTTTAAGCTTGGGAGGGGGTAGTTAGTTAGGTCTAACGTAGAGTTTAACAATAATAACAAGAAAAAGAAGGGGAAGAAGAAGAAGAAGAAGAAGAAGAAGAAGAATGGTAACTTGTTGTCATTCAGACTCCAGGAAACACCACAGGCAGTTTTCAAAGAGAATTCTTTCATAATGGCTCGTGTGAAAGCTTCTAGTGGGTAATAATAATAATATCGTTATTTCCATGGCAAGTGCTCGACTGAGCTTCAATCTATGGCCCCCCCTCGCCAAACTTTCACAAGAAACACTCGTCTAGCTGAAAACACAATCAATAATTTCCCCCATTCTTTATCTGTGCCTAAACCTAAAGGTAGATTCCATGAGAAAAGCTTCTTTCTTAGAACTGCACGCCTGTGGAACTGTCTTCCGTTTTCCTGCTTTCCAGCTGACTACAATCTGATTGTCTTCAAGTCCTACGTAAACAAGTTCTTGATGAGCCGTTCCACTTAAGTTAACAAATTTACCGAATTTCCATTACTAGTGATTACTATATTGCTCAATTGACTACTGTACATTCTTAACCCTTATCCTCGAGTGGCCTTTGGGCCTTGATAAGTGGTGATGCCCATGTAAAAAAAATATCCCTCCACCCAAAAAAAACAGTGGTGTCAACATCGACTGGGCACCACACCAATTAGTCGAAGGGTCGAGGAGAATGGAAAGATTGAGGAGAGAAAGCATTAACCAAACCTCTACTAGATAAATGCGAAGAGTACTACGACCATGAAGAGGCTTATTGTAGAGTTGAAGAGTACTGAAAATCTGGGGAGACTTGTTTTCACCCAGACTCTAGGTAACACAGTCGGTTACTGCCAGTGAGCAATCTATGATGATGATCTGTGTGAGAATTCCTAGTGAGTACATCATTATCATAATCATCACCATGATAAAAATAAATATTTAAAAAATACAATTAAAATGAAAAAATTATTTAAATAAAAATAAACGCCGTGGACGTATTTGTCAAGCCAGTACTTTCTTACCCACGTGGCGAGGCAACTGAACGTCTACAAATACCCGTGACAAAAAGCTGTATATTTACTTTGTATCTAGAAAGAGAAAAAATCACTAAATATTCAGGTTTTAAAATAAAACGTTTTTTTTTTGTTTTTTGTTTTTTTTTTTGTTTTTTTGTTTTTTGTATAATCAGCCCGAAAAACATTGAGTCAAAATTGTCGAATAAAAGAAACAGGTGTTACTCGGACGGAACAATGTTATCGATTCATCCAAGCGAAAATCGCTCATGCATGCATGTACAATCGTTTACGTATGTATGTATGTATGTATGTATGTATGTATGTATGTATGTATGTATGTATGATCGTTCTTGGAAGTGTACGTTTGATCACACTATTAGTCTCGAACCATTAAATCGTTTATCATGGGATTTAGGACGAGAATTCTATGGACTCGCTTGGGTAATATATGCTCGCTATATCAGATTATAACGAAAGTCGTTCCCGTTTATCGGGTTCAATCAAAGAAGTGTAAAAAAAAAACGCAATATCAGATTGATTTAATCGTTAATTAAGATAAAATGATCATTGGCAGATGAAAAGAAGTCACAGGTCAAAATCGTTCTGACCTATGACCTCTTCGCATCTGTTAATAATTTTTTTGAATGCCACGTTCATAAAATTCTTTACGTTTTGAACTGCTCCCCACTCATCTCTAAATCTCTCACGTGTTGCCTCCAAACGTCATGTTACGGTGAACCGCTTCAGCTGGCAAGCTAAACCATTGGGTGTACGAACTTCATCTGACGTCAGCGGACAGGGCAAAAGGGCTCCATAACGAGCTCATCGGCCAATATATTCTCTGTGCCCCTGGGGAAGGTTTTGGAGCCAGAAACTAGGACAAGGACAGTCTGACGTAAAACCTACGTTCAGAGGACCTCGCTCTCACCGTCTTAGCTGTTATCTCTGAACGTATATACTATATATAGAAATATATCTAGCATAATCTATCTATTATATCTATAAAAGTGAGAATTTGTGTGTGTTTGTGAGAGAGAGAGAGAGAGAGAGAGGACAATTCTCAACCTATATACTCAACAATTTTTATCTACAGATTAGAAAATTTGTATATAGGGTATTCAGACATATGGAAATATATCTAGCATAATCTATCTCTTATATCTATAAAAGTGAGAATGTTTGCGTGTGTGTGTGTGTGAGGTAGCAAGAGAGAGAGAGAGAGACAAAGCAGAGAAGGGTAGAGTTTTTTTTTTTTTCTTTTGAAGTCTTTTAGCTCATTTAAATCATCTGGTGACGCTATAAAGAGCTGGCAGTCTGTTGATTACAAATACAGACAATATGGTAGTTGGAAAAGCATACTTTTCTTAGGCTTTAAAAATCTTTTGTGAAGGGGGGTTATCCCGCGTTATCCTACATCAAGATAAAACTTATCCTTAAATAACTTTTAAGCTTTGGTAAGGGGGCTCGTTAGTAAAAAAAAACATAACATTAAATAGGACTAGAATTCAGAATTGATAGTCAGCCCAACAGTAGCTTCTTGATGTCAGATTCAAATATTACTCCGTGCAGTCCTACGCGGTCTGCTCTCCCAGACTTTACATTCTCACGGAGAAGGTGATAGCTTAGTGCTAATCGCGTGAAGTGTCCCTATCGAAGGATATCGAGAGAGCTGCTCAGGCTAGAGCGCGCTTATTCACGTGCGCGAGCTTTTACAAAACAATACCTGCAGTTTGCCAGAGCATTCACCATTAAAATACTTGTAGAACAGGCAGAGGTGTGCAACATTTCGTCGATGGGATAGAGGCTGAAGCTTAGATGCCAGTTCAGGGCCTATCAGATTGGCGACTCTCTTTTGAACCTTGTCTAGAAGCGAGAGACTAGTAGCAGATACACCAGCCCAAATGTGACAGCAATACTCCATACATGGGCGAATGGTGGCCTTATAGAGGTACAGGATACTTTCGGGTGTTAGTAGTTTTCTAGCATGGTAGAGAGAGTTCGCCTCCCTCGTGGGGGCACCTTTGTAGCCTTCGGGCCAAGATTAAAGTGTAGTATCTTTCCGGCAGATGCTGCAAGCAAAGACCATTGCCCTTGTGGCAATCTTCTGGTCCTAGGGGCAACCCTACAGGGGCCAGCTGGCAAATCACTATCCAGCTCCCATTTCCCACCTCTCGGGAGCTGGTCCCTTTTCCCTTCCCCCTCCCCTTCACTCCTCACATTAAAAATCGGCCTTGTGCCTAATTTGCTCGGCGGGGGAGCAAATAAGTACCGCCTACCTTCTTTGCAGCAGCCCTGGCAATGCTTTCTATGTAATTGTTCCAACTCATGTTTCCTGTGAACGTTAGGCCAAGGAGTTTGAAAGATGTACTCTAAGTCACTGGCCATTGCTATAGGGGGCAGAGAAGATTTCTTGTAATTATTGAAGAAACCCAGTTTAGTCTTGGCAGCATTGAATGTGACCATCCATTTTTGTCCCCATTCCACTACAGATTGGAGGTCATCCTCTAGTGTTTTTGCCATTTCTTTAGTTATGTGTTCATTTGTTTTCCTGTCATGCCTGTTATACAGTGTGGTGTCATCAGCATATATACCCATCTCAGAGGCAATTTTGTCAGGGAGGTCATTAATGAATATTAGGAACAATAGAGGTCCAAGGATAGACCTCTGAGGCACTCCCGCATTTATATCATATTATTTAGATGTATGACCATCGAGGACAACCTGGATTTTTCTCTTATCTAAGAAGGATTTAATTATGTTAAGTATTCTACTAGTGATACCGTATGATCTAATTTTCCTGAGGAGACCCTCATGCCATACCCTGTCAAAAGCCTTAGATATATCTAGAGCTACTGCTCTGCCCTCCGAAACGGTTGAGCCTGTCTTATGCAAATTTCACACAAAGCTAATTTATATGTCTGACAGTGTTCTTAGATATGTTTTGTATAGAAACGCATCCGATAAGTATCGAAATCGAAAAAATCCGATCTCTTCTCTCTTATAGATGAAAAAAATAATTTTTATAGGGGAATATTTTACGTTACTCCAGCCAAGAGAAATGATAACATCTCAGCAAATCATTTCTTTAAAAAAACGGTTTATTGTCATCTGGGGACAAAGCTCAACTAACAGTTCGAGCATTCGACTACAGACAAAAGTGAATATATTTTATGCTTACATAAGTCCAACATATAATCCATTTTCAGGAATATCGCAAGAAGTTAAAATATTTGGTCTATCTTTAATAGAATTTTGCTAAACATTACTGGGTGCATACAGCTAGCACGTGTATATATATATATATATATATATATATATATATATATATATATATATATGTATGCATTTGAATATGTATGTTTATATATGTAGGTACATATGTTTATATTATATATATATATATATATATATATATATATATATATATATATATATAAAATGTATATATTTACATATATATAATATAGATACATATAAATAAGTATATATCTCTAACTCCAGCGAAGGGGAGGAGACAACGGCGAAGCCGTCCGCTCACGTCCATGTCCCAACCAAATCTCCCCAATTCAGCTACTCTGATCACATGACTCACACGCAATCCAATCAGCTGATCTTGACTTCCGGTCAACGTGTCTACACTATAATTCACACTCTCCCTCTCTCCCTCTCCCCCCCTCTCTCTCTATCTATCCATTCTCTAACACTTTTATCTTTAAGCGAAACTGGTATTGGACAGGCTATTTCCCTAGATGAGTTCGCAATTAAAGGCTACTCTAACTTAACTTCTAAATCTGACCCCCAAGATCGCCATGGGCATGGAATATGTGTCTATATTAAAGATGGCTTTCCATGTGATAGGGACATCTCCAGAGAAGATCCTAACTTACCCTATATGTGCTTCCGGGTTGCATTAGCTCACACTACTGCATTTATATTTACTCTCTATCGCCCCCACAACAGCAGAGTTACTATCTTTAAAAGCATATCTGAGAAAATTGACCAAGTCTTATCTGCTTATCCTTCAGCTAATATTCATGTCTGTAGGGACTTCAATGTTCATAATGTGGAATGGTTGACCCACTCAAACAAGACCGATGATGAGGAGAGGTTCTGTCATGATTTCTCCATTCCTTATGACCTCACTCAGATTGTTCATGAACCCACCCGTGTACCCGACAATGACAGCCAGTATGCGAGTCTACTAGACCTTTTTCTCACAACTTGCCCTGAACTATGTTCAGTTTCTGTTCTGTCTCCTCTTGGATCATCCGACCACTCTGTTGTATCAGTTAAGATAAAAATGAAATGTAATAAGTCCTCAGACGTACTTCTCCATCGTACAGTATATCGATACACTAAGGCTGACTGGGATAACTTCTGTACATTTATATCGGATCTACCTCTGCATTCCATGTTTAAAAAGGATGTGTCCTCTACAGTATCAGACCTGACGGAATGGTTAATTGTAGGTATAGACCGTTTCATACCCTCGAAAAAGTTCCAGCAAAAACCTAACAGCCAGCCATGGTTCTCTCCAGAATGTGCTGCTGCCATTGCGCACAGACATCACTTTTTCCACTGCTTCCAACGTAATAGATGTATGGAAACTAAAGCCGCTTTCAGGACTGCCAGCAACCATTGTAAGAAAGTAATAAAGAACACAAGAGAGTTGTATGCTCAGTCCATCAAGTCCAAAGTAGCTGAGCAGCAGCTTGGTTCCCACCAGTTTTGTCAAATAGCAAACAGAATCCTGAACAGAAGCGTGTGCTTTATCCCAACTATCATCAATGGACCTGAGGTAATCTCGTCAGCATCAGACAAAGCCAAACTTTTTGCCAAGAACTTTGCAGCTAATTCTACCCTTTGCGACCAAGGCCGCCAACTACCAATATTTCCTCCTGTATCAGAAAACACGCTATGTGATACACATATATCTGTACATGATGTTGCCAAGCTAATCAAAACCTTGATTCCAGTAAAGCAACCGGCCCTGACAGTATTCCAGTTATAGTACTAAAAAAACTTCAACCAGAACTAGTGCCCATACTTACAAAACTGTTTAAACGTTGTCTTAAGGAAAATTGCTTCCCATCACCCTGGAAAATCTCATCAGTATGCCCTGTATTTAAGAATTCAGGTGATCGCTCATCCCCTTCTCGGTACAGGCCAATAAGTCTCCTGTGCGTCATGAGTAAGTTGCTGGAATCTGTGTTAAATACAAAAGTAATCAACCATCTCAACAAAAATAACCTTCTTAGTGACACTCAATATGGTTTCCGTTCTGCTAGATCTACAGCAGATGTGCTTACAGTTATATCTCATAGGATTAGCGAATCTCTCGACGGAGGCAACCTTTCTAGGGCAATTGCTCTTGACATATCTAAGGCCTTTGATAGGGTATGGCATAAAGGTTTACTTCACAAGATCTCTAGCTATGGTATAGCTGAAAATGTCTTCTCAATTATTAAATCATTTCTTTCTGATAGGTTCATAAGAGTAGTAATTGAGGGGCAAAAATCAGAAGCTCACAGTATTAATGCTGGAGTCCCTCAGGGGTCCATCCTGGGCCCAACTCTTTTCCTGATTTACAATAATGATCTTCCAAATCACATCCTTACATCATTTGTAGACATTTATGCTGATGACACTACTATTTATGGTAGCACATCTAAGACAGTAAACGACCAAGTTCTCTCTGATTATCTCTCCTCTGATCTTGAGCACGAGTTACAATGGGGAAAGGAGTGGCTGGTTACTTTTAAAGCATCTAAACCCAAGCTTCTCTCTTTACATCATAAACATTCTGATCCACATCTGGCATCAATTGAAATGAATGGCTCTCATCTTCAGGAAGCCTTAAGTTTTGACAAGTTTCTGGGCTTGACCGTTACTCCTGATCTTAAATGGAACATGTACATCAAATCTGTAGCCAAGGCCGCTCGAAAAATGGTGGGATCCTTCTATCGATCCAGTAGATATCTCACTGCTGATGCAATTCTCTATCTATATAAGAGCCAGGTACGTCCAAGGATGGAATACTGCTGCCACATCTGGGCAGGAGCTGCTAAAAAGGACTTGTCCTGCCTTGATAGAGTTCAAAATAGACTTCGTAGCCTCGTAGGAGATGTCCTTTTCTCTTCACTGCAACCTCTATCTCACAGAAGAGATGTTGCGAGTTTGTCTCTGATGTATCGTTATTTTCATGGAAAGTGTTCGACTGAGCTTCAGAAACACTCGTCTAGCTGTAAACACTATCAATAATTCCCCCCACTCTTTATCTGTGCCTAAACATAAACGTAGATTCCATGAACAAAGCTTCTTTCTTAGAACTGCACGCCTGTGGAATTGTCTTCCGTTTTCCTGCTTTCCGGCTGACTACAATATGGTTGTCTTCAAGTCTAACGTAAACAAGTTCTTGATGAGTCGTTCCATATAAGTTAACAAATTTACCGAATTTCCATTACTAATGATTACTATATTGTCCAATTACTACTGTACACTCTTTAACCCTTATCCTCGAGTGGCCGCTTGGCCTTGATAATGTGGTGATGCCTGTGTAAAAAATATATGTATGTCTCTCTCTCTCTCTATCTCTCTCTCTCTATATATATATATACATATGTATATATATATGTTTATATAGACACATGTATATATATATGCGTATATACATATATATGTGTATATACATATATATGTGTGTGTATATACGTATATACATTCATATATATATATATATATATATATATATATATATATATATATATGTAAATATGTGCATGCATACATATATATGTATATAAACATAAATATGCATATATATATACATATATATGTATATATACGTATATATATTCATAAATATGTGTATATATGTGCATATATACATATATATGTATATAAACATATACATGCATAAATATATATATATAACTACTTCATTTACTCACATAAATTTAATATACGAAAGTATAGATTTATGCGTAAACTTTAAGCATTTACTTCAAAAGTGGTCAATACGTAGGTAGAGCTAGTTAGTAATTTACAAAATATATATGGCGACTAAGCTACACTGAATATTCTGCGTTTCATCCACTGTAGGATTCGTCAGGCTTATGCGCATACATATATAAATCTATATGTGTACATATTTATATATGTATATATACGAATATGTATACATGTATGTCATATATATATATATACACACATATATATCCATATAAATACGTATATATATATGCATATATATATATGTTTTATGAACACATATGTGTATATATACACATATATGCCCGTATATATACACATATTTATGTATATATACATATGGAGTAATATATCTGTATGTATGGTATAATCTATCTGCATATATGTATGAGAAAGAATATATATATATATATATATATATATATATATCCTTTCTCATACATATATATATATACTAGCGAGGGTACCCGGCGTTGCCCGGGGTGTTTGGAGGTGTGTGCGTGTGTGTAAAGGGGAGGTGGTAAAGTAAAGAATAAGCGAAGTAATAACCCTGTTTAAATATTCAAAAAGAAAACGTTGTTAAACTTCTTTAAAAAATCGGAAAAACAAAAACAGCGAACAAACGTCAAATCTGTTAAAAAAGAAATCGGAAAAACAAAATCAAAGGGGAAAAATTATGGACGTGTTCGGAAAAACAAAAACAAAACAACACAGCGAAAAGCGAAAAAATAACCCTTCGATTCGGTTAAGTCCATGGTGCGTTTCACCCAGTAGAAAGCATAGAACGAAAAGGAATGTTAAAATTCCCTTCCAGTTTTTTTAAGCAACTACAAAACGAAATAAAACGGAAATGTTAATTTTATACATAAAAAAAAGAAATGGAAAGAATTTTTTTTTTAAGTTGGAAATAAATGGTAATCAAGCAATGTAAAAGTAAGCGTGGGATGAGAATTAATGTTTGTGGGAATATCGCTATCGATTAATTCCGTGCTGCGTTTCATAAGCATAGAAGGGGAAGGCGCGGTAAAATTTAATCCCAGGTTTTTTAAGCAACTACGAACTACAGAAAACCGAACCCGGCGTTCCTTCGTAACTGTCCCTTGTGAATGATAACGCAGTGGTGTAACTGGTGACGGGGTGGGAGGAATTAATTAGAGAGAAAAGATTTTACTACTTCCATTGATTTTAACAGATTTTAGCAGTGAACTCTCAGCAGAAAGAAATATAGGAATCTACGATTATCGAAGAAGTGGACAGGTAATATGCCTACAACATATCTCAGATATTGTGCTGCAGTTTGTGCAGATTATATTTGCATGAAATGTCTTGATTTTTGATCCTATTAAATTTAAAATCAGAGGGGAAAAAGGAGTTAATTTTGTATATATATAATAATAATAGGAATATACATATAGAGAGACAGAGAGAGAAAAACATATTTATATATACATATATATGTATGCATATTCACATGTATATACATATATGTACATATATATTCATATACATACACACACACACACACACACACACACACACACACACATATATATATATATATATATATATATGTATATATATATATATATATATATATACTGGCAAAAGTACCCGTCGTTGACTGGGTTCAAAAACAGCCTACAGAAAATGGACTCTGATTTATGAAAGTATGATAGGTTATGAAAAAGAAGGGTTGTAAAGAGATAGCTTCTAATTTGGGGGTATTATAACCAAAGCAAAATATGATGAAAGTAAAAATAAAATAGATAAACCCCATAATTTATTATACCATACCTGTTCACACTGAAGCACTTATCACAATATTCTGTGGATCTATATAAAAAACCTTGTTAAACTTTGTAACATATTTCTATTCTATGGAGGTCAAGTGCGAACGAACACCCCATAATTTTATTATACCATATTTATTCAAACTGGAACATAATTATCAAAGTATACTTACGCAGATAGATATGAAAAGACTTTGTTTGTGCCTATTTCTATTCTATGGAGGCCAGGCGCGAACGCAGACCCCACAATTTTATTATACCATCCCTATTTAAGTTAAAACATACGTATTAAAGTATTATTATGTACATCTATATCAAAAATACTTGTAAACGTTTTTTTTTTTAATTTTTAAATTTTTTATTTCCATACTTTGTGGACCAGGCGCGTGTGCAGACCCCACAATTTTAATGAATCATCATTATGCCAGATCAAACATACCCATTCTTGTTCCTCGATACATCTTCTACCATTATATGTGATCAGTTTTCTATAATAGTCAACCATATAGGAGCCTATGTTACATGATAAGGGCTGTAAGTATAAAAATGGAGAATTTAGTTTAAAATGAAAATGAAAAAGCATAGGCGGAATTCGAACCTCGTAATCTAGTTTAGAAATAGATTACGTGTGAGAATTTAAAAATGTAAAACAAAACATTTATTTAGAATATAGATAAAATATTCAAGAAAAGAATGTGAGCTGTCAAGTTTATTATGAAATTTTAAATTGAAAGAATGCAGCTTATAAGATAATGTTTTTAACATATTGGATAAATAGGTTACTGAGAAATAGGAAAAGTTTTGGACCCGTATGTCCAGGACACGTGAAAGAATGCACATGTTTTAACATGTGTATGACGTCACGGAAAAATAGAAAGTTCTAGGAATAGAGAAAAACTTGAGTTAGAAAACAGTCAGTGAGAAAACTCAGGGGGGGGTCAGACGTCTGGAAGCGAGACGTCACTTCAAGGGAAAATGTGAGACTTTGAATTCTTGGTGATGGAATCACGGCCGAGTGAAGAATAAACCATCAAGTGTTTTTTGTAAAGCTCGTCTTGTGTCTTGTGTCTTATGATTCTTAAGAAAGGTAAAGTCCAATTGTATTATATATTTGTGTTATATGTCTTTACATACACGTCTCAACATCATCATGTCTACAAAATGTCCGAACTGTCTGAACACTATATCCCTTCACTCTAAGAGCTTTCTCCTTCTTCCATCAGCAAGATCTAAGAAAGAACATTTTAATATATAAGAATTATAATATGAACTATCTCTCTAAGTCTCGTACAACAACTTATACAACTTCTCTCTCTCTCTCTCTCTCTCTCTCTCTCTCTCTCTCTCTCTCTCTCTCTCTCTCTCTCTCTCTGAGTCTTACAACATCCCTCACTGTAATAAGACTCTTTCGAAGCATCTCTCTCAAGACAAACACTTATAATAAGACTCTTACTTCATCTCTAAGACTCTCTTTTAATGAGACCCCCTATATAACACCTATTAGTGACCAGAAACACACACAGACGTTCAGCTTTATATTATAGATTATTATTCTAAATCAACTGTTGAAGTATAAGCTCTACATTTAATATTAATAGGCTAAAAATTTGTGTCCGTGGCAAGATGTTTCTATTTATAAATTGGCTTTCTTTTGGATCTTCGTGGAATTATTCCCGTCACTATTTACAGATTACTGGTTTGCCATTTTTTTTAATAATCAATCAATCAATTTTTCACGGATTTGGCCATTTTTTTACTCTGTTTGAATTTTTATACTTCATTGCTTAACTTTCATCATATTGAAAAGTTTTATCACCTAACTTTGAAACTTTTGAACTTTATCGAAAACTATTTTTTTCTTTTTAGCATATGATAGAAATTTGCTTAATTGCAAAATTTTCAAATTCATGCAAACTTGTAATCCGTTACTTTTATTTTGCTAGTTATTCCGCATAAGTTTTTAACTCCATAGAATAAATATACCCCCCCTCGCCAAACTTTTACAAGAAACACTCGTCTAGCTGAAAACACTATCAATAATTCCCCCGCTCTTTATCTGTGCCTAAACCTAAACGTAGATTCCATGAACAAAGCTTCTTTCTTAGAACCGTACGCCTGTGGAATTGTCTTCCGTTTTTCTGCTTTCCGACTGACTACAATATGGTTATCTTCAAGTCTAACGTAAACAAGTTCCTGATGAGCCATTCCACTTGTTAACAAATTTACTGAATTTCCATTACTAACGATTATTTAATTGTCCAACTGACTACTGTACACTCTTAACCCTTATCCTAGGGTGTTCTCATGACCTTGATAAGCGATTATGCCTATGTAAAAAGAAAAAAGAAAAAATCTATTTTACAAACCTTGTTTTAACATTGATGAACTACACACACACACACACACACACACACACACACACACACACACACACATATTAAAGTCTGAAAGAAAAACGGTAAAGAGGAAGAAAAGTCTCTACTTAGGTTTTTATTCTACGTGCGAGATTAAGAAGTCAATAGTTCTTGTTCTTTAATTGGTTGAAAAAAATGTCAAGTATTTGTATGTTCAATCGATAATCAATCTGTAAAAATCATTTGCTGTCTCTGCTGCTTCTAAAATAGCATAACCGTCCAACCTTTCCATAACTACCAACGTAATAGATGCACTGAGACTAAAGCTGCTTTCAGGACTGCCAGCAACCACTGTAAAAGAGTAATAAAAAATGCAAGAGAGCTATATGCCCAGTCTGTTAAATCCAAGGTAGCTGATCAACGGCTTGGTTCCCACCAGTTTTGGCAAATAACAAATAGGATCCTGAACAGAAGTGTGCGTTCTATCCCAACCATTATCAATGGACCAGAGGTTATCTCGTCAGCGTCAGACAAGGCCAAACTATTTGCAAAGAACTTTGCAGCTAATTCTACCCTATGCGACGAAGGCCATCAACTCCCCATATTTCCTCCTATAACACAAAACAAGCTAGGTAATATACAAATATCCGTGCATGAGGTCGCCAAGCTAATAAAAACCCTAGATTCCAGTAAAGCAACTGGCCCTGATGGCATCCCAATTATAGTGTTAAAAAAGCTTCAACCAGAACTTGCTCCCATACTTACGAAACTATTTAAGCGCTGCCTTAAGGAGAAGTGCTTTCCGACCCCCTGGAAGACCTCATCAGTTTGCCCTGTTTTTAAGAATTCAGGTGATAAGTCATCTCCCTCTCAATACAGAACAATAAGTCTTCTCTGTGTTATGAGTAAGTTACTGGAATCAATATTAAATAGAGAAATAGTCAACCACCTCAGCAGAAACAACCTTCTTAGTGACACACAATATGGTTTCCGCTCTGCAAGATCTACCGCAGATGTGCTGACGGTTATATCCCACAGGATTAGTGAATCTCTTGACAAAGGCTTCCTTTCTAGGGCAATTGCTCTTGACATATCAAAGGCCTTTGACAAAGTATGGCATAAGGGTCTACTTCACAAGATTTCCAGCTACGGTATAACTGGAAATGTTTTCTCAATCATTAAATCATTTCTCTCCGATAGGCTCATAAGAGTAGTGGTAGATGGACAAAAATCGGAGGCCTGCAATATAAATGCTGGAGTCCCTCAGGGGTCAATCCTCGGCCCAACTCTCTTCCTGATCTACATCAATGACCTCCCTAAACACATACTTAAATCATTCGTTGACATCTATGCTGATGACACGACCATCTACGGCAACACATCAAAGGCTGTAAATGACGAAGTTCTCACGGTTTCTCTCTCCTCTGATCTCGAGCGCGTGGTTCAGTGGGGGAAGATGTGGCTAGTTACCTTTAATGCATCTAAAACCAAACTCCTATCCTTACATCATCAACGCTCTGATCCCCAGCTGGCATCAATTGTGATGGATGGCTCTCGTTTGGGTGAGGCCCCGTGTTTTGACAAGCTTCTGGGTTTGACCTTTACTCCTGATCTGAAATGGAACACGTACATCAAGTCTGTTGCCAAGGTCGCAGAAAAGATGGTGGGATCCTTCTACCGCTCCAGAAGATATCTCACTACTGATGCAATTCTCTATCTATATAAAAGCCAAGTACGGCCAAGGATGGAATACTGTTGCCATATCTGGGCAGGAGCTGCCAAAAACAGCCTATCATGCCTTGACTAGACTTCGTGGTTTAGTGGGGGATGCCCTTTTCTCTACCCTGCAACCCCTCTCCCACAGAAGAGACGTTGCGAGCCTATCCTTGTTTTATCGTTATTTTCATGGCAGGTGCTCGTCTGAACTCCAATCCCTGGTCCCCCCTCGCCAAACTTTCACGAAAAACACCCGTCTAGCTGAATCCACTGTGAAAAATTTCCCCCACTCTATATCTGTGCCTAAATCAAAACGCGGATTTCATGAGCAAAGCTTCTTTCTTAGAACTGCACGCCTGTGGAACTCTGTTCCGTCTGCCTGCTTCCCTCCGGACTACAACTTGGATGTCTTCAAGTCTAATGTTAATAAATTCCTAATGAACCGCCCCCCTAATTAAACACTTCATAAAATCTCCTCACTAACGTGATGTACTTGCAATAACCCTTATCCCTGAGTGGCTTCCGGGCCTTGATAAGTGGTGATCACTGTGTAAAAAAAACAAAAAAAAAAAAAAAAACCTACCGACTGATTGACGGACGTTGCCTCTCCTAGTGATACGGAGATACATTTTTTAAGGAAAGGAAAAGAACATCCTTTATTATTTTAGCACTTATATATTTGCAACCGTCACTAATTTCCCTGTCGAGTCTGCACTTAACAACGACATCCATAACATGGTCGACGTCTATCACGGGTTTGTTCGTTCCATGCGCTAATTACTAGACCATAAAATTCAGAAAGTAGAGGCTTTGTCCAAAATCAGATAAAAAAAACACAGTTGACAAGGCAACGGGGAACCTTTTTAAAAGCGAACGGACACTCTGAAATCAAATATATGCTTAATGTTTAACACAGAAAGGAGACAATTACGATGAAAAAAAACTGTTTCTTTGTATCATTTGATACTTTTTTGAACATTCTGAATGTTATTTTCACAATGTTTCGACCGATGTAACCCTCGACCTTCATCGAGTTCGTCTTGTCGAACTCGGAACTTTAACATTTTAGTTGATGTGTTTCCCGACTTTATTTACGTGCGCCTTGCCGAACTTGTGAATCTGCGATAATAAGATTCTCGAGATAAACAACGCTAAGTAACCATGCTAGTCTATTATATAAAAGGAAAAATGTGCGTGTATGTGTTTGTGCGTGTTTCTATGTCTCGCAAAAACTATCGACAGAGATTTTCACGAGATCGGTATCGTTTTAAAGCTCGATCCTTCGGACGACAAATATCAAAAGATTGGCCAAAAACATTCATTCCTTCACCCTCAACTGAGCAGTTTTGTACAAGGAGGGGTCGCTTTTTTTTGCGTCGCCATTTTTGCAATTCATCGTATCAGTTAGATTTACTTCGCTTAATTTCAACGTTCCAAACTTCCGGTCGGACGATGGAGAAATTGGCAAAGACGTCACGTTTTTTTTTTTTGTTTGTTTTTTTCCTCCTTCGCGTTACGAGTTCGAGCCTGTCTGCCTGCCTGCTACCACTTTTTAAATATCTCTGCTTACTATCGTTTTGATTGTCCTTCCCCCCCCCCCCCGCTACTACCACTTTTTTACACCCCCTGGGGTTCCTTACTACATCAACTACACACACCTGGGTACCCCCGCTAGTCTATATTTATAAAGTGTAGAAATGTGTGTGTGTGTGTGTGTGTGTGTGTGTGTGTGTGTGTGTGTGTGTGTGTGTGTGTGTGTGTGTGTGTGTGTGTGTGTGTGTCTTAAAAACTTTCCACACAAGCGACGGATCGTTTTGAAGCTCGATGTCTTGGACGACAAATTTAAAAAATTGGGAAAAAACATTAATTCCTTCACCCTCAACTGAGCAGTTTTGTACAAGGAGGGGTCGCTTTTTTCGCCAACATTTTTGCAAGTCATCGTTTATGCTTAATTTCAACATTCCGAACATCCGGTCGGACGATGGAGACATCGCCTAAGACGTCACTTTTTTTTTTTTTTTTTTTACTTTTTATCTCCTTCGCGTTACGGGTTCGAACCTGCCTGTCTACTACGACATTTTTTAATCACCTCTGCCTAATATTGTTTTGATTCTCCCCCCCCCCCAACCTGCTACTACCACTTTTTTTAACACCCCCGGGGTTCCTTACTACACCACCCACACACACCCGGGCATCCCCGCTACTGTTGTTTTGACCCCTTCTCCCCCGGGGACCTTACTACACCACCTAAACATCCGGTCAACGCCGGGCACATCCGCTAGTTAATAATAAAGGCGAAAATGTCAACATAAATATTTCAGATTATTCAGTAATTTGCTTGATAATCCTCCATTTCGTTGTTGAGCAAAGGAAGTGATGGGACGTGTTTTGACTCTTGGACGGCGAGGGAGAAAATGCACCGCGTGATCGAAAAAGCGGAAACGCAAGCGGCGATAAAGACACGTGAGTGAAAGGGCGTCTCGACGAGCATGTTCAATGCGTAAGTTATATTTTGAACCACACAGGATAAAGCTCGAGTAAACGGTTGGTTGGTTGTTTTTGTTTTACGGCATATCAACCCTTTTCGGGTTATTTAATGCCGAATCCAAAGATTTTGAAGAAAAAATTTTTTTAATAGAGTATATTTGTTGTTTTCACGTTGGTTTCTATTTAACCCAGAGTTGGGACCCTAACAGGTACTACCACTCCGGGTCAGAGTGGACCTGGGAGCAATGGTAATTAAGGGGTGGCTCCACACTCCCCAAAGCCCACAAGCTGAGGCCTCACCACTGGATATAGTTTAAGGTCATATCCAGGACCCCCATTGAGGGACTTTTACCCTCTGCAGGGGGGCAGTCGGCATATTCTAATGCCCCACCGACAATTACCAATTTGTTTTATCCAGCGTGCACTCTCAAGCTGTCTACATGACTGGTCTTGTGTCTCCAGCTCTGCCGCGAGGTTCTGAAAGTTTGCCAGCGCCAACGTTTTGTTTTTCAATATCGTGTGACCTACCCACAAAGTCATTGTGATCGATCAGTCGATCGCGATCGACGTGATAGGTACCCATGCTCTAGGTGTATCAGAAATTTGGGGGAATTTTTGACACCCCTGACAGAAAACTGCGAATAAAATATATAAAAAAAATCTCGTAATTTCTCTTTTTAAAGTGGGTTATTTATTTTCTGTATGGAATATACTTCCAAAATAAACTATTAAAGTTGTTTAAAAAATAATAGAAATAAAATATTATTTTTTATTTTTTAAAAAACAGTGTTTACAAAATGTTTACAAAATACAGGAGCGCCTTCATGCAGCCATTTTTTTTTACGTAATGAAATCAATTGAATTTTACGAGTTAAATATTTTTCAATTTTTAAACTTTAAAAATCTATCCAAATATTTCTATTGGTTCAATTTTTTCGATATTTTCAGGGTCAATGTGAAATTTTATGCTCTTTCTAATAAACCGAATATAATATTTTTGACAAACGTTATTTTTTAAATTCACCCCCCCCCCATTTTGAAATGTTTATTAAAAATTAAATAATTAATTTATGTACCAAAATTTTATATATTACAAATTGAAGATAAAAGCTCAATAAATAAAATATTCTAATTTAAAACAAATAAAACAACAAAAGTGTTTTTTTAGAAATTTACCTCTAAAGTCTCAAGTGTAAAACGATTTATTTTGGAATCACGTTGTTTTTTTTGTTTTTTTAATGAAAGCTCATATTATGTTTATATCGTCAAGTAAATATCGGACGCTGACGGCAATTTTTTCTATTTCATTCAATGGTTTCTTTTTTTAGATATTAAAAAAAATTTAGTCGATAAAGAAGTATTAAACTATATCAATTAAAAACTCGTGCAATTCATTAAGAGAATTTAAAAAAAAATGATCGGTCAACTGGATTCTTTGTTTTAGGGGAAAAACTTATAAGTGAATGTGTGTTTGTTTTTAACTACGGAGGACCAAAAATACTAATTTTGGTTTCCAGCACGCATTAAAAAGAAATATAAATTATGCCCCTTTAAGGCACCGGAATATACAGGCGAATAAAATCAGACTTGTCTCCCTTTATTTAAACAGTTAAAAAATGTGAGTTCGCGTTTTTTTTTTATCTTTGTTTAAAAAAGTATTTTTTTAAAAAAGGACACGGAATATAAGTATAAATATGGATAAATTCTTAACAATGAACAATTGAACTACTCATTGCATAGTAGTTTTCATAGGTAAGTGATTTTTCAGAATTTATATATATTTTTTATAATCGAAGGAAGTAAAATTTCGTTTATTTTCTTTAAATCTTTTTTAAAGAAAACCGATTAAAAAAACAAATATCGCATAATTTGCTATTAAACCTGTTATTTTTTTTAATTTTGGTCTTTGCTCCTTTAATTAAAAAAAAATTAGGGTTTGAATTACATTTTTCAAGAAGTTATAAGCTTTGAAAGACAGTAAGTCTAAATATTCCAGTTTGTACCACGAATTTTTACTGGTGATTTCTGACACTGCTACTCATGCTCTATGGAAACTTTCATTCGTTTTTAGACATTTTATTTCTCGTGATTACTAATCGATTAAGTGCAAATCATTTTCAATCATCTAAAAGGAAATTCATGTCAAATGTGTTAATTTTTACGAGTTGCGTCCACATCGCTATGCAACTTTATCGTAAATTATTGATCTCCCACGTCGTAAGATTTTTTTAGTTTTCTAGTGTCTGTCGATGCTAACCAACGAACCATGTCTTAGGAACGTCCACGTTTTTCTTTATCTAGCTGTCCTTAATGTTCATAATAACACGCGTTTTAAAGACTGAACACGTTAACTTTCGGCAAAAGTCGTAAACCTTAACGAGATATACCGAATGACTACGAATATATGTAAAAAAAAAAAAAAAACGAAGATTAAACAGTGTAACAAGAGCTGTTAGGATGTGGATGAAAGAGAGAGGGGTGAATTGTCTGGTGTACGATGACTCACGGTAGTAAGTAAAAAGCGGAATAAACGTAACAACAACAAGGTGGAGACAACTCGCGTGTAACATAAAATCTGGTTTTCTATGTTTTTTAGGAGAAACAGAGGGGGAGAATAAAACTTGTAGCCGGTGAATCAAATCGCTATGAACTAACATAAAAGGAAGTCACGTTCGCAACTAGGAATCGTATCAGAGCTGTAGCATGAATAGCGTTAGCCGTAAAACCGACTACAGTTGCAGACAAACAGCAGTTAGATTAACAATAGTCGTAAATACAGGTGAAATCAAAGAAGGCGTTTTCATCGTGTTAGTCGTAAAAACGGCTATAATTTTGAATAGTGCTAGCCGAAAAAAAAACGACTATACTTGCGGACAAATAGCAGTTTGAATGGCAGTGTTGTGAATACGGCTAAAATCAAATAGTTGTTTGAATGGTCCTTGCCGTGAATACGACGATGATTGCTGGCAAATAGCAGTTTGAATGATACTAGTTGTGAATATGGCTATGATCAAGTAGTTGTTTAAGTGTTGTTAGCCGTAAAACTGAATCAGATGGTTATTGTTGTTATTCTTTTCCCCGATTATGCTTTCTAGAAAGACATCGGATACTTACTAGAAGGACCACGTGAAGGTTGCCAACATCCCTCGTCCTAGAAGGTGTGCCACGCTGAAATTCTTTCTGATGCCTTTATCTACTTCTTATTCAAGACCTTGAAAACTTCTCAACAGACTTTGATCTTTTAAAGTATATTTTAATATTTCTGTAAAATTGCTGATATGAATATAATTTGTTGATTTATGTTTTCTTGCTTCCGTTTTAAAATGTCCGTTGTTGAGTTGGCACTTGTTATCTGGTGCGCCATTCATAACCTTTATGTTTTTGTATTATTATTCATCGGACTACTGTTCTCAATTTGAGTGTGATTTTCACAACGGTTCGGTCATATAACCTCCGACCTTCTTCAGGTGTATCTTTAAGAAGGTCGAAGGTTATATCGACCGAAACGCTATGAAAATCATACTCAGATGGGAACAGTAGTCCGATGAATAATGATACAAATAACCAATCCTCATCTAAAAAATTCAGAAACGTCTTTATGTTTTTATCCATCTTTTTCATTCCCCAATTTGTCTGTATGTTCTTGGGACTTTTCAAATACGTTACTGTTACCAAAAAAATATCTTACCCGGAGCGGCACTACAATCTCGTAGCAAAGAACGGTATAGTGTGCTCCACATGTACCAATCTTGAACGTGCGTTCACATATTTAAAACGTATGTTTTCTTTTTGACACGTGGTCTTGATTGGAAGAAAGGCGTCAACGTGCTTTTTTTGTTATCTTAAGCTGAACGCGCTTAATTAGTCCACTTAAGCTGTCACGTGCGCGTCTATATAAAAAGACGATTTTAAGAGATTTCGCCGCCGATAAGCCTGAATATATTTTGCGACACGAACCCACAGTGATAACTTACTGGCTATAAATGACTCGCAGAAAGCGCTAACACGAAGTTTATGCTGCAGCGAAATCATATGGGTGTAAAAGTAAAACAAAAACCTTTGCGGTTAAATAAAAAAAAGAGAAAAGTATATATAAAAAAAAAACGTGTGTAAAAGATAGATAGATGAAAAAAAAATTGACATTGTCGAACGACTATTATCTCCATTTGGTTACCACAACATTTTTGTATTTTCCCCCTAACTTGTTGTAGCCTCGTCCAGTTGCCAAGTTTGACACATCAATCGCGCGGGAAACATTTATTTGAAACCAGCCATTAGACGCGAGTGTTTATTCATTAGTTTCTATTTACTTTGCCTCCTCACAGGGGGCCATTTTTTTAATGCGGAGAAAAGGAAAAGCATTGAAATTGTTTCAGTAGTGAAGGATTTCTCCTCCACTAACCGAGAACAAAAAGGAGGAGGTTGTCTGTGGTCATCCTCGTCCCTATACCTTTGCTAGTTTATGCTGATCTTTGCTAAAGTTCTCATTCACCACAATACCTCAAGCACACCGGAGGTCGTCCTACCTAAGATTCCCAAATCGTATAGTGTGTGTGTGTGTGTGTGTGTGTGTGTGTGTGTGTGTGTGTGTGTGTGTGTGTGTGTATGTGTGTGTGTGTGTGTGTGTGTGTGTGTGTGTGTGTGTGTGTGTGTGTGTATTTCGTTTTTGGGTTTTTTTATAAGCTTTATCGCTTATAAATTTGTAAACATAAAATTTGATAAAAAGTTGTTTGTTTAAACATACGAAGGCCAAGAAATCTCTTATAACTGATGCCTTTTCGTTAAATCTGCGTCCTTGAACTTGTGATACATCAGAAATCGATCTGCGTGACTAGACAATCACAAACAAAGGATTTCTGCCATTTAAAGGATCTAAAAAGTATACACGTCTATTTTATGGTTGCCATTCGATTATTTACCGCCTGAATCCCCTATCCACCAAAAAATGCCGTAATCCGGGAAAATAGTATTCTGTATAAACGAACGGATTCCCACATACGCGGCACAAATTGTTATCGGAGATTATGGAAGAGATATCAATCCGCACACATAGTATAACATAGACATACATCATTGGAGACAATAAGAAGTCATTAGGAGACAAGTAAAGTGCTTATTTATTAAAGGAATTCATAATAAAGTTATGAATACAAAAGGAAGAACCGAGCGACATAGAACGTAGCTGTAACTCTCTTCATACTATATATACAAATAATACTAAAATCGACAAAAGTGTCCTGTCATGGAGGGTCGTTTAGACTATTCGTTCCGATTAGCACTAAATAAGAGGTCTTACATTCAGGGTTAAAGAGGGTCTTCACTTTTCTTAAGACCTTGAATATGTGGTAAATTAGCAAATAAATCAATGTTCGCGACAAGATGAAACGCACGAACATAATAAGCAACTCCTTTTCTTTCTTTATTCGTTTGCCTTACTCTTTCTTCTTCTTCTTCTTTACTTTTCATTTCTTTTAGCGAATTTTTACATCAAGATGCGATTCGGCTGAATTCTTAAACGTAAATGATTATTTACCTACAGAGTGAAACGATGAAACTGTCGGTTTAAAAAAGAGGACATGGTTCCATTTCCGTTTGATGAAAACCAGCATTCCTTTTTTGTTGCAGATCATCTACTAGTTGGCCAGTTGTGTATAAATCCCAAAAGCAATGTCTGAAAGTGACACAATGATCAACGATTGAGATCGGTGATGCGCCGCTGTACAACTAATGCTCTCTATCAAGTTATGACAAAAGGACCATTGCCAGCACCCTCAAAATGTGTTGCTCGCTTCCCATGAATAATAAATACGCGCCCAGGGTGATGAAAACGAAGTTTTCGGCTAGGGTTATGGTCTTTTGTATGGACTCAAATGAGGGTCACATCATGCCGCCTTACATCTTCGAAATCAGCTTGAAAATCAATACCAAAGTATACCTGGCTGTGCTGAAGAGTATGATGGTCCCCTGAGGCAATCAGGTGACCGCTGGCAGATCCTGGGCATGGCAGCAGACCTTGTGCATGGCAGTAGACCCTGGGTATAGCAGCAGGACTCGGCGCCGGTCTACAAGTCCAATGAATTCCAGGCTTGGCTTCAGAAAGAGTGCTATGATATATATATATATATATATATATATATATATATATATATATATATATATATATATATATATATATATATATATATATTGTTAATTCATGTTCCCTCATTTCATTTACAAAATTCCATTGTTGAGTGACCATTTTCTAACTGATAACCCATTCATGTTTTTCATTCAATTTTTCATTCGCCAATTTAACTACATATTTATTAATTGTTTGCGCTGTTCTTGGAACTTTTCAAAGACTTCAGCAAAATACACTATATATAGCCACGAGCAGTACTGCAAACTTGTTGCTATAATTTGGATGCTATCAAGAGTTATTGGGCATATTTTTCTTATAATAAAAAAGCCAATGAATTTGACAATGCGATTCTCAGAGTAAGATGTTTTGCTGAGCTGCACACCACCAATCTCCCCACAAGTAATTACATAATCATTGGCTAATTATATCTTATGACCGTCCAATGAAAATAAAAAGCAAACAAGAACAAAATTATATCCTATGACGGTTCAATTAAAACAAAAGAAAAACACAAGCAAGAACAAAAACAAACAAGAAAAAATTGAATTAAACCACAATGAACGGGGCCAAAATGAGACTTACTTTTAAGATAACAAAATCCTTAAACCATATTTAACACATCTTCGTTCTTGAACGCTTCAACCGAGAGTTAGGGAATTCAGTCACCTTTGCATATATGACGTCATGTCTGCTCCCGTTTCACCAACTTTCTGTTCTCACATTCTGTGTATTATGGTCTTACTGAACTTTCTTTACTCACTGATATCTTGTTTGTTCGTTGCAAAATTCCCATAAAATTCCCAAAATAATATTCGATTCCACTTCGGTTATATTCTCAACTATTTTTGTGAATATTTTTTAACCGGATTTTCTATAATTTTGCGAATTTTAAAGCTGTGACTAAATTCGTTTTTTCTTGTGTGTGCATATATATATATATATATATATATATATATATATATATATATATATATTTCTGTAGAAATATATTTTCTTATTATATATCAATCCTTATTTAAGAAGCTCAATGTAATTACAGAGCAATATAGAGAATAAATGACAAAAAGTTATATTTCAAAATTCATGATGTTGACCATCTTATAATTTATTCCTTTTAATTATATATATATATATATATACATATATATATATATATATATATATATATATATATATATATATATATATATATATAATGCCATTTATCTTGAGTTGAGCATATTGGGAAGTGATATACGATTAGCGTATTAAGCGATGCTCTTTGTGTAAACAAATCGGGCTTAGGTATTCGAACGATGTCAAAACATAATTAATTCACTACCCGCATAGCAGCTTCCGATTTAGCGTAATGGTTCCAAGACTTGACTGTTGCACGGGCGGTCGGGGTTCGATCCTGGCTTGAAGTAGTTGCCTGGGTAGCCACACTGATGAGCTGTGATACAGCAAAACAGTACTGTATGGGGATGACTATATATATATATATATATATATATATATATATATATATATATATATATATATATACTAGCATGCATTGCCCAGTCGTAAAATACGCTTAAATATGATATTTTTCATATAATAGTCTATCGAGTATTATATATTGTACACAATATATAATAGTTAGTTGAAAAGTTTTTTAAAAAATATGACTTTCAGATAGAATCGAAACTAAAATATAGCTCCCCAGTCTTAGTCGTTACCGTTTGAGCTATCGTCAGATATAATAATAAGAAAATGCTAAATTATAAGAAAATGCTAAAATGTATCTGACTTTGACGTACAAATGCATATTTGCGCATGTGTAAAAACAGTACTTTATGACAACTTACGCCGTTCCATCTTTGTTCAATTTTGACCTCTTAGCAGCTAATTTCACCGGTCAGAGATAAAATTTGTTCCACAAATTCAAGCCCCCTCTATATCAAATTTCAAGTCTGTAGAACAGAAATTGACAAAGGAGTTTGGTAGAGACCGTTTCTCAGACAGGCAGACAATGTCACATACATACATGTGTGTATGTGTGTAGGTATGTGTGTGTGTATGTGTGTGCGTGTGTGTGTATGTGTGTGTACGCGTGTGTATGTGTGTGTGTGTCTGCAGTGAAATTAAGTTTCGCCTATTTCATTAAACGAAACAGTTTTCTTAACAGAAGGTAGATAAAACAATCTCTTTCAAGAGACTTATATGGCAAATATTGGTATTTCTTCTTCTTAAAACGAACATTTTTTATTTGCAGTTGATTTCATTGATTTGAATATTTAATCTGTATCGATATGCTAGGTTTTATTGTTCATGAATAGAGGAAGGAGGGGTACTTACTACCCCTGTTGTATTAAAAGATAAAAGGATAACGTTTTTTCATATACAACATTTAGTTCGCAAATGCCCTTCCTCTCATCTCACTTACATTCGAAAAACTAAGGACAACGAGAAATGAAGACAAACGAATTAATATAATGTTTTAATTACTTAAGAGATGTTATGTATGTATAAAGAAAGGGTGGTGAAGACGCTCGTTGGGAGTTTAGTATTAAGTTTATTCTGGAGAGAAATAGCTCACACATGAAGAAGAGACTAATATTTTCTCAACTAATTAACTATCATATCAAGGATAAATGGGTGGACATAGTCAACAGAAACCTTGTAACGTTGTCCTGGAACCAACACGTTGTAATCGCAGTCGCAAAAGAATACTAAGAATAGAAAAGAAACTTCACCTTGCTTTTTTGTTGTACAACGGCATTTATTTTTTCATTGTTTCGTCCGTGATGTCACCACACCTCTAACGTGATCCACACCCCCCCCACATGATCTCGAACGTTCTTCACGCCTCTAACGTGATCTCAAACCTTATTCGGATCTCGAACGTTATCGTCGACTTTCTCCTTTTATAGTCTTTTTTCTGTGTCGGTGACGCCATTTCGCATGCATTTGCATACACGCGTCCACGCTACGTTTCACTCTTGTCGATTATCAAAGTTTTTCTTTCAGTTACTACGGTATTATTGGCAATCTGTTCCGTATCTGTTCCATAGCCAGATTAGTCTGAAAACTGCGTATTTTGTAACGTGGTTATTACATGTCAATACGAACCTGACGTTGTGTATGAAAGTCTCACAAAGGAACAAAGGAAAAGAAATTCGAATCAGCTTTTAGTTGAAATAAAAGGCATTTTTTCATGGTACTTTCTAAACTCCGCCTACATCTTGGTTTTACAAGTATTTTTGTTCACCATGCGGTTCTTCTATGTCGAACACGTGATTTTTCATCTCCCGAATCGACACGTCTCCTTACGTCCAGTCGTTGCGGGGTTTTCAAATATCTCTCCGCCGGCACATGCTCACCTTCACGTCTCGATACGCGTTTTTTTTTTGTTTTTGTTTTTTTTTTTGCCTTTTTTAATCTTTGCTTTTATTTCCTTTCTCTTCCCTCGCTGTGACGTCACCTCTTGCCACCGCCTAGTAATTTGCGTATATCGAGATCACTGGCTTCGACACACACGTAGCGGCTCTGTTACACTTTGTCAATGTCTCTGTGAGCATAATTTTTTTTACTCTGATTGTGTTCCAAAATGAACGCAGACATTTCAAATAACAATATTAAGCGGATTGGTTGCATTTCAATTTTGTTTTCTTTCTGTAATTTACGTCATTTACAACGACAGGTAGCCCAGCTAGTGTAATATAAAAATGTCGTAAACTAAGAAAAAAATCAGATCTATTCCCAGAGAAAGATAATTGTCAATTATACACGTTATTGTCAGTGAAACCCGAGCGATTAGCATTTATCAATTATACCGGGCCCTTGGGGAGTGTCAGAAAAATGTTCGTTTGTTTTTTTTTTTGTTTTTTTATGCCGTGTTCTATGTTTTTAGGGCGCCAATTTTTCCCCAGAGTTAACAATTATTCGAGATTATTGTGCTGAAAATGACAATAAAAATGGCGTCGTAAAATATATTCGTTTTTTTTTTTTTGTTTTGTTGGTTTTTGTATGTACAGATTTTTCTTGTCATGGTCGCCACAGCTGGATTAAATTCGGCAATTTCACAAGTCTTTCAAATGCCGAATCAGTCTCTAAAAAAGAAACAACTTATTTCATGGTGTGAACAAGAATCTCGTAAATTGGCAATTTCATCATAAAAAAAAACGACCGAAATATAATCTTTTATCGAAAATAGTCACGCCTTTGAATGTATGACCATACAAAATTGAGAAAAGACACAAACGATATCTGTAATGTTCAAGTATCACAAAATATAAAACGATATTAAATTGATGATGATTGAAATAAAGAGGTCTTTTTTTTAAGATGAAAGACAAATATGAAGAAATAATTTGGATGAAAACGATTTTGTAGATCAGCATTAATTATTATTTATTGTATAATTAACGACTGAAAAAGAATTACTTCGAAAATGGGGGCTATTTAATTGTCCTTCGCAAACAAAACGCCAAATGAATATTTCCCTTTTCTTGGGTGGTGAATGACAGGGAAGATAACCCTGCTTTCAAAATTGCCGTTTTTATCAAATGAGATGACAGAAGATGTAAGAGTTACTCCCCCTTTTTAATATAAGATAAACAAAAATTATTATTTCGTAGGTATAATCTGTTCTAAGATGCTGGTGATCATGGTCAGGAAATGTGATATCTGTAATGTTCAAATACCACATAAAACAATATTAAATTGATGGTAATGATTGAAATAAAGTGGTCGTTTTTTAATGAGGGAAAGCAAACACGAAGAAAAAAATTTTGATGAAAACGATTTCATACATGAACAATGATTATTACTTATCGTATAAATAATGATTAGAAAAATAATTTGTTCCTTCTTTTTGCGGACTGTTTTCCTCATCTTCATATTTGTTGTTGTTTCGCCACTTTTCGGCCAACTCATTCTTTGGCATTCTTCATATGATTCGGTACCGTTAGGAGATAACGTTGTTTGTTGAGTTTTTACGGTCCCAGGTGAGCATTGTCTGAAGATAGCGGTTCCAATCCTACCCAAAGCAGGTCAGAGGATTAGTTGGCCAAAACAAATTTGTGAAACAACAACCGGTAATCATCTGAAGAAGCCCGGAGAATGAACTGGCCGAAACGTGTTAAAATAACAACTATGAAAATGAGGATAACGGAAAAGAATGGATACATAAATTATGAAGCCTCATCTCAAACAATTCCAAAAATAAAAACAAATGAAAAATAAACAAAGAATTAGTTTGGAAATGGGAACGTAATTAATTGTCTGTCGCTAAGCAAAACGTCAATTGAATATTTCCCTTTTTTTAGTTGGTGAATGTCAGGGCAGATAGCACGGCTTTCAAAATTGCTGTTTTTACCAAAGGAGATAACAAAGTTCCAAGGGTTACTGCCCTTTTAATATAAATAAATATTTTTTGGTAGATAGAATCTGTTCTGTCTAAGATGCTCATGATCATGATCATGGAAATGTGATAAAAAAACTTATGATAAAGATTTTCAGTAATAGTTTGCTTTGTTTATTTAGTTTGCAAAGTTTTGTGTGCATACTACAATATCACATTCAAGGAAGAAGCCTTTTATTTAAGAAATGCATGGATTACTGGTGAAATAGGTCTGATGTTTTAACATCTGAAACCTGCAGTCAAATAATCAACCTCTGCGCATTTACAAGATGCATTTTACGATTATTTCATTTAAAAAAGCTATTATAATTATTTACAAAGACAAATTTTGTTTCAGAATATTTGTGATAAAGATTGATAATTTAGATTCTTTGGATCATTCACACTACTGTTCTCATTTTGGAGGTTATTTTTACAGCGTTTAATAGAGATATAATTGCAAAGTAATAACCAGTTCTAAGTGACAGTTTTGTAGAGGTTGAAGAGTATAATGACGAATTATTAAAATTTCTACCCGTGTTGGATATGGAGCTGGGACGACGCCAACAAAAGCGTAAGTGTGCACACACGCATATTCCAGATGGATTTTTGATCTATATTCTTGTGTCCCATAAAAATGACCGGAATTGTAATTATCGTCGAAAACAAAGAAAGGTTTAGATTCCAAGTCGGGAAATTAGAATTGTTCAAAGCAAAATAAAAATGAACAATGTAATATTTTTAACATTTACATTCTAGGAATGTGGGTTGATATCTATATCAGACAGTTAAGTTAAACAACCGAGAAGAGTAAGGAGAGAGAGAGAGAGAGAGAGAGAGAGAGAGAGAGAGAGAGAGAGAGAGGGGTCAGTAGTCTGACGATCTTCCAACGTGATTGACATTTCTCCGCCATCGCCGCCACTCACACACACCTTGCAGCTAAACGTCTATCTTTGTAGATGGTCAAAAATTAATTGCAAATAAACTTATATGTTGATAAATTCCTCTCTGTGTTAATTCTGAGAACAACGACAAAAAAATTGTCAGATGTATATATAACTAACTGGACGCCCGGCGTTGCTCAGTCGTACATTACGCATAAACATGATATTTGTATTTATGCAGATTGCGTATATATTATTATAGAATCAATCCTCTATTGAATATTATATTTTACAAGGAATAATTTGCCCGGTGGACTTATTCGCAATATATATATATATATATATATATATATATATATGTGTGTGTGTGTGTGTGTGTGTGTGTGTGTGTGTGTGTGTGTGTGTGTGTGTGTGTGTATAATGATAATGTAGTTCATCAAATTTCGTTTGTTTACAATATTTTAAGTTTTGTGATTAATAACCCGTAAAAGTCACTTCTGATTAATGTTTAGTTTTAAAATATGCAAACAAAGAAACGATTTGCGGCGATTTTAAATGGTACCTTCTTTTATCGTAAATTGAATTCATAAATAAAAATAAAATAAAATAAAATGGTGAGGTACACACGGAATCATTCGATCTGTAGTCGAATGCTCTACCACTGAGCTATAAGAGTAGAGATAGAGATTTAGCAAAGCATTTGAAAAATGGAAGCTAGAAAATTATATATATATATATATGTGTGTGTGTGTGTGTGTGTGTGTGTGTGTGTGTGTGTGTGTGTGGAGTATGTGACATAATAATAGAAGGAAACATATACAGATTCAAAAACCCAGCACAAACATTCAAAATAAAAAAGGATCTAAATTACACCTCCAGAAATGTAGTATATGCACTAAGATGCACAGCATGCAACAAATCCTACATAGGCGCCACCAGAAATTTCAGCAATAGAGTGGCCTTACATAAGAGCAACATCAAAATTGCAGATAACAGACACCTCTATGTTTCAAAACACGTAAACACATGCAGTGGAAACAGCTTCAAAATAATGCCAATCTTCAAAACAGACAATTATTTTTATTTACTTACACAGGAAAAAAACTTCATCACAAGATTCACTCCTGAACTGAACAGAGCCTAATATCAACACACAAAAACATGAAATGCAAGGCACACTCGCATGCACATCCATATACATATACACACCCACACATAAATCAGAACCGACACATTAAACCCTCGCACGAGCGCGCATACAACCACACACAGACTTAACACCCCTATCTCTAATACAACACACTGATCAATACCAACCCTACTTAACCTCGAAACCAACAACACTAGGAAACACCTAGAACCACAGTATAATATCTGTTCCAACACCCCGATCCCCCCTCAGTCAGCGGAGGAGAAATCTCTCATGACTGAGACAACTATCATCCCTTCTATCATTCCTCTCCCATACCTATACCCCTCCAATTGGCCCCTCCCCTCTGGGGAACGAGATCTTCCCCAAACTAGGAACCGATCCTGGGTCTGGCCATACCCACATGGGGAGACAAATAAATAGAAACATTAAAAAATCCCCTATACATATTTTTAAATACACCCCTCTATCTAAACAAACATAATATAAAGAATACCCGAAACGACTAAAACGAAAAATCACAATACTAAAATCTAAGAATCCAAAAAATAAATATCAAAATAGAATGAAAGCACCCCTACCCTTATTGCAGAAGAGCTGTCCCCCCTCCTCCTCACACATACACATTAGTAACGACCTTGGATCACAGTCACCTTCCTAGGGAAGCAAATAACCTCATAATACTATAAAACAGTACACACATTTTCAAACTAATAAAAGAAAACGCACACACACACACACACATCCTACCCTAAAGGAAAAGAAAAAACACAAGCAGAAAGAGAGAGTGAGAGAGAGAAACACAACACAGGAGTGACCACAGCCGAGGCCGCCCGGCGGCCTCGCCACGGCCCAATAAAAGAGTAATAAAAATTGAACATTCCAATGAATAGTAGACACTTACACGTTTCCACCCTTTAGAAACACTTCAAATGAACTACGAAAATGCTATTTTTACATCTCCAACACATTTTGAAAATAATTTCTGAAGAGGACGCTTCACAGAACGTCTGAAACGCGTTAAAAACGATTTCAATGATTTAAAAACATTATTACAATGATCTAAACATAATTCTCAATGAAAAACCAAGACACGGAATAATAAAATAATGTTAAAAAATACATATATATATATATATATATATATATATATATATATATATATATATATATATATATACTAGTGTCTGTAGGTATTTAATTATTATAGTAAAAAATAATTATGACAGCCCCTTTAAGAAATTCGTTTCTTATCGTTGAGCACTTTCAGTTGAATTAAAAGTCGGTCAATTTAGCTCTTATGCGTAGATCATCGTATAACGATTTGATCACTGTCTGTCTGACGTAATGAACATTTAAATTAAAATGTTTAAAATTCAACGCTATTTCACACGGTTAATGGTAGCCGAATGGATACGGCCTCCGCTAATCGAGCCAGAGATGTCTCGTGTCGCGGGGTTCGAATCGTTCGACTGGTAGTAATCGTGACACCCTGCACTGAAGAATCCCGAAAGGATGAAACACTAGTGTCTGTAGGTATTTAATTATTATAGTAAAAAAATAATTATATATATATATATATATATATATATATATATATATATATATATATATATATATATATATGAACATTCAGTAACGCAACATCCGCTCATGGCTGAACGTGAGCCAATTACCATCATGGATTAAATGAAATGTTCCACTCGAAATTCCTTACAGATTCCCGAGTTTGACATAAATATGTCGGCAAGTTGAAAAGAACATTTCGCATTTCAACATGCCGATATATGTCTGTATGCGTTATTCATCAAGCGTCATTTTTTACTACGGAATTTCACTAATATTATACATCGCACAAGCTATAAAGGAGCGAGTATAAATTAGTATAAATGAAATAGATTTGTGCCAGAAGTACAATTAAAATTTGACTACAGTAGACCCATTATAATATTCTTGATGAGTACTGTACTGTGCTAGAAATATAATAATGAACAAACTTGATATACTTTTCTGAATCTTTTGCAATGCTCTTTCTAAAAAAAAAAAACCTACCTTTCACGGTAAAGGCGGGGCTTTTTTTAAACTTAGGAACAATTGTTTAGAATTTCTATCCCATCAAGTGTTTAGCGCTTATTGTCGGAGGGAGGAAGGGGCTTCAAATGTTGAGGTCACACGCAGGCGCTTGCCGCTTGACGTATCGTGTGACAATACAGGCGGACAATTCAGGGGTTTGGGTATTTAACATTTTGTTGGGTGTAATCATATATGTAATATGTTTCTTCCGGGGAGGATCGGGTCATCAATGATCAATGATGCAATGTGAAAATAGGATTAAAATGTGATATCTAATGCTGTCAAGATTCTCTCTCTCTCTCTCTCTCTCTCTCTCTCTCTCTCTCTCTCTCTCTCTCTCTCTCTCTCTCTCTCTCTCTCTCTCTCTCTCTCTCTCTCTCTCTGACTATATATATATATATATATATATATATATATATATATATATATATATATATATATATATATATATATATACTAGCAGTTCAGTCTGGCGTTGCTCGGGCCCTATGTACTGTTAATAACTTGCCCTACGTGTGATTACACTTTATGTAAGATTTCAAATGTTTACACCAAAATTTGTCGGAGTAATTTCGTAGAGACAGCAAAGAGCATTTTTTTTTTAACTTTGATCACAATTTTGAACCAATTAACATCTATTATTTTGGTCTCAAATCTAAATACAAAGTTTTACCCCCTGTCCAAGTTACCTGCATCTAAAATTCCAAGTCTTTGGACCCACAATTGTCAGGGGAATTTGGTAGAATCTGCAAAGGTCAACTCTTTCAACTTTGACCTTTTGGCAGCCAAATATTCGCCCAAAACTGATCAAAATGCTTGCCGCATGTATGAATACCCGTTGTGTATAAATTTCAAATGCTCAGACCCAAAATTGGCTGAGTAGTTTGCTAGACACCGCAAAAGTCAAATCTTTTGAACTTTGATCCCTTGGCAGCTCAATTTTTCAACCCAAACCGATTAAACAGCTGGCCGTATGTCTGAATACACTTTATGTACAATGTCAAATGTTTAGATCAGAAATTAGCTGACTAATTTGGTAGAGACCGCAGAGGTCAAATCCTTTTAACTTTACCCCCAATTTTGATCCTTTAACATTAATTTTTGGGGCTCAAATCAAATTAAAAAGTTTGATCTATGTCCAAGTAACCTACATTTAAAATTTCACGTGTTTCAACATTGGCAGAGGAGTTTAGTACAGTTTTCAAAAGTCAAATCGTTGAACTTTGACCCTTGATATGCAAATTTCTGGCCGAAAACGGATTAAAAAGATTTTCCCAAATCTCAATACCCCTTATGTCAAATCTCGAGTCTGTAGACCGAAAATTGACAGTTATTTGGTAGGGAAATGTACACACACACACACACACACACACACACACACACACACACACACTCACACATTTTCACTTTTATAGATATACTAGCAGTTCAGTCTGGCTTTGCTCGGGCTCTATATACTGTTTATAAATTTATGTGCGTTTCTATATATTAAAAAGTGTGCATATGTGCGGTAATACATTTCTATATAATAGACTTCCTTAACTACTATAGAGAAAAGTTAGTAGAGACTGCAGAGGTAAAAAAAAATTTTAATTTTGACCAAATTTTGACCCCTTTATTGTTTGGGGCTCAAATCAAATTAAAATGTTTGCCCTATGTCCAATTAACCTACATCTAAAATTTCAAGTGTTGGGAGAAGAGTTTGGTAGAGTCTGCAAAGGTCAACTATTTCAACCTAAACCTATTGCAGCGAAACTTTAAAATTATTAAATTATTAAAAAGCTTGCTGCATGTCTGAATACCCTTTATGTACAACTACAAATGTTTAGACCCAAAATTGGCTTAATAGTTTGCTAGAGACTGCAAATGTAACATCTTTTGAACTTTTACACTTGGCAACCAAATCTTCGGCCAAAAACCGTTTTAAAAGCTTGCCTTATGTCTGAATACACTTTATGTAAAATTTCAAATATTTAGACCAAAAATTGGCTGAGTAATTTGGTAGAGACCGTAGTGGTCAATTTAAAAAAAAAAAACTTTGATCCTAATTTTGACCTCTTAACAATCAAATTATAAAGTTTGATCCATATCCAAATAACCTATATCTAAAATTTCAAGTGTTTAGACCCAAAATTGGTGGAGGATTTTAGTAGAGTTCTCAAAGGTCAAACCGCTAAATTTTGACCCCTTACCAGGTAAATTGCTGGCCGAAAACCGATCAAATCGATTTTTCCCAAATCTCAATACCCGTTGTGTCAAATCTCGAGTCTGCAGACCGAAAATTGATAAAGTTATTATGTAGGGAAATGTACACAGACAGACAGACATTTTCACACACACACACACACACACACACACACACACACACATATATATATATATATATATATATATATATATATATATATATATATATATATATAAGTAAATTCTTGGTACAGCAAAATGGAAGGAGAAATTTCAGAGGAAACATAATTTAATTTAAATCAAAAAGATCAAAGAAACAAAAAAAAGACATCCCAAAGATTGGAAATGAGAATATCCCAACACATCCCTCGGGATGTTCGATTACACCAGGTTTCGAGAACATCCGGGCACTCCCAAGCTCATGAGTCCGCCATCGGTAATCACCTGATTAGTATAAATAGGTGTTCTGACCAATATTCCGATGGTTGGTTTTCTGTTTTATACAGTGCTAGGTCGAACTATCATCTCAATATCATTGAGGCGTTATTTATTAATAACTCTCGACCTAGCATGTGTAGACAAAAGATTTTGAAACATCAGTTGGAAATATTTACTGATCAAAAACCACCTGAACAGTGAGAATTATATTTTTTTTTCTCTCACTGGTTTTCCAACTGAAACCAATTTCCCTCTTTCCTCATTCGATTCTTAGCTTTTAATTTATCATTCTGGCGTTTCCTCTTAGAGGGTCAGACGATAAGGCCTTAAGGAAATTTTAACAATTCCACCTGCCCGTTTTTTTTTTTGTTTCTTTGATCTTTTTGATTTAAATTAAATTATGTTTCCTCTGAAATATATATATATATATATATATATATATATATATATATATATATATATATATATATATATATATTAAATAAAAGAAGTTACTTAAGACTTTACTAGGAACCTTCAATAATTTTTCTGACTTTTTCGTATGGGTAATATATATATATTCCTCATGAAATGTTGCATTTTGTTTATTCACTTTTATTAATTTTTTACATTTTTAATCAACAAACGTTGTTGTTTTTTAAGAAAAGATTAATTTTTTTACCGTAAATTGTTAGGTGAACGTTTTTTTTTCGAGAAAACTTACATTTTTTTGTTTTTTAGAAAAAAGTGGCAGTAAAGTTTTGTTTTTTTGTTTGTTTGTTTGTTTGTTTGTTTTTGTAAACAGAATTATTTATAAGAAAAGATCAATGCTTTCTATGAAAACCGTAAATTGTTGGGCGAAAATAGAGAAAAGTTGTTTTTTTTCCAAAGAATTTACAAATTATTTTTTGTCGATAGCTAGTATAAAAATAAACAGAAAAATACCCGCCATCATCCAAGAAATGGTGATGATGATGATGATGATGATGATGATGATGATGATGATGATGATGATAGTAATAATAGTAATAATAATAATAATAATAATAACAACAACAACAACATCAATAATAATAATAATAATAATAATAATAATAATAATAATAATAATAATAATAATAATAATAAAGAATGTCGATTTAGTGTTTCAACATTTGAACAATGCTCGTCTTCGTCCGCTGATTGTCAGTCGAGCCCTAACCATAAGTGACGGAAAATCTTGAGGATTCGTGTCAAATTCCGCAGGTGTACCATTCTTTTTAATTTCGCTTTTTTTCTTTTTCTTTTTTTTTTTATTTGCTTTCAGTTTTTTGATTGCAAACTAACAAATGTCACGAAAACGCAAAAAGTTTTAGTAAATCAATCCTCCTTTTATTATTGCCCGTATGAGAGAGTTTATTTTCTTTTCAATATTTTAAGTAGATTCTTATTGATTTAACACTAAGCTACCAGATTCTGCAAGTTTTTTTTTTAATATCAAAACTTCAATATTAAATATTTTTAGGGGTCGCTCAGTAGTAGATACAGAAGTTTGTGGTGGTTTCACGATGAAACTTGTTATAACTTAAGTGTATTAATGTTATTTTTAAGTAAAAATAATGTCTAGGTTTGGATATACATTCCTAAACTCATTTTACTCTAAATAATTTAGGTGACTGAAATAGGAATCTCATTAGTCACTGAACAAATATACGTCAAATTCCATTTAAAATCTTTAATTTCCTGGATAGTAAAAACGATCCACAACGGTCGCTTTGCTGCTAATATCCATTTTCGATTAATAATTGACAGGAGAGCGACCACATGTGGTTAATTGAAATTAAATTTTAATCACAGGATTATATTTTCAATAATCCCATGATTAAATTTTACCCATTTAAAATTTGTAAAACATTTCTAATATACCTATACTGTAAACAAATTCTGTTTGCATTAAGCGAAATACTGATGTTGATCGAAACTGTCTTTTGGTGGTGTCACGTGACTGGTGAATCTACAGCAGGCGATGATATTTCCCCAACTAAAAAAAAAAAATGGCAACATCGTTACGAAGAAAACGACGTAATTTATTAAATAAAATTTAAGTACAATGTTATAATTACAAAGAGATATATAAAAACACGCATGAGTGCAATGAAAATACTATACCAAAATGTCGAAGCAATCGGTTTAGTGGTTATTTAGATTATCGACTATGAACAAACATACATTTTACATTTTTATTTATTTAGATTGAAACCAAAGATGGTTACCTAATAAAATATGCGATATTAATTCTTCTATGGATTTTCCGACATTAGTTCTTTCTAAGTAAAATTATAAAACTCCTGGATTTTCTGAGAAAGATTACACATTGACCTATAAATAATGATTGTTTCTGCGCTACGAAACAGGTTTGTTAATTTTTACGGAAGTTTTGATATGATGAAAGAACAGTGCTAAATTAAAGAAAATCCAGTTAATAAACCCTTATAATTTTAAATGTAGCTATATTGATATTCATTTGTATCGGATCTGTTGTTATATTTAACCAACCTAAAGCTTCTAAACTGAAAGCAACTTTATACACAACGTGTGAAATATAATTGAAAAATCATATTTTCTTCAAACAAATGATTGTCTATGTATTAATTTTTCTTTGATAGTAAATCTTATTTGATTAGTCAAAACTTCTACACAGTGTGCTAATGTATGTGATCATGTTCCGTAATATATTTCGAGGAAAAAACACTTTACTAAATGGTAAGTATTTCGAATTCCAAGACATTTGTGTAAACCTGTAATGTTGTTTTATTTCAATACTGCAATGAATATCAATGTCGCCTGCAGTAAATAGAACCAAATGAAAATTATTTTATTTATCTATTTACTTATGATTTTGTAGGAGTAACTTTGATGTTAAATGTATATATGTGTGTGTGTGTGTGTGTGTGTGTGTGTGTGTGTGTGTGTGTGTGTGTGTGTGTGTGTGTGTGATACAACAGTGAGGATCGTATAATATTACAGTCAGGATCGTATTACAGAACAGTGAGGATCGTATCATACAACTGTGAGGAGCGTATTACACAACAGTTAGGATCGTATCATACAACAATGAGTATCGTATTACAGAAATGTGAGGAGCGTATTACACAACAGTGAGGATCGTATCACACAACAGTGAAGAGCGCATTACACAACAGTGAGGGTCTATAATACAACAGTGATGAGTGTATTACACACCAGTGAGGATCGTATAATACAACAGTGAGGATCGTATCATACAGCAGTGAGGATCGTATCACAGAACATGAAGATCGTATTACACAACAGTGAGGATCGTATCACACAACAGTGAGGAGGGTATCATTCAACAGTGAGGATTGTATTTAACACAATGGGGATCGTATCACACAACAGCGGGTATCGTATCATACAACAGTGAGGATCGTATTACACAACCGTGAGGACCGTATCACACAACAGTGAGGACCGTATCACACAACAGTGAGGACCGTATCACACAACAGTGAGGAGATTATTACACAAGAGTGAGGATCGTATCACACAACAGTTAGGATCGTATCAATCAAAAGTGAGGATAGTATTACACAACAGTGAGAATCGTATTACACAACAGTGAGAATCGTATGACACAACAGTGAGGAGCGTATCACACAAGAGTGAGGAGCGTATCATATAATAGTAAGGATCGTATTACACAACAGTGAGGATAATATTACACAACACTGAGGAGCGTATCACACAAAAGTGAGGATCGTATAACACAACAGTAAGGATCGTATTACAAACAGTGAGGAGCGTATTACACACCAGTGAGGATCGTACCATATTACAGTGACGATCGAATTACACAACAGTGAGGATCGTATTACACAACAGTGAGGATCGTATCATACAAAAGTGATGATCGTATTACACAACCATGAGGATCGTATCATACAAAACTGTGGATCGTATCACACAACAGTGAGGAGCGTATTAGACAACAGTGAACATCGTATCACACAACAGTGAGGAGCGTGTTACAAAACGGTGAGTATCGTATTACACACCAGTGAGTATCGTATTACACAACACTCAGGATCGTATCACACAACAGTGAGGATCGTATTACACAAGAGTGAGGATCGTATGACACAATAGTGGGGATCGTATTACACAACAGTTAGGAGCGTATTACACAACAGTACGGATCGTATTACAAACAGTGAGAAACGTATTGCACAACAGTGAGGATCGTATAACACAGCAGTGAGGATTGTATCACACAACAGTGAGGATTGTATTACAAACAGTGAGAAACGTATTGCACAACAGTGAGGATCGTATAACACAGCAGTGAGGATTGTATCACACAACAGTGAGGATTGTATTACACAACAGTGAGGATCGTATCATACAACAGTGAGGATCGTATTACAAAACAGTGAGGATCGTATTATACAACAGTGAGGATCGTATCATACAACAGGGAAGATCGTATTACACAATAGTGAGGATCGTATTACACAACAGTGAGGATCGTATTACACAACAGTGATTATCGTATCACACGACAGTGAGGAGCGTATTACACAATAGTGAGGATCGCATTACACAACAGTTAGGATCGTATCACACAACAATTAGGAGCGTATCACACAACAGTGAGGATCGTATAATACAACAGTAAGGATCGTATTACACAACAATGAGGAGCATATCACACAACTCTGAGGAGCGTATAATACAACAGTGATTATCGTATCACACAACAGTAAGGAGCGTATTACACAACAGTGAGGGTCGTATTACACAACAGTGAGGATCGTATCACATAACAGTCAGGATCGTATCACACAACAGTTTTGATCGTATTACACAACAGTGAGGAGCGTATTACACACCATTAGGATCTGAGAATCGTATCACACAACGGTGAGAATCGTATACACAACAGTGACTATCGTATCACACAACAGTACGGATCGTATCACACAACAGTGAGTATCGTATTACACAACACTGAGGATCGTATCATACAACAGTGAGGATCGTATTACACAACAGTGAGGAGCGTATTACACACCATTAGGATCTGAGAATCGTATCACACAACGGTGAGAATCGTATGCACAACAGTGATTATCGTATCACACAACAGTACGGATCGTATCACACAACAGTGAGTATCGTATCACACAACACTGAGGATCGTATCATACAACAGTGAGGATCGTATTACACAACAGTGACGATCGTATTATACACTGTGTGGATCGTATCACACAACAGTGAGGATCTTATCACACAACAGTAAGGATCGTATCACACAACAGTTAGGATCGTATCACACAACAGTGAGTATCGTATCACACAAACCATGAGTATCGTATCACACAACAGTGAGGATGGTATCAGATACCAGTGAGTATCTTATCACACAACAGTGTGGACCGTATTACAGAACAGTAAATTTCGTTTCTATTATTTGGATTCATCGGACTACTGTTCTCATCTTGTGTGTGATTTGCACAACATTTCAGTCGATCTAACCTCCGACCTTCTTCAGGTGTGTCTTGTTCAACTCGGAACTGTTTCTGTCGAACTCGGGAATTTGGACGGAATTTCAAGCAGAACCCTTTGTTTATTTCACGCGGTAGCGTGCTCTTGTTTCGTCAGCCATGACTGGAGAGAGGTCCTAAGTACTTTGCAATTGTAGTTTTTTTCGAAATTTCGTCCAAATTCTCGAGTTCAACATAAACATTCCCAATTCGACAAGATACACCTGAAGAAGGTCGAAGGTTACATTGATCGAAACGTTGTGAAAATCACACTCAAGATGAGAACAGTAGTCCGATGAATCCAAATAATACGAATAACCAATCCTCATCTCAAAAATTCAGAAACATCATAGATCTTATCACACATTTAGGAGATTTTGTTTCCTTCACGTGAGAAATGCCAACATCTTAGATCTGCCATGCTTGACAGGGCAAATGATCAGTCGAAAATCGTTTCACACGGAAAGAAAAGTGATCTAAAAACAGAAAATGGGGGAAAAAATGACTTCGTAAAACTGATCATCCATTGTTGGATTGTCTCACATTAAATTATCTTCAGAATAAATACCCATTGTTTGAATACGAACCAATGTATTTCATCAATTGAGATTATGCATTACCGAAACTTGGAACATAAGTTGTAATATTTTGTCTTTCTTTTTCCGCCTCTCTCTCTCTTCTTCCTCCATATTCGTTTGATTTCTTCTTCTTCTTCTTCTTCTTCTTCTTCTTCTTCTATTATCTCTCTCTCTATACATATTAACTAGCCTGGGTGTTTGGAGGTGCGTGTTTAACAAAAAAAAAAAAAAGTGGTAGTAGACAGGCAGGTAGGCTCGAATCCGTACCGCAGAGGAGGAAAAGAACGTGAAAAAAAAAACGTGACGTGTTTGCTGTTGTGCCTATCGCCAACAGGAGGGGCATAAGTTTAAATTAAGGCTAGACAATCGAAAAGATGGAATGACTTTCGAAAATATCGGCGAAAAAAAGTAACCCCATACCTGTAGAAAAGTGCCCAGTTGAAGGTGAAGGAATTAATGTTTTGGGCCAAGTTTTCGATATTTGTCGTCCGAAGAGTCGAGCTTCAAAATGCTACCGATCTCGTGTAAATCCGTCGCCTCTTTCGAAATTTTAGGCAGACATACATACATACATACATTTAAACAGACAGGTGAGATGTATATTATAGATACCGTAGTACGAATGCGTGTTACAATTTCCAGAATATAAATTATTTGATCAGGAGATCCTATTTATTAAAAAGGAGGATAGAAGGTGATAACATACTACCAACATTAAATTATTATATAGATATGCTAATTTAGTGTTCGTAATATGCCATCACCTTCTACGTTCCTTCGATCACCGAAAAATGCAATGTAAAAAATAATAATAATTAAAATAAAATAATGATGTCGCTTTTTGACCGTTTGTGAAACTAAAATATACCTGTTTGGTCTTCTGGCCAGGATCCAAGTTTAGTATCTGCTCTGTCTAAAGACGGTATACTGATATCGTAGGGTTTCCGTTTGTGCCAGGCGTCCATACAATGGAAATATGTCACAGACTTCTATGAGGATATTGGGGATAAACCGCAATAACCAGATATATTTTGACATTGCATTAACTAGATTACTTAGATAAATGCGTTTACAGTTTTAACAAAAGGACTATAATATCGCGGTGTCTTCATTCACGCTAAACGTTCACAGAATGGCCACCAGCAATATATTATATATGAAAGATGCTGTATTATTATTATTATTATTATTATTATTATTATTATTATTATTATTATTATTATTTTCACAACGTTTCGGTCGATCTAACCGACCTTCTTCATGTGTATCTTGTTGAACTCGGGAATTTGAACAAAATTTCAATAATAATAATGAATTATTATCCGGATATATTGGGAGGTCTGTAAGAAGGTTGGGGGGAAGTGTGCTGGAAAGTGGTTTGAGAAAGCGCTTGATGAATGAGAACAAGTGAGAATTGGTAGGACAAAAGTGTCATAACGACCAAGCAATTGGAACATAATCGTCCGGGTTTGGTCGTCATTGACAAGGTCTCAAAAAACTGGCAGATGGTAGACTTCTCACTACCTTAGGACAGGAATGTGAGAGAGAAGGAGAACGAAAAATGGAGCAATTATGCTCCATTGGCCTTGGAGATAAGGGGTTTACATGGGGTTAAAACACAAATAATCCCGGTCGTAGTTGGTACACTAGGAGTAGTATCAAGTCGTCTAGAAGGACAATTGAAAAAACTACGAATCCCCGATGGTTTTAAGTGGCCTTCAGACTTCTGCTATTGTAGGTACCACCAACATCCTTAAGAAAACCCTTGATCTTTGAAGCTCCTGGTTTCAAGCCGGGATTAAGGGAAATCCTCTGGAAATGAATCCCACCCCTTTTCAGGGGGACGTTGATAAACGAAATCAGAATTATTATTATTCATACTTATTAAAATTTTCACACAGGCCATCATCAAAGTTTTCTCTTTGAGAAGAACTTGTGGTGTTCTCTGGAGTCTGAGTGACAACAAGTTTCCTCAGATTTCCAGTATTCTCCACCTCTTTCAATAACCTTTGCAGAAGAATTTGCATTATCGCAACAGTAGCTTATCATTGGCAGCGATCATTAGTCTTCATTGGAATTTAGGTGGCAATCATCCTCTCCCATGGTTCCATTCCGCTTTGCACAAATCGAGCGAAAGTCTGGCTAGTGTTTTCACTCAGTTATTCTATCCTAATTGACCCTCTTCACTTATTTGGTGTGGCACCAGTTTATTGTGACCCCCCCAACACACACACACACAAACGAATTCCAGCGTGGGGCATTTCAATCATCCAGAATGTATGTTATTGATGTGAAGAGTCGAAGCGCGTTGCAGGTGGCACCCGGAAGTACCTTGATTTCAGTTCACCAAGCCATTGATTTAAAGAAGCTTTTAAGTTCGCGTCGGCTTATTACTTTCTCATAGACGTTTTACTTTTAAAGTTTGAAACAATTTTCAGTGGTGAACGCGTTCCTGTGAAAACTGAATTTTATTAGCAAGTAAGAAAGAAAGTGAATCCAAACGAAGCGGAGAAAGAAAGAGGGTAGCAATTGAAAGAAAGAGGGTAGCAATTAGAGCCATTTGCTTTTTAGCGTTCGTTACAATCGCCTTGCGATTCAGTCAAGTTCGTTTACAGAATCAAATCAGTCTTCTCGTGTTTGTGATGTATTACAGGTAGATACTTGTTAGTGTTAGTTTACGCACAAAGCTTCTCCTTTTTTCCCGCCAAACACTATCTTTAACGAAATCTGCAGATTTAAGAGAAAAAATTATTGGCTCCTAGATGCAACTTTTCCTAGCTCGTTTCCAAACGAAATCTCCCGATCTAGTTGGAAACCCGCTAAATGGGTAACACTGATAGCAGCGGAAGCGGTTTTAATTGCGTCACTTTTAGACTCTACTGGTAAAAGCCAGTCACAATTGAGAGAAAACAGTTCTTAATATGGAGAGGAGAGAGGAGACTTTGTTAACTATTCTGTACTTTTACCTACCAATCTAATAAATATATTAATGAATGCCCGGGAAACTCATCCATTTTTGCTAGGTAGGAAAACTGGTCCATTATTGTATAAATATCGATTGAAAACAGAGTTTTCCAGGGACATGCTTTCCTAAATTCATATTAATGCGGGCGAAATTGAATATCAGGAACTGAATCTAACCAGACACCGTTGACTACTGAGTTTGAATCGGTGATTCTTCTGGCTTACTTATAAATATTTATTGGTGTTGGCGTACGCCAGAAATGTCTCCCTTTTTTGCTAGACACCATTTGTAACTAAATCTACAAATTTAAGAGAAAATTAAAACACTGTCCGCTGAATGCACATTTTACTAGCTAGATTCCAAACGAAATCTCCAGACTTAGCAGTAAAACCGCTAAATCGACAACATTGGTAACAGCGGCAGTGTCACGTAAACTGCACTGGTAAAAGCGAGTCGCCGTTAGTAAAGACATGATAGTAACAAAGATAATTAAACATAATAAACTTGAAATATCTTTTCCTTTTTTATATCTAAGAAAGTGATAAAATCTGTAAGGATATAAAAATGCCTTTTTTTTTTTTTACTTTTGTCTTTTTCTGCATGACTGACTATTATTAACCCAAGTAGAGAAAGATTGATGGGACGAGACAGGACATTTTTACTAATCGCGGGGCTTCAAACTGAATCTTCCTTTCTTACAAAACGCTCATAAATTAAAAAATAAATAAATAAGTAAACAAAGTGTACGCAGAAGACAAGATAGTCGTTCGCGGACGCTATTTTCTTTCTTTTCATTTTGATGATATTAGACGCGATAACAAGGCGCTCTTTATTTTCAACGTATACTCTATTTTTTAAACGCATCATCGCGTTTCAGATTTATTTTGTCGGGTGGTCACTCGCCATTTTTCTTCTATCATATAAATCCTAACAGTTTTAGAAACACAAATACACTGCCATATTAACGTATCGGTTGTGGACATAGTCAAATGTATGTATTATTTGGACTATCGGACATCTTGAGTGCTATTCACACAACGTTTCGGCCAATATAACCTCCGACCATCTTCAGGTGTATCTTGTCAAACACGGGAAAACATCTACTCCACATATCAAGGCCCTGCGGCCACTCGAGGATAAGGATTAATGAGTGTACGATAGTCTATGGGCCAATGGTGTAGTAATCGTTTGTGGTGAAAATTTGGTATAATTAGATTATTTACGAGGATGGTTCGATAAGAACTTGTTTATGTTGGACTTAAAGACGACAATATTGTAGTCGGCTGGAAAGCAGACAAGCGGAACAGAGCTCTACAAGCGGGCAGTTCTAGGAAAGAGGTTTTGTAAATGGAATCCACGTTTAGGTTTAGGCACTGACAGAGAGTGGGAGAAATTATTGATAAAGATTTTGGCTAGATAAGTGTTTTTGTGTGTGTGTGTGTGTGTGTGTGTGTGTGTGTGTGTGTGTGTGTGTGTGTGTGTGTGTGTGTGTGTGTGAAAGATTGACGAAGGGGGGACATATATTGGAGCTCAGTCGAACACTTGCCATGAAAATAACGACAGAGTAGAGACAGGCTCGCAACGTCTCTTCCGTAGGAAAGAGGTTGTGGAGAAGAGAAAAGGCCATCACCCACTACATGAAGTCGGTTTTGAACTATGTCGAGACAAGATAGGGTGCTCCGAGCAGCTCCTGCCCAGATGTGACAACAGTACTCCATTCTAGGACGAGCTTGTCTCTTATACAGGTAGAGGCTAGAATTATACAACTATTTTTTCAGGGATTAATATATATTGTAGATAGAGAAGAACAGTGAAGATTAAGACGATTCAAAGAAGCAGAAAATATGCTGGGCGGCGATAACCTACCAAGCCGACCGTGTGTAACAGCACAGACGCGCGTATGCAAATACCGAGTGTGTATGAAATGATGTCGCGATAAGGATAAAGAAAAAAAAACATAAAAAGGGATGCTCACGTTAAAGGCGCGAAGGGCGTTCGAGAAGACAGAGGTCAGAGAGAAGGAGCGCGTTAGAGACGTGGGTGACGTTACAGCCGTAATGGGAAGTCATGCGTGGTTGGAGAATGGAGAAATAAATGTCGTTTTTACAAAAAAAAGAAAAATGGAATTTAGTTATTCTTTGTCTTTGTCTCCATTTGCGACGTACTCCGCTACAACGTGTTGGATCTACGAGGGTAAACGTGTAAGCATATTGTGGACGACGTTACACTTGTATAAAATTTAATAGAGTATGGGAGCCATTAATTATAAATAATAGATACGGTCATCATTAATATATATATATATATATATATATATATATATATATATATATATATATATATATATATATAGTCATCCACATACAGTACTGTTTCGCTATATCACAGCCCATTAGTGCAATTAGACTAGCACCCATCCTTAGCCATCTAGTTGATAGTCCGGAGTTTTAACCTCAGGCTGATAGGATCAGTACCCGTAAACGACCTCATCAAATGCCCATTTATATAGATATTTGCCCACCACTTTTAAAGTGCTCGATCTGCTTGTTTATTATTATTATTATTATTATTATTATTATTATTATTATTATTATTATTATTATTATTATTAATAATAATAATAATAATAATAATAATAATAATAATAATAATATTATTATTATTATTATTATTATTTTTTTTTTTTTTTTTTTTTTTTTTTTGTAAACTGTTTTCACTACTATTTGGGGGTAGATATTTAACTGCTGCCCAATATGTGGCACAAGGTCAGAAGGTGGGGATCCAGCAGGCTCCCCTAAAGGAGAGACACTTCTGCAATTGCAAAAATTGCCTGAGTAACCCCGTCGGCATTCCCCGGTCGGAGTGCCCCAGGCAGTAAGTGATAAACTTACTCCACCAGAAAGCTCAGTGGCAAGGCCTGGGAGGGTGGACCTCCTAGGTATTATCCAGGCGGTATACCTCAGTCCGATAGGTGCTGGGCCAGTTCCAGGCCGCTCACCTGTCAGACTGAGTGTCAAGTAACGAATCCTTGACGAGTACTTCTACCCTGTCTCCCTGCAGCCGAAGCCACTAGGAGACACATCCCCATCATAGTAAGACTACTATTAGTGGGTATATATTTAATTGCCGCCCACATCGGCAATATTTGGCACAAGGCCTGGAAAGTGGGATACCCGCAGGCTCCCCTAAAGGAGAGGCACTCCTGCAATTTTAAAAATTGCCTGAGTAACCCCGTCGGCATTCCCCGGTCGGGGCGCCTCAGGCAGCAAGCAATAAACTTGCCCCACCGGAAAGCCCGGTGGCAAGGCCTGGGAGGGTGGACCTCCTAGGTATTACCCAGGCGATGTACCTCAGTCCAACAGGTGCTGGGCCGGTTCCCGGCCCCTCACCTGTTGGGCTGAGTGTCAAGTGACGAATCCTTGACTGGTACTACCCTGTCTCCATGCAGCCGAGGCCGCTAGGAGACACATCCCATCAAAAGAGTGTTTTAATGGGTATTTATTTAAATGCTGCCCACATCAGCATTATTTGGCACAAGGCCTGGAAAGTGGGATACCCGCAGGCTCCCCTAAAGGAGGGTCACTCCTGCAATTTTAAAAATTGCCCGAGTAACCCCGTCGGCATAATAAATAATATTTTCGTTTTTCTGTTGTGATAAAGTTAGCAATAGCACTTTTATCTTTCTGTTGTGATTAAGTTTAAAATATTATTTTCGCCTGTTTGTTGCGCTTAAGTTTGGGATAACATTTTCGCCTGTTTGTTGCGCTTAAGTTTGGGATAACATTTTCGCCAGTTTGTAGCGCATAAGTTTAAAATAACATTTTCGTCTGTTTTTTATTTTTTTGATTTTTTTTTTTTACATTTAAGTTTGAAATAATATTTTCGCCTGCCTGTTGCGCTTGAGTTTAAAATAATATTTTCACTTGTCTTTTGCACTTAAGTTTAAAATAACATTTTCGCTTGTTTGTTGCGCTTATGTTTGAAATAACATTTTCGCCTGTCTCTTGCACTTAATTTTAAAATAACATGTTGCGCTTAAGTTCGAAATAACATTTTCGCCTGTCTGTTGCGCTTTGTCTGTTGCGTTTAAGTTTAAAATAACATTTTCGCCTTTTAGTTTCACTTAAGTGTAAAATAACATTTTCGCTTGTCTGTTGCGATTAAGTTTAAAATAATAATTTTGACTGACTGAGTGATGCGCTTACGGTTAAAAGAACATTTTCGCCTGTTTCGTGCGCTTAAGTTTGAATTAACATTTCCGCGTGTCTGTTGCGCTTATATTTAAAATAACATTTTTGCCTGTTGTTGCGCTTAAGTTTGAAATAACATTTTCGCCCGTCTCTTGCGCTTATGCTTTAAATGACATTTTCGCCTGTCTGTTGCGCTAGGTGTATCAGAATTTGGGAGGAATTTTTGACACCCTTAACAGAAAACTGCGAATAAAATATAAAAAAAAACTCGTAATTTCTCATTTTAAAGTGGGTTGTTTATTTTCTGTATGGAATATACTTCCAAAATAAACTATTAAAGTTGTTTAAAAAATAATAGAACTATTATTTTTGTATAAAAAAAAAACAGTGCTTACAAAGTGCCGGTGCGCGTTCAACCAGCCATTTTTTTTGTTTTACGTATGAAATCAATTGAATTTTACGAGTGAATTTTTTTTTCAATTTTTAAACTTTAAAAATCTACCAAACTTTTTCTATTGGTTCAATTTTTTACGATATTTTCAGGGTCAATGTGAAATTTTATGCTCTTTCCAATAAACCGAATGTAATATTTTAGACAAACGTTTTTTTTTAAATTCCCATCCCTCCCATTTTGAAATGTCTATTAAAATTTAAATAATTAATTTACTCACCAAAGTTTTATATATCACAAATTGAAGATAAACGATCAATAAATAAAATATTCAAATTTAAAACAAAAAAAATAGGTGTTCTTTTGGAAATTCACCTGTAAAGTCCAAAGTGTAAAACATTTTTTAAAAACCACGTTGTTTTTTTTTTTTTTTTTTTTTATGAAAGCTCATGCTATGCTTATATCGTCAAGTAAACACCGGACGCTAACGAGAATTCTTTCTATTTCATTCAATGTTTTCTTTTTTTAGATATTAAAAAAATTCACTCAAAGTAGAAACAAAATATTATTAACTAGCGGGGGTACCCGGCGTTGCCCGAGTGTTTGTTTCCGGGACGGAGGGGTTTAAAAAATGTTATGGTAGGTTAGTAGGAAGGATCAAACCCGGAGTCATGAGTAAAAGTAGGAAAATAAAGTGTGAAAAAAAACAAACATCTGCAACGTTAACAGTTCGGCCACCAAGAAAAGTCCATTCCAGTTGTTTAGGGGAAAAAAAACCCACTACGGTAGGTCGGTGCGAACATGAAAATATAATGTGAATTGTCAAGCACGCTAACCACTACGCCACAGAGCACTGCAGCTTAGTTTAGTGATTTTAAATAACTTCACATGAAAGAACTACGAAGCCAAACCGGTGTTCTCTTCTCAATTGTTCCTTGTGAACGATCCCCAAACGGTGTTAAGTGGTGGCAGGGGGAGGAGGAATTTATTAGAGAGAAAATATTTTACCACTTCCATTGATCTTAACCGATTTTGGCCGTGACTTCTCAGCAGAAAAAGTATAGAAATCTAAGATTATCGAGGAATTTGAGAAATAATAAGCCTATAACACACCTCAGATATTGTTCTGCCGTTTGTGCATATTATATTTGCATGAAATATCTTGATTTTTAATCCTATTAATGTCAAAATCCGACGGGAAAAAATGAGTTCATTTTATTTATATAGAATAGAAGATAGAAAGAAGAGAAGAGATGAAAAAACGAGTTTTTGATTAGAGATCGGTCGACTGGGGTTTTCGTTGAACCGCAAACACTTATAAGTGAATGTGTGCTTTTTTTTCATCTACGAAGGCCCCAAAATACTAATTTTGGTTAACAGCACGCAATAAAAAGAGATATTAATTATAACGGTGCCCGGAAAACTCGTCTCCGGAAAACCCGTACTCGGAAAACTCGTACCCAAAAAAACTCCCCCCCCTTTTACTAGGTAGGAAAACTGGTCCCTTATTGAATAAATATCGATTGAAAACACGTTTTATTACCGTTCTTGAAGGAGATATTGTTTTTAAAAGAGACTATGAACCCCCATAATATTTTTAAAAAATATTTTTAACTCTTGCTTAAAAAAAATAAACTTGATCACGGAGCCAAGATACGAAAAATGAAATCAAATATTTATTTTAAAAAATACTCTAGTTTTAACACTTTTTGTGTCATTACGAAAGAAAAATAAAGAAAACACGTATTATCAAAGAAAGCAATTATTTTATTTAGAAGAATTAATTCAGTTAAAATAATTCTTGTGTTATTACAAAACAAAAAAGAAAACACGGTCTTATGTAATTTGGGTACCGCGCTGAAATAATAACGTTATTATTTCGAAAGCCATTCTTAACATCGGGAGGGGAGGGGAGGGGATCGTTTAAAAGTCATTCCGGGGGCACTTGTGCAGTGCTTAAAAATATACAAATTTATTTTCTTTTGGGGGTGGGGGGGCTCGTTTTAAAACTATATCTACCTCAGTATTTTCTTTAATTTTCGGACAGATTTTGTTCAAAATTATTTACTAAGTAATGTCGAGTTTGACATTACTTGTTATTTCTTTTTAATTAAATAAACTCTTTAAAATAAGTTTAAACACCAAAAACTTACAAAACTAGGTAGAAAACGAAAACTTAGAAAAATCAATTCCATTTTTTTAAACAATAAACATGTAAAAATATTTTTTTAAATATTATGGGATGTGCATTATTACATAAAAATATACAAATTTATTGCTTTTTTTTGGGGGGGGGCTCGTTTTAAAACTATATCTACCTTAATATTTTCTTTAATTTTTTATTTTTGAGCAATTATCCTCCTAAGACGTGACGTGATCCTCTTATGTCGGACATTTTTTGTTCATAAGTAACACTCGATATTACTTTTTTTTTTAAACTAAACTCTTTAAAATAAGTTAAAAGACCAAAACTTTCAAAGCTAGGTAGAAAACTAAAACTTAAAAAAAATTTTTTAAGTATTATGGGATGTGTATTCTCTTTTAAAGACAATATCTTCTTCAAGAACGGTCATAAAATGTGTTTTCAATCGATATTTATTCAATAAGGGACCAGTTTTCCTACTTAGCATAAGGGGACGAGTTTTCCGGGGTTGAATTTTCCGTAGACGAGTTTTCCGGAGACGAGTTTTCCGGGGATGAGTTTTCCTAAATTCAATTATAACGTTTATAAGTCACCGTAAGATAATCGTGAAAACAAAATCAGAGATTTGTCTCCCTTTATTTAAACAGTCAAAAAATGAGTTCGCGGACATGGAATATAAGTATAAATATAGATTAATTCTTAACAATGAACAATAGAAATACACATTGAATAGAATTTTTTATAGGTAAGTGATTTTTTAGATTTTTATAATCGAAGTGAGTAAAATTTCGTTGATTTTTCTTTAAATCTTTTTTAAAGAAAACCGATTAAAAAAAAACAAATATTGCATAATTTGCTATTAAACTTGTTATTTTTTTTTTTAATTTGTTCTTTGCTTCTTTAATTGAAAAAACATTAGGGTTTGAATTACATTTTTCAAGTAGTTATAAGCTTCGAGAGATAGTAAGTTGAATTATTAAAGTTCATATACGGCATTTTTGATGGCCGATTCTAATACACCTACTGTTGCGCTTAAGTTTGAAATAACAGTTTCGCCTGTCTGTCGCGCTTAGGTTTAAAATATTTTCGTCTATCTATTAGGCTTTAGTAAGAAACAGAAATTTCGTCTGTTTGTGATGCTTAAGCTTTAGATAGTATTTTCATCACTAATCGCGCAGATCAAATCGACGCATCTTAATAAAAACTTCTTCACTTTTGCTTTTTTTTCTCTTCAATTTTTTCATTATTTTCGCGACGACCTTTCAGCATCCATACTATTTATCTCCGTTGTACTCTTCCCTGTCACGTACGTTAGCTTCTTTTATTTTTATTTTATGGCTGCAATAAAACAACGTCTCAATGCTATTCTTAAGGACGCGTCTATATATAAAATGTCGCGCAGTTTTATACTTTCTGCTGATAGGACGTGAAATGTTATAACGGCCCAGACATTATAATTAAAGAAAACCTGCCTACTCATAGGTATGGCCATAACCATCTAACCGATGCCATTGCTGTTACTTTCTAGCGACCCGTCCTACCGGAATTGGCCCATGCCAGTTAGGAAGATGTTGTCAACAGCATTCTGTAGGCCGCAATAACTTTATTTTTTACTAACTCTACCGGTGTTGTCCGTCAGGGTTTTTTTAATTGTATTTCGCTTTTTTTTTCCTGAAATTTTTGGTACTTGTGCACTTGTGCAGAGTTTGAACTGGACGTATCTAAGCATCCGCTCGTCTTTGCATGGGAGGGAATGCCAGGGAATTTAGGAAAACTCGTTCCCGAAAAACTCGTCCCCGGAAAACTTGTCCCTTATTGAATAAATATTGATTGAAAACACATTTTATGACCGTTCTTGAAGGAGGTATTGTTTTTAAAAGAGACTATAGCCCCCCCCCCCCATAATATTTTTAAAAATGTTTTTAATTGTTTAATGTTGTTTTTTAAAAAAATAAAATCGATTTTCTTCTAAGTGCCTGTTTTCTACCTAACTGGCTAAGTTGTTAGCAGTTTCACTTATTTTAAAGCATTTATTCTGTTCAAAAACGAGACTTCAGACCGCATAATATTTTTTTTAATTCTAATACTTATTTACTGTTGTTTTTGAAAGGGAAAACTCGATGTTTTTACCTAGCTGGCTAAGTTGTTAGTGTCTTCACTTATTTTAAAGCGTTTATTCTGTTCAAAAACGAGACTACAGACGGATTAATATTTTAAAAAATATTTATACTTATTTACTATTGTTTTTAAAAGTGCAAACTCGATTTTTCTACCTAGCTGGCTAAGATGTTAGTGGTTTAATTAATTTTGAAGTGTTTATTCAGTAAACAAAAAAAAGTAGCGTCGAGTGTTACGTGAGAACGAGAAATAATGTCCGACATGAGGGGATCACATCTTAGGGGTCTTGATAATCTCTAAAAAAAATAGAAAATTAAAGAAAATACTGAGGGAGATTTAGTTTTAAAAAAAGAGTGTCCATCCAAAAGAAATTAAATTCTAATTTTTTTTATATATAATTTAGAGAGAGCGAGGTTAAAAACTATATCTCCCTTATAGAAAAAAAACGATAAACAACAACAACAAAAAATGAAATTAAAAAGATTTTTTATAAATGGTAGAGGAATTTTCGATAAAATAGATAATTAAATTTCTTTGGGCGTGTGTTATTATACATATAGATTCGAAAAAATTGTCAAAAAACAAATATATAACAAATAAATATTATCAAAAGCAAGATAAGTTACTTTTCTACCTAACTGGATAAGTTTTTAGTATTTTTATTTAATGCAAAGTATTTATTCGGCTCGAAAAACATACAGTATTTATCGATGTATTTGAAAAATGCAAATGGCGGCGGACTCTATGTTGAATACGTAAGTTTAGGAAAATGGGTGAAAACTAAAAACAAACAAAATACAGTTAAAAACGCTCTCAATATGTGTTATTGTAACATAAGCTGATAGATATTCGGTGGGTTTCTAACAGTATTTTGTAGGGTTTTTTTTATAGTTTTAACGTATTTTGTACAGTTTTTTTTTTTTTGTAGTTTTTACGTATTCAAGACAGAGTCTACCTCCATCTGCATTTTTCAAATACATCGGTAAACAGTGTATGTTTTTTTAGCCTAATAAACACATTACATTAATAAATTTAAAAAAAACACTAAAAAGTTATTCATTTGGGTAGAAAAATAACTAATCTTGCCTTTGATCACATTTATTTGTTATACATTATAGTAATACAAACCCAAAAATTGTAATTGACTAATAAATTGATTTTTTTGTATTTTTACTTAAAATCATTAAGAGAAAAAGTAATCAATAAAGAAATTTATTAATCTATTTTATCGAAAACTCCTCTACCGTTTATCAAGAATCTTTTTAATTTTATTTTTGTTGTTGTTTATCATTTAGTTTTATGAGAGATATATAGTTTTTAACCTCTCTCTCTGTCTCTCTGTCTCTCTGTCTCTGTCTCTGTCTCTGTCTCTGTCTCTCTCTCTCTCTCTCTCTCTCTCTCTCTCTCTCTCTCTCTCTCTCTCTCTCTCTCTCTCTAAATTATAATCAAAAATATTAAAATTTATTTTCTTTTGGAGGGTGGGGGCTCTTTTTAAAACTAAATCTCCGTCAGTATTTTCTTTAATTTTCTAATTTTTTAGAGATTATCAAGACTTCTAAGACGTGATCCCCTTATGTCGGACATTAGTTTTCGTTTTCACGTAACACACGACGCTTTTTTTTTACTGAAAAACACTTCAAAATAAATTAAACTACTAACAACTTAGCCAGCTAGATAAAAAAAAATCGAGTTTGCCCTTTCTAAAACAACAGTAAATAAGCATAAATATTTTTTAAAAATATTATGCGGTCTGAAGCCTCGTTTTTGAACAGAATAAATGCTTTAAAATAAGGGAAACTACTAACAACTTAGCCAGTTAGATAGAAAACGAACAAGAAGAAAATCGATTTTATTTAAAAAAAAAAAAACAGTAAACAAGTAAACATATTTTTTTAGATGATATGGGGGTATAGTCTTTTAAAAACAATATCTCCTTCAAGAACGGTCATAAAATGTGTTTTCAATCTATATTTATTCAATAAGGGACCAGTTGTCCTACCGAGCAAAAATTGACGAGGTTTCCGGGTTCAAGTTTTCCGGGTACTTATTTTCCGGGCACCTCGCCCGATTATGTCGAGGATCGCTGATGGGCAAATGCTAACAACTGTACGAAGCAGGAAAATATTAAAATAAATGGGAATCATACAAAAGATTTATTAACATTTTTTAAAAAATGTTTTAAACCTGCGGCAATTTTGTTTTATCATTCATTTAATGTTTCGTGTCAAACATTTTTATACGGGGCAAGGGGGGATTAAATATAACCATTTTTTTTTTAATTTTTGATAGATTATGTTTAGAAAATATTTTCTTTTTTTTTTTTTTTTTCAAAATAAATGATGTATTTTTGGCCTTTCAAAGATTTTTTTTTAAAGGTTCAAAGAAGCGCATTTTTTATTTTCAAGTTTTTTTTTGTTTGTTTGTTTAGTTTCAAGAATTTTCTTTTCAAAGAAATTGCAAGAAAAGTTTTGAAAAAAGGTTCAATTGTTAAAACTTTTTTCTTTTTTAGTCAAAGAAAATTGTAAGAAAAATTTTATTGCACCTCTAGCAGCATCTCTGGCTTACGGAGCCTCTAACGTAATGCAATTCTTTTTAGGATCCCATAAATTTCTTAATTTGACAAGAAACAACTACTTCTTCGGCCGTCTGCAATTGTTTTTCTAACATTGCTAAATCTATAGTCTTATTAGTCTCCATACTCTCCACGTAAGATCTAGTTTATTTTTATTTATTTTTATATATTTATTTTTATTTTTATTTATTTTTATTTATTTATTTTTATTTTTATTTATTTTTATTTATTTATTTTTATTTATTTTTATTTATTTATTTTTTTTTTTATTTATTTTTTATTTTTATTTATTCTTATTTATTTTTATTTATTTATTTTTTATTTATTTTTATTCATTTTTTTTATTGATTTTTATTTATTTTTTGTTTTTTTTTATTCTCTTTGTAATATTTATTAAAAAAATCATCTGATCGTTGCCGCGCATTGTGATTGGCTAATCGGCGTTTTACATCATATTACAGGGAAAGCCTAGCGGACACTTAGATACGTCCGGTTCTGCACTAGTAGGAATTTTTTAGATGTGGATTGATTATTCGTATCATTGAAACTTCGGCGTCCAGAAGGGTGGAACTTTACAACTGAATTTTACCAAGTACATTAAAGAAACGCGAGCAGACTACCCTCGTGAATTAGATAAATGGTTTTGTCCGAAATTCTCTGCAGATTCTCAAATTCGACAAAAAGATTCCCGAGTTCGATAAAAAAAAAAAATTCCCGAGTTTGACAAAAACATTCCTGAGTTTGACAAAAAGATTTTCGAGTTCAACAAAATACCTGAAAGAGGTTGGAGGCTTTTAGAGTTGTTTTCTATTCTGGCACCGACTTCATTTTCCTATCGACAAGTTTTGTTTATTTATTTATTTATTTTTTTTTTTTTTTAATTTTATTTAATTATATATGTATGCACGTATGTAACTAATAATGTTTGTATAATAAACAGACTATGTACTAGCTCTGTCCTGCATGTAGCAATAACGCGAGTTTCATTGGATTGACATTTAGAAAACCAATCGATACAACCATTATATATATATATATATATATATATATATATATATATATATATATATATATATATATATATATGTTTAAAGAAAAAATAGAAAAAACCGAATGAAATTATTAAAAAATCAACGTTTCGTCCTTGTCTCAGAGGACATCTTCAGGATAATTGAAATAAAAATGTGATAAAAGAAAAAGTCATAGATCGTGCGAAAAAAGACAGTTTTTTAAAATCCAACCCATGTCGGGAAAGGACGAATATGTGTCCGACATGGGTTGGATTTTAAAAAACTGTCTTTTTTCGCACGATCTATGACTTTTTCTTTTATCACATTTTTATTTCAATTATCCTGAAGATGTCCTCTGAGACAAGGACGAAACGTTGATTTTTTAATAATTTCATTCGGTTTTTTCTATTTTTTCTTTAAACATAACGTCAACCACCGCTGGTACATTTTTTCATTCCTTATACATATATATATATATATATATATATATATATATATATATATATATATATATATATATATATATATATATATATATAACTTTACAGCTAATTCTACCCTTTGCGAGCAAGGCCGCCAACCCCCAGTATTTCCTCGTGTATCAGAAAACACGCCATGTGACATACAAATATCTGTACGTGATGCTGCAAAGCTAACCAAAAACCTTGATTTCAATAAGGCAAATGGCCCTGACGGAATTCCAATTATAGTGCTCAAAAAGCTTCAACCAGAACTAGCGCCCATACTTACAAAGCTATTTAAGCGTTGTCTTAAGGAGAAATGCTGCCTAACATCTTGGAAAATCTCATCAGTATGCCATGTATTTAAGACTTCGGTTGATCGCTTCTCTCTCTCTCTCCCTCTCTCTCTCTCTCTCTCTCTCTCTCTCTCTCTCTCTCTCTCTCTCTCTGTGTGCAGGCCAATAAGTCTTCTGTGTCTCATGAGTAAGTTGCTGGAATCTGTGGTAATAGAGAAGTAGTCAACCATCTCAACAAAAATAACCTTCTTAGTGACATGCAATATAGTTTCCGTTCTGATAGATCTACAGCAGATGTGCTTACAGTTATATTTCATATGATTAGCGAATATCTCGAAGATGGCTTCCTTTCTAAGGCAATTGCTCTTGACATGTCAAAGGCCTTTGATAAGGTATAGCATAAAGGTCTACTTTACAAGATTTCCAGCTATGGTATAGTTGGAAATGTCTTCTCAATTATTAAATCATTTCTCTCTGATAGGTTCATAAGAGTAGTGGTTGATGGGCAGAAAGCAGAAGCTCATAGTATTAATGCTGGAATCCATCAGGGTTCATGATGATCTTCCAAATCACATCCTTACATCATTCGTAGACTTTTATGCTGACGACACTACAATCTATGGTAGCACATCTAAGACCGTAAACGACCAAGTTCTCTCTGATTCTCTCTCCTCTGATCTTGAGCACGTGGTACAATGTGGAAAGAGGTGGCTGGTTACTTTTAATGCATCTAAAACCAAGCTTCTATCTTTACATCACCAATGCTCTGATCCCCATATAGCATCAATTGAAATGAATGGCTCTCGTCTTGGGGAGGCTTCATGTTTTAACAAGCTTCTGGGCTTGACCTTTACTCCTAATCTGAAATAAAACACGCACATCAAATCCGTTGCTAAGGTCGCTGGAAAAATGGTGGGATCCTTCTATCGATCCAATAGATATCTCACTATCGATCCAATTCTCTACTTATATAAGAGCCAGGTAAGTCCAAGGATGGAGTACTGTTACCACATCTCGGCAGGAGCTGCTAGAAAGAACTTATCCTGTCTTGATAGAGTTCAAAATAGACTTCTTATCCTAGTAGGGGATGTCCTTTTCTCTTCCCTGCAACATCTTTCTCACAGAAGAGATATTGCGAACCTGTCTCTGCTTTATAGTTATTTTCATGACAAGAGCTCGCCTGAGCTCCAATTTATGGTCCCCCCTCGCCAAACTTTTACTAGAAACACTGGTTTATCTAAAAACACTATCAATAATTCTCCTACTCTTTATCCGTGCCTAAATCTAAACATAGATTCCATGAACAAAGTTTCTTTCTTAGAACTGCACAGCAGTGGAACTGTCTACCGTGTACCTGCTTTCCAGTTGACTACAATATGACCATCTTCAAGTCCAATGTAAACAAGTTCTAGATGGGCCGTTTCACTTTAGTTAACAAATTTACTGAATTTGCACTACTAACGATTACTATGATCCTGATACTGTACTCGCTTTAACCCTTATACTAGAGTGGCCTGTGGGTTTGATAAGTGGTGACTCATGTAATATATATATATTTTTTTACACAGTGATCACCACTTATCAAGGCCCGGAAGCCACTCAGGGATAAGGGTTATTGCAAGTACATTACGTTAGTGTGGAGATTTGATGAAGTGTTTACTTAAGGGGGCGGTTCATTAGGAATTTGTTAACATTGGACTTTTTTTTAAATACATATATATATATATACATATATATATATATATATATATATATATATATATATATATATATATATATATGATAGTAAAGCTATTGTAGTGATTTATAGTTGACACTTGTTGGTTGGTTGTTGGTTGTTTTTGCTTTACGGCATATCAACCTTTTTCGGGTTATTTAATGTCGAATCCAAAGATTCTGAAGGAAAACTTTTTAATAGAATATATTTGTTGTTTTCAAGTCGGTTTCTATTTAACCCATAGTTGGGGCCTAACAGGTACAACCACTCCGGGTCAGAGTGGGTCTGGGAGCAATGGTAATTAAAGATTCACTAGTTGATATAATAATTAAGTGATTGATTTTGTGCTACGAAACAGATACTGTCAAGAATTGTAAATGTCAACTGAATTATCGGAAATAATTGTAAAACGATCAACATCATGACCTTTAGAATATAGACTTTTGTCATTCAATATATATATATATATATATATATATATATATATATATATATATATATATATATATATATTTCAATGGATTATGATTCAAAATGGCGGAATGTAAACATAGTTTCTCTTCCAATTTCCGGATTATAAATAATGTTAGAACGCACTTTATTTCCTTTTGATGGATTGATTGTTGGTATTTCTTTTGATGAGTTAAGGGCAAAATAGATTCACTATTTGATATAATAATTAAGTGATCGATTTTGTGCTACGAAACAGATATTATCAAGAATTGTAAATGTCAACTGAATTAAAGGAAATAATTGTAAGACGGTCAACATCATGACCTTTAGAATATAGACATTTGTCATTCAATCAATATATATATATATATATATATATATATATATATATATATATATTTACCTATCGAGCTTATTATATATCTAAATTACAACGAGCACTTTTTCTTTCCCTGTATTTTAATTAAACTAGTAATTTTACTATTACATTAAAATACACTTTGCTTTTTAGACTATTGTTCTAATCTCCTATATATATATATATATATATATATATATATATATATATATATATATATATATATATATATATATATATATATATATATGAAGTAATGAATCCTCGCAAGAGTTGAAGGGAAATCACAATTTATTTTTAGCGGTGTTATTCTTCCACGTCTCTGTTTATAAAAAGAAATACCTTGTTATTATTTCTATTTTATTATCATTGCTGTTTTGTTGAGGAATTAAAAAAATACGATTCTACACAGTCAGATGGTGGGCTAGTTGGGAGAGGTGGGGAGGGGGGAAATTTGAAACTCCTAAATCTGAAAAACTTTCCAACCATAACGAAAACCGTGTGAGTGAGACGGGGTCAAGGTGTCCGTAAGGGAAAACGGACTTTTGTTTCATGTGTCCTTGTGTGGGAATTTAAGTTAGCAGGTTGCTGTTTTTTTAAGGAAAATAAAACGAAAGAAAATAAACGCGGACATCACACGCATATACTCTGCAGTTAAATACACACTCGCACAAACACCACTTCCTCCCATACATATATACTAGCAGGCTGTCTGGCGTTGCCCATGGAATCCTTCATTTTTGCCCTCCATACATAGCATTTTTATGACGACATATGTGACGTCATGTGTGATCTCATATATGACGACAGCTTCTTTGACGTCATACACCGATGAAGACTGAAGGATCGGTCGAAAATTATGTGCTTATGAAAAAAGTTTTTTAATTTTTTTTCATAATATTATTATTTTGTATTCCTGCACGTCACCAATTAAAAACGAATAAAGAAAAGTTATAAGCTTTTATACTTTTCGCATTCTTTTTTATTCATATATATATATATATATATATATATATATATATATATATATATATATATATATATATATATACACATACACAATGTTAATAGCATTATATATATATATATATATATATATATATATATATATATATGTATATATATATATACACACACAAATATGACATCATCCATGACATTATTGTGAACAGGAATATATATATATATATATATATATATATATATATATATATATATATATATATATATATATATATATATATATACTCATGAGAAAAAAAATGGGCCAAGAGTGAAAGAAGGAAGAAATCGATGTTTCAATATTTTCCCATGAATCTTTGTTAATTTTAACTGAAAATTTCTATTTTGCAGATCATTATTATTATAGCATATAATAATATGTGGAAAAATTAATCCTAAAAAATGGTAAGATCGCATCTTGGTGAGGATATAAAAAACCGAATTGCAGAATTAAGGCAGTTCAAAATGACTTACAAGCAGATTTTTGATATTTTAAGAAAAGAAAATGTGAAAACATCTCTTTCTGCTGTGAAGCTAATTGGTCAAAGCTTCGAAGGAAATCTGGATCAAGTCGCCCTAGAGCATCCACTTTGAAGGACGACCACAGGCTTAAATTAACTGTTTTGAAGGATCGAAAGAAAACTCATGTTAACCATAGCAAAGAATTCAAAACAGGGGCTGGAAATTCTCTTTCTAGATATACAATATCTAGACGAATGGACGAAATGGGATTTACTTCTAAAAGGTGTGCAAAGAAGCCATTTTTATATAAGAAGAACATCAACGATAGAAAGAGATTTTTCTCGTGTTATGGCAAGAAAGATACAGACTGGTTCAGGAATGTTTTCTGGTTAGATGAATCAAGATTTTGTCTTGTTAGTGATGCTCCCGAAGGGTACAATCGAAGAACTGGAGAAAGGTTTTCGCAAAATTGCATAAAAACGACAGTTAAACACGAGAATGACGGGATAATTGTGTGAGGAACTTTTACTGCAGCAGGAGTTGGAGAACTTATTAGATGTGAGAAGTCAATAAATGCAAAGGAATACATTCGACTGTTTGAAACAGGACTGTTACTAAGTATCCAAAAGCTGGGAATATCCCAGGACATTATTTTTCAACGAGATAATGCCCCTGCACACACTGCTAAAGTCACAAACACTAGTTTTTTGTTAATTCAATTGATGTGATATTTTGGCCAGGTCAAAGCCCCGATTTAAACCTAATCGAGAATATTTGGTCCATAATATCTCGTGCATTGGCCGGTAGAATTTTGAGAACAATGACAAACTCTGGGAAGCTGCGCAAAGCGAATGGAATAGCATCTCCACTTCGCAGTGTTCCACTTTGGTTGAGAGCATGTCTAAAAGGATTGATCTTTTAAAGAAATCAAAAGGGAATGCGATTCCATACTAAGCATTTATTAAAGTAAATGTCTTGTTCTGTGTTATTAGTTTCGTTTAAGTTTCTTTGTTCAATTGTTCTTTGTTCAATATAGCTTTTAGTGCAATAAAATATATAAAATTTGTTTGGTCCATATTTTTTTTTTGTTTTTTTTTTTTTGCTCACGAGTATATATATATATATATATATATATATATATATATATATATATATATATAGAGAGAGAGAGAGAGAGAGAGAGAGAGAGAGAGTAGCTGGACGCCCAGTGTTTCCCGGTCGTACACTACGCTTAAACATGATATTTTTATTTATGCAGATTGCATATGTATTATTATAGAATCAATCCTCTATTGAATATTATATGTTACGAGGAATAATTTTACCGGTGGACTAATTCATAAAATAAATTTTAAAAAATAATTGTAATGATAATGTAGTTCATCAAATTCTGTCTGTGTTTGTTTACAATATCACGTCAGCTGATATTTGGGTTTGACGATGAATGCTTTGGAAAAGTTACTTCTAATTAACGTTTAGTTTTAAAATATGCAAACAAAGAAATGATTTGTGGCGATTTTAAATGGTACCTCTTCTTTTATGGTAAATTGAACTCATTAATATGAAAAAATTAAGATAAAACCGTGAGGTACACCCGGTCTTGAAAAGGCGATCTGTAGTCGAATATTCTACCACTAAGCGATATCTCTAATTTATAATAATTGAGGTTTTTTGTTTGTTTTGTTTTGTTTTGTTTTCAGAAATGATTCGGTGAAAATTGAATCTGCCTTGGCTTGCGAAGGATTATCTCGCTTGCCCGGTGTAACGTAAAATATTCCCCTGAAAAAATAATTTTTTATCTATAAGAAAGAAAGACTATTTTAAGGATCGGATTTTTTCGATACTTACCGGAGGAATCTCTATACAAAACATATCTAAGAACTCCCCCAGACATATAAATTAGCTTTGTGTGAAATTTGAAAAAGATGGACTCGGCCGTTTTAGAACCTATGAGGAAGGAAGTCACACACAGACACACAGACACACAGACACACACACACGCGCATACACACACATACACACAAACACATACAAAGTGACTAGTGACATGCAATATGGTTTCCGTTCTGCTAGATCTACAGCAAATGTGCTTACAGTTATATCTTATAGGATTAGCGAATCTCTCGACGGAGGCTACCTTTCTAGGGCAATTGCTCTTGATATACCAAAGGCTTTTGATAGAGTATGGTACAAAGGTTTACTTCACAAGATCTCCAGCAACGGTATAGCTGGAAATGTCTTCTCAATTATTAAATCATCTCTCTCTGATAGGTTCATAATAGTAGTTGATGGGCAAAAATCAGAAGCTCATAGTATTAATGCTGGAGTCCCTCAGGGGTCCATCCTGGGCCAAATTCTCTTCCAGATCTACATTAATAATATTCCAAATCACATCCTTACATCATTCATAGACATTTATGCTGGGGACACTACCATCTATGGTAGCACATCTAAGACCTTAAACGACCAAGTTCTCTCTGTGGCTTGTTACTTTTAATACATCTAAAACCAAGCTTTTATCTTTACATCATCAACGCTCTGATCCCCATATAGCGTCAATTGAAATGAATGGCTCTCGTCTTGGGGAAGCTTTATGTTTTAACAAGCTTCTGGGCTTGACCTTTACTCCTGATCTGAAATGGATCACGTACATTAAATCCGTTGCCAAGGCCGCTGGAAAAATGGTGGGATCCTTCTATCGATCCAGTAGATATCTCACTACTGATGCAATTCTCTATCTATATAAGAGCCAGGTAAGTCCAAGGATGGAGTACTGTTGCCACATTTGGGCAGGAGCTGCTTGAAAGGACTTATTCTGCCTTGATAGATTTCAAAATAGACTTCGTAGCCTCGCAAGGGATGTCCTTTTCTCTTCCCTGCAACCTCTTTCTCACAGAAGAGATGTTGCAAGTTTGTCTCTGCTGTATCGTTATTTTCATGACAAGTGCTCGCCTGAGCTCTAATCTACGGACCCCCTCGCCAAACTTTCACAAGAAATACTCGTCTAGCAGAAAACACTATCGCTAATTTCCCCCACTCTTTTTCTGTGTTCCTAAACCTAAACGTAGATTCCATGAACAAAGCTTCTTTCTTAGAACTGCACGCCTATGGAATTTTCTTCCGTTTTCCTGCTTTCCAGCTGACTGCAATATGGTTGTCTTAAAGTCTAACATAAACAGGTTTTGATTAACCGTTCCATATAAGTTAACAAATTTACCGAATTTTCATTACTAACGGTTACTATATTGTCCAATTTCTACTGTACACTCTTTAACCCTTATCTTCGAGTGGCCTCTTTGTAAGTGGTGATGCCTATGTACAAAAAAACGCACATACAAAATAAACATATACTGCCATACCAAACGCATACATTTTCACAAATATTCATTATATACACTATACATCTTCGCATACATACATCTACACACCACATACACACTATAATATGCACGCCACACACACACACACACACACACACACACACACACAACACACACATATATATGTATACATGCATATACATATACGAATGTAATTTTTCTATGGATATGGCTCCAGGCAAATCGTAAAACCATTTAATGTACCTATTTACTATGCCTCCCCACGGGACAGAGTTAGACACCAGGGTCGTTTTTTAACGTGGAGAAAAGGTACAAAAATAAAAATTGTCTCAGTCGTAAAGGATTTCTCCTCCACCGAAAGAGAACAAGAAAATGAAGTGCAGCATCTGAAGAACAGATACTACACTTTGATCTTGACCAAAAGAAGATGTCTATTTAATTTAGGCTATAAAGAGGAGAAAAGCAACCAACAAACATTCACACATAATCATGTAACATGTATATGTATGCTTTACATACATACACAAACATGTGTAAAAGAGCTGACGCATGATTAGCAGTAGCAGCCATATGCAAACAACCAAGCCGGTTGCGCGATGTGATGTCAAAGCAGAGATAAAAAGACACGAGTGTTCAGAGATGTACTCGAGACGTGTCCGAGATACGAGAGTTTGGAGAAAAGGTATTGAAGACGTGTCCGAGACATGAGTGTTCGGAGAAGAGATATTTGAGACGTATTCCAGATACAAATGTCCCGATAAGTGGGATTAAAGATGAGTTCGAGACACGAGTGTTTGAGGAAGAGGTATTTGAGACATGTTCGAGATACAAGTGTTCCGAGAAGTGGAATTGGAGATTAGTTCGAGACACGGGTACTCCGAGAAAAGGTACTCAAGGACTGTTCGAGACATGAGTGTTCGGAGAAGAGGTATTCGAGTCTTGTTCAAGACACGAATATTCGGAGAACAGGTACTCAAGGAAGAGGTATTCGAGACTTGTTCAAGACACGAGTGTTCGGAGAACAGGTACTCAGGGAAGACTTGTTCAAGACACGAACATTATTATATTATAGTAATGTTTAGAGAAATAGTTTAAACAAAATTGGTTTTTAGAACGATTAAATTAATAGATTTAAAACTAGATTTGACCTCTATAGTCTTTTGGAGCTGACAAGAGAAGTTGGTTTCTCCCAACGACCGGGAGGCGGGTCGAAATTAAGAGACTAAAAATGTTTTTTTCTTTTTTTTTTTTTTTTACACAGTGATCACCACTTATCAAGGCCCGGAAGCCACTCAGGGATAAGGGTTATTGAAAGTACATTACGTTAGTGTGGAGATTTGATAAAGTGTTTACTTAAGGGGGCGGTTCATTAGGAATTTGTTAACATTAGACTTGAAGACATCAAAGTTGTAGTCCGGAGGGAAGCAGGCAGACGGAAGAGTTCCACAGGCGTGCAGTTCTAAGAAAGAAGCTTTGTTCATGGAATCCGCGTTTTGATTTAGGCACAGATATAGAGTGGGGGAAATTTTTCACAGTGGATTCAGCTAGACGGGTGTTTTTCGTGAAAGATTGGCGAGGGGGTACCAGGGATTGGAGTTCAGACGAGCATGTGAATGAGAATGATGGTTGCAACTTCGGGGCGAAAGAGATTACCCGAATAAAGGTGTGTAAATATTATGTTAGCGATGATTTATGTGTTGGTCTTTTTTTTTCTTTTTTTTTTTTTTTTCAAAGAAGTTGAAGATCTTTATTTCTGGTTCGATGGTACAAACAGGTGAACCAAGAATCGACCGAATGGAACTTATCGGACGAGAAGGTGTTGTCCCTTTTCAATGTTTGGCAATCTGTATATATCTCGTGAACAGTCCTTTAAATGTCGTCATAACTACTAGAGATTAAATACAAATATTTATAGAGTCATGTATGCACAGACAAACCCAAATGTATCTACTGACGTTTCAAAACACTTCTATATTATACAACTAAGAAAACCTGCTATTGGATGTGGCACAAATCATATCATGTAAATGGATTTATTTATTTATTTTACAAATTTTTCGATACTGGTAACGAAGAGGGGTCAATCCCTTTTAGAGAAAAGTATTACATTATTGATAGACAGAGAGAAGGTGAAGAGACAGAGCATGAGAGTGCGCGTGTGCCTGAGAGAGAGAGAGGGAGCGAGAGAGAGAGAGAGAGAGCGAGAGAGAGGGAGAGAGAGCGCGAGAGAGAGTGTGTGATTGTAGTCTTCTTCGCTAGGTGTATCAGAATTTTTGGGGAATTTTTGACACCCCTAACAGAAAACTGCGAATAAAATATAGAAAACTCGTAATTTCTCTTTCTAAAGTGGGTTATTTATTTTCTTTATAGAATATGCTTCCAAAATAAACTATTTAAGTTGTTTAAAAAATAATAGAAATATTATTTTTCATTTTTTTAAAAACAGTGTTTACAAAGTGCGTGCGTGCGTGCGCTCAGGGAGCCATTTTGTTACGTAGTGAAATCAATTGATTTTTATGAGATGAATATTTTTCAATTTTTAAACTTTAAAAATCTATCAAAATTTTCCTATTCGTTCAATTGTTACGTTTTTTTCAGGGTGAATGTAAAATTTTATGCTCTTTCCGATAAACTGAATATAATATTTTAGACAAACGTTGTTTTATAAATTCACCCCCCCCCCATTTTGAAATGTCTATGAGAATTTTAATAATTAATTTTGGTTGACACGTTTTATATATCACAAATTGAAGATAAAACATCAATAAATAAAATACTCAGATTTAAAACAACAAAAAAATATCACTTATCTGTAAATTTACCGGTAAAGTCCAAAATGTAAATCCTTCTTTTTTCGATAACCACGTGTTTTTTTTTTGTGTTTTTTTTTTTTTACGTGGAAGCTTAATTTTTGTTTAGAATTTTCCAGTAAATATTTTTCGGTCAGTGTATATTTTTATATTTAATTCCTGGTTTCCTTTTTTTCGATATAAAAAAAAGACGATACCATATAATGCAGATTTATAGTATAATAAATAAAAAAATTCGGGTATTTCTTTAAGATATCAAAAAAAAAATTTACATTTCATATCTTCGTCATTCCGTAATCCGTGTAAATCCAAAAATAAAAGATCCCAGTTTTCATGTACGATAGCGTAAAGGCACAAACATTAAAAAAAAAGGACGATAAGTTATCTCCCTTTGGAAGTCGGACAGAACCAACACGATAAGTTATCTCCCTTTAGAAGGGTAAATATGAAGAATTCCACCCTTTATTCATATAGGGTCAATATGAAGCCACCCTCGAAAATTCCTTTAAAATTACGGCCAAATCTGTTCATTGCAATGTGGCCATAAAGTGGGTGCCCATTTGATGTCACATCATTATAGAAAAGTGACCCCCCACTTTGTGACCAATTGTAAAATTTTTTATCTTGGAAACTACTAGTTTCGTTTGCCGTATATATAAATAGTTATTTCCGTTTTCAGCGCCCCCGAAAACCTTTAAAAGTGGAAAATTTGAAGGAATATAATCCCATATCGAGATTACTAACGTTTCTGAATTAGTGTTTTTTTTACACTTATAGGCTTCCGTAGATAACAAAGTGATAATCTTAACATCCGGTTTCTGTCAACTTTCTTGAGAGACACGCGTTGTCGCGATATGTGTTGGAAAAACCCTTCCATTTAAAAAAAAACATGGATTATAATACATAAATATGAATAAATTCTCATACAGGAAGATTAAAAGAAAGCATATCTTACTCATGGAGCAGGTGAGTGATATTTTTTTCCGTTTAAAATATACATCGTAAGATTCAACTAGTGTTATTTGTTCGACATTCCGCGAAATGTTAAGTGAAGAAATCCAAGGAAAAATAAATAAAATTGTTTATTTCTCTATTAAAGCTTTTATGATATTAAAATTTGGTCTTTGCTCGTTTTATTGAAATAAAATTTACGGGTTTAAATTACGTTTTCATATTGTTATAATCTGATAGACAGATAGGTGTTTATTCAAACAACTGTTTCTTATGGCGACTCGGCTGAAAATTCTGATACTGCTACTTCTTCGCTGGACCCAGAGTGCTTTTGAAACATGCAGGAAGATATTATTTGGGGTTTCGCTAGCCTTCTGGTCCACATTTGAAATCTGATCTTATTCGGGACTAGACGTGGCTGAGGAAGCTACTCCTTGAATTCATTCGCTGAAATGTTGGTTCGTGTTTCTGAAAGAGATGGCATTTACCATTAATGGTGGCCTTTGTGATCCCTATTCGCCGGAAATTTCCATCTCATATTTGTTATTTCTAATAGGTCCATTATTGTTTATTGTCCTTCATTAGATGTGCACTATTATACATTCTAATAATGCATCATGTTTTTGTCGGGTGGTGATCGGGTGGCTTATTTATTTTACACCCTACCAAGGTTCTTTTTATTATAATGTTAATTGATGAAACCTGAAACGATTCATTCGTATCGCCTGCAGCTATCTATTTGAAACGGAATTTTGTAAACGATTCATTTTAGACGAATGTTTATTTATATTCCGTTCTATTGTTGTAGTTTTTGTTGTTGTTGTTGTTGCTGTTTTTGTTGCTGTTTTTGTTGTTGTTGTTGTTGTTCTTCTTCTTCTTCTTCTTTTTCTTCTTCTTCTTCTTCTTCTTCTTCTTCTTCTTCTTATTCTTCTTATTCTTCTTCTTCTTCCCCAATATCTTTCTAGATAGAATTCTTTCTAGAAAGACAGCGAGCAATTACGAGCTGGACCGACATCCCTAAGTGAAGGTGTTTCTGTGGAACAGAATTGAATTCGAATTTATCAGTCCGTGTTGCTAACCACTTAGTCACCGACCCCCTCTCCCGCTTCGTCGTCGTCGTCGTTGTTGTTGTTGTTGTTGTTGTTGTTGTTGTTGTTGTTTTCTTTTGTATCGTTTTGTTTTTGACCGTATCAGCTTGTTAAATAGTGGATGAGATAACCAATGGCAATCTTCATACAGAAAAAAAAAATCAAGTGATACATTTGCTGATATTCTTTGTGTGCCTCGCAAGCATATGAATAATACGACAGTTTCCCACTTTCTTTTTGCTATCCTTTTCATTATTATTGAACTCTGCAAGGTATTCTAAGCCGCACAGGTTGGGTAGTAAAGGGTAGGCGTCATCTCGTCAACCTTTTCACATTTACAGACGGTTGTTGATTTATTAGGCACAAGGCCGTTTTTTAGTGTGAGGAGAAAAAACCAGCTCCCCCAAGGGGGCACTCTGGCAGGGTCCAAAATTAGCAATTGTCTGATATAAAGGGTTTCCCCCACATAAACCAAACTAATTGACTTAACAAGTAATTGTCCGATATGAAGGGTTGCCCCCACATTGACCAGACTGATTACTTCCTTTTCTGCCCCTGGCCCGAAGGCCAAGAACAGCCTCTGCGCCTCTGACGGTTGTATCAGTTTTGTAGCCTCTCTTGATCATAGCAGCATTTGATCGCCCATTCCCATTTTCAGTTCTTTTTTGTCCCAATCCAGTCGACCTTTTTTGGGGAGCTGGATCTATCTCATATAAAAAATCAACCTTCTTTCTAACGTTGCCCTAGTAACGGGTTAGATAACTAGAGGCACACGTAATTATATAAATCGTAACTGACACTATTTTTGTTGTTGCAATTGTTTACGTTTTCTAATACGTACTATAAAAATATCATTCATTATCAACAGCTTGACTTTTCGACATTTCTCGCTTGAACCAACATGTATGACGTTACATTCAATCGCACAGGCCTCCTTATTTCACGAAGGCCACGCCCAGACACTGCCGGACAGATTATTGATAATTATCCTTGACCTGTATGAACAACACAATTCAAGTTGATTTTAAAGGCGACTTGGTTAATTTCTACTTATATATAAAATGCACTGTGTGTGTGTGTGTGTGTGTGTGTGTGTGTGTGTGTGTGTGTGTGTGTGTGTGTGTGTGTGTGTGTGTGTGATAGAGTTCGTTACCTATGGACTCTGAAACAGCTGGGCCTATTTTTATTTTTATTTTCAAACAACTATACTTTATATGTCTGAAAATATTCTTAGATAGGTTTTGTACCGGAACGCTTCGAATAATTATCGAAAATCGATAACTGAAAAGTCCGATTAAAGAAGGAACAGTCTAATTTTGACTAAAGTTGACACCGTTATACAAGCTAACATCATAAGTGAATTTTTAAATTTTTATCATCACACAAGCAGAAGGGTCCGGCGTATAAAATCAACAGTAGTTTTTTTTTTATAAGACTGAGGCGCGTTCGAAATAAATGCTTCTGTTTAATTCAGTTGAATTATGGTACTTGATTTTTTGCATTTTAAACTTTAATTCAAACCATTACATAAAATAATTTTTCAAACCCTTATATAAAATAATTTTTCAAACCATTATATAAAATCATTTTTCAAATCCTTATATAATATAATTTTATAAAATCAACGCTAGGTTCTCTACAGTAAAATCTAGACTACAATGCATTGTGACCTAAGTCACTGTGGGCAGGCATCTAAAGCTTCCTCTAGGTGCACTGCTGTGGATCCCCGACTAGAGCAGCCAATCAATCGATTTGATTGAAAAATGGACAATTTGATCTATTTCAATGATAATAAAAGTATTCGGAGTGTGGAACATTCGTTGAGCTTTATTTAATCCCGGGCAACGTCGAGTCTCACTGCTAGTGTGATAATAAGAAAGAAAGGAAACCACTATCAATAATTTCTCCCACCCTTTATCTGTGCCTAAATCTAAACGTAGATGCCATGAACAAATATTCTTTCTTAGAACTGCACGCCTGTGGAACATGTTCCGTTTTCCTGCTTTCCAACTGATTATAACATGGTTGTCTTCAAGTTCAATGTGAACAAATTATTGATGAGCCATCCCCTTAAGTAATTCAATTTAACAAATTTCCACTGCTAATGATTACTACGACATGTTCCCTTTGACCCTGTACACTCATCAACCCTAATCCTCGAGTGGCCTCCGGGCCTTGATAAGTGGTGATTCCTATGTAAAAAAAAAAAAGGAACCGAGAAAGAATGGAAGGAATGAAGGCAGCAAAGAAGAAAAGAAAACCACGAAAGGAAAGACAGAAAAAAAAATGGTGAGGGAGAAATACAAAGAGCAAGAAAGAAAAAAAAAAGACGCGAGGAATACGACAGCAAAAACTAATAAAATGAAAGGAATTATGTTTATGAATTTTTTGAGATGAGGATTGATAATTTGCATTATATTTCGATTATTCAAAGTTCTCTCCTCATCGTGAGCGCTATTCACGCACCGTTTCGACTGATGTAATCTCCGAGCTTATTTAAGCCAGCTAGGCTTCAACCGCTGTCCCATCGACGAAATGTTGCATACTTAATGGTAAGCACTCCAACGAATTACAAGTCTCTGTATCCTCTCGACGTAAATATCCTCGACAAACCCGACAAGCAGCAAAATCCCACCCATACACAGTAGAAATCCTCAGATGTAAGAAAGCCTTCTACTCTAATAGTTTCTTCCCTAGGACTGCTAGACTTTGGAATTTCCTTCCGGGTTCCTGCTTTACTGACTGTACTGACATGCAGAAGTTCGAATGTAATGTAAATAGACATTTTACTGCTAAACTGCCTACATAGTACCCCTGCAATCTATGTCCTAGATAGTAGCGCTCTACATCAAAGTAGCACTGTACTATTGTTTGGAGTGAAAATGCATTAAAAATATAATAATTTTTTTAGTGTATCTTGTCGGACTCGCACCCGTGATATTATAACGTATAAAGTATTAAAGAAAAATTCATTTCTTAGTAACACTAGCAGTTCAGCCCGGTTTCGCTCGGGCCCTATTTACTGTTCATAACTTAATGTACATATGTATATATGTAGTAAAATGTTTGACTCATGTCCAGGTAACCTACATCTAAAATTTCATGTCCAGGTAACCTACATCAAAATTGTCAAAAGAGTTTAGTAGAGTCTGCAAAAATCTTGGCAGCCAAAATTTCGGCCAAAAACCGATTAACAAGCTTGCCCTATATCTGAATACACTTTATGTAAAATTTCAACTGTTTAAACCAAAAAATTGACTGAGTAATTTGGTAGAAATCGCAGAGGTCAATTTTTATTTAAACTTTGATCTCAATTTTGACTCCTTAACATTCATTGTTTTGGGTTCAAATAAAATTTTAAAAAAAGTTTGATCCATGTCCAAGTAACCTACATCTAAAATTTCAAGTGTTTAGACCCAAAATTAGCGGAGGAGTTTAGTAGGGTTTTCAACGTTCAAATCGTTGAACTTTCACCCCATTGACAGTCAAATTTCTGTCCGCAATCCGATTAAAAAGATTTTCACAAATCTCAATACCCCTTATGTCAAATCTCGAGTCTGCAGACTGAAAATTGACACAGCAGTTTATAGAGAAATGTATACACACACACATACACACACACATACACACACACACACACACACACACACACAATTTCACTTTATAGATATATAGATACTTCCGGGGGTTGAAGGTTCGATATTAAATGTAAACTTGCGAATTCTTAGGACTTCTACCCGTTCATGCTTGACGAAACAAGAGCATGCTACTCCTGTGGGTTAAATAAATGGTTCTATTCCTATTTTCGTATATTTGCGTACAGATTTTCGGATCCGACAGAAAGATTCCGGAATTCGACAAGATACATCTGAAGAAGGTCAGAGGTTACATCGGCCGAAACGTTGTAAGAATAATATTCCGGATGAAAACAATTGCATAAATAATCCAAATAATCCAAAAATGAAAATATTCAAGCACAAAAAACGAAAGAAAGAAAAATTAATACAAAAAAAACAAAAAAAAAACAAAAGAGAGAAAAAGATATACAATTGAATAAAATATTTTTTAGAAATGATTATTAAAAAAAAAAAGAAGAAAAAAAAAGAGTAATCGAAAACAAAATGGAAGCCAAGCATAAACATTAAACAAAAAATGGAAACCGGAGAAAGGCGTATTTGTTGAACTGAAAAGTAATGTGCGTTTTAATTTAACACAAGTCACTTTTTTGTCATGGTTGGTTCTACGCGAGTGAACACGGCCGACTTCAAAGTAGTATTCTGTTATCGTTCACCTCCGACCAACAATTGTAAATGTTATCGCAAACAGATGAATAGATCGGAGTGACAATACCAGAACCGAACCCTATGATCAATTTTAGATAAAACGAAAAACCCACAAGAAGAAAAAAAATGGCTGAAAAAATATCCACCTGTGTGTGCGTCTTGCGTTTAATTTTATCTTCTTTTTGTATTATTATTATTATTATTGTTGTTGTTGTTGTTGTTGTTGTTGTTGTTGTTGTTGTTGTTCATTAGGAGTTCCCACACAGGTCATCATCAGAGATTGCTCACTGATAACAATCGGTGGTATTCCCTGGAATTTGTGACAACAAGTCTCCTCAGATTTCCAGTACTCTCCACCTCTTTCGATAACATTTTCAAATGAATTTGCCTCATCGCCACAGCCGTTTTCCATTAACTTCTCACTGGCCATAACATTCACCAGAATTTGAGTGTCAATAAGCCTCCGTAAGGTCCAAGTCCTCTTTTTATTCAGTGGCGGTCAGTCAGTGCTTTCTCTCCTCTTCGGCCCTTCTCGACTATTTGGTGTGGTGACAGCTGATGCCGGCACTGTAGTTATTCTTTTTTGGGGGAGGGGGGTTATAGTTTAGTTTTCTTGGTCCCATGTGCTGTTTTGTCTTTTGTTTTACTTCTGCCGTAGTTTCTATATGTTCAGTTGGCGTTTGTAACTCATGCGTAGAAATCTCCGCATTCAAGGGTTTTCCTTAAAATTTCAGTCGTTTTTATTATTGCTATCTGTCGTATCTTATCAGCAGTCCCCCTGAATTCAATTTCTCATTTTTTTAAGTTTTTCGGTATTGTTCGTAGTTATCTTGCGATTATTGGTGTTATCTGGACTTCATCTCCCATATCACTTTCAGCTTTATGGCTAGTTCAGTGTATTTGCTTCGTTTTTCCGTCTCTTGATATTCACCATGTAAACTGCTGGAACAGCGAAATCTGCGTCTGGCAGGACTTTCCCCTCTTGTTAACTATGGTGACATCTGGTCTCCTTGCTTTGATGGGCTTATCTGTTTGTACGTCCTATGTATCATATGATTTTATAGTTTACGCTTTCAAGTACTGCTACCGGTTTGTTCTTGTACCATTTATCTGAGTGTTCAAGATGCAGTTGTTTGCATAGTTCCCAGTGTACTGCTTTTCCCACCTGGACATGTTTATTAGCCTTTCTGTGTTGTGCCTGATGTATTTTTTTAAATTCTTTTTGTGTCATTCACACAGTCTTCTATACTAACCCATTTTCTTTCCTCCGTCTTTCCTTTTCACGTTGCATCATTCTTTGAGTGTAATGCATTCCTGGCCTTCTGGTCGAGATACCTCAGTTCTTCTTTGATACAGTTCCTGAACCGTTCAGAGTATCTTATTAATGATGGTGTCAATGTGCTTATAAGTTTTATTAGGTTCCTACTATATAATTTGGTTTCTTGAAGGTTTCTTGATCTTCTTAGATACCCTTTTCCAAATTTTTAAAAATTTTCTGTTGATTTGATGGTATCTGCTTCCAGAACTCCCAAATATTTGTAGTTCTGACGTTCTAGTATACTCAGCTTCCCTTAATCGGGTAGATCTATATCTTCTATTGCCTCCAGTTTTCCTCTTCTTTTAACTAACAGTGCGCACTATTCCATTTCGAATTCCATTTCGAATTCCATTCGGATTTCCTAGCTGAGGATTCTGATCGTGTTTATTAGCGTCTGTAGTTTCTTTTGTTCCTCGCTAAAAGCTTCAGTTCGTCCATATACATGAGGTGGTTTATTCTTTCGTCTGTATTAGTAAACTTGTATCAGGCTAGGTATTTTCTTTGTATAATGTTAAGAGGCATCGTGGCTATGATGAATGGTAGTGGTTATAGGGAATGTACTTCGAAAATACCTTTCCATATTTTTATCTCAGTTATGTATCGTAAATTAGATATCAGTTTAGGTCTCCATGTCCTCATTGCTTTTTCAATCAAATTAATAATCTTATCTGGTATGTTGTACATCCTCATGCATTCTACATATTATAATGCGTGATGGATCCTGCCGTATGCTTTCTTGTAGTCGATCCATGCCATAAGTATTTTCTTTTTTTTTCTATTCCGCCCCCCCCCTTCAGGGTCTTTTGGTCTATGTATAGTGGATCATGTGTTCGTCTTTTTCGTTTTCAGCATCCTTTCTGTTCCTCGAGAAGTAGTCCACGATTATTAAGGAAGTGGGAGATTAATTCTCTCAGTTTTCAGTACTGTTAAGATTTTCCACGTGGTTGGTAAGCAGATTATGGGTCTGTACTTGCTAGAAGCGGTTCCCTTTTTGTATCAGTGTTGCTCTCTTTCTGGTCACCCATACTGGCACGTCTGCTTCGTGGATACATCTTTTCGGATTTTAAATTAGTCTTTCGTGTAAAATCGTGAATTTTTGTTACTAGTATGCGTGTAATTCATCGTGGCATGGTGCTCTCCAGTTTTCTGGAGTCTGGGTGACAATAAGTCTCCCCAGATTTTCAGTACTCCCCACTCTCCACCTCTTTCGATATTTTTTGCAAATGAATTTGCCTTATCGCAACAGCTGCTTAACATAGACTTCTCGCTGGCAACGATCATTGGTATGCACTGAGATCTGGGTGTCAATAAAACTTCCTAAGGTTCAAGTCCTTTTCGCATTATAATTATCATTATTATTATTATTATTATTATTATTATTATTATTATTATTATTATTATTACCCTAAGACAGGAATGTAACAGAGCTGAAGAACGAGAAGTGGAGCAATTATGCTCCGTTGGCCTTGGAGATAAGGCGTATACAAGGGGTTAAAACACAAATAATCCCGGTCGTAGTTGGTACGTTAGAAGTAGTATCAAGTTGTCTGGAAGGACATTTGAAAAAACTACGAATTCCCGATGTTTTGGGCGGCCTTTAGCCATCTGCTATTGTAGGTACCACCAATATCCTTAGGAAACCCCTTGATCTTGGAATCTCATGATTTGGAGCCGCGATTGAGGGAAATCCTCTGAGAATGAATCTCATATCTTATTAGGGAGACGTTGGTAAACGGAATCAGAATTATTATTATTATTATTATTATTATTATTATTATTATTATTATTATTATTATTATTCAACAAATATGCCTTTCTCCGTTTTTTGTATTTTATTTCTGAGATACGGCCTCGTAACTCTATGAGAGGCCAGTCGATCACAGTCCGATTTGAAATGAGAAAGTAATACCTTGGAATATGAAACTTAAAAGTGGTTCTCTATCGCATGAATATCCCCGTTAGGGGAGATGCCGACGTTAGGTTCTTGCAACTTTTTGCAGTAAGGTGTCAACGCCGCCCTACATACAGCGCGTGGTATTCCCAAGTCGGTCACCCATGTGATATTTCCAAATTGGTCACCCATCTGGTATTGACCAGACTCAACTTTGCTTAACTTCAGTGATCTCGCGAGAACCCGTCTATCAACTTGATTACGCCATATTGAGAAGTGGAGTAATTAATTGCTAATCCCCCAATGAGCCCCTTAGGGAAAATGCCTATAGGGCTGCGCACGTATTTTTACATGCCTGAATGCTCGTCCTCTAGGACGCTGGTTTACTTAATCCCATTTTTCGGCCCTTGTCTCAAACGATCCCGCTGTGGGAGGGCGATCCATAACTTCACTGTAGAAATATGGTCGCTTTCCAAAGACGAAACCAGTTCTCAAATCAATTTGAAATTTTAGGACTGGTTTCTTCTGTGGAAAGTAACTATTTTTTTAAGTCGCCATTAAGTTAACCATTTGTCTGAAACATTTACATGCCCAGTATCGCGACCTTGTAAATTTGCTTATATTAATAACAATGTGTCTTGGTCTTTTTTTACTGAACACTCTTAATAATTTAAACGTTAAATTCATTAGTTACCACTTTTGAATACGTTGGTACGTTGGTGCATATATATATATATATATATATATATATATATATATATATATATATATATATATATATATATATATTTAAAAGAGTGTAGCCATCAACAATTGTGGGGTTGTTTTTAAAGGTTTTCATCATATTTTTATTTTAAAATATTTTTATAACGCGTTTCGAGCTTAGGGTGTGCTCTCTTCAGATGTTTTCGTAAAAAAGTTTTTCTTTAAAATTGGAGTTTGTAGAGTTGCCTCCGCTGATATTAAATATGTTTTTCAGAGTGATGCGTGTGCTCAGACATCCTGACTCCAACTGTAAGTGTTCAGAGTGTCCGGTCAAAGTTATTTTCAAAGAGTGTTTTTTAGTCCATATGGTGAAGGTTTTATGGGTGTTTTAGGGTTCTTTTTAAAGACTTTCTTTCCCCATGTATAGCATACACTCACACACAATCACACACGCATACATATACATTCATGTACATGTACACATGCACACGCACACGTACGCAGGCACACACACATACACACACGCACATACATAGAAATATATGTATTTCTATGTATGTGCGTGTGTGTATGTGTGTGTGCCTGCGTACGTGTGCGTGTGCATGTGTACATGTACATGAATGTATATGTATGCGTGTGTGATTGTGTGTGAGTGTATGCTATACATGGGGAAAGAAAGTATTTAAAAAGAACCCTAAAAACCCCATAAAAACCTTCACCATATGGACTAAAAAACACTCTTTGAAAATAACTTTGACCGGACACTCTGAACACTTACAGTTGGAGTCAGGATGTCTGAGCACACGCATCACTCTGAAAAACATATTTAATATCAGCGGAGGCAACTCTACAAACTCCCATTTTAAAGAAAAACTTTTTACGAAAACATCTGAAGAGAGCACACCCTAAGCTCGAAACGCGTTATAAAAATATTTTAAAATAAAAATATGATGAAAAACTTTTAAAAAAACCCACAATTGTTGATGGCTACACTCTTTTAAATATACATTTTTTCTCTCGTTGGAACTACACAACCATCACTTTAAATATATATATATATATATATATATATATATATATATATATATATATATATATATATATATATATTCCCGCTTAGACTGAACTTGATTACTTTAAAATTTAATTTGAAATTACTTTTTCTAATTAAGCCGATGATGAAGGTTCTAATACTGGATTTCTCTCTTTTTACTATTAGGTCCCATTTGACTGGGTATAGACTTCTCTTTGGCCTATTGCACTGCCTGGAAAAAAAACAATTTTCATTATTTCAGCTGTTTTGAGACTTTCCAATCATTTATATGCATCGTCACGCTGGACTTTTTTTTTAATCCATTCTCTCTAAAGAACTATTTTGCATTTCGGATCAACTTGAGAGGATTTTCATGCAAGCTGAAATATTATGCGCGGTTGATTTTTATATATATTTTTTTACATATCCAACATTTTTTCACTTTTTTATTTGGCAATTTATAACTACAATAAATTGCGGTTTCATTTAATGCCTTAACTAGCAAATTCTAGCATTGCTACAAATATAATTTGCTGATTTCTTTATGTCCTCTGATGAGAAGAATAATAAGAATAACATTATTTGAAACTGCGCGGAATAAGGACTTTGTAAATAGTTTTTGGAGTATTCAGTCGAACAATAAATTTTTATTGTAAAGTTCAACTTAGAGTTTTAATTTTCTTTCTCTCATATATATATATATATATATATATATATATATTTAGTTCCACGCAAAAGTATTGGAAACATTACATTATTTTTCATAACTCTAATTAGGGTTCAAGATTTTACCTAAAATTTGGTCAATATATATATGTGTGTGTGTGTGTGTGTGTGTGTGTGTGTGTGTGTGTGTGTGTGTGTGTGTGTGTGTGTGTGAATTAGCTCAAATGTATTGAACTAAAACAACAATATTTTGTTCAAAAGTGCTCAATACCTGTGTAGAGCTTTTGCGAGCAAAATTATATAAACATTGGAGAAGGTTATATGTGAATATGCCAACACTTCGACGATGTTAACCGTCTCGTCAGGCGTTCAATAATAGATTATTGAACCTCTGACGAAACTATTAATATCATCGAAGCGTAAATCGATCCGCGTAAGGCCTTTATTGATGGTCGTATAATTTTACTTTTTACTTTCTCTCTCTCATTCTCTCTCTCTCTCTCTCTCTCTCTCTCTCTCTCTCTCTCTCTCTCTATATATATATATATATATATATATATATATATATATATATATATATATATATATATATATAGTAATCCACATACGGTACTTTTTCGCTGTTTCACAGCTCATCAGTGCGGCTAGACAGGCACCTACCATCAAACCAGGATTGAAACCCGACCGCCTGTACGACAGTAACGCTCCTAACCAATACGCTAATCGGTGGCTGCTGAGCGAGTCGTGTATTAACGATGTTTTGACAGCGTCCGAAATACTTAAGCTCGATTTGTCTACACAAAGAGCATCGCTTTATACGATAATAGTAATTTGTGGATCACTTGTCAATATGCTCAACTCAAGATGAGAAGCATTATAGTCATCCACATAGTCATCCACATACAGAACTGTTTCGCTGTTTCACAGCTCATCAGTGCGGCTAGACAGGCAACTACCATCAAGCCAGGAATGAAACCCTACCGCCTATATATATATATATATATATTAATCAATATAGTAATTTATTATTTTTTTATTTTCATCATCAAAATCTTGTTTTCTTAATTGCTCTATTTAGTTTATTATTTAGTATATTGAGCTAATATAACTTTTACTTTTCATGTAGTCTAGATTTCTACAACTGATTTAAGGTATTTTTGCACTGCTGAATCAAGAAATTTCATCCGTTTCTCACTATCAAGTCGGGTTTTTGTGCTAATCTGATTTGGAAAAGTTCAGATCTTGTGACAAAATCGATTACATTTTGTGGCATTATCAGCTGATTTCTTTCTCAACACATATCATCCTAAATATGTTTTTAAGAACAAAATGTTTTGCCAACAAAATATATTGATTGCCTGATAGAAACATCGATTACTGTAAACTGAATCGTAAGTATTGATAAAGCCAAGTACCCGTAAATTGCATATTGCTTCACTATTGTTCAAATTTTTTTACATTCAATTTCTTCTTGAATGCTCAGCGGTAGGCGGGTCTTTCTTCAGATTCCAACAGTAGTCAGTCATCATGACTGCGTCTCAACGACCCTAATATGTGATCTCTATATATTTAAGATCCTAATAGAATCTCCCACCCTCTTCTGCTCGTCATTCATTGAACCTATGTTCTTACAGTCCAGGTAGTTGCCTGTCTAGCCGCACTGATGAGCTGTGATACAGCGAAACGGTACTATATATATATATATATATATATATATATATATATATATATATATATATATATATATATAATTATTTACTACAATAATTATTAAATACCTACAGACACTAGTGTTTCATCCTTTCGGAAAGATTAGCAAGATGTCGGTTTATGTTACATTTAAACTTCTGCATATCAGTACGACAAGGAAAGCAGGTAGTAGGAAGGGAATTCCAAAGTACAGCTGTTCAAGGGAAGAAACTATTAGAATAGAAAGGTTTTTGGCATTTAGGGACCTCAACAGTGAAAGGGTGAGATCTTATTGCTTAACGGGTTTGTCGGGGACATGCACGGGGTACAAGTGCAACGAATTCATCAGAACACATTCCATTAAAACATGCACAGAGATGCAACATTGTGACGATGGAACAAGAGCTGGAGCTTAGTTGATAAAGTGGGACCGATTAGATTGACAACTTTTTTTTGGAACCTATCCAAGATGGAGAGACAAGTGGTAGATGCACCAGACCAGATGTGGCAACAACACTCCATGCATGAGTGAATGGTGGCCTTGTAGAGGTACTGGATACCCTTAGGTGTGAGTAGTCTTTTAGCTCGATAGAGGGAACCCACCATCTTTGCAGCAGTCTTTGCAATGTCCTCTATGTATTTGTTCCGGTTCATATTGCCAACAAAGTAAAATATGGTAGAATAGTCCCAAAAAAGGAGTTTAAAGGTAGAATTCTCAGGTAGGATGTTTTTTTTCATCGATATAAGCGGTTTGAGAGGTGTCTTGTAATTGTTAACAGAGAGCAGCTTAGTTTTCCTAGCATTAAATATTACTATCCATTTGCGTCCCCATTCACCTATGGTCTGAAGGTCATTTTCTAATGATTTTTCCATTGTCTTAGATTTATTTACATCTTTTCTTCCCTAATATATGTTATAGAGCATTGTATCATCAGCAAATATACCCATCTCGGACACAATATTATCAGAGAGGTCGTTTTTGAATATCAGGAATATTAATGGTCCAAGGATCGACCCCTGAGGCACTCCCACATTAATATTATGCTGCTTGGATGTATGTCCATCAATGACAACCTGGTGACTTTATTGTCTAAGATGGATCTAATTATATTTAGTATACATCCAGTTATAATGTATGATTTAATTTTCATTAGTAGCCCTTTGTGCCAGACTTTGTCAAAGGACTTGGATGTATCATGTATCGCAGGAATGAGAAGAGGTGATTTTTACATTATTTAATGTGGCTTTAGTCCTTATAGGGAAATTTGGAAGGGAGTTGTTTGTTAGCTTTAGGGTGGAGTTAGAGGCAATCGCCAGGACAGAAGTTCTGCCTTTTCCGTTACCATGCATGCAACCTTCTGGTTGTTGCTCAGTGGAGGAATTACTGATTGCCCTTTATTCACTACACTAGTATAGATTTTTCTGAAATGACGAGTTTCTATTTTTGACGATTCCATGCATTCCCTGATTATTTCAGCATACTTTTTTTGGCTGTTACTATAGAATTACCATAAAAAATCAAAAACTTTTAAAATTGTAATGTTAAAAAAAAATAATTTTTGTATTGGAAATGGTGTCCATGAATTAAAATATATGCAAAGAGGCTTTGTCTGTCAGTCCGTTTGTCACGCTTATCGGAAATCAAATATTGTTTGCGATTACGTTTACATCGGCCGAAACGTTGTGAGAATAACATCAAAGATGAGAAGGTCCGTCTAATCCAAAGAATACGGACTAATGTTGGATGTTTCTCTTTTAATAATTTTTTTAATTTTAGCTCAATATCTGATCAAACAGGTCAGCCGTTTTTATCATTATATGTTCTTTTTCGTTTGATTATATTCCCTAACTTCTCGTTTTATCGACGTCTTCATCTGTGTGTTGTAAATGGCGTTGATTAATTTGATGAGCCATTCATCAAACGTTGTCTTTTTGTTGTTCAGGTGAGAACATATTTAACGGCCCATTAAACCTTTGCAACGGTGGCTAAAATGTCACGTGCTAATATTACAAACAGATTCTTATCAGCCAGTTTTAAGTTGCACGAATAGCTTTGATGTAAGCGTGTTATGCTGAAAAGTGGCGTCTGATTATTCTGGCAAGGATACTCGACGTTGACCGTGATTATATATATATATATATATATATATATATATATATATATATATATATATATATATATATACGTTTTATTTTTTATTACTGTATCTTTCTGTTAAGTTACATTATTGTTTAAGCTACCCGGCCCTTTTTTGGGGGGGGGGCGTCTGTAGCTTCCTCAGACTTTTACAGAAATGTCTGTAAAAATCTGAGGAAGCTACAGACAGCCAAAAAAAAAAACGGCCGGGTAGCTGAAACAATAATGTAACTTAACAGAAAGATACGGTAATAAAAAATAAAATGCATATTTGCTCTACAACAGTATTGAGCACTTTCTTCAGTTTTTATTAATTACCATTTCTACTATATATATATATATATATATATATATATATATATATATATATATATATATATATATATTTATATATATATAATTCTGTTTTAAACTTGAAAAAGTGACACAGAAACGTATGGAATGCTTCAGACTGCGTTTGAACTCTCTTGCATGAATTGGGCATGTTATTTTTTTAATGGCATGTCATTTTTTTAATGGCATGTTATTTTTTTAATGCAAGGTAGGCATGGACATTTTTTTAATGCAAGGTAGGCATGGACATTTTTTTAATGGCATGAGATATGCAAGGTAGGCATGGAGTCTGCGATGGATAATGAGAGGCGTTGAAGGAGTAATGAAGGCAGAACCCCAGAGTTGGTTGACCAAATAAAGAACTGTACTGTGAGGAACTGAAAATGCGAAAGATTTGAGCGAAGTTTGTCCCAAGATTGCTCTAAGAAGATCAGAAAGAAAGACGTTGTCATGACAGCAGGAAGATGGCCGGGCTAATCAATTCAGATCCCTATAGTCTGTGAAATTTGCTTATTTGCTAAGCTCAAGGAAAACCTTAGAAGCTGTCATTATTAGAAAATTGAGGAGACACGCTCCAAAAGAGGGCTTCCATGGGGCCTTCCAGAAGTTTTTGGAATCGTACAAAAAGTGCACTGCAGCCGGTTGTAATGTTAACAAAAATAATTTTTGTATTGGAAATGGTGTCCATGAATGGTTGGTTGGTTGTTTTTATTTTACGGCATATCAACCCTTTTCGAGTTATTTAATGCCGAATCCAAAGATTTTGAAGAAAAAATTTTTTAATAGAATATATTTGTTTTTTTCAAGTCGATTTCTATTTAACCCATAGTTGGGACCTTAACAGGTACTACCACTCCGGGTCAGAGTGGATCTGGGAGCAATGGTATTACAGGGTGGCTCCACACTCCCCAAATCCCACAAGCTGGGACCTCACCACTGGATATAGTTTAAGGTCATATCCAGGGCCCCCATTGAGGGACTTTTACCCTTTGCAGGGGGGCAGTCGGCGTATTCTCATGCCCCACCGACAGGTCCGCACTGCAGCCGGAAGAGATTACTTCGAAGGGAACTAGAATTTCATGTATGTACTATCAATACGTACCCATACGAAAAAAGTCTGGAAACTTATTGAAGGCACCTCGTATATAAATTGGAACTCTCCCGTCGATTGCGACGGATGATCTACTCACAATACTTGTACGAAATTCACACAGATGAGTTGTTTATAGTGGTGAAGGCCTTGTGTATAACAATCAAGAATTTTCGATACAACTGTATATCTCAGTCAGTGCACTTCACGGACAGATCAGACAATAGATTTCAATTTTTACATCAAAGTTTTCCTTCTCCAAACGCTTGTTTTAACGAATACTTAAGGGGCATCTCTCCCAGTGGCTTTAACTCTACCCCCACCCCACCCCAGATACTAACCTAGAAATTTCTCTCACATCGGATTACATACAATGCCTAACTATTCCCGAATAGTCACCAATCTAGTATTGGCCAGATTCATTATTACCTAACCGGTGATCCAACGAGGGCCGGTGTGTCAACGTGATTATGCCGAAAAGTGACGTGTATTGGATTGTTCTTGCAAGGATACCCAACTTTTTTTTTGAATGACTATATTCCAAATTCCATGATGTTGATCATCTTACAATTTATTCCTTTTTGTTTTTAGTTTCGTATATGTAAACAAGTGTAATAGTAATCATTGATGTAATTTAGGTAAATATAGATACATTAATTATAAATAAATCTACTAATTAATAAATAGAACATTTCTGGAAGAATATACCTAAATTAATGGAATTTGTTAATACGTATATGTGAGTTTTAGTGACTTTATTTCTAAAATTAAAAATGGCGTAATGAAAGAAAAATATAAGGTATTTGCAACTTCTCTTCCAATTTTCGATTTTTTTTTTAATTATGTCCAAACTCATTTCATTTCCTTTTGGTGGATTGATTGTTGCTATTCCTTCTGATGAGTTAAGCACAAAATAGATTCACTGATTGATATAATAATTAAGTGATTGATTTTGTGTTACAAAACTGTAAAATATTGTAAGGGTCAGTCAACTGAATTTTAGGAATGAATTGTAAGATGGTCAAGATCATGAAATTTGGAATATAGACTTTTGTCATTCATTCATTATATATATATATATATATATATATATATATATATATATATAACTACTTATTTTACTCACATAAATTAATATACGAAAGTAAAGATTTATGCGTAAACTTTAAGCATTTACTTCAAAAGTGCCCAATACGTAAGTAGAGCTAGTTAGTAAGTAAGTAAGTAGGTGACTATATATATAACACAAGCGCACGACTGGTGCATACAGTGTATCGAACTTTAAACCTCAACCCCGAAATCAATCCGAGGACGTGCCAAGTATTAACACTGGCATAAAGGAGAAAAAAACTTTGTGAAGAACAAACTTTTACAATTCGAATTCGCAATAATTTAATTTTAATAAACAACCATGTTCATTAAAAATAATTTTGCACTTGTATGGTCTTAAAAAATATGAATTGAAATTGCTGAATAAACTATGCTTTTTAAACAGTGGCATTCCTATACACAAGCGGACGACCGGCCCTCACACTGTATCGGGCGTTAAATATTTCGCATCTTCAGTTCATCACAAATAATTGGGGGTACAATTCCTACACTGACATCAAACTGTGCACATATTGTCTCTATATACGGTACAATCACCTTGATACACCGGTTCTCGCCAGATCACCGAAGTTAAGCAACGTTGAGCCTGGCCAGTACCAGATGGGTGACAATTTGGGAAGGGTAGGCGCTGTATGTGCTCTCCGCTTATGATGCATTTGTTTCCAGTTGTCCTGTACTTCTCTTGCCACTGGTATTTAACAATGTCGTCTCAGTAGATGTGTGGTCGGAGATTGCGCACCTCCTGCCACAAAAATTTCACGCGCAAGCCACCCGTGCAAGACTGAAGGAGCCTGGTTTTATATATATATATATATATATATATATATATATATATATATATATATATATATATATATATATATATCGAATGGCGCGACTGAATAATAATTACTGATATTTATCATCTATATATTAATACAATAGCATGTGTGTTATTTTCTGTGTCGCACTTACATCCGGGTCATTTAATTGTTATGCACTTCCATTTCTTGTAATAAATGATTTTACCAAGAATTCTTCAGAAGTTTTGGTTTCGGTTTCGATTATAGCTAATGGCATTCAAAAAATCGATAGAACATTAACTCTATAATAATATATACTAAATCTGCAAAAATTCAAATATCATATTTAAGCGTATTTTACGACCTGGTTACACCAGGAGTCCCTGCTAGCTTGGCTAAATACTTTTGCAGTTTTAACAAAATAGCTGCAATAATATCAGAGCGTCTCCATTTACGCTGAATACCTACAGAATGCCAACATCAATATATTACATATGAATGAGTTCCCTGTGGAATTTCCACAGGTCCCGCTAGTCTAAATTAATGCTAAAATGTGAGTTTCTTCCAATTACTTTTGTCGAACACTATGAGAGAGGTTCGTTAAATAAAACATAATAGACTTTATTTCACTTCATTCGGCTCAGTTGTCACGACGGTCACAACGGTTAGGATGATCAGATAACTGGTGTTCAGAGTTCAAATCATCTTACCAGCGGGACAACTATCTCCATACCAAAGATTTTGTAAGAAGAAAAAAAAACGCATGTATGCAGGTGGTATTTAAGCATATGCATGCTTCTTTTATAATTAAAATTATGTAACGAATTTTGATCTAAATTGGCATAATGATTCTAGACATAATGTTTATCGGTGTAATAATTAGGGATATGACAACGGCATATTATTTTCATTGTTTTGACTCTCGAGTATATATCCGACACAGTTAAACAAAATTAATCAACGGAAAACCACATCACTCTACATAAAAACATATAAGATATCAATGGATATATACCTGAGAATTAAAACAAGGAAAAGAATATGCTGTTGTCATAGCCCTAATAATAATTGATTTCAAAATTCACATAATTGTGACACAAAAGTTTTCTGTCCGACGAAGAAAAGTTTTTTTTGTTTTTGTTTTTGTTTTTGTTTTTTTTTCAAGTCACTTTCTATTCAACCCATAGTTGGAACCCTAACAGGTACTACCATCCTGGGTTAGAGTGGACCTGGGAGCAATGGCATTTAAAGGGTGGCTCCACACTCCTCAAAGCCCGAAAGCTGGGGACTCACCAATGGATATAGTTTAAGGTCATCTCCAGGATCGCGTAAGTGTGAATAATGTGAACTATGTTTTTAGGAAGCAAAGAGGAAGTGGAAATCATTCGTTAATAATCAAATACATTCAATTAAGATGCCACAGAAGACGAATTAAGGGGCAGATTTGCCTCATTTCATCAACCAGGAGACTTAGTTTTTTCTTTTTGTGAGTATTAATTACACTCTTAGATTACAGTAATCCCAACAAAGACCCCCAATGCCACTGACGAACTTCGCACGAGGGGTAACACTTTAGTAGCTATCGCTTCACATGATTTAGCGGTTTTTGTTGGGGAGGGGGGGTCACAAAGCTCCTCAGACTAAAAAGGCGGATACAAATGTCAGATTGTCGGCAAAGAAAAATACAATTTCTTCTTCTTCTTCTTCTTCTTCTTCTTTTTTTCTTCTTCTTCTTCTTCTTCCAATTGATTACATAATTTTGATTCTAAAAAGCATACATATGTTACAAGAAGAAGAAGAAGAAGAAGAAGAAGAAGAAGAAGAAGAAGAAGAAGAAGAAGAAGAAGAAGAAGAAATTGTATTCTTCTTTGCTAACATCCTGACATTTGTATCCGCCTTTTTAGTATGGGGGAATGAATCCGCCCTAACCATAGAAGATTCTGAAGTCCATGCTTTTTGTTTGTTTGTAATGTTTATAGTTTGACATGCTTAAGTATAAAATAACATTTTGGGGGAGTCCGGCATGCTTAAGTTTGAAATAGCATTTTTGTTGGTTTGTCATCAGTAAGTTTAAAATAGTACTGCTATTGTTATGACATGCTCAAGTTTGAAATTTTTATGGTTCGGTTTCATGCTTAAGTTTAAATTAGTATTGTGTTGGTCGTTACGTTTAAGTTTTAAATAACATTTTTATTAATCTGTCACGCATAGGTTTTATCACCGAATGCGCAGCGTGAATGGACTAATCGTGTGCTTATCTCTTCTTTCTTTCTTTCTATCCTTTTTATTGTTTCAAAGTGGGTTTTATTCATGTCGCGATTTTGGAAAAGAAAATGGCCAATTTGTCATTACGAATCTCAACAAAGAAACCTTTTTAATCTATGAGAGATTTGGGACTTTCTACGCCTCCACGAATTTAGTTGAAGAAAAAGTTTTATTTTAACTTTATTTCTTTGCGTTATTTTATTTTTCTTCTTTGGGGGGTTGATTTAGATTTAAAACGAATTAAAAGACTTCCGCCTAAATTTCGGCGAAGACTTTTAACGCACGCACGCACGCACGAACGCACACACGCACGCATGCATACATACACTATTTTCCCCAAAAAACACACAGAGAGGCTATTAGCTTGAGCAGGTTAGATTTACGGTGAAAATGTTTTTCTAATCACATTAGGGTGGCTACCTGGCGTCGCCTGGAATCGTAATTTCAGTAAATTACGTAGATTACAGATGAAAAACAAATAATAGAAAAAAAAAACAGAGTGCCGAAATATAACAACACGGGGAAAGATTACAGCACGAACTTAAAAGAAGCGCTAACAGAAGAACTATGTTGGACACTGAGAGAAGCAGATAGTACCTTTAATTGCAAGGCGCCTCAAAGAGAAGGGTCACCCTGAACGTATGCATAGATAAATTTATTATATAAATCTCACCTGTCTGTTTAAATGTATGTATGTATGTATGTATGTATGTATGTATGTATGTATCGCAGAAACTTTCGACAGAGGTCACGAATCCTGACAAGATCGGTACATTTTGAAGATCGACGTCTCGTGCGGCAAATATCAAACAGAAATATATATATATATATATATATATATATATATATATATATATATATATATATAAATGTCCATAATTTATATATATATATATATATATATATATATAAATGTCCATAATTTACCTATGTCATTTTATCTCGATATGAAACCGCTAAAACCAATTTCTTTAGCGACATTGTCACTATTTTTTCATTATTTTGACCAATCAGTTTGTGCGCATCTTTTAGTATTTTTTGTGCGATGTTGGTTTACGTTATATTTAAACTTCTGCATATCAGTACAGTCAGGGAAGCAGGTAGCAGGAAGGGAATTCCAAAGTCTAGCTGTACGAGAGAAGAAACTATTAGAGTAGAAAGCTTTCTGGCATTTATGGACCTCAATAGTGAAGGGGTGAGATTTTGTTGCTAAACGTACATATGTCGGGGATATTTGTTAAACAGGCACAGAGATTCAACATTGCAGCGATGGGATCGGGGTTGGAGCTTAGTTGACAACGTGGGACTTTTTGGGACCTCATGTAAGAAGGAGAGACAAGTGGTAGATGCACCAGCCCAAATGTGGCAGCAATACTCCATGCATGAGCGAATGGTGGCTTTTATAGAGGTACAGGATACTCTCAGGTGTGAGTAGTCTTCTAGCACGATAGATGGAACCTACCTGCCTAGCAGCAGCCTTTGCAATGGCCGCAGTATATTTGTTCCAGTTCATATTGCCTGTAAATGTTAGGCCGAGGAGTTTGAAGGAAGAATTCCCAGCTAGGATGTTATTTGTCATAGATATCGGTGATTGAAAAAGCTTCTTGTAATCGTTACAGGAGAGCAGCTTAGTCTTACTATCATTAAATATTATCATCCATTTTAAATTATATTTCATTCAGGTAAATTATCTAGAGCGAAACAGATTACTCTCAAACAACGTGGTAGACCATCTTTTGTAGAAGCACAATAAACGAGAATTAATTTGAAATATGAAGTGTCTTCGAGAAAGTATTAAAAATATTAAATTATTGCAAGTTTCCTCGTACATGTGTACACGTTAAAATCACGTTGACACATCAATTATCAGGAAATCACCGAAGTTAAAAAAACGTTGAGTCTGATCAGTACTCGATGGGTAACCATTTGGGAATACAAGGTGCTGTTGGTTGGTTGTTTTTGTTTTACGGTATATCAACCCTTTTCAGGTTATTTAATGCCGAATCCAGTTATTTTGAAGAACAATTTTTTTAATAGAATATTTTTTTTTTTTTCAAGTCGGTTTCTATTCAACCCATAGTTGGGAGCCTAGCAGGTACTACCACTCCGGGTCAGAGTGGACCTGGGAGCAATGGCAATTAAATTAAAGGGTGGCTCCACACTCTCCAAGCCCGCAAGCTGGGGCCTCACCATTGGATAGAGTTTAAGGTCATATCCAGGACCACAAGGTGCTGTATGTAGGACGATGTCGACACTAGGATGAATGCCACTGGTATACACATATACACGTGTGTTAAGTGATACATGTATACATGCAGTGGCTCTGCTGTTTTTAACAGCGTCGGTAAACACAGCTCTCCAAATTGTAGAACGAATGGTAACTTTGGAAAGACAAGTAAAGACAGTAGTTTCCTGTTGCTTTCCGTCTTAATTTGTGTATGTACCTCCCCCCTGTGAGTTAAACGTGCCACCAGATTTTTTTTTTTTTTTTTACATTTTCACCCCAAACAATTTGGTGTAGGGGGCTACTATCAGGGGCAACAACTACTGGGATACTATGTAGGGATTTGGGCAGCAAGATGTCGGTTCACGTTACACTTAAACTTCTGCACGTCAGTACTGTTAGGGAAGCAGGGACCTGGAATGGAATTCCAAAGTCTAGCGGTTCTGGGGAAGAAACTATTGGAGTAGAAAGATCTTTTACATCTAGGGATCTCTACAGTGTGTAAATTTCTACGACTCGGCGCGGTACATACAGTGCTCCCCATTCACCCATAGCCTTGAGCCCCTGGAGGGGATAGGCCATCTACAAGTTTGTAGATGCTTTTGTAGCGAGGAGTTCTTTTTCGGGATGAGGACGCTGGCCCCACGCTCAACCTTCCCAGAATGTACATACAGCGCCTAGCCTTCCCAAATGGTCACCCATCTGGTACCGGCCAGGCTCATCGTTGCATAACTTCAGTGATCTAGCGAGAACCGGTGTGTTAATATGATTGTGCCGTATATATTAAAGTGATAGCGGCAGTAAATATTGTTTTTACGTATCGATTTTTGATTGGGTAAAATCTCAGATCAATAGTTTCTTATAGCCAATCAAAACGCAAGATATATTCAACCTGGAAAATCCGCGCATACCATAAAATCCCAAGTATACGGCTCGCTTTTTATTACGGTATTTTTCATACCCCCATGCACATGAATATGTCTTTACCTCTGGCTGAGAAACTTAAACGGATATAACAATAGACTTTCAAGAAGTACTAAACTCAATACGAGCACATAATACTGTTAACTGAACACTCTCTCACACAAGATAATACATACCTTTCCTCGTTAACAAAATACAGGTACGCTAATACACACCATGTCTTTATGCGCATCCCGTTCACACACATGTAAACGCACGCGGCGCCAGCTTAAAGAAACATTTGTATTCAATTTCTCCTTACATAAAAACAATTTCCCTTACTCTTTATCTGTGTCTTAATATAAACGCAAATTCTATTAACAAAGCTTCTTCCCTAAAACTTCCCGTTTGTGGAACTCTGTTCCGCTTGCCTGTTTTCCAGATTACTACAACATGGTCGTTTTAAAGTCCATTGTGAATAAGTTCTTGTTGAGCCGCCCTCGTTAATGATAAAATTCTACCAAATTTCCACCACTAGCGATAACTACGCTGCTTTACTGACTATGTTACGCACATTAATCCTTATCCTCAAGTGGCCTTCAAGCCTTGATAAATGATGACTTTCTTGTAAAAGAATAAACATTTTTTTTATTCCAGAACGTTCCTTGGATATTCAGATCTCTTGTTTTTACACAAAACTTGTCTATACTAAATTGATATATTCAATTAATATTAATATTAATCCGATATGCAGATAAATAATTTAAACGTTTTCTGAATAAAAATGTAATACGTATACAGTACAGATTTCTGAACGAAGATATAATACGTATACAGTGGAACGAATTACAAACATAACAGCTGGTCATAGCCGCAGACTAAGAAACTGCCAATTGATCCTGAGGGAGAAAGCAGAAATGAGTCGCAGTGTCGAGATGCAAATATCTCGTGGCTGCAAAAAGAAATTCAAGTCACCATGCGGGTTGGTGCGTGTCATTTATGAAGTCATTCAAAGTTCAAATTACATTATCAGAAGGAAAGAACAGTCCAACAAGTTCTTCAAACAATTGATAAAAAATGTCCCGATTAAACCTCGAAGAAAGATAATTTCTTAACCCATCCTTACCCTAGTTGTATATCCAGATGAATAAAATGAACAAAAGTTCGATTTTGAAATTCATAACAACACGAAGATTTGTATGTGTTAGATACACGATGTTCGAATAATATGGCCTTGTGACTTCCTTGAGTAAATCAAATTTACGACGCTCGAATAATAAATCGAATCCATTGTCCTTAATGGATAATCTTATGTCGTCATGGGGAGGTATGCACACTGCGATATAGGGGCATATATTTTCCGTTCATATCTTTCAGACATATGATTTCGAGTCGGCGTTTTAATCTTTTATTGCGAAATTATTCATTTCATGTCTCATTTAGACATGAGCCGCTTGCTTTTCTTTCTGCTTTCTTCCTAGAGTGCTTTTATAGAAAACAAAAATTTTCAGTTTTATTTCCGTTATCCTTTGTTTTGGCGGTCGACAGAAAACTGACGCAACCCTTTCCTGTCGAAAGTTGATTCAAGACTGATTTTTAATTTCCTCAATCTTTCGCACGTGGCATCCACCTCCGTGTATACGCTTGCACGTCCAAAACGAATGGATTAATTTGATTGTATGGTGTTTCGTTGCCATACTAAAATTTTAAAAATACCTCAGACCCGCGCGCCGCGAGTCTAAACATTAGTGATTGTCGAGTCATTTGATGTCGCTTGGGGCTGGAACGTCACATACGGGTGTCGAAAATTTTGTTTGAAGATCGGAGGAAAATGAATTTTCATTTTGTTTAAAAGTGCTTGCCGGTCTGCCACTTGGTTAAAAAAAATCTCTGCCATGTCAACACGTGCTTAAATGTATCCCAACGTGCTTTCCCCTCTTTTTTATATTTCTTCCTCATCTACCGATCTTGCTGTAACGTTACGCTCGTGCCATGACTTGGTCATTTGCATACGTGTCAGATAGTTAAATTATGAAGAAAATCTTGAAGATCTAAGATTAGGAATGGAATTTGATTACTTATTTGCAGCAAGTATTCGTTAACATTGGATTTGAAGATGATCATGTTGTGTTTGACAGGGAAATAGTCACATGATAATTCGTGTCACATATGGTAAATTATCGGAAAGAAACTCTGTTCATGCAAATTCCGTTTTATTTTAGGAACATGGAGAGCGAACAATAACATTTTTGTGGTAAAGAATTAGTTCCTATTGTAAATCAGATTTATTTTCACGTATTTTTTACTTTCGCAACGTGTTTTTTTTTTTTAATTCTTTGAAACACTTCCTTAGACTTGGTAATTGTTCCACAGGTATCTCACTCTGTAGCATTTTATATGTTAAACGAGATGCATCACATGGTCTTTTAACGTAAGCGCACACTTTTGCACATGTGCATTTTCGCCAATATAACCAGATACATAAAATAATGTCTTTTTACATGCGTGCGCAGTTACTTGTCTTTCCTTCTTTTGATCATCGCTTTTCCATCTGTGGACCGTGATCCCCATCATGGTTGTTGATCCTCTGTTTAACTTAAGATGAATCTATTCATGCATGAAAGCACAATGGAGGATTCAAAGGTTTTATTAGAGACAGAGTTTGTTCACGAGACGGGAAGACTACCTAAACTCAAATTACTTCTTTTTTTTTCACTTGTTCTACTTGGAAATTGAGAGACATAGACGGACATACATCGAGGTGACATTCGTTTAGATTCTCTTTACATTGTCGGGTGCATCTTGTGCTTCTCGCTTCTCGATTCAGACTGACTAGAAAGTCTCTATACTTCCTCGAACACAAGACAACCTTTCTATCGCCATATTGTTCCCTTCATTTCTAGCGCGTTTTGTCTAGTGAGTTAAGTTTTAACCTCTCACTTCAATCACGTCACTTGCAACTGGTATATTTCCGTTTGCCGCCTGTTTATCAGAACGTGTACTCTACGTGATCCTCGCCAAAATTCATACTAGTTAATTCAATCTCTGCTTATTCGCGCAGGGTTTCAACACAAAACAACTCGAGCAATAGTGCTGCTTTATGCTGTTTTAAATAAAACTCTATAATAGTTGTTTTGATACGAAAGTGAAGCGTGAGAAACTGAATGTTTATTTTTGATGCAGAAGCACTTGATCGCAAATGTTAATTCAAGCCAGATACCGACAGTTCAAATGTGTAAGAATTGCTTTCTATTCAGCCCTTCTGTTTTCCCCCATCTTGACAAAGAGTCAACCTGGGTTGAATAAAAAAAAAATTCAACTGTCCGAGAACGTGCATGAATTGATCAAAAGTTGATATGGTTGATCCAACTATCTACAAATTTGAAGAGAATAACAATACGATACAGCATTACCTTGTCTACCCTCCACGGTCAACACTCAAATCTAAAAGGACTGGAAAGACTCGGTGCTGGCTCACAATTCCAAAGAGGCCAAGGCTTGGCTTCAGAAAGAGTGTTACAATTTTGTACCCTTCTCTGAGTGCTCCTCCCCTCCTCCCAACTGCAGGACTACTTCGTTTGTTCATAGATCGAGAACATCACCAACACGACCTCCCACGACACCAAAGCCACCCTGATTGCCACCATTCACAGAGTAATCACCGAGCTCCTGCCGGTGCTTATGAAAAAGGCTGCTCCCAGTTCCAGACTCATATTTAGATGGTGATTGAAGCTGAAGGCGGCTACATTGAATAGATGTCAGCTCTACTATATAATCAAGTTACCTGAACTGATTTTTTTCAATAAAAGTTTTAAAATAAAGCTGTAGTGTAGTTTTCTTTAGGGCGACAAATTTATTTTCCACCTTGTACTTTTAAAGTAAATAAAACTGCTAATGTTTATTTTTTTACATAAATGAAAAAATAGCGACAACGATGGTATTCTTATTATTATTATTATTATTATTATTATTATTATTATTATTATTATTATTATTACACGGTGACACAAAAAAAACAAAAGAGGCCATCTAGAACATATGCTGTAGGACGGAGAAAAAAAAAAAGAAAAAAGGCAAAAGACCCTAGTGTTTTGATGTTATGTCCTGAATATAATAAACTAGTTATGACCAAAGTTTCATTTCATTCGGACAAAACAGTAAGAAACAGGGCTAAATTAGAGATGGGCCCGTTTTTATGGGTCACCCAGTATTATTATTATTATTATTATTATTATTATTATTATTATTATTATTAATAGTAGTAGTAATAATAATAATAATAATAATAATAGCAGTAGTAGTAGTAGTAATAGTCCAAATAACTTTGTCCCCAAAATCTTACAGTAAGTAGATTTGTACGATCTCGCAGAGAAGAACAGTAATTCAAAGGGCTGCGTAAAATGTGAGAAACTGACCAAATGCTTCAAAGGCACGCAAAGAAAAGGCCTTTTTTTAATTTCGACGCGTGACAATAGTAAATACAAGTCATCCATTTTAATTTTCTGTTAATAGAATTTTTAAAATCAATTTCGCGATAATCCAAAAATAATTTTGAAATCTTCAAACTGTCAGATAGAATATAATTTAGGCTTATTTTTAAGTCTCCACTTATGGGGGCCAAATGTCAATCGATGATAAGGCTTAGATTTACATTTAAAGGTAAAGGTCAAGTATCATTGTTAATTTGTGCTCGTAAAATAAAGGAAAATCAGTATTCGTTTAGTAACGTTTCCACTAACAAAATAAAATAAAGGGGACACAGGGAAACGTTTATTGAGTTTCTTTCAAGATTTTTTTTTATTTGAACAGAATTAACTCAGTAGATAGAATAGCTACTGTTATCTTGGCTAATTATTTATTTCTTAACTTCCTAGCTTAACTGACATGATTGACGCACGATGCATCGATAATATTCACTTGATAATATCAGTTTTACACATTATTGGTAGTGTCTCATTTGCACGGCTTCCTCATAGAGACTGATTTGAAAACTTAGTTTTTTTATATCCGTTCGAAATCGTGGCGTCATTCGCCATCGGCTCTCTGTTTTGTCTACGGCGTCTCCGAGAAGGATTCTGTTTGCAGATTAAGATTATCATGACATGCAATAAATATGACTCTTGTCAAAATTTACAATAGCTGACTTAGTCGCTACTGACGTACGTTCTCTGATGTGTAACAGTTTCACATGTCCTTTTAGTATCAAAGAAGCAAACGAAGATGTATTATTATGGGTTACTTCGATCAGTGAAGGTAAGCAACGCTAAGCCGGATCATTGCAAATTTCAGACATTGTATGTGGCTGTAATCACTTTCTCAAATATCCTAGGGAAATGTATAAATCGTTTTCTGCCGCCTATACGTATACGTGAAACAACAGGATAGAGGAGGAGAAACTCAAATAACATCAGCTATTTACTTATCTTGGTTCATACGGTAATGCTTACATCAGAGTTCAATACGTTTCTCGTTAAACTACGGTTGTAACAAAGCGCAGACGCAGACATGACAGCAGCAGCAGCTGTACGACAGCCAACGTATGCAAATGACCGAGACGTGTGCGAGATACGTCACAACGAGGAAGAAGGAAAGAAAAAGATCATAACAAAAAATGTTGCCCGAGAACGACAGAGACTGGCGTGTTATACACGTGGACCGAGATCGACAGGGAAACGCGAATCGTAAACATGGCCGGACCAAGACAGAGTACCACGTGTTTGACACGGCACAGTCTTGTTAAGAACATTAAAGTACTAGAATACTTTGGAACAAGAAACAATGCGTTATTCTGAAAGTACCTGTACATAAATGTCTGGGGGTTGGGGGGGGAGGTTCAACTGAAAAAAAAGGAGTCGAATTCTTTCCTTGTCTTTGCTTCCTTGCGACCGGCTGCATACAACGTGGGGGTCCCGATCGTTGATAGGCAACGACCACGTTACACGGTGAACAACATAACCTAAAGGGGATCACTGTCCTCGAACATGGAAGTTGTTGTTGTTGTTGTTGTTGTTGTTGTTGTTGTCGATTATGATGATAATGATGATGATGACGACGACGACGACGACGACGACGAGTACTTGCTAGTGGAATTCGACAATGCAGGATCGGGAATAGTGCTGTTGTTGATTGCGTTCATCTTGCTTCTCTCTAAATTATTCGACACGTGGTCACGTGGTCATCCTTTCGGAGAGTACCCATTGCTCCCAGAAATGGAAACGGGGGTCGACAACAAGATTAAAGAGACCCGAAGTGTGGAACATTCAATAACTTTGTTATAATCCATTATCACCCGCCGTGGGCAAATATCTCAACTAGTGCGTTATATAAGAGGGAAGCGAAGGTGCCAATATTCTGTGACGCTTATCAATAAGAGGCGGTCGAAAACACTTGAAAATGTCAGCGAAAGCCGGAAATGGCTTGCTGTCATTTCATTCCCTCGACCTTGTCGTTCAGGGTTAGAGGAAAGCCGGGGCCGGGTGACGATTTGAACTTTTTTTTCTTTGACACTTTGCGGCTTGTGTCTTTGCGGGTGTTCTATCTAAAACGAATGGAAATTTAATTAGCAACCTTTCTCATGACGACCATAATTATGCTGCGTACTCTTGCCAATGAAGACCACGACCAGCATTTCGTTTGATTTGCGAATTTAGAGAGAAGCGAACTCTCTTTGAACATGCAGTTCTGTTGTTGTTGTTGTTGTTGTAGTGATTGATGTGATGATGATGATGATGATGATGATGATGATGATGATGATGATCCCAGATGCACCCGACAATGTAAAGAGAATTTAAAAAACAGGAAAAAGAGTATTATAGTCAGACAGAGGGTGAAATAAATATACAACAAATTACCTTTTACCAAACGCAATAAACTTTACTTTTCTATCTACCTGTACAAGTTTTAAGTGCCAACATTAATTGCAAGATTCATAATCTATGAATTTGTTGTCGTTACGTTTAATCTACCGTTGGTCATCTTCCAAAATGGCGGTCTAGTTTTGGGGTAGATAGTCGCTAATTTCAAAAACGCTAAAATTGTCGTCCTACAAAAGTCAACCTGATTCCATTTCCGTTTGATGAAAACCGCTTGTCATTTTTGGCTGCAGATCATCTACTAGTTGGCCAGTTGTGTACAAATCCCAAGATCGATAGGAGCCTTCCATCATGTCTGAAAGTGACACAATGTTCCACGAGTGAGATCAGAAATGCGCCGCTATACAACTTATGCTCTTCACAACGGGACCATTGCCAGCACCCTCAAAATCCATGTTTGGATTGCGACGAATAACAGGGGCGTGCCCAGGATGATGAAAACAAGATTTCCTTCCACGGTTATGATCTTTGGTGTGGTTTCAAGTTAGGGCCATATCATGCCACCTCACATCTTTGAAGTGGGCTTGAATATCAACACCAAAGTGTATCTGGATGTGCTGAAGAGGGTGGAGATCCCCTGGTGCAATCAGGTGGTCGCCGGCAGACCCTGGGTGTGGCAGCAGGACTCGGCACCAACCCACAAGTCTAAAGAGACCCAGGCTTAGCTTCAGAAGGAGTGCTACCACTTTGTATCCTTCTTTCACTACTCCCCTTACTCCCCCGACCTAAATCCGTTGACTACTTCCTTTGGTCGTACGTCGAGAATATCACTAATATGACCTCCTACAATACCAAAGTCAGCCTGATCGTCGCTATCCACTCAGCTCCCGCTGGTGCTTGTGGAAAAGGCATGCTCCCAGTTCCGGACCTGTATCGAAGCGATGATTGAGGTTGAAGGCGGATACATTGGCTAGATGTTAATTCTACTACATAATCAAGTTATCTTAATAATCTTAATAAAAGTTTCGAAATAAAGCTGTAGTGTTGTTTTCTTTAGGGCGACAACTTTATCGTTCCACCCTGTGAAGGCTTACCATCATTCGACTAGCAACCAATCCCCGAACTTAGACTTGCGGTTCGACTAACACTTCTTTATTTTTTATGTGTTTTTACTATTTTTTGTTTTGGAACATGACTCTAACGATAGATTAAAATTACCGAGAACAAATTTATAGATAGATTTTACAACCAGTCTGCACATAATTTTTTTTTACGTGTAGTAAAAGTTATTTGTTTCAAGATAAGAGTAAATGGGATTAAATGTTTGTCAGCTGAGTGATGAAGAACATTATGAGAGGATTGTGAAAGATTGATGAGATGAAACTAGTTTGAATTACTGATGATGACGATTAATAACAGGAATCTCTTTCCAAATCAGAGTGACAGACAGACTAAAAATCTTTTCCAAACAAGCGTGACAGACTGACAAAGATTCTATTGCAAACAGACGCGACAGATAAACAATTATGTTGTTCTGAATTTTTAGGATGTGGATTGATTATTCATATTATTTGGATTCTTCGAACTACTGTTCTCATTTTGAGTGTTATTTTCACAACATTTCGGTCGATGTAACCTTCTTCAGGTGTCTAAATCCTGAAAATTGAAGGTTCAATACTCACTGCAGACGACCCAAAAATACAATTGCAATTTCTACCCAGTCATAGCTGATGGAACGAAAGCATACTACTCTCGTAGATTAAATGTCCGAAATTCCGAGCAGATTCCCGAGTTCGACATCAAAGTTCCAGAATTCGACATAAAGATTCCTGAGTTCCACATAAAGATTCCCCAGTTCGAAAACATACACTTGGAGAAGATCGGATATTACATCGACCGAAATGTCGTGCAATTAACATTGAAGATGAGAACAGTAGTTCGAAGAATCAAAATGATACGAAACAGTTATGTTATTCCAGATGAATCTGGCAGACTAACAAAAATACTATTTAAAACAAGTGTGACAGACCAACGAAAATGTTAATCCAAATAAATCTGACAGACAGAAAAAAATGCTATTTCAAATTTAAACGTGACCTACAAATATAAGGAGTCTCTCATAAAGATAAAATTGGCTTATCGGATATAATTTGCATCTATTCTTTTAAGGAGATAATTTGCATCTATTCTTTTAAGGAGAGAACTTGAATGCCTACTAGACAGTTGTCTAAAGATTCTCTGTACAGGGACTTGTCCGAACAACCTGGCATGAGGATACTGTTCACTAGAAGTAGACCCTGAATAAATGTTCAAAATCTCATAGTATTCGCTTCTCAAATAAGATATTCTTGATAAACACTGGCTTTTACGGGGAATGGTGCATCTTCTCCAAGTGACATGACCTCGAGTAACAGCACGAAGCTGGATACTCCACTAGACGTGATGAATTCTCGTCTTAGAATCAAGTACGGCCAAGAGACCACAAGAAAAGTGTAATGAAAACAGGACGACAGATTCCGTCTAGTAATCTTTTTATTCAATTAAGAATTAAACTACTCGTCTACTCGAAAAGCGGAAATGCACAGCTTTTATAGCTTGGATTATCAAAGAGGAGATAATCCATATTCACAACAAAAAGTATGCTATAACATATTTAAATGGTCAACCTAATAGGTCCTGAACTGTCATCTAAGCCTCGGCCTCTGTCACATCGACGAATTGTAGCATCCCTCTGCCTGTTCTACAAGTACTTTAATGGTGAATGCTTCGAAGAACAGCAAGCACTTGTACCCCCTCGACATAAATATCCCCGACAAACCCGACAAGCAGAAAAATCCCACCCCTTCACGGTATAGATCCCTAGATGTAAGAGAGCCTCCTACTCCAGTAGTTTCTTCCCCAGAACCGCTAGACTTCGGAATTCCCTTCCGGGTTCCTGCTTCCCCAATTGTACTGACATGCAGAAGTTCAAGTGTAACGTGAACCGACATCTTACTGCCCAACTCCCCACATAGTACCCCTGTAGCTTATGTCCCTGTAGTAGCCCCTTACATCAAAGTGGCAATGTGCCTTGTTTGGGGTGAAAATGTAAAAAAATTAAAATTGGGAAAGGAAAATTATGTTCTCAACTACTTCATTAACTTAGTGTTAGAGAAATAAAGAACTTTAATGGAACACTCGAATATCTATGTATCTCATATAGAGCTCAAGTGTTAGCCCAAGGTAGAGGGTCCTTTGATTTTTGGGAACTTCGACTGAAGGAAAATGAAACGAAAAAATTTAATGATGAAAATGCGCTTAGTATTTACCTGCTCCTCCACGAAAGCAATGTGTGACAAACCGTCAATATTAATTCGTTCTATCACGCCACAAGATCAGTGATGACTGCTTCTAAATGTCTTTACAATTTCCTCGGCTCCCTCTACATCTAACAAAGGAGGGTGCGAATTAAAACTCAGCTTATAATCCCAGACGCGTGGTCGACTGATGGGGAACGCTTCTAACAGAGACGGATTGTCGCGTCTATGAAACCAACTGGTATCTGTCGTCTTTTCGCGCAGTAAATAGCAGCCGTCCTAATTCATCTCGATTTTAATCTCTGCTTTTGATGTGGGGAAAATCCATCTCCCCAAAAAGGGGTGCTCTGGGTAGGAACAAAAATAAAAATTGTCTAATCGTTCTTTTCTATGCAAAAAATCGGAAACGATTATGTTTTTCTTCTTATATGTGGTCTTTTAGTCCTCACATTCTTATATTTTGTCTTTTAGTCCTCACATTACAGGAGTTTTTTTGGTTAGAATCTATTTTATCTAACACTTATTGTTAACAAGTTTGTTTGTTTTTTCCTATAAATAGTATTTTTTAACTTCTTATATTAAGTGGCTTCATGACTTGTCTGGAATGGTTTCCATATGAAAAATACGTAGATTGATGATCAAAATTATTTCTTTTTGCTAGTGTTTGGGCGATTAATGGGGATTAGAATTAGGAATAGGAAAAATCGGTATCAGCAGTGGTATCGGAATCGGAAAAATTTGTGCTTATTTTCCGATGCCAAAGAACGATTATTTTTATTGATTTCGTTTATTTGTTTGTTTGTTTGTTTGTTTGTTTGTTTGTTTGTTTGTTTGTTCGTTGTTTTTGTTGTTGTTGTTTTTTGTTTTTTGTTTTTGGTTTGTTTGGTTTTGTTTTGTTTTTAAATCTTAATTTTCTATGGCTCTTATTGATGATGAAATGAAAAATATTTATCGGTTTTGAATTACCCTTAAAACTAAAATATTTAGATTACCTCTACAAGTGCGCAAGTTTGTGAGAATCTATGCACATATTACAAAGGTTTTTTTACGGTAATCCGACACCTCATTCCTAAAAATATTGACAGCTTTGTATTAAGAACTTAAAAAAAAATCAAATCGGTATCAGAATCGGGGAAAGATATTGGAATCGTCAATTACAACTCTGTACACATTTTTTGTGCGATCGTGTAAATAAAATATTCTCACACTAATGATAAAATAAAAAAATATATATATACGTTTATTCGCAAATATAAATCGAACATAGATGAATATGATAAGATTATATTTTGATTTTCTGGTTGTTTTGTTTTACGGCATATCAAACTTTTCCAATAACCCAGCAAGAGGGGTTATCCTTAGACGCAAAACTAACAGAGTTCATATTATTGCAATGGGTTTTTTTTTTCCTGTTGGCTGCGGTATTATACTGGCCGTCTTGTGCTGTACTAGGAGGTCCACGCCTCTAGCTGTTGCCTCCCATTTTTCGGCTGGAGTAAGTTTATTGTTTGTTGCCTGTGGTCCCCCTCTTAGAGAATGTTGACGGGTTTACTCAGGAAATTTTTATAGGCAAAAAACAGGAACAAAATGAGTGGATATAATTTTAGTTACTTTTAGGAGTGACTGGATTTTATGAGGGTTATGAGCGGTTTGCGACGGTCGACGATAGTTACGTTTGACGAGAGTTGCTAGATAGACACAGTTGAGTTTGATACAGTCAAAAGGAGATCGTTCCTGGACCAGGTCAAGAGAGCTTTTAGATATCGAGATGAGCTAATATCAACTGACGAAAACGGCCCGACAGACTACCTAAAATATGGACGTTAGTGCTTAGAGGGTAGTTTCATACGATGGTGTCATGCACGCACCCAAAGTGCAACTCATATCTAAAAAAAATGTGTCGGTGACAATGTTTTCTTTTGTGTTTTCTTTTAATTTTGAACGCATACGTGTCCCTCGATAATCGCCAGTGCATGTGAAACGACGACACGACCATAAAAAAGAATATGAAAAAAAAAAAAAGAAATCCATGTCACAAAATTTGGAGTCGGGAATCGAAACCGAAAACAAAACTGTAGTGTTCAAAGCTGGTGACGTTACCGCTGTACCAACATGACATGCATGCGAACTGATTAAAAATAAACTAACATGAATGTACAAAATATATATCGATTTTTTCAATTTTGACCCCATTTTGGTCCCTTAAAAATTATTTTAATTGGCTAAAGACCCATTAAAGAACGGTCCATAAAAAATCCTATCATTAGAGGCCCCTAGCACCGCTCTGCGACTTTTAGTTTCGGAAGGCATAAAATTTGAAAATATGGAGATAGACGGACAGACAGACAGTGAGTTTTATATATATATATATAACGAATCTACTTTGCATCTGAAGTGTAACACATCGTGCACCTGTGCAAGCAATGCTGAAATGATGGAAGGTGCGTGCTTTATAGAGTATAAGGCGCTGATCACTTCCAACATATATCAAACGATCCCATGACATAGGGCGATGTGTTGCTCTTTCTACCTCTTTCCATCTCTATATCTCTTTCGCTTCCTCCCTCACCCTCTCTTTTTTTCTCTATCTCTCTTTTTCTTTTTCACACACACACACGCATGCACAGGCTATATGTATTTACATTTACGATGTAAAAAACATATATATGGCGCATCTATCATTAGTCTCTCCCTTGTAGTACAAAGTTCACAATAGTTTATAATTTGATAGGTCCCGCACTGTCCGCCAAGTTCCAACCTCTGTTGCATCGCCGCAATATGACATCCCTGTGCCTGTTTCACAAGTATTTTAATGGAATATGCTCATAGCATTTGTGCCCCCTCGACGTACGTACTCCTGATTAACTCGAGAAGAAACAAACCCCCCACTTTTTCGCTGTTGAGATCCCTAGATGTTGGAAAACCTTCTACTCTAATAGTTTCTTCCCTCGGCTTGCTACACTTTGGAATTCTCTCTCTGTTCCCTGCTTTCCTAACGTTACTAACCTGTTGAAGTTTAAAGGAAATGTGATCAGACATCCCGCTGCTGAGCTCCCCACATTCCCCTTGTTAGACACGATCGCAAATAGTAGCCCTATTACGTTCCATGTGGCAATATGCCTTTATTTAGGGTGAAAAAAGTATGAAAAGTATATACTACTAAAAATCTGTATATATTGTTATATTTTCTTTTTGCTTTTTATATTCTAGCAGGCTTCTTTGTGTACGTGCATAGCGGATGCCGACACAAAAGGCTCTGGGCGTTACAAAGGCGAGTTTAACAAATAAAGGCAATTGATAGAAGTCGTGGAAAGTGTGACAACAGATGCAGAAAAGAAGTGAGGCAGACATCAGGGGAGATAACAACGTTAGGCTTTTGCAATGAGATGTCGACGTCCTCCTACATGCAGCACCTGCTATCCCTAAATGGTCACCCATCTGGTATTGACTAGGCTCAACGTTGCTTAACTTCGGTGATCCAACAAGAACTGGTGTGTCAATGTGATTATGCCGTATACTAGTTGTTTAATTTATTTAGATTAAAAGTCTTTTCGTCTTTTTTGTTGAAATTAAGTCGTTCACTAAACAGATTTGAATGCAAATTGTTCAGATATTGTGGAATTTACGCAAGTACAATCAGTACTATAATAAAAACGGGTAATTTACGCAGATACACTCAATACTATTATTATAGCGTGTAATATATGCAGGTATAGTTAGTACTATTATAATAGCGCGTAATTTACGCAGATCTATTGAGAAACATATAAATGCAAGCAAATTTGCTCACAATAAAAACAACCTCATCAATTTTCTGCATCTTTGATATTCACTCCGTGAACTGCTTAATGGCGGAATTTACGATTGAGCAGGGTTTTTTTTTTTACTTTTTATTGGCTATTATGTCCGCTTATCTTGTTTGAATTATTGAATTATTGTCTTTGTATTTCGATATACCAGAAGATTTTACTTTTTTTTCTTCTTTTTTCTTGTTTTTTTTTTTTCTTTTTTGGTATCGAGTACTTTATCCGGTTTGTGTCTGTACCATTTATCTGCATGTTTAAATAGTTTCCATGTAGTCGTGCATTATTATTATTATTATTATTATTATTATTATTATTATTATTATTATTATTATTATTATTATTATTATTATTATTATTATTATTATTATTGTTGTTATTATTATTGTTATTATTATTATTATTATTATTTATATTATTATTATAATAATGATAATTATTATTATTATTGTTAATTTTTTATTATTATAATTTTTGTTATTATTATTATTATTATTATTATTATTATTATTATTATTATTATTATTATTATTATTATTATTATTATAGTTAACTTCATAGTGTTGTGATGTTTTACACGTTTTTTTTTTTTCACTTAAGAGCAGGCTTTTCACCAAAGCTGGTGAGCGTAATCAACGAGTCAATGAAATGGAAAGCACCTGGCGTAGGACGTTTGCTGCGTCAAGCAGAACTGACTTCTGGAGTACGGTGATGTACTTAATTTCCAAAGAACTCAACTGTTTCTGAAGATCATCTGGAATTGAGCCAAGCGCACCTATAATGATTGGCACGATGGAAGCTTTCTTATTCCACAACCTAGCAATCTTCAATCTCAGCTTTTGATTCCTTTGTCTGCTAATTTGATGTCGTTTGGGATAGCCACCAATAAATCGGCTATCACCGGTCTTTTTGTTCGCAACTACAATATCCGATTTCCTGTGAGTTATAGTAGTAGTAGTAGTAGTAGTAGTAGTAGTAGTAGTAGTAGTAGTAGTGTTTATTATAGCGAAAATATATATCGAAATATTTTAAACTGATTTGTGAAACTCGCGACTTTTTGGTAGAATATTGAAAAATGTTAAAATATTAAACCTGAGTGCTTAATAACAGATATTTCCGGATTAAGGTAAACGCAGATAATCCTTGTCTCTTTAATCTCATTTTCAAAATGGATTTACATTCAAATGTATTCAAGCCTCTCATCACCTGACCCTAAAACATTAAGATCAAAGGATTAAGAAAACATATGCGGATTAACAAGACTAAAACATGATCAAACAAAAAACAAAAGGGGCTGCATAATCTTTGGTAGGAGGATTCGGGTCCACAACCTCTCTCCCGGCCATAATGGTTTCAACAATGACGGACAGTAGCGGGATGTCAGAAACATCTAAAGATCAAAAGAAATGTAAAGAGATTGCAAAACCATTCGTATAAAGCCCTTACATCAAGTGGAAGGTGTTTATGGATGACGGAATGGTTATAGATACAATCCAGTGAATTAGTCTTACCCTGTCGTAAAATACGCTTAAATATATTTTAATTCATGCAGGTTTCGTATTTATTGCTACAGAGCCAATTGTCTATTGAATATTATATTGTATCTGTTACATATTTCAAACGTTTTTTTTTTTTAATGACCTGGGTGCCATCAGTTACAATCAGAACCAAAACATTTAGCGCTTCAGACGTGTTCCTTACCGTTTGAGCTATCGCGAGATAGATAAGCAATATTTCAAATTAAACCACTTCCGGCTACCTTTGAATCTGCGCATGTGCACTAGTAATATAAATAAGTCGGCAACTTTCCAACATATAGTACTGACTAGATCCGTTGTTAGGAGACAAAAAAAAAGAAGAGGAGGACTCTTGTCTTTGGTGCATCATGTGTTGACCACTAGTGAGACTAGATAAAGAGAAATATACCTAGGAATTCAGGGGGTGTGTGAATAGAGCTTTTGTTTGCAGCGCATGTGTTGGTCACTAGCAGGAGATAGATATTCCAGTTACAATGTTTATTGTAAAATTATTTCAGCTAATATCATGCTTTTCGTAATGGCCGGCAAGACTTTAATGTCTGCCTAATTCCAGACTTCAACATCACTATGACTAACAAGCCAATTGTGAGGTGTACAGAAAATGTAAAATCCATCTTTAAATTCTTCATCGTTTAAAAATCACATGTACTTTGCAACTACAACTGCTATGAAAATGCATTTGTGAATTCACTACACATGCTGTGATCGTTGTGACAATCGAAAGTTAGTGTGCAGTCCAGTTAGTATTGCAACAAAGGAATTCTTCTTCCCAAACAAAAACCACAATTTTATCTTAAAAACAATTAGCAGATGTTTATTTTTCCTTGGAAGTTACACATAACATTCGTTTTCTCAGGTTGAATAGAACACTTAAAAATTAGTCTTATTTTATTTTATTTTTTTTTTAAAGTTGTACGCCATGTGAGTTTCAGAATAGAATAGAAATGTTGTTCCAAGCAAAATGGTAGTATTGTGAACGGGCTTTTGTTTCAGGTCACTAACTGTGACCTTTCAGGGTCGTTGGTAACAGGTATGAACCCTCACACACGCATTGTGATCGTCTTTCACAGGGAATTCTCCGTGAGTTCTCTCGGCGCAGCGGGGTCTGGTTGGTCGGTTTCAGCATTGATTTCACCTTCGGGTTGATATACCGTATTACGCTGGAAGTGAAGAGATTTGCATGCACACAAAAGAATGACAAAATCAGATGTCTCTATTCTACGAGTTAATTCAACTTAAATTTACAAAACATAATATAATATAATATAAACTTATAGACAATGTCCAATGTTGAATTATTTCCAAACACACTATTAAATCTTGCTCTCCATATTTTGCGGTGGCGACGGACGGGAAAGGGGGGTGCGACGGCGACTCTTTGATTAGTGTTAAATTCTCTCGAGAACCAGCTTCAACTCACTGATTTTGGTGCGGGCATTCGCTTATATTGGAAGGTGATAGGTTAGGTAGGTTATTCCCTAGACCCAATTACTGATCAATACGTCAGTCCCCGGAGAAGCCTCGACTGCCTGCGTGTGCGCTGGTTATTCTGCGAATGCTCGCAGCCTTCAGTTCTCACGACCAGGGAGGTCGATCATTGACTTCCTCGTCTGTCCCCGAACCGAAATCATATTCGTGATGATTTCAAAACGCCATCGAATTGTCGCTTTTTCCCCAACAATAAAACGTATGTGCCTATTTTACAAAAACACAATACATTCATAACTTAACTTTTCCCATAATGCTTAACAGTTAATACAAGCAAAGTTGCCCGGCCTTATTCAGTGGGGAGCTCTACCACTCCAGGATGCGGTCACGCCACAGTATCAATCCTGAGAATCTTTGAATTGTAAAAGCTTGCAGACGAAGACGAATAATAGAGTTTCTGGTAAGTAGCCAATCCGAAGAAGTCTTGAGATGCAGAACAATATTCTTTCCCGTGTGAAGATGAATAGTTATGTGCAGGAATTCTCAAGAGATTCAGTATATTTTATTGGTTGATTTTGGTTTCTGATTGGTTGGTAGCATAGCGTGGTTCCATCTGATTGGTCAGTTTTTATCACCCATGTTTATAAACATAACCATCCAATTTTTTGTAACCATACCTCCACATTTATACCAAAATTATTGCAACATCTTTTATTTCAGAAAACAAAAAATATATTCCAACCCGACAAAATCACAGGACGATTGTCAGTGGACGGTGGGATCAAACCGTGAGGATTAGCAAAAATGTTAGAAACTGAGCACTATTTGATTATTGAAGTGAATTGTTCAACAAGAAATTTTTACATTAAACTTGAAAGCGGCCATGTTGTAGTTATCTGTGAAGCAGCACGTTCTACTGTGTTCCACGTACGAATAGTTATATGAAAAGAAATTTTGTTCATGGAAGTTTCATTTAGTTTTAGGTAAAAAAAAAAGAGAGAAATGAAACTTGTTTACAGTGGTTGCAGCTAGACGAGGTTTTGTTGTGAATGTTTTACAGGGAAGGAGATATAGATTGGGGCTCAGTCGAGCACATACCATGTTGTCAGTCGTTCAGGTCCATATCTAATCTGATATCTTAGTGCCTATCAGCGCTGAATATGAAACTGCCTACGGTCTTTACTTGGCACAGCTGAGGTAATTGTTTGTACCAGTAGGAGATACGGCCTTGACAATCAGACCGATAATGTTATCGGAATGATTGCTTCTGTTAAGTTCTATTATATCCATCATCCAAGGCTTTAATTTGTCTTGTAGAAAGCGGTTAGTTTATTGCAAATAGTCCGAGGTGCCATACTGAGAAATGCAGACGGAAGTGCTCGGGTATTTTAAAAAAAAAACGCAAGAGTGTAGTTATACTAGTTATCCGGCTTTTCAAAACCGTGCATGGCCTTGTCTAACTTCTTGGAGAGAAACTTAACAAAATGTGCCTATATTGACGTCACATGTGGCTATTTGAAACAAACACTATGAATAATTATTGAAAAATATTTAGAATTTAAAGCAAAATGTTTTACCACAATGACTTAATTCCTTATTGGATAATCCGAGATCAGGTGATATACCGTAAAACGAATTTAAAAAAGAAATGGCAGGTGTTTCGTTTGTAGCTCAAAGCGTTTTACCTCGTTTTAATGACTTTTGTATTTCTTTATTTTATCTAAAAAATTTAAAGAGAGAGAAAAAAAAAACATCTACTGATTTATCTTTTTACCCGAGAAAGTGTTCAAATGAATAAAAAGCCGAACCATGGGTGACTTGAAAGCGGCAGTATGAATAACAGTCGCAAAGGGAGTTAAGAAACTCTACACGTCGTCGGCTCAACTGCTTGACCAGGATGATTCGAAATATCGCGACTTCATTGGAGGAAGATCCATTGCACGTAAATCAAGCCTTGAATATAAGACGTCGAACCAAAAAGACCCTATTCTTACAAAAAAAAATAAAGTTTGTAAAAAAAACATAGGAGGGTGAGGATATTCAGCAGTCAATGAAGAAATCATCTATCATTTTCAAACCGGATCAAAGGCTACTTTCTTCGGAGCGATCTTCTTACTTCTCGTAACGCACGGAATTAGCATTTTACTTGACAGGGAAGCAGGCATTGAACATCGGGAGAGTCATTTTCAGAACATTTGAAAACATCTTCAGCGACAAATAGAGAGAGAGAGAGAGAGAGAGAGAGAGAGAGAGAGAGAGACAGACAGACAGACAGACAGACAGACAGACAGACAGACAGATCTAAAGTCCAACCCTTCCTTGCCGGGTAGCGTAAACAGAAGGCCGTTCCATTAATAGTCACGTGACTTGCTAACGTCACAGAATAGAGTACAAAGGCCACGGTCACGATCACGATCAACGCTACTGGCTATTGGGTAGGATGATCATTTTCAGTTTCGTTTCTCTAAGAAATTGTCGGGGTATGTATAAAACTGGTCCAAAAGTGATTGCACATTATTTCTGAATTATTTACATTTGGACATGTGCAATTAAAAAGGGGTGTTTTATCTATTTATTTATTTTTCTTTTAGGTGGGAAAATACGGCGGGGTTTTATATTTGTTACGTGTATTTAATTATCATTCATACATCTTTAGTTTAAAAATTATTTTTAAGTGAGTTTTTTTTTTCAGTCTGTTCTTTTAATAATATTTTTCAAAACGTATCACTAGTATAGTTTGGAAAAATCTTTAGTTTTCGATAGTAAAATTTTAGCATCAATCGTGATTTTACAAGTTTTAATTTCTTCATTTCCTTTTGTAAATTTATTAAATTCCGTTATAATATGTATGTGCGTATGTGCGCGTGTGTGAGTGTGTATTTGTGTGCGTGTGCGTGTATATATATATATGCGCGCGTGTGTGTGCGTGTGTGTATAAAGTTTATTATTTCTAACAGGAAGAGTTTTTTTTTTATAATTATTTATCGTTTTTAAGAATTATTTATCGTTCGATTTCATTTATAAAAATTAATTCATCGTCCGATTTATTTTTTAAATCCTACATCATTCGACTTCATTTTTTTTTTAATATCTATTGCTCTATTTTAGTTTATTTCTTTATTCTATGAATTTATGGTTCAGTTTCTGCAGTATTTAATTGTTTACTGCTTTAAATATAAGTAATTTTATATACGTTTACTTTTTTTTTAATTTATCTTGAATAAAATTCAGTTTCGGTATAAATTGAATCGTATTAAATTTTCTTTTTTAAAAGAAACATTTTAAGTAAAACGAATTTTTTTCAAATCGATGAAACAACGAAATGTTTATTTACTTTTTAACACAGAAACAACGCACAACTTTTCCTTTTGAATTTATTATTGTTTTTATTTTCTTGAACATTGAACATGACCAATCGTGTTCTTCATTTTTCCGTTTTTAATGCATTTTTTTTAATTGTCTAATTCTTTTTAAAAAACCTCATATTCATTATCGACAGTCTGACTGTTCAACAAATTTTACTTGCTTTTACCTCACCGTCATTTCTCAGTGACCAGGCCTGTTTACGGCGGCCGTGGGTAAAAGCCGTGACAATGTAGCCCTGTCAGAGCTATACTATCTGAACCTTGGACTCAACATACCAGAGCAATACCTGCAACTGATTCTCTAGTCTGTTTCAGGGCAGATCGTTGGCTTCTGATCCACCGTACAACTAAAAAAGCAAATACAGACAAAATACAGAAAATGGCAAAGAAGTGAACACCAACGCAGATGAACAGTTGCAAAATAATTTTAAATTATTTCGCCATAAATAGAAGAGGTAAATGTAGAAGAACTGGATGAAGTCGATCGATGATGATTCTGGAAGCAGAAAGATTGGAGGAACAGTAATTGTTGAACCTGAATAGCAGCGGAAATTCGATGGACAGGAATGCAGGAACTGGATAGCAGGAAAGGATGAGGATGCGGAAACTAGACCCTTAACAGCATGGGATGCCCTCATAATGGAGACTGATGTGGACGTCGCCGAGTTGTGATATGTTTAAAGTAGGTTCGGTTCGTATGGACGTGGCTAAGGGCTGAATCGACAGGAACAGGGGTTACCGGAATGGACTGAAAGTGAGGAAGCTGGAACCTGAACAGCACGGGAATACGCAATCTCTGTTCATCATTTCGAGTAATTTCTGATTCTCGTCATCATTCGGACAATCTCAAGACCGAAATATTTGGAATATTTATTGCAGTGTTGTTTGAAACTCAAGTCTCAGTCATTACTATTTTCCACGCTACTATCGGTAATCGTCCACTTTTTTTTTTTTTAACTCTCTGTAGTAGTTCGCTAATGGTGTTTTTATTAGGTGTTGTTCGTATTTGAATGTACTTCTGTGATCATAATATTTGCTTACGTAATATGTTTTTTATTATTCGGATTTTCTTTGGGGAAAAAAGTGTAGCCTAGTAATCGATGCTTTTGGTTAGGCGTTTATTTTGTAGTTACAATTCTTTTGCTGTTTTTTTTTTTTTATGTCGATTAGCATTTGCGTCAGTATTATTTCTAGTAATTATATTTTTTTTTCTTTGTGTTATTATTGTTGTTGTTATGTTGGTTACTTTTTGTTAATTTTGTTATTTTTTTTTTATTGCTCCCATTTAGCTAGTGCGGAACCTATTAGATTTCAGACTCTTTTGGAGGGGCTGTCTAAGAGTGAGAGACTATTGGTAGATATATCAGCCCAGATGTGGCAACAATACACCATGCATGGGCGAATGTTGGCCTTGTAGAGATACAGGATACTCTCAGATGTAAGTAATTTTCTAGCATGATACAGAGAGCTCACCTACTTTGCAGCAGCCTTGGCAATATTCTCAGTGTACTTATTCCAACTTATGTTGTCAGTGAATGTGAAGCCAAGAAGTAATAGTAAATAATGAGCTCTCAGGTGTGATGATATTTGCCATAGCAATCGGTGGTTGAGAATGATCTTGGTAATTATTAAAAGGAAAGAAGCTTAGTCTTA
>NC_136508.1:68065474-68135474 GCF_053919585.1 Euprymna scolopes
CCTAATGTAAAAAAAATAATAATAAATAAATAAAAAAAAACTTAATCATTTATTAATAACTTCTCACTGTTACAAATATTTTTTAATTTACATGCGCGGATGAACAAATTGTTGAATAGTGCGAAAACAAAACGTTTTTGTAATAAACTTCGGGATAGTTTTTTCGGTAAATATTTACATTTAGGTCAACCTCCACAATTTTCTTTTTTAAATGACAACTTTTATTGATAAATAAATTTACTTCTTCGCAACTTTCATTGATAAATAAATCTACTTCTCTGCAACGGGCACTGAACCCCTCCCCTTTTTTAATAGTATTTTCGGGTGGGTATGATGACAACAAATATCAGTTAAATTTTGCAAATAGCCCCCCCCCCTCCAAAAGTGGTGTTTATTCCGGAAGCTGTTCTTAAGATGAGGATGTTGGGGTGATTATAAGGTGGACCTAATCTAAAAATAAAACAACAAAAATAAGACATTTTTTTAAATGATTAAAATAATTTCTCACTTTTACAAACATTTTTAAATGCGCACATAAGCAACTATTTTTTTATTAACTTTTTTTTACTTTTTTTATCTAAAAATTATTAAATTTCAATGAATAGAATAATAAATCATTTATCATTAATATGTGTTTTTGGTTTTGTGTTGAATGAAACTTTTTTTTCATTACAACAATAATGAACCAATTTAAATCTTCCGGCATGCGTTTAAGGGTTATGAAATTATCAATAAATCGTTTAGTTACTAAGCCAACTTCAATAAATAAAAAAATGTTACTTGCGCATGCATTAGCCTTGACTGGGGGGGGTCTAAGGGAGCGACCATTAAATAATTATGCTGGTCGCCATGGAACTCAACGCCCAAGGAGTACTTATGCACTTATGTTATCGTGCTATTTTTTAAAATAGTATTTTCATGTTAAATTCAAATTTTACAAAATCTTTTTCTTTTATTAATTTGTTAGGTGAGAGTACAGATAACCTGGTCGGTTTCTAATGCGTGGAAAATCTAGCCCCCCCCCCAAAAAAAGGTTACTCTGGATAGTAACAAAAAATTAAAATTATCTCAGTCTCGAAAGATTTCTTCTCTACTGAACGAGGAAACAAACGGTGAAGTGTAGTTCACCTGTTTCTCTTCCCCTCTCTCTTCCTCTCTTAATATCTGTCTCTATCCATCTCTCCCTTTCCCTCTCTCAATCTATCTTTCTCTCTATATCACCCTCTCCATCTCTCTTTGAGCCCCTTTCTCTCTCTAACTCCCTCTATCTCTCTCCTTTCCTCTCTCTCATCCCTCTCTGTTTCTAACTCTCCCCCTCTCTCTCTTTATCTATCAATCTCTTTATCTCTCTATCTCCTTCTCTTTCTCTATTTTCATCTCACTTTTTCTTTTCTATCTATATATCTTCCTCTCTATCTGTTCATCTCTAATCCCTCATCCTATTTTAGTCTCCTAAATTAATTACAGTGAATAAAGCATTGTCAAAACATGGATAAATCCTATTTTAGTCACCTAATTTACTGACTGTGAGAATAGAAGTTATTTGGAAATTACTGCTACCTTAGACAGCACCAGAAGTAACTGGTAAAACCTTTTAATTAAATTGATTTTGGCAGCCATTTGGTAACAAAATGACATAGCCTTAGCCCTTGCTGCATGAGGAATACCTGCGACCTTGCTGCCAAGTAGAAGAATTATTTATTCTGCTTTAAAACATTCAATTTTTCAAAAATCTCATGTTCGACATCTCCAAAATATCCAATATGGGGGAAAATATTACAGAAATGCAAGCTTATTGTTTAGGATGAATGCACAATGGTACGCAAAAAATCACTTGATGCTCTTGGTCGATCCTTGCAAGATTTGCGTGGCAATGTCAGACCATTTGGGAATGCAGTAATATTGCTTGCAGAAGATTTCAGACAAATGTTACCTGTTATTCTTCAATCAACATCAGCAGATGAAATAAATGCTTGCCTCAAATACTCTACTTTTTTGTTCCATGTGAAGACATTAATCTTAACTCAAAATATGCATGTCCAGTTGCAGACTGTTCGATCTGCACAAAAATTTTTGCATCACTTGTGGGAAATTGGGTACGAAAAAGTGCCAGCTGATCAAAGTTAAGGGCAAAATTCTTTGACTTTTAACTTCTATAATTTCTGTAATTTTATTTCATCAAAAGAACAGTTAGTTTAAAAGGTTTTTTGGATTATTCAAATTATAAGAATTCCACTTGACTGAGTGAATTAGCTATTCTTGCAGCTCAATACAAATACGCCCATGAACTTAACGCTATTATTCAATGTAAAATTCCAAGTGAGGTAGTTAAATACAAATCCATCGACACTGTTGTGAAAGCAGATAAAGTGGTTAATTATCCAACAGCTATATTTGCCAGGGATGCCACCGCATGTATTGCAACTGAAATTTGGTGTACTAATTATCAGGTTGTGAAATATAAACCAATCCAAGCTTTGTTTTTTTCACATGGACAATTTATGTTACGTATTCAAGACTTACCAAACCAGAAATTCTCTATATCAGCTAAGAAAATGGAACAACAAAAACTGTGTACCCATGTAAAATGGAAAATTAAACCTCTAAGAAACATGCTTTTTCTCATTTTGGAACTTTTTCCATTGCGCCAACTTGAGACACAGCAACGCGTGGCAGGGTACAGCTAGTTATATTAATATAATTATCATTATATTTTAAAAACAATATGTTTATGCCGCTCCCCATGTGGAGGTACCCAATTGGTTAAAGGGAAAATTATTCCCAACTCGCATTTAGGTAAAAATGCACCTTCGTAAATAATTGAATTAATTCTAAACGTATCGTAAAAACAAATAGCATCTCTCTCTCTCTCTCTCTCTCTCTCTCTCTCTATATATATATATATATATATATATATATATATATATATATATATATATATATATATATATATATATATTTAAATAAGGGGGTAGTCACCAACAATGTGTATTTTTTAACATTATTTTATTATTCCCTGTCTTGGTTTTTCATTGCGAATTATGTTTAAATCATTGTAATAATGTTTTTAAATCATTGAAATCTTTTTTAACACATTTCAGACGTTCTGTGAAGCGTCCTCGTCAGAAATTATTTTCAAATGTGTTGGAGATGTAAAAATAGCATTTTCGTAGTTCATTTGAAGTGTTTCCAAGGGGTGGAAGCGTGTAAGTGTCTACTATTCATTGGAATGTTCAATTTTTATTACTCTTTTATTGGGCTGTGTCGAGGCCATCGACCTCAGCTGTGGTCACTCCTGTGTTGTGTTTCTCTCTCTCACTCTCTCTTTCTGCTTGTGTTTTTTTCTTTTCCCTTAGGATAGGGTTTTGTGTGTGTATTTTCTTTTATTTGTTTGAGAATGTGTGTACTGTTTTATAGTATTATGAGGTTATTTGCTTCCCTAGGAAGGTGACTGTGATCCAAGGTCGTTACTAATGTGTATGTGTGAGGGGGGGAGAACCAGCTCTTCTGAAATAAGGGTAGGGGTGCTTTCATTCTATTTTGATATTTATTTTTGGGATCCTAGGATATTAGTATTGTGAACTTTCGTTTCAGTCTTTTCGGGTATTCTTTATATTATGTTTGTTTAGATAGAGGGGTGTATTTAAAAATATGTATAGGGGATTTTTTAATGTTTCTATTTATTTGTCTCCCCATGTGGGTATTGCCAGACCCAGGATCGGTTCCTAGTGAGGGGAAGATCTCATTCCCCAGAGGGGAGGGGCCAATTGGAGGGGTATAGGTATGGGAGGGGGATGATAGAAGGGATGATATTTGTCTCAGCCATGAGGGATATCTCCTCCACTGACTGAGGAGGGAGCGAGGTGTTGGAACAGATCTTATACTATGGTTCTATGTTTTTCCTAGTAATGTTGGTTTCGAGGTTAAGTAGGGTTGGTATTGTTCAGTGTGTTGTATTAGAGATAGGGGTGTTAAGTCTGTGTGTGGTTGTATGCGCGTGTGTGTGTGTTTTAATGTGTCGGTTCTGATTTATGTGTGGGTGTGTATGTGTGTATGAATGTGCATGCGAGTGTGCCTTGCATTTCATGTTTTTAGGCTCTGTTCAGTTCAGGAGTGAATCTTGTGATGAATTTTTTTTCCTGTGTAAGTAAATAAAAATAATTGTCTGTTTGGAAGATTGGCATTATTTTGAAGCTGTTTCCACTGCATGTGTGTACGTGTTTTGAAACATAGAGGTGTCTGTTATCTGCAATTTTGATGTTGCTCTTATGTAAGGCCACTCTATTGCTGAAATTTTTGGTGGCGCCTATGTAGGATTTGTTGCATGCTGTGCATCTTAGTGCATATACTACATTTCTGGAGGTGCAATTTAGATCCTTTTTTATTTTGAATGTTTGTGCTGGATTTTTTTATGTGTATGTGTTTCCTTCTATTATTATGTCACATACTCCAAATCGCGGTTTGTTGCATTTTGTAACCCTTTTTGTAGTGTGTGGAACGAGTTTTGAGGAAGTTAGGATGTGTTTTAAGTTTTTGGGTTGGCGTTTGCTTTTTATTATTTTTGTTGTTTTAAGTATGTTTAGTTTGTCGTTCTGATTGAGGAGGATAAGGTTTTTTGTTATCTGTGTGAATAGTTCTGGGTTGTTTGTGTTGTGTGTAGAGACGTATGCTAGAATTTGTTCTTTATTGTGTTCTTTTGGGGTTCTTAGTTGGTCTATTGGAATTTTTTCAGCCAGTTCAATACCTTTCTGTATTAGTGGTAGTGGATATCCTCTTTTCCGCAGTGTTATTTGTAGTTTATATATATATATATATATATATATATATATATATAGAGAGAGAGAGAGAGAGAGAGAGAGAGAGAGTGTGTGTGTGTGTGTGTGTGTGTGTGTGTGTGTGTGTGTGTGTGTGTGTGTGTGTGTGTGTTTCAGTGCGTTTCTTTCTTTATAGAATTCGTTCAGGCGACAAATTGAGAAATAATTATGTTTATTATTATATCAACGTTATATTTTCAGGAATGGCTGTCTAAGCAATCACTTGCCCCCCCCCTTCCCATCCTTTTCCACTTCCTCTTCGATTGAGCACGTTACGAGCAGATTGAGTTGACTTTCGTTAATTGAAGTGGAAGTATTGCTAAACTTGAACAGATATTCCTTGCGTAGGTGGAGGTGACTCGTTCAAAGTGCCTTGCTCCCTTTCGCAAACCCCGCGGAAAACTCGTGATCATTTGAAATAAAAAAAAAATTAATTCACTAAACTCGGTCTCATCTGGTACAAAGAGACAAACAGTGGTGAACAGTGGTATATTATACTGGTCATTTTATTTACCTCCGTGCATGGAAGTTAGACCTAAGATCAGATGGGGATTTAAAAAGCCAGCGATCTATAACGAGTTAACATGATAAAATAGATAGACAAGTCTAGGAAAGCAGTAAATATAGACTCTATGGAGAAAGAAACGAAACGTCAAACAACAAGCTAACCGAAAAAGGATATAACACTAACATGACTGGATTTGAAGTGATGTCCGCTTGGAACTGTGCAATATACAAACAAGTGGTACACAAACCGGAGTCGATGTTGTAAAGAAATAAGCATAGAATCCTCAAATGGACAAACTTATCCAATCGAAACGCTCATGACAGTAGTCAACAAGAATTTTTTTTTTTTTTTTTTTTACACGGTGGTCACCACTTATCAAGGCCGGAAGCCACTCAGGGATAAGGGTTATTGCAAGTACAGTACGTTAGTGTGGAGATTTGATGAAGTGTTTACTTAAGGGAGCGGTTCATTAGGAATTTGTTAACATTGGACTTGAAGCCATCCAAGTTGTAGTCAGGTGGGAAGCAGGCAGACGGAACAGAGTTCCACAGGTGTGTACTTCTAAGAAAAAAGATTTGTTCATGGAATCCACGTTTTGATTTAGGCACACATAAAGAGTGGGGGAAATTTTTCACAGTGGATTCAGCTAGACGGGTATTTTTCATGAAAGATTGGCGAGGGGGACCAGAGATTGGAGTTAAGAAATAACGATAAAACAAGGATAGGCTCGCAACGTCTCTTCTGTGGGAGAGAGGTTGCAGGGTAGAGAAAGGGGCATCCCCCACTAAGCCACGAAGTCTATTTTGTACTCTGTCAAGGCAGGATAGGCTGCTTTTAGCAGCTCCTGCCCAGATATGGCAGCAATATTCCATCCTTGAACGTACTTGGCTTTTATATAGATAGAGAATTGCATGGGGCGGTAGAAGGATCCCACCATCTTTCCAGCGACCTTAGCAACAGACTTGATGTACGTGTTCCATTTCAGATCAGGAGTAAAGGTCAAACCCAGAAGCTTGTCAAAACACGGAGCTTCTCCTAGACGAGAGCCATCGATTTCAATTGATGCCAGATGGGGATCAGAGCGTTGATGATGTAAAGATAGGAGTTTTGTTTTAGATGTATTAAAGGTAACCAGCCACGTCTTCCCCCACTGAACCACGCGCTCGAGAAAAGAGGAGAGAGAATCAGAGAGAACTTTATCATTTACAGCCTTTGATGTGTTGCCGTAGATGGTCGTGTCATCAGCATAGATGTCAACGAATGATTTAAGTATGTGTTTAGGGAGGTCATTGATGTAGATCAGGAAGAGAGTTGGGCCCAGGATTGACCCTTGAGGGACTCCAGCATTAATACTGCAGGCCTCTGATTTTTGTCCATCGACCACTACTCTTATGAGCCTATTGGAGAGAAATGATTTAATGATTGAGAAAACATTTCCAGTTATACCGTAGCTGGAAATCTTGTGAAGTAGGCCCTTATGCCATACTTTGTCGAAGGCCTTTAATATGTCAAGAGCAAATGCCATAGAAAGGAAGCCTTTGTCAAGAGATTCACTAATCCTGTGGGATATAACCGTTAGCACATCTGCGGTAGATCTTGCAGAGCGGAAACCATATTGTGTGTCACTAAGAAGATTGTTTCTGCTGAGGTGGTTTACTATTTCTCTATTTAATATGGATTCCAGCAACTTACTCATAACACACAGTAGGCTTATTAGTCAGTACTGAGAGGGAGATGACTTGTCACCTGAATTCTTAAATACAGAGCATACTGATGAGTTTTTCCAGGGAGTCGGAAAGCTCTTCTCCTTAAGGCAACGCTTAAACAGTTTCGTAAGTATGGGAGCAAGTTCTAGTTGAAGCTTTTTTAACACTATAATTGGGATGCCGTCAGGGCCAGTTGCTTTACTGGAATCAAGGTTCTTGATTAACTTGGCGACCTCATGCACGGATATTTGTATGTTACCTAGCTTGTTCTGTGTTATACGAGGAAATATGGGGAGTTGATGGCCTTCATCGCATAGGGTAGAATTAGCTGCAAAGTTCTTTGCAAATAGTTTGGCCTTGTCTGATGCTGACGAGATGACCTCTGGTCCATTGATAATGGTTGGTATAGAACGCGCACTTCTGTTCAGGATCCTATTTGTTATTTGCCAAAACTGGTGGGAACCAAACCGCTGATCAGCTACTTTTGATTAAACAGACTGGGCATACAGCTCTCTTGCATTTTTATTACTCTTTTACAGTGGTTGCTGGCGTTCCTGAAAGCAACTTTAGTCTCAGTGCATCTATTACGTTGGTAGTTATGGAAAAAGTGATTTCTGTGCGCGATAGCAGCCGCACAATCTGGGGAGAACCATGGCTGGCTGTTAGGTTTTTGTTGGAATTTTTTAGATGGTATGAATTGGTCTATGCCTACAATTAATTATGCCGAAGGGAATATGCAACGGGAAGAAAACTATACATTTATCAAAAATTGAAAGAACACTAAAAGCAGTTCCGGAAAATCTGGAAAAAATACAAAGAGAAATTTAAAGTAAAAGATGGTCACACACAATGGAGGATTGACGGGACTGCACACATAATACGCCACTGATGAAAACAGCTGAAAAAAAAAGTCCTGTAGTGTGGAAATCAACCCACATACTCAGGTAACACAAACCACATGTAAGTTGAAATAGAATAACGCTTCATTACCTAACTTAAAATAACAAAAAGAGCATTATACAGATCCAAAAGAAGAGAAACTATCAGGATGAATATATAAAAACAATTCTCTAATCTGACCATCTCGCACCAAAAAATAAATAACAATATTGGGAGCAATCACTGATAATGTTTTGTGTGAAAATTCCAGTGAGTAAATACAACAGCAGCAGCAGCAGCAATAATAATAATAATAATAATAATAATAATAATAATAAGAAGAAGAAGAAGAAGAAGAAGAAGGAAAAAAGCTGAAATATAAAGGGAACCCCTTGAATGCGGAAACTATCACACATAAGCTACAGGCACAAACTGAACATACCGAAACTGCTACAGATGTAAAACAAAAAGGAACATCATATGGGATTATAAAAACTGAAACGAGATAATTGTATATTAAACTCCCTGCACTCCTGCATTCCCTCCTCCCCTCTTTTGCATTTATGTCATCATAAACTGACGCCACACCAAATAAGTGAGGAGTGTCAAGAAGGATGGAAAGACCGAGGAGAGAAAGCACTAGCCAGACCTACGCTGGATGATTGTAAAGAGGACAGGAACTTTGGGAAGACTTATTGCCACCCAAATTCCAGTGAAGATCATTGGTCGTTGCCAACGAGAAATCAATGGTAAGCGGCTCTTGCGATAATGCAAATTATTCTGCAAAGATTATTGAAGGAGGTGGATGGTACTGTATATCGGAGGAAACTTGTTGCCACTTTGACTCCAGAGAACACCACAAGTTGCTCTCAGAGAGAAATCTTTGATGGCTTGTGTGACTACTCCTAGTGAGTAAAAATAATACTATCAAAAGAACATAACATTCTCTGCCTCTAATTAGTCTGTTGACGAATTGAAGCATCTGATGTGATGGTGCAAGTCTATCCTAGATGGACAGGCTATGTTATAGATGCCACAGATATAGGTTGCGTCTGATTGCCACCTGTTCTCTCATCTTCATCCACTGCTCCTCAATCCTCCTCTTTATCCACTGCTAATATCTCCTCAATCCTCCTCTTTATCCACTGCTAATATCTCCTCAATCCTCCTCTTTATCCACTGCTAATATCTCCTCAATCCTCCTCTTCATCCACTGCTAATATCTCCTCAATCCTCCTCTTCATCCACTGCTAATATCTCCTCAATCCTCCTCTTCATCCACTGCTAATATCTCCTCAATCCTCCTCTTCATCCACTGCTAATATCTCCTCAATCCTCCTCTTCATCCACTGCTAATATCTCCTCAATCCTCCTCTTCATCCACTGCTAATATCTCCTCAATCCTCCTCTTCATCCACTGCTAATATCTCCTCAATCCTCCTCTTCATCCACTGCTAATATCTCCTCAATCCTCCTCTTCATCCACTGCTAATATCTCCTCAATCCTCCTCTTCATCCACTGCTAATATCTCCTCAATCCTCCTCTTCATCCACTGCTAATATCTCCTCAATCCTCCTCTTCATCCACTGCTAATATCTCCTCAATTAGAATTATGTGTAAATGAAGAAGGGAATAGTTTAAAAGTTTACATCGTTTACTGTAAGGAAAACTTTATAAAGGGTATGTCAGCATTTTTTTAAAAATTGCAAGCAAGCGAACTAGCAAAAAAGCAAAAAATTAAAGATAACAAATGAATAAAAAGCGAAAGACAGGTGATTTAAGAAGAAAATGCATGATGAGTTAAGTATGGATCTACTAGAGGTAGTGTACAAGGGAAAAATATTGGCGATAGTTGTCAAAATGTGACCTGAAGGTTGGAACAAAAGCCTTATTATGTGCCGCGCAAGAACAAGCGACTTAGGACAAATGTGAAGTATCATACCAATAAAAATCTGATACCATATAAATAGTCGTGAAGGGTCAATGAGGATGCAAAGACCTATGAGTATCAATGAGACCTTCACAGGAAGAGTGCAGAAAGTACTGAGACTTTGGGGAACTTATTTTTATCCTAATTCCTGTGAAGAATTCTATCGGAAAATTAATTATGTGAAGTATGGTATCAATAAAATTGTTTAGAGTCTCCTGTGTCGACTGCTTGACCAGAAAAATGAGAATGTACAACAGCTCGACAGTATTTGTGAGAAATTAGTTCAAAAGAAGTACAAGATGTGTCGTGACAATATTTTGAGAAAAGTATATTCAGATATATGTAAGAAAAGAGGGTTGGAATGTAAAAAAATGGTACGAGCATGTTCCAGAAGAGATGGTGGAGAGTTATAATATTATGGGATATGATTATTTAATGTGATAATTCAATTTGTATCAAGGAGATCAGATTTAGTTTTGGAAAAAAAAAGGAAAACAAGGCAATAATCATTGATATAGGAGTCTCAGCTGACGTGAATGTGGAGGGAAAAGAAAGTTAAAGAAGGTAAAATGTGTACTTGCTGTTATTGGAGCCCTGATAGCTTATGGTTATTTGTTACGATCCGCCTATTAGTATAAAATCGGCAATAACAATAGCCATATACAAAATGTGATAACAGAAATAACATATAACAGTCATGAGGAAAATCCTTAAACGCGAAACTGAGAGAACAGATCTACCACTCCCATTACTGCCGAGGAACAAAAAAGATGTCGAAAGAAAAAGGTGAAACTCATGACCTGTTCCTATTTACTTGCCTCCCCACGAGGGCAGAGTTAGACACAAGGTCGGTTTTTAATGTGGGAAAAATCCAGCTCTCAAAAATTCGGCACTCTGGATAGGAACATAAATAAAAATTGCCTCAGTCATGGAGGATTTCTCCTCCACTGAACGAGGACAGAAAAGATGAACAGATACTATACTGGGATCAGGTCCAGCGCGACCTGTTATACACAAATAAAAAAAATTGTGATGAAAGTAAAAAGCAGAATTTTTTTTTTTAAGCCGTGGCATGGATGAACTACAAGAAAAACTACGACAGAATTCCTCGGGCAGGGATAATTGAATGTGTAAGGATGTGCAAAATATCTGACAACGCTATCAATCTTAAAAAAGAAATAGGAACATAAAGACTGAAACTGGCAGCTGGAGGACAACCTCTGACTGAGATAAGAATACAGAGAGACGTCTTCCAAGGAGACTCTATAACCACTATTATTTATCATATCCATGATGCCACTCACATAGTAAGGAAATATGATGTAGGATACAAGTTTACAAGTAGAGAATACAGAATAAAGAATAAAGCATTCCATGTATATAGATGACCTGAAGCTATTCACACAATGTCATAAGGAACCAGAAAAGCTGATACATATGATAGTCACCTTCAATCAGAACATTTAAATAGCGTTCAGAATGGAAAAGCATGCACTGCTAAAAATGAAAAGGGGAACTTTGTAGATAACGGCGGGCATATAATTGCCCAACCAAGAGAAGATGGGGATAGTGAGTGAGCAGCATATCTGCAAATGTTTAGCAGTAGAGGAAGCAGTCACCATCGGATCTATAGAAATGACACGATTTGAAAAGAATACATGTAAACTAACACGAAAACTATTTAAAACGGAATTATAATAATATAAAATACTCTGGGCCATTCATAGGTGGGACTAAAAAAGAACTTGATCAGAAGACTAAGAAACTAATGGTCATGCACAATGAACTACACTTCAAATATGATACTGATCGACTCTGCGTGAAAATGGACGAGAGGGGGGAAAAGATTGGTAAGAAGAGAAGAATGTGTGAAAAAACAAAAACAGAAAAAAGAAATGGAAACATGCATAAACCACAACACAGAAAGGCTGATCGCCGCAGCAAGAAACGCTGTAAAACTGTACAATACCTGAAACAGCAAAACCACAAAGAAAAAGAAAAATAGAAAGAGAAACCGGTACATGGACGATTCAAGAGAATAAATCCATAAAAACATTTAGACATGGCCAAGAAAAGAACACTTGAATAGATAAATGGAATCACAACGGACAACTGCACAGAACAATGCGATTATAACTACATTATGAACTACATTAAAGCTAAAATAGATAAAATTCTGGAATACAGTGTGTAGACTCTGTCAACAACGAGACAAAATGGTAAACCACATAAGTGAATGTCGCAAACTAGTTCAAAAAGAATACAATAACAGGTACGAAAAGTAGAAAGAGACACAGTTACATGGACGACGACGACGACGACGACGACGACGACGACGATGATGATGGCAACCTTCTGTCTCGTGATCAATGGCGTTTTGCATCTAATCTGGTGCATTGCAGCATCTGCTGTGGCTACATAGTTTAAGCTAATGTTGTCTCTCCAGATTCAGGGCTGGGCAGGGTATAAGGAGACTTAAGCTTGCTCAATTACTGCCCCCCCCTCTCGGCATTAAAATCAAAGTCCGATTAAAGTGGTATTTGAAAACGAAAATCCTAAAATTCTGTGTACAAATAGATAAACCCGTCCAAGCAAAAAGATTGGACACCATAATAGTCATCAAGGGAGAAAAGTTTGCCATAGCGTGGATTTTGTTGTTCCAACAGACCACAGACTGAAGATCAAGGATACAGAGAAGCGAATCAAATACACGAAACTGGCCAGAGAGCTCAAATCATGGAAGACATGGAAGATGAAGAAAATCCAAATAACAACAATAATAGTAGGAGCACTAGAAACAATAACGAAAAAATTTGAAAAAAGAGTGGGAGAGATTGGAATCAGAGGGATGGCTGAGAAGATACAATGGATAACAGTAATGAAAATAGCTGGAATATTAAGGAAAAACCTTGAATGCGGAGACAAATACATATGAACCACAGGTGCAAGCCAGGGCAGCTGTAGGAGTTGCTGGAAAGTTATTGCAGTGTTTCGCCATTCGCCTGTCACAACTCGAAACCAGATTTTTATTCCTTAGCCTTTGCCTTTTTTATAGGCATCTACAAGGCAGTGGAGCCGGTTGAAATGTGAAAATATTTTCAATTTTGACTGAAATAACGGAGATCGCCATTGTAGTTGTTGTAGTTGTATCAAAATAAAAGCGAAATCCTTAAGTGATTCTTCTTAAAAAGAGAACATATTTATATAAAAAAAAACAACATCTGGACATGTTTAGAAAAGAACACTTAAACAGATAAATAATGAAATCGCTAGTGACACCTGAACAGAACAATGCGAATGTAATAACGTTAAAGCTAAAAGAGATAAGATTTAGGAAAACAGTGTATAGACTCTGTGGACAACGAGACGAAACGATAAACTACATAATAAGTGAATCTAGCAAAGTAGCTAAAAAAGAATACAATAACAGGCACGATTGTATGAGGAATACAATACAAACAACTGAATACGCAACAGACTCCAGGGAACACCACAAGTTGTTCTTAAAGAGCAATATTTGATGATAGCTGGTGTGACTACTAGTGAGTAAATAATAATAATAATAATAATAATAATAATAATAATAATAATAATAATAATAATAATAATAAACCATATAGTAAGTGAATGCAGCAAACTGGCCCAAAAGGAATACAAAAACAGGCATGACCAAGTGGGGAGGGCGGTGCACTGGGAATTGTGCAGACGGACTGCATTTTGAGCGTACAGATAAATGGTACAAGCATAAACCCGCGACAGCACTCGAAAACGAGAACCAGAAAATCCTATGGGATATGGACATACAGACGGGCAAACCCATCCAAGCAAGAAGACCAGATGTCGTAATAATTAACAAGAAAGAGAAATCCTGTCAAATCGTAGACTTTGCTGTCCCAGCTGACCACAGTGTGAGTATGAAAGAAAAGGAGAAACGAAGCAAATACACAGAATTAGCCAGAGAGTTAAAAGGGATTTGGATGATGAAGAAAATCAAAATAGTACCGATAATAGTAGGAGCACTAGGAACAATTCCGAAAAACTTCGGAAAAAGAATGTCAGAAATTGGAATGAAAGGAATAACTGCAAAAATACAACGCCTAATGATAAAGAAAACGGCTGAAATATTAAGGAAAACCCTTGAATACGGAAAATAACACAAGACACTATAACGAAGAAGCGTTACAGAGAATGAAGAACACCGAAGCTGCAGAACTACATGTTCTAAACCCCCATCATGCATCCCCTCCATTGTTTCACCCCCGTTCCCCCAATAGAAAAGTGATACCAAAGAGCCAAGAAGGATCAAGGAGGATGGAAAGACCGAGGAGGGAGCAGTGGCCAGACTTCCGCTGGACAAGTGTGAAGAGAACTGGGATCTTGGGGAGGCTTAGTGCCACTCAAATTCCAGTATAAACCAATGGCCACTGCCAGCGAGAAATCAATGGTAAGAGGCGGTTGCGAAGATGCAAATTTATTTGTAAATGCTATCGAAGGAGGAAGAGAGAGCTGGACGTCTGGGTAGACTTGTTATCACTCAGCTTCCAGAGAACACCGCAGGTTTCCAATCAGATCGTTTGTTGACTTGTATGAAAGCTCCATGTGAGTCAATAATAATAATAATAATAATAATAATAATAATAATAATAATAATAATAATAATAAAACAGTTATAACGACGATTCATAAGGATGACAAAATATGAGACTAACAAAAATACTTGGACATGACTACAAAAAGGAAACATAAACAGAGAAACTGAATCCCTAATAACAGCTGCACAAGATAACGCGATAGGAACCAACAAAATCAAAGTAAAGATCGACAAAAAAACTCTGTGAACATAGAAACGAATAGATAAACTACATAAACGAATGCTGTAAATTAGCCCAAAAAGAATACAAGAACAAACACGATCAAATAGGAAAGGCAGTACACTGGGAATCATGCAAACAACTGCATATTGAGAGAAAAATTTGCCATATCGTAGGCTTTTTTTTTTTTTGTTTGTTTTGTTTTTGTTTTTTTTGTTCCAGCAGACCACAGACTGAAGATCAAGGATACAGAGAAGCGAATCAAATACACAGAACTGGATAGGGAAGATGAAGAAAATCCAAATAACACCAATAATAGTAGAAGCACTAGAAAAAATATCGAAAATATTTCGAAAAAAGAGTGGGAGAGATTGGAATCGGAGGGATGGTCGAGAAGATACAATGGATAACAATAATGAAAACAGCTGAAATATTAAGGAAAACCCTTGAATGTAGAGACTAATACACATGAACCACAGGTGCAAACTGCATATATAGATACTGCTACAGAGGTAAAACTCAAAGAAGTACAACATAGAAGAAAATTGAAATCGTATAATTGCAAGTTATCCTCCACACCACCCCCACCCAGACCCCAGCCCCAAACAAAAGGAAAAAAGAATGGCATCAGCTGATACCACACCAAATACTCGAGGAGGGTCAAGGAGGATGGAAATACCGAGGAGCGAAAGTACTAATCAGACCTCCACTGGATAGGTGTGAAGAGGACTAGGACTTTGGGAAGGTTTATTGCCACTCAAGTTCCAGTGAAGATCAATGGTCGCTGCCAATGAGAAATCAATGGTAAGAGACTGTTGTGATAACGCAATTTGCAAACATTATCCAAAGAGGTAGAGAGTACTGGAGACTTGTTGTCACTCAGACTCCAGGGAACACCACAAGTTGTTCTTAAAGAGAAATCTTAGATGATGGCCTACGTGACTACTCCTAGTGAGTAAATAATAATAATAATAATAATAATAATAATAATAATAATAATAATAATAATAATAATAATAATGACATGTGTACATTAAAGAACACGGTGACTTTTGTGGGAATTCGCATTGCTGATCCTATAATCCTTGAACATTATTGTCCTGTGCACCCCACTTCGAATTGAAGAGCGTTTACCTTCTCGTCTATTGACAGCGATTTACTTGTTCTTTGTCTTGTCAGTGCAGCTAAACATTGCACCTCGTGACCTTTATTTTTAACAATGATCATTAAAAGTTTAAAGTGATAACCACCTCGCCACACCACAAGGAAATCATCGTACTATAAAAGAAAGGTCTATCAGTGCGCTATCTACGCATTGAATCGTGATTTGACCCGCCTCTACGTTTTATTATCATAGATATCAAACATTCACTGAATGCAATATGCCTTTATTAAATTTATTACTCGTCGATTGAATTTTCCTGTTCAACGGCATATCATCCCTTTGGAGTGTTAAGAATACCCAGTATAATTGATTAATTGCATGCGATTAATTGAATATACTTTGCTATTTTAATCGTAGATGGGTAGAAAGTATGGTTTCATACCACTTCCAATCGTTACTGACAGCTGCATAAAACAATACGATTAGAACTAACTACATCAAAGCTAAAATAGATCAAATCTAGGCAACAGTAAATGTAGACCCTGTGAACAAAGAAACAAAGCGAAAAATCACATACATTTAAGGTGATAACCGCCTCGCCATATCCCATCATAACAAAAAAAGGTCTATGGGTGCGCTATCTACTCACTGAATCGTGATTGGAGTTGCTTGTATGTTTTATTACCGGTATTCTTTTATTAAACTTCATTACTCGTCGCCTGAATTTGCTTGGCTTTGATCTGATATTTTTATGGAAATCGCTCCAGACAAGACATGAAACCACTTGATGCAAGGAGATAACAAGAACGAAAGATGATTATCGCAAAGACAGGGGATGCTTATTGACCTTAGTCTTGAAAAGCGTTCAGTTCTAGGAAAGAAGCTACTGGAATATGGAAGGTATGTGGTATGGAAACAACGAATTGATGGAGACCATTATAACAACTATTCAAACGAGCCGGAACAAAGGAAGTCGAAACTAGATCTGACAATTTCGAAATACACATGTCATGATAGTATAGTCAACGGTATATCACCCACTTCGGTTGTTATTTAATGTCGAAAGAAAATACCTATTCTAATCGATTAATTGCATACGATAAATTGAATATATGTCGCCATTCTAACCGTAGCTAGGTAGGAATTATGGCCTCATGTGACATTACACAAGGTGCCAACACAGATTGTGTTCAGTTTCAGTCGCAAAGGAGACCAAGACAAAGAATAGGAAATAACTCCAACTCACTTGTTCTTTGCAGCAACAACATCTATTTCCTCAGTGGTACAGTCGTGACCGGTCCTGGATATGACCTTAAACTATATCCGATGGTGAGGCCCCAGCTTGCGGGCTTTCGGGAGTGTAGAGCCAGCTTTAATTGTCATTGCTCCTAGGTCTACTCTGACCCGGAGTGGTAGTACCTATTAGAGTCCCAAATATGGGTGAAATAAAAACAGACTTGAAAGAAAATATCTATATATATTCTATTAAAAAAATTTTCATCAAAATCACTGGATTCTGCATTAAATAACCTGAAAAGGCTTGATATGCCGTAAAACAATACCAAATATACAGCATAATCATGTTGACACACCGGTTCCCGTCAGATCACCGAAGTTAAGCAACGTTGAGTTTGGTCATTGCTAAAATGGGTGACCAATTTGGGAAGTCCAGGCGCTGTATGTAGGAGGATGTCGCAAAATGTAGTTGCAAAAACCTAACGTCGTCATCTCCCCTAACGGGGATATACATGCGACTGGGAACCGCTTGTGAATTTCATACTCCCATGAGCCGGTTAAACCCGAATAGGGTTGGTGCTGACTGTTGACTGCTGACCGCACAAAACAAAACCAGCCAACCAACGTACAGTCCTGACGTCATCAACGTGATCTAGAACCTTCTCCACGTCTCTCCTGAGATCTCGGACGTTATCTCGTCTCTTTTCCACACCACTCTCTTTTTTTATAGTTCTTTTTTTCTGATGTTAGACATAATTAATGTCGGAAAAACTCTTCTATATTAAGACAATTTTTATTTTTGTCTGCTGCCAGAGTACAGTATACATTATATATATATATATATATATATATATATATATATATATATATGTGTGTGTGTGTGTGTGTGTGTGTGTGTGTGTGTGTGTGATTCCAAGTTATTTATAGGGAGTTGGGTTTTCCCCACATTAAAAAACGACCTCGTGTTACATGTTGCTCTCGTCGGGAAGCAATTAAATACCAGCATAGAATACAAGATACAATGAACTATTTCCTTACTCCAAGTAGTTTCAAAACTTTGTCTTTTTCTTCAGCAGAAAATGTTAACAAAGGAATTTTACATAACATTGCTGGTTAGTACAAAAATTGAAAGCTTAAGAGTTCCAAAGAAAGCAATGGTCGAAGGATTATATAGAACTACTAGGTGGACACCCGGCATTGGCCGGTCGTACAATACGCTTAAACATGACATTTTAATTATGCAGATTGCGTATACATTATTATAGAATCAATCCTCTACTGAATATTATATACATATATAGGAATAATTTGTCCGGCGGACAAATTTGCAAATATATATTTATATGCAAATATATATATATATATATATATATATATATATATATATATATATATATGCAAATTATATATATATATAATTATAATGTAGTTCATCAAATTCCGTCTCTTTGTTTACAGTATCACCTCAGCTGACGATGAATGCCTTGAAAATTCGCTTTTGATTAATGTTTAGTTTTAAAATATTACAATAAAGAAATGATTTGCGGCGATTTTAAATGGTACACCCTCTCTTATCGTAAATTGAATTCATTAATTTAATTTAAAAAAAGTAAAATGAAATGGTGAAGTACACGTGGGGTTCAACACGGTATCATTCGATCTGCAGTCGAAAGCTCTACCACTGAGCTATATTTCCAGATGTCAACAAATCCGGGGAGGGAGTCTAAGAAGAAATGATTAATTGAGATTTTATTATCGCCCTTACTGGTGCTAACCAAAAATATTTCCCTGTAAAAAATCTTTTTTTATCCATAAGAAATTTTATCGATCGGATTTTTTTCGATTTTCGGTACTTATCGGATGAATTTCTGTACAAAACATATCTAAGAACGCTTCCAGATATATAAATTACCTTTGTGTGAAATTTGCAAAAGATAGACTCATCTGTTTCGAAACCTATGAGGAAGGAGCTCTCTCTCACACACACACACACACACACACACACACACACACACACACACACATACACAAACAGTGATTTTTTTTTTAATAACAGAGATAGAGATATACCGATGCAAATAAAAGGAATATTCAAAATGATGTCCAAGAATGAAGATGCAGTTGGGTAATAACAAAATCCAATCAATGAAAATTAGTATTTGATGTAAAAAATTAGTATTCTATCTCGAATATTGAGCATTTTGATTAAGATCTGGTTAATACAGGATGGTCGCTAGAAAAGCGGGAAATTTGTCAAAGAACGATTTATTTTTACAAAGAATAATTTTTACAAAGTTTTTTTAAAGACAAATGTTATATTATACTCATAAATACTCAAAATGTCGTCCGTGCACTTTACTGCAGCGTCTTAACTTAGAAAAAAAGAAAAGAACCAATCAAAAAATAGCAATCACGCATTTTATTCATGATCTAAGCTAACCTTCTAGCTTTTCTAGCGACCACTTTGTACATAAATATTAATAATAATATTTATATTCTTTTTAATATAAATACGTATATATATATATATATATATATATATATATATATATATATATATATATATATATATATATATATATATATATATATATATGTATGTATATATATATATTTAACAGCTAAATCTGACCCCCAAGATCGCCATGGGCATGGAATATGTGCCTACATTAAGGATGGCTTCCCGTGTGGCAGGGATATCTCTAGAGAACATCCTAATTTACCCTATATGTGCTTCAGGGTTGCACTTGCTAACACCACTGCATTTATATTTGCCCTCTATAGGCCCCACAACAGCGGAGTTACTATCTTTAAGAGCATATCTGAGAAAATAGACCACATACTGTCTTCACATCCCTCGGCTAACATCCACATATGTGGTGACTTCAAGGTCCATAACGTGGAATGGCTGACCCATTCAAATAAGACAGACGATGAGGGGAGGTTTTGTCATGATTTTGCCATTGCTTATGATCTCACTCAGATTGTTCGCGAACCCACCCGTGTGCCCGATACACCCGGTCAATATGCAAGCCTCTTAGACCTTTTTCTCTCAACTTCCCCTGAGCTATGTTCATATTCCGTTCATTCTCCTCTAGGATCCTCCGACCACTCCGTCGTATCAGTTAAGATAAAAACGAAATGTAAGAAGCCATCAGACGTACCCCTCCACCGTACTGTATACCGATACTCTATGGCTGACTGGGATAGCTTCCGTACATTCATATCTGATTTACCTCTGCACTCCATGTTTAAAAAGGATGTATCCTCTATAGTATCAGATCTGACCGAATGGTTAATTGCAGGCATAGACCAATTCATACCATCTAAAAAATTCAAACAAAAACCTAACAGCCAGCCATGGTTCTCCCCAGATTGTGCGGCTGCTATCGCGCACAGAAATCACTTTTTCCATAGCTACCAACGTAATAGATGCACTGAGACTAAAGCTGCTTTTAGGTCTGCCAGCAACCACTGTAAAAGAGTAATAAAAAATGCAAGAGAGCTATATGCCCAGTCTGTTAAATCCAAGGTAGCTGATCAGCGGCTTGGATCCCACCAGTTTTGGCAAATAACAAATAGTATCCTGAACAGAAGTGTGCGTTCTATCCCAACCATTATCAATGGACCAGAGGTCATCTCATCAGCGTCAGACAAGGCCAAACTATTTGCAAAGAACTTTGCAGCTAATTCTACCCTATGCGACGAAGGCCATCAACTCCCCATATTTCCTCCTATAACACAGAACAAGCTAGGTAACATACAAATATCCGTGCATGAGGTCGCCAAGCTAATAAAGAACCTAGATTCCAGTAAAGCAACTGGCCCTGATGGCATCCCAATTATAGTGTTAAAAAAGCTTCAACCAGAACTTGCTCCCATACTTACGAAACTATTTAAGCGCTGCCTTAAGGAGAAGTGCTTTCCGACTCCCTGGAAGACCTCATCAGTTTGCCCTGTATTTAAGAATTCAGGTGATAAGTCATCTCCCTCTCAGTACAGACCAATAAGTCTCCTGTGTGTTATGAGTAAGTTGCTGGAATCCATATTAAATAGAGAAGTAGTCAACCACCTCAGCAGGAATAACCTTCTTAGTGACACACAATATGGTTTCCGCTCTGCAAGATCTACCGCAGATGTGCTGACGGTTATATCCCACAGGATTAGTGAATCTCTTGACAAAGGCTTCCTTTCTAGGGCAATTGCTCTCGACATATCAAAGGCCTTCGACAAGGTATGGCATAAGGGTCTACTTCACAAGATTTCCATCTACGGTATAACTGGAAATGTTTTCTCAATCATTAAATCATTTCTCTCCGATAGGCTCATAAGAGTAGTGGTAGATGGACAAAAATCGGAGGCCTGCAATATAAATGCTGGAGTCCCTCAGGGGTCAATCCTGGGCCCAACTCTCTTCCTGATCTACATCAATGACCTCCCTAAACACATACTTAAATCATTCGTTGACATCTATGCTGATGACACGACCATCTACGGCAACACATCAAACGCTGTAAATGACAAAGTTCTCTCTGGTTCTCTCTCCTCTGATCTCGAGTGCGTGGTTCAGTGGGGGAAAAGGTGGCTGGTTACCTTTAATACATCCAAAACCAAACTGCTATCCTTACATCATCAACGTTCTGATCCCCATCTGGCATCAATTGTGATGGATGGCTCTCGTCTGGGTGAGGCCCCGTGTTTTGACAAGCTTCTGGGTTTGACCTTTACTCCTGATCTGAAATGGAACACGTACATCAAGTCTGTTGCCAAGGTCGCTGGAAAGATGGTGGGATCCTTCTACCGCTCCAGAAGATATCTCACTACGGATGCAATTCTCTATCTATATAAAAGCCAAGTACGTCCAAGGATGGAATACTGTTGCCATATCTGGGCAGGAGCTGCTAAAAACAGCCTATCCTGCCTTGACAGAGTACAAAATAGACTTCGTGGCTTAGTGGGGGATGCCCTTTTCTCTACCATGCAACCTCTCTCCCACAGAAGAGACGTTGCGAGCCTGTCCTTGTTTTATCGTTATTTCCATGGCAGATGCTCGTCTGAACTCCAATCTCTGGTCCCCCCTCGCCAATCTTTCACGACAAACACCTGTCTAGCTGAATCCACTGTGAAAAATTTCCCCCACTCTATATCTGTGCCTAAATCAAAACGCAGATTCCATGAGCAAAGCTTCTTTGTTAGAACTGCACGCCTGTGGAACTCTGTTCCGTCTGCCTGCTTCCCACCGGACTACAACTTGGATGTCTTCAAGTCCAATGTTAACAAATTCCTAATGAACCGCCCCCTTAAGTAAACATTTCAGCAAATCTCCTCACTAACATAATGTACTTGCAATAACCCTTATCCCTGAGTGGCTTCCGGGCCTTGATAAGTGGTGATCACTGTGTAAAAATATATATATATATATATATATATATTATATTATATTATATTATATTATATATTATATTATATTTTAAAAACAATATATATACCGCTCCCCATGTGGGGGTACCAAATTGGTTAAAGGGAAAATTATTCCCAACTTGCATTTAGGCAAAAATGCACTTTCGTAAATAATTGAATTCATTTAAAACGTATCGCAAAAGCAAAAACAAATTATATATGTATATATATACATACATATATATATATATATATATATATATATATATATATATATAAACAAATCTACATGGTCGCGACACTCGGCATGATCATGTAAATTCGTTCATATTCATAAAATATATCTTGCATTTCATTTATAAATTCGTCAGTTATCGCTCTTGAATACCTTTAACCTGGAATATATATATATATATATATATATATATATATATATATATATATATATATATATATATATATATAGTTACCCACATACAGTACTGTTTCGCTGTTTCACAGCTCATCAGTGCGACTAGACAAGCAACTACCTCAAGCCAGGATCGAGACCCGATCGCCCAAATGTCAGTCGGAGCTTCTAAACGTTGCCCTATTCGGCTGCTATGCGGGCAGTGAATTATCAATGTTTTGACATCGTCCAAATACCTAAACTCAATTTGTTAACACATAGAGCATCGCTTAATACGCTAATGGTAATTTGTATATCACTTCCCAATATGTTCAACCCAAGATGGGGAGCACTATAGTCATCCACAGACAGTATATACATATATATATATATATATATATATATATATATATATATATATATATATATATATATATATATATATATTGGCCTGATGAGCCCAGAAACCACGTGTTTGCTTTAGAACTAAAATAATTACAAACAATGGTTAATTACATAGCAAAATATTAAAACTCAACGCTATCAAGCGTTACGTTTCTATTTTTATAGTTCAGCGCACGGAGTGTGTCATATAAAAAAGTTGGCACTTGTAATCGTGTCAACGCTTAACGTAGGAATAATTAGCCGTAAATTGTGTAGCCATCTCGCGAAATAACACATATTTTTGAAACGTTAACATTCGACGCCAAATGAAATAAAATAATTACAAGCATGGGGATTTATCAGACTGCACCAAGTTGATCCCTGGTCACGGGACGTTGTTCTTTTGCCCCTGTGGCGTGTGTTACCCGGTCACGGCTTTAATTATACATCTTTTATGTCGACCCAGTTGATGCGCAGAGTCTTTATCCACTACTGTTGAAGTTGCTCTATAGCCGGCTGGATCGTAGTCAGAGCTTTGATATTTACCTTTGAGCCCCAACCATCGCTCACCAGGCTTAGCCTCCTTGTAACCAGAACAGATGGTTTCAGCATACTGCGAGGGATCACCTTAGTTTTGATTTTGTTCCCTTGTTGAAAATGTCGTTAGAAGAATTATATAGAACGGCTTTTAACTTATCGACATATTAATACGATAGCATGTGTGTTCTTTTGTGTGTCACGCTTACATCTTTTTTCTTCCGAGTGACTGTCGTTTAATTGTTATGACTAGGGCTGGGAAAAGAGCATATTCTTTTCATTGTTTTGACTCTCGAGTGCGTATCCGTTGATATTTTATATGCTTTTATATAGAGAAACTCTACTGTATTCTGTAAGTTAATAAACCCGTCCCTTGAAAGCTAACAATATGCCCCCCCCTCTAAACGTGGCATACCTGGTTCTGCCGCTGGATTTTTTTAAGGTTTCTTCGACCATCTTGATGGAGTTGATTCTCTTGAAAAAAAAAAAACGACGTATGCAAGATACTCAAGACGATGGTTCGTTTTTTTATAGCTGTTTATTCGCTCCCACGCATTACATCTAGCAGAGGAGTGATCGACGATCTTTATTTGAGTGACTTGTTCTTACACATCTCACGCATGAGACCCCCCCTTTTTTTTTAGAGGGGGTCTCTTTCAGATCATCTTCTGTTGACGTCTTCAATCCAACTCATCTATTTTTGCAGCAAACCAGATCACGTGACACATACGTTCCTCCGGGTCAGCTATCAAACACTCTTCCGGTGCAACTTGTCCAGTTTATAGTTTTGACAAGTTCATCAAACATCTCTGAACAATAAATAACACCCAATATAAACTATTTGAACAATATCACTAGATAGATAGATAGATAGATAGATAGATAGATAGATAGATAGATAGATAGGTAAGTAGATCGATAATACACATAGATAAATAGATAGATCGACAGATAGATTGATAATACACACAGATAAATAGATAGATCGACAGACAGATAAATAACAAATAATTTCTAGTGTTCCACAACTACATAACATTGCCTGAATTATCCATAAACCGGCAGATCCGTTCAGTTACAAAAGTTACTAGATCAGCTGTTCAATGAAAACCACGAAAGTCATACTGATCATCTGTAAATGAAAAAGTCTGCTGTTGACCAGCCTTTCAAAAAATTTGCTAAGAACAGGGAGAAGACTAACAGGACGATATTTAGTTGGATCATCTGCACGTCTCTAGCCTAAAGCATAGAAAGGGAGTGTCCGTCATTTGACAACTTTGCACTGGGAGTGTGCGAATCATTTTGTACTTTAAAAACTGATACTGAGATTTTAAATTGACTCAAAGGACGTAATTCTGAATATATCGAGCCAACAGTTCTGTTAATAATATCGTATAACGTATGATATACTTTTAGTAAATCATTCGAAGAAAAAGAAGAAGAAAAAGAAAAAGAAGAAGAAGAAGAAGAAGAAGAAATAATCATTAAAGGTATCTTGCGATGGCTTTTCTCTCTCCTTCAAGCTGCATGACATTTTTGCAATGCCACCATCTTTAAATTCCTGTCTTCATTTTCCCTGATGAGCTTGAGCCGTGATTGAAATAGTGTAACTTGTTACCTTATAAGGCAGCTACTACGTATACAGTCACTACATGTTTGAGAATATTGCTGCGTATACAGCCGTTGCTATTAAAAAATAAATAAACAAATTTAAGAAAGCATTCAAGCATTCATTCATCGACACTAACCCTATACAAGATAAGACTGAACCTTGGCAAACAATCCATGGGCTTTACATTGTGTGAGTACTTTACTTAATGTAGACGCAATGATAACGTTACACATACAGTGATTGTTATTGGGATGCATTTGTATCTTATACGTGAATGTCATGAATCTTCATCGGGTAGTCATCAAAATGACGTCTTTCATCCTTATTGTTCGAATGTGAGAAAATATTAAAAAAATAAATAATAAATAAATAAAACAAGCCACACATTTTTATGACTATTTCATTCTGGCGCAACATCAGATTATGTTCGGTCATAGTCGCAAATTATTGCCGCCGTATACTGAAGGCTACTCATTATATGCAGTCATTCCATTAAAATAAAATAAAATACACGATTTCATTGTAAGACATTCGCAGCAAGAACTCGTCTTTCGACTACACCTTCAAATAACCCCACATTCTTCCTCGATGTACATAACATCAAACTGAATTTCAATTAACAGAGTTCCATTCTATCTGTGGAACATGTTACCACGGGATTGCTTCTCTATAGAAATGTAATACTTATCATAAACCATCCTCATACGAAAGCAGATTTTGTTAATCCCATTAATATATTAATATCTCATATGTTTCATCATTCAACTGATAACCTATGCCTCTTATTAACCCTTATTCCTGAGTGGCTTCAATCCTTGATAAGTGATGACCTATCTATAATAAAGACCAATGTGTATTGATTTATATATATATATATGCATATATATATATATATATATATATATATATATATATATATAATATGCATGTGCGTGCGTGTGTGTGCGTTTTACTTTCTTCACGTCAAGCAGGTAAACGTACCTTCACCCCGTCACATATGTACTGAACTCCGTCTTGCGAGTGAAAAGCGCGCCGATCGAAACTATTTCAAATATGTGAAGCGAGAAAGCAAATAGCAAGTCAGAAATCCATGGTACCTGAACAACTTCGGACAAATCCTTCACTCTAGATAAAATGGCAACTGTTGAGAGGTTTTTTTTTTCCTTTAGGTCATCAGGAATGATAATACTTTATGTATTAAAAATCAAATTACTTACTTCGAACACTGACGAAGAATAATTTTTATACCGCCATTCTTGACGGAGGGTGTACACTCGTTAGCAAATAATAATAATAATAATAATGGAAAACTTAACTACATAACATATATATATATATATATATATATATATATATATATATATATATATATATATATATATATATATATATATATATATACTAGCAAAAGTACCCGTCGTTGACTTGGTTCAAAAATAGCCTACAGAAAATGGACTCTGATTTATTAAAGTATGATAAGTTACGAAAAGAAAGGGCTGTAAAGAGATAGCTTCGAATTTGGGCGTATCAAAACCAAAGCAAAATATGGTGAAAGTAAAAATAAAATAGATAAACCTCATAATTTATTATAACATACCTGTTCACACTGAAACACTTATTACATAAAAAACCTTGTTAAACTTTGTGGCTATTTCCATTCTATGGAGGCCAGTCGCGATCGCAGACCCCACAATTTTATTATACCATCCCTATTTAAGTTAAAACATACTTATCAAAGTATTACTACGTACATCTATATCAAAAACACTTGTAAACGTTTTTTTTTCATACTTTGTGGACTAGGCGCGAACGCACACTCCACAATTTTAATGAATCATCATTATGCCAGATCAAGCATACCCATTCCTGTGGCTCAATACATCTTCTATCATTATATGCGATCAGTTTTCTATAATAGTCAACAATATAGGAACCTATTCTTGACCAGACACAGACATAGACGTTCAGCTTTATATTATATTATATTATATTATACTATATTATATATATATATATATATATATATATATATCGAATTGTTTTGAATATATAAATCGGGTATACACACACACACACACACACACACACACATATATATATATATATATAGTTTTCCGTTATTATTATTATTATTATTATTATTATTATTATATTATTATTATTATTTACTAACGAGTGTACACCCTCTGGCAAGAATGGCGGTATAAAAATTATTTTTCGTCAGTGTTCGAAGTAAGTAATTTGATTGGTTAAAGGGAAAATTATTTCCAACTCGCATTTAGGTAAAAACGCACTTTCGTTAATAATTGAATTCATTCAAAACGTATCGCAAAAACAAACACAAGCAACATCTAAGTAAATCGCGATATATCCCAGCAGTCGTGCGAGATGGACGAGCGGTAAGGGGTTTAGGCTCATTACCGTGGGGTCCCGATTTCGAATCTCGCTAGATTCAGCCACTCTGATGAGTCGTAGACGACGAAACACGTGTCAGTGGATACTTATATTTCATAAATAATATTTGTATGGTAAAACTGGTAATTAGTAAAACATGAGTAGAGTGCTCAAAACTATTGCAGAGCAAATAGGTTTTATTTTTTATTATCGTTTTATCTGTTTGGTTACATATGTTTCGGATGTTGGACCATGTTTACGATCCAACAGCCTCGTCAGACCTTGCAGAAATGGTTGTTAGTATTTGGAAGAAGTGTTTTAGAAGAAATACGAGCAAAAAAAAAAACAAAAAAGAAAAGGAGGGATAGGAGATAATAAGGGGAGAGGGAGACGGGTATCGACAATATTTCAGTTTTGAAGGTTTAAATACATTAGATTGTATTGTGTGTGGGGTAGCAGATTCAGGTAAGCGTGGGTGGATATATATGGATATAGGAAGGGGGGAGAGAGAATGGTAAAGAAAAAAGAGAGGGGGTAAGTAGAGGAGGGGGAGGAGTTTCAATTTTTAGGTTTTAAATTTTGACTGGTTTTTGCTTGTTCAGCCAGGTATATGAAGTGGGGGCGAGAGAGAGAGAGAAAGAGAGGGAGAGAGAGAGAGAGAAAGGGTTTTTGTAGGCTTATGTAGGTGTCATGTGTTTGACAAGTACAAGGTTCCATTTAAAATTTTTGTAGTCGCTATAAGTCGACTTGTTCATTTCAGTTGACAATGAGTTGTTTTTAGGTAGTTAAGGATTAATACATACACTAACGAACGTGCAAATACGCATACATACATACATACATACACATACATATGTATATTTCTACACATCCATATACAGACACATACGAACATACACATATATATATATAAAAAGTATATGCAGACATACCTGCATCTATATGTAAACATACACACACATACATACAACTCCTATACACATATACATACTCACATATATACATAGACACATATACACATATATATACACACACATACCTACATATATACATATATTTGGAAATATAGATCTCCAGTAAGAAGTAGATATACATATACATACATACATACATACATATATACACACACATGTACCCATATACACGTATACACAATTGCATAAATATACATATTTATAAAAATATAAATATATAGACATATATAGACATATATATATATAAACACACACAGACAAGTGTCTATTTATACCCAGTAAATAAAGTAAAGTTAGAATAAATAAAAAAATAATAACTAAATAAGTAAATACATGGGTGCAGTTAATAATGCGACGTTAAGTTCATATATATATATATGAGGTGGGGTGGGCTCCTAACATGGTGCTTTGGGCAGTGGTTATGTTTAACTTTATTTTCAGTGTCAAGTGTATTGTGGATATAGGCATATACATACAAACACATACATGCATATAAATATAGCTATACCTGTATACAGATGTTCAGCCATGCATACCCATAGACACACATCTATATACCTACATTAACACCCATATATATATATATATATATATATATATATATATATATATATATATATAAAATCAAAACATATATATATATATATATATATATATATATATATATATATATATATATATATATATATAATCAAAACAATCCACATAGTTCGATTTATTACAAAGAAATTCCAAGGAGACAGGCGGGCGTGGTGACAGACTATGTAAACATTTGCGCATTTTAATAACGTTCATTGGAATAATGCGTGATTTTCGCTTAAAAATCACAAACAAAACAAAAATGCCGTGTGCAAATAAAATCAAGCGGAAAAAATTTCTATGAATGCTCAGCGCAAAGTCAAAGTTTTTCGGCGAAGTTGCCAGTATCAGAAAGACACACCACCCATACACCACCTTACCGACCGTCATCGTTTTTTTTTGGGGGGGGGTCCATTTATTCTTTATTAATTCTTTTCTTATCCCCGCCGTTCCGAAGTTGTTCTCAGTTCGTCCCACACCATTACTGTTGTTCTAAGGCGTTACGATATTCGCGCGAAATACAAAGAAAGTCACAGTCGACTTCATTCCAAGTTCACACGACATTTTTTTATTCTTTAAATAAAAACAAAAAGCGCAAACATCTGGGTGTTAGCGTGCGTTGACAGGGTTCATTGAGTACAAACAAATTTCACATAAGAGAGAATAGAACCAACTGACCCCGACGTGAAACAAAATGGCCCCCAATTAAAAGGTAAATCGCTTTGTTTTTCTTTTTTCATAACAACAAATAAACGCTATTTTTTGTGGAATTTATTGTCAAAGAATAAAGCAAGAACGGAATTCTTGGGATTTGTTAATCTTCATTCGGCGCGCATTTGCGATGAAACTGATATTTGAAACTCAAGCGTGACAGATTGAACTGAAGATTAGTGGACGGAACGACTACTTGCCTATCTGGTGATAGAGGATTTCGAATTTAAAAAATTAATTTCCACCAAAAACTAATTTCGATAATTGTTGTACGGGAGAATGACGTTTTGGTCAATGTTTATATTGGCTTGTGTTCGGAAGATTAATCGGAATCGGAACCGGGAATCGGAAAAATCGGAATTTGGGGGGGGTATCAAAATTGGTATCTGAATGGGCAAAATTTGTGCCTATTTATCGATGACAAAAACGATTCCTGTGATTATCTTTTTTCTTTGATTTTGTTTAAAACAAAATTTTCCACTTGCAGTAATTAGCAAAGTAATAAATATTCATTGATTTAAACTTCCAGTAAAACTAAAATCTCTAGATCACCCGCTCACAAATGTGTTTTTACGTTTGAGAAAATATTTGCACATTTAATATGTGTTTGTACGATAATCGGGACAAAATAACAATTGTGTTGTTAAATATTTAGAGATTTATAAAGAATGGGAATCGGTAATTGTATCGGAATCGGGATTTAGCATGGAATTGGTAATTGCACCAGAATCGGAAAAAAATATTGAAATCGTCTCATCACTAGGGCTATGACAACAGAATATTCTTTTCATTGTTTTGACTCTTAAGTATATATCCGACACAGACACGGTTAATAAATCGAGAACAACATCAGTTTATCTAAAAACATATAAGATATTAACTGATATATACTCGAGAGTCAAAATAATAAAAAGAATATTCTCTTGTCATAGACCAACTCATCACTAATAGTGACCGTATAATTTTCAGAAGTCGACCTTTTGCCAATAACTAAAACGAATAAAAAAAAATATGTGATTTGTAAAACAGAAAGACAAAGTTACATTCTAACATTTAAAACAACTGTATTGAATCATCTCAGTTAAGGTGTTAAAAGTAGAGGGATGGAAAAGAGAAAAGTGCTAATAATAAAATCGTAACGTAGTTTGGTTCCGTCATTAAATGACCAAGCAAGGATACGTACGGATATTGACGACTCACGTGCCGAGTTAATGTCGTGGTCAGCATTTTAAATGCATATATAGGTATATCGGAAGGAAAAGAGGAGAAAGACGAGAAAAAGTAAGTGATGCGTGATGATTTGGAAGGGACGCCCAACAAGTACGCGAGTCTCCTCCTCCTCCTCCTCCTCATAAACTAAAGTTTATTGGAATAGAGTAGACTATGTCCTTCTAAACTGAGGCAATTTATATTTTGGGTTCAGTCCAGATTGACCCTTTATAGGGAGCTGAAATTTCCTCGCGTTGTAACTCGAGTGTCTAACTTTGATCTGGCGGGAGTCCCTATTTACTTACCTCCCCACGAGGATACAGATACAATGTCGGTTTTTTATGTGGGAAATATCCAACAAGGATCATTCTAATTTTTTTTTTTTTTACTATAGAATTATCGCTTATCAAGGCCCGTAAGCCACTCAAAGGTAAGGGTTAATGAGTATTAGATATACGATGACACAACATCGTGATGATAAGTAATGGTGAAACTTTGGAAGGGTTTAATTATATAAGAGGACTGTCCAACAAGAACCTGTTTATATAAGACTTGAAAACTACGATGTTATAGTCAGCTGTGAAGCAGCTCAGCGGTATTATGTTCCACAGTCGAGCATTTCTGGGGGGGAAGTTTTGCTAATGGAATGTTTGTTTAGTTTTAGGCATAGATACAGAGTAACTGAAATCGCTGATAGTGGTTGCAGCTAGCGAGTCTTTACTGTGAATATTTTACAGGGGGGAGGTGCATAAAATGAAGCTTAGTCAGAAACCTGCCATGAAAATAACGATAAAACAGAAGCAGGTTCGCAACGTCTGTTTCGTGAGAAAGAGGAAGCAAGAAGTAGAAAAGGATATCGCCCACTAGACTTCGAAGTCCGTTTTGTACCGTGTCCAGTCAGGAAATGATGCTCTGGTCCTCCCCAAATGTCGCAACAATACTTTATCTAATGATGTAATTAGCTCTTATAGAGGATTGCGTCGGGAGCGAGATATCTTCTGGAGCGGTAGATTGATCCACCCATTCCAGCGACCTTGGAAACGGGTTTAATGTAAGTCTTCCAATTACCGATCAGATTGGGAGTGTCAGTCATCGGAGCTTGTCAAAGCAGGGTGCTTCCACAAGACGAATCATTTATTTCAGTTGGGGGGACAGGAGAAAATCAGAGCGTTAGTGGTTAAATGAGAGAAGCTTGGTTTGGGGATGTATTAAAATGGTGCTAATGCCCTTACTGATCCGCACTATTTTTTAAATCGTATTTCTAGGTTTAATTAAAGTTTTATGATATGTTTTTTTTTATTCAATTGTATGGTTAAAGTACAGAATAGGTACAAAACACCCTCCCCTCTCCATGTTAAGAATGGCTTTTTTAAATAATAACGTTATTATTTCAGCACGGATCAATAAGTGCATGAGTACTCTTAAAATTAACCAACCATCATTTTCCTCATTGACCCACGTGCTCAAGGCTGGAAGAGAAAGAATCAGAAAGCTCTTGGTCATAGCCAGCCTTTGAAGTATTATTATAGGTGCTTGTGTCGTCTGCATAAATATCTACGAATGATCTAAGAATGTGATTTGTAAGATCATTGATGAAGGACAGGAAGGGAGTTTGGCCCAGAATTGAACTCTGAGTAACGCCACGGTCGATACTATTGTTTGATTTTATGACTCCCGGACAATGTGAGATTTCCCGAGAGAGTGAGTGAAACAATATATAACACTGTGATATGTTGAATGTTATTGAAATATTTCATATTCCAATTGCAGAAGAATGTTGATAAAAGTTCTAACAAATAAATTATTTACAGTTTTTTTTATAATATAGGGCTGAGATTTAGCTAGAAAAACAATACTATTTACAATAAACACTGAGAGTGACACGGTTACTAACAAAGAAACGATGTTATAATATATTCACGTAAACAAACAATTCAGTCAGTCAGCAGACAACGTTCAGTCGAGCTACTGAAGATATTAGTTCAGAAGAGATTTTGTCTCTGGTAGTCAATGGAAGCATTTAGTGAACCCAAATAGAAGATGTAAAAACCAAAAGAGAAACGTCTGCAATTTCCGAGGGAAGTGTGAAAATAAAGTTATATGTAAAACCTGCATTTGGTGTTTCCTTCGAAGGGAAGTATCTCCATTCACAGCATTTTACGAAACTTCAAGTCAAAGCTTGGAGAAATGGAACTAGATTAAACGAAGCTTAGTGGTCCGGTATTGAACGGCCAGAGTGCATAAGTACATGCGTCGTGATATTATTGTCTCCTACGTTTGTACATATGTTTTCTGAACTGTAATCAAATGTGTAGCACACACAGGCACACACGCACACACAGGGGACTAAAAGAAGTATGTATTTTATGCATATAAAAAAACAGCATATTATACATATATTAAAAGATACACACTTGGTGTCTCGTGACACATTCACATAAATACATTGTGCTTATATACCGCTACGCTAAGTATAAACATTGCATGAACTATTAAACACTTTATACACACTAGACGACACGATCTACTATGCTATATAATTATTATGTATACTTACACGCGCATGCGCACGGCTAAACAACACCCATCTGCCAATCAACGACTACTTTTATAAGCCTATCAGGCGAGAAATGATTTAACGGTTTAGAGGACATTTTCAGATATTCTGTAGCTGGAAATCTTGTGAAGTAGACCTTTACGTAAAACTTTATCAAATGCATTTGATATATCAAGAGCAATTGCTCTAGAAACGAAGACTTCAGTAATAGAGTCACTAATCTCGTGGAGGACGGAAACCATATTGCAATCCACTGAGTAGGTTGTTTTTTGCTGTAGAGGTTGGCAACTTCTCTATTTATAATAGATCTCAGCAACTTACTCATGACGCACAGGAGAGTGATTGATCTGTACTGGGAGGCAAATGATCGAATTCCAGTATTTTTTAAATTCAGGAGAAACTGATGACTTTTTCCAAGGTGTTGGGAATTTCTTTTTTCCTTAAAATCAACGTTTAAACAGTTTTGCAAGAATGGGAGCTAGTTCTAGTTGAGACTTTTTGAGCATTATAATTGGAATATTACCGGGGCCAGTTGCTTTACTGGAATCAAGGTTCTTAATAAGTTTGGCAGCATCACATGACAAATATATGTATGTCGCTTAGCGTATTTTCGGTCATGGGAGGAAATTCGGGAGGTAGGCGGCACTGATCGCAAAGGGTAGAGTTTGATACAAAATTCTTATGAAAGAGTTTGGCTATGACAAAATTACCTCAGGTTTATTGACGATGGTTGGGATAGAGGACACGGGCCTATTCAGCACTCTGTTTGTTGTTTGTAAAAACTCGTGGGAACTTAGCCTCTCTTCAGCAACATTAAACTTGACAGATTTGACTATGGCTCTCTCGATTTTTATAACGCTTTTGCAATCGTTTAGTTTCTGACCATCTTTTACGTTGAAAGCAACGGAAGTAGTGATTTCTGTGCGTAATGGCAGCGACACATTCTGGGTTGAACCACGGTTAGCTGTTTGGTTTCTGTTAGAATTTCTTGGAGGGTATATAGTTGTCTATACCGACGATTAACCAATCAATCAAGTCTGATACTATAAAGGCACGTTCTTTTAAACATGGAACACAGAGTTATTTAAGATATAAACGTTGGAAAACTATCACAGTAAGCCTAAGAGTATCGATACATTGTACGATGGAAAGGGATATCTGAAGGCTTATGAGATTTTGGGGGTTTGTTTTACTATATATGTGTCAGCCTATGTCACGGTAACATATTGAGTAAGTTTCTAACAGTATTTTGTATAGTTTTTTAGTTTGAACTAATTTTCTCAAACTTAACGTATACTACAGCGAGTTCGCCGCCATTTGTCTTTTTCAAATATACCGATGAACACTGCATGTTTTTCGAACCGAATAAGCATGTTACATTAAATGAAAACACTAAAACTTATCCAGTTAGGTAGAAAAGTAACTTATCTTGCCTTTGATAACATTTATTTATTATATATTTGTTTTTTGACAACTTTTTCGAATCTTTGTATATAAGAAAACAAACCCCATTTTTTTATCTTAATTGAAACGACCGAGTGATCGAAAGATCCCAGTGGAGACAGAACGGAGGATGAGTGCAGTTCAAGGAAAATTGTGAGAAAAAGGCAAAGAAGAGTAGGATATTGTCTGTTAGTATCGGGCACGCGGGTGGGTTCGTTAAAAATCTGCGTTAGATCATAAGTAAGGGAGACATCATGACAAAACCTCCCTTCATCATCTGCCTTAGACTACCCTAGACACCGCCAAAAATGGCCGAAAAATCAAGTTGTCGTTGTTTTTAAAAACGAAATTACATTTATTAAATCCATTATTTCTGAGTAACTTTTTTTTCCAGAAAGATAAAACCCTGAATTTTATCATATAGAAAACAGAATAATGTAAAACTTTTTCTACTATTTTTAATTAAATTTTAAATATTAAATTTTCCCAAAAAGTTAACAATTTACATTTTTTGTCTTGCACAAAAAACGTACATAAATATTTAAAAAAAAAAAAAGGTTTTTGAAATAATTAATTTATTTCTTTGTTGTCTAACTAAGATTTAGGGTGATTTTCTATGAGAATATGCAAAAATATTATAATATAAGTACCTGGATTTCAAATAATTCCACTTATTCATATAGGCAACCAGTTACTTCGCGTCGATCTAGACAATGTTTACGTTTGTGCTTAATAAAAAGCAAACTATGGAAAACCAAACAGGCCAACAAAAACTTATTTTTCAGTGACGAAAATTTCAATGTATTATTAACGCTGAGGCTGGCCAGTACCAGATGGATGCCTATTTGTATGAGTTTGGTTTTTAATGTGTATGTGTGTGGGGGGCCAGGCTCCCCCAAAAGAGGGGGGCAATTTAAAGCAGAATAAAAAAAAATTATTTCAGCGCGTTTGGTCCACCGTAGTCGAAAGGCGGCAAACGTTTTCAAACGGGATCGAAAAATGATGCTATTTTTAACACAAAGGGCACAATATTCTTTTGGTATCGATTATTCAAAGCATGCCCTGTTTAATAATGGTCATGTATTATTCGGCTCGCTAAAAAAAAATTGTTAATTTATTTATCAAAGATTTTAAAATGGCTTTTTTCGTATAAATATTAAATTTTGTTTTTGTTTTGCTTAACTTAAATTAATTATTTTACTTAACATATTCACCGAATTTCACACTTCAAAACTCAAAAGCGGGATAATTAAACACAATCGAAGTTCTGATATTCAGACGTCAAAATAAGGTATGCAAACAATTTTTTTTTAATCTATAATCCTGTCCCTTACAACAACACAATATGTTTTGTTCAGATTCAGATGTTTATTTTAAGCATATTTAGAACCCCCTCAAAACAAGGGGGGGTGTAAGCAAAAAAATATATATATATAAATATCGTTTATGAAAAATAAGTACACTGTTATAAAGGTAATTCTTCTCTTAATAATCGCTGAAAATTTCGTATTGATTGGATAATTACCTGATTTTTTGGTAGATTTTTAAAAGACGGTCCGTCAAAAAGTACTTACCTCCCCCCCCCCAGTTTTGGCGGTGCCTAGACTACCCATTCAACATTGTGAACATTGAAGTCTCCACAGACGTGAATGTTGACCGATGGATGAGCAGACATGATGTGGTCAATTTTTTTCATAGATAGTAATCCCGTCGTTGTGTCGTCGCACACCTATTATTCGTGATGGGGATGAGTTTCCTTGCTGCTTCGGCGGCTAGGAAACTGGGTAGAACGTACTCGTCAAAGATCCGTTCTTGACAACTCAGCCCAACAGGTGCAGAGCCAAGAAACATCCCAGTATCTGTCGGACTGAGGTACGCTGCCTGGATATCACCCAGGAGGTCTACCCTCCCAGACCTTTCCACCCGGCTTTCAGAAGGGCAAGTTTATTGCTTGTCGCCTGAGGCGCCCTGACCTGGTAATGCCGACAGGGATCCTCAGGCAATTTTTGCCGAGGCAAGATTGCCCCTCCTTTAGGGAAGTTTGCCTATTTACCACCCTCTGACCTTGTGTCACATAATGCTCTGCTGGGGAGCATTTAATTATCAACCGCATCCTTGTGGGGACAATAGAAGGCAAATATGAATGTCGGCCTGTGAGTAAGAGCAATTGAGGATCTTTTTGAAGATGTCCCTGCCACATAGAAAGCCATCCCTAATGTAGGCATATATTCCATGTTCATGATGATCTTCAGGATCAGGTCAATTCTTAAATTGCGAAATCATATAATAACAGAAATTGACACAGAAAACAGCAATTCTTCCCTCTTTGTCAGAAACATCGCTCCTGGAATGTGAGGACTAAAGGACAAAACAAGAGAAGCAAGAGTTACTGGAAGGTTGCAATGTAGACCCCTGGTTTTATAGAAGATCTGGTAGTAAGGGTCTACGTTGGAGGTTGGAGTTCTGGGTTTAATATTATTTATTGTTTTTTTTTCCTGAAATTAAAAAAAAAATAACCGATTAAAAGGTTTTTCTTCCCCCAGCCGAAGACAGAAATAAATCTTGGATTTTTAATTATTTATTTCCAGAAAACATTTTTAAAAAATGCATTTCATGCTTCCGTCCAGTCTTGAAAGACAAAGGATACCTCTTAGAGGCAGTAGCGCGTGTAATTGTGAGGCTAGGGTTGCGCAATCTCCAACCACACCTCTCCTGAATCGGCACTGTTTGAGTCCTGTGGCAAGGAGAAGACCAGGACGACTGGAAACAATAACGAAATAAGCGGAGAGAATATAGAGCACCTGAAAGTCCCAAATGGTCACCCATTTTGTACTGACCAGGTTCAACGTTGCTTAACTTCGGTGATCCAGCGGGAACCAGTGTGCCAACGTGATTATGACGTAAAAATGCATTAAAAACAAATTAATAACAAGATCATTAAAAGTGTGTGGAGATAAGTGTTGTTGATAATCCTTGATCTAAAGTGATAAAAATATTTATCGTACTCTTAACTAGAATCATCTCACTAACCACAATACCACATTTACTCTAAGGCTCGTCATATTTAGGATATTCACAAATTGGTTTGAAATTATTATTATTTTTCATAAGTATAGTTACGTATATAGAAATTCATTGGAGTATAATTGGGAATGGGAGAAAAAAAATCAAAAACTGGTTAATAAGCAAACTCCTTTTACGAAAATACGCCCACTGCTTTCCTGTTTGTTCAAAACTTAAAACAAGCATGTCATTTTCTAAATGGGAGTGGAATCTAAGCGGGAGAGAAAAAGTTACTGAGAATGGGGTTGGAGAATCGGTCCTACCAAGATTGGTATTTATTTCTCTTCTACGGTGAGAAATGTGACACAAGAGTCGGAAAGGGTGATTAAAAAATCAACGGCCTCAAAAAGAAGCACTCTGACCCGCAAAAAAATGCCTGAACAGTCCCCTCTGCATTCTGTTAATCTCTTTTAAAAGACAGCAGATAAAAAAGGGTGGACCTCCTAGAAATGCACAGGACCAGCGGTGCCCGGAAAACTCATCCATGAAAAACTCATCCATGGAAAACTCGTCTATGGAAAACTCGCCTGCGGAAAATTCAATCGATATTTATTCAATAATGACCAAGTTTTCCTACCTAACAAAAAATGGACGAGTTTTCCATGGAAGAGTTTTCCGTGGACGAGTTTTTATGGACGAGGTTTCTATGGACAAGTCTTCCTAAATTCGGACCAGCATTATACAGCAATCAATATGGAAAAGTTCATTTCAGAAATGGCTCAGACTTTGTTGATTTGGGTGCCGAGAGAATCAAAGATTGTAAGTGTGGAGTGGACATCTATACTTTGATCCTAGCCTGACAGTTAAGTAAAGATGGGGGGGGGGCATTAAAGTCAACATTGCTTCGTCCCTTTCCCCTCACCCACTGTAAAGTAAAAGAAAAGGAAAAAGGTAAAACTTCTTTCTGGGTCATTTTTCCGCAAGCCAGGCATTTTTCATGCACGATTGAGTAATTGTAGCGTTTAATGGAACGTGACTGGATAAAATAAGGCATGAAAGATCAAGTAGATGAGAACAGGTCAAATGAGGGATGGTTCACGGTGGGCGGTTTGCTTGGCGGTGAATCTATTGCTCTACATAGGGTTCAGGAGAACGGCGTCTAGTGTATCGGGGATAAAATCACACAACAAATAAAGTTCAAAGGTTAAAAGATCAAAGAAATGTTAGTCTTTCATCGCGTTTTCTTTCTTCCTTATTCTCTCTCTCTCTCTCTCTCTCTCTCTCTCTCTCTCTCTCTCTCTCTCTCTCTCTCTCTCTCTCTCTCTCTCTGGTTATCGCGTGGCGATCAATTGTTGTCAGGTTAAAAAAGTCGGTGCTAAGAAGAAAGGTTGCGAAAACAAAACAATAAACTTCGTGAAAATATCTCTGTCTGTCTGTCTCTCTCTCTCTCTCTATCTCTATCTCTCTCTCTCTCTCCGTATGTCTCTCTCTGTATGTCTCTCTCTCTCTCTCTCTCTCTCTCTATATATATATATATATATATATATATATATATATATATATATATATATATATATATATATATAAGAAGAGTCCTAGAGTGGATGAAACGCGGAATATTCGCATAAATCTATACTTTCGTATATTAATTTTATGTGAGTAAATTAAGTAATTATATATATATATATATATATATATATATATATATATATATATATATATTAGGTACGTGCAGTTTAATGGCTGCTTATCATAATATTTTTTTAATTTTCGATTACTTTTTTATTGCGTTTGAAAGATTATAGTTTAAAGTTAATTTCTCCAAGAAAAAGACTGTGTGAAATAAAAAAAATGAATCATGGAATACTTATTTAATTATCGTGACATGACAATTAGGTAGATAACAAGATAAGTAGATATTGTTGAAATTGATAAAAAATGTAAATAGCTATCATTGTTTTTTTTTGTTTTTTTTTAATTTAATATCAACTTTTCGGCTATTGGATTTCGCTACAATAATGAAGAAGCACCCTTTTTATCGATCGATCTATACAATGAACATCCCGTATATATATTTTTGCAGTGCGCTTGTTGTACCGTTACAACTTCTGTAAGGCCCTATGGAAGTCCTCTTGTATCAGCGTGTCAATGGCCCTCATCACAGCCTCTTTCATCTCCTCAATTGTCTCAAATCGACAGCCTCTAAGGTTTTCATTGAGCTGAGGGAATAACCAAAAGTCACAGGGAGCAAGGTCTGGACTATAGGGAGGATGAGGAACTGTCTTAGTGTCAATTTTGGTCAAAGAGTTTGTGACAAGGACGGGGATGTGAACTGATGCATTGTCCTGGTGGGAATACCCGATTTGAAAACCTCAACATAGTATTCCTTGTTGACTGTCTGTCCAGTGGGAACCCAGTGCATGTAGATCATGCCCGTGCTGTCAAAAAAAGAAAGCATCGTGTTTCAATGTGGATTTGTTATGTCTGGTCTTCTGGGATTTGGGAAGCCAGCATGCTTCCACTGGGAACTCTATCTCTTGGTCTCTGGGTCATAATAGTAGATCCATCCAGCTTTCTTCTCAGGTCACTAGAGCATCAAGAACTGTAGGATCTGAATTGATCAACTTATTGTCTCTATAGACGCATGACTTTCTTTATCCATTAAATTATTTATTTGGGCAATCAAGTCTGGTATTCTGACTTCTTTACTACTCCCACACCTCTCATCATCCCTCACAGACTTCCTGCCTTCCTTGAATCTCGTATACCACTCTAAAACTGATGCTCGATTTATGCTTGGTCCAAAAGCAGTCTGAAACATTCCATACATGTCTGTGGCATTTTTCTAAGTTTAAAATAGAATTTTATTGCATATCGTTCTTCTAAAGTGTCCTCACGTCAAAATTGTATTTTTGAAATTCACCGGCTGTGACAATCAGGCTTTAGTAGAGTGTATTCCAATTCCTGCTGTAGTTGTTCATTTGAACTTGAAATCATAAATATTAATATTCATATTTTTTCATTAATTTCTTTAATAAATAAACGCTTTATTTGTCTCATTGACTTCCGATGTTGCCGTTCCTTATGTCGTTTAGTCGCTCATCTATGTAGAAGGGTTGGACAATATAAAAAAAATCTTGTGAATTTTGCATCAAATTTAAAAATTAAAAATATTAACAAAATGTTTGTTTTTATTTTTTATATTCATCGTTATTTTTGTCCTGGATTAATTGGTTAAATTTGCCTTTTTTATTTCAGATAGTGCACATTAAAAAGAAAAATTAAAATGACATATCTATCAGATTTTCAAAGATTCTTGGTGCCCGTATGCAGGTGCTATCGTAACTCAAATGGCTGATACGGTAGCCGTATCGGAGGAACACTCTCAAGGGTGATGACAGCCTATGAAAAAGAATGGAAACACCCCACTCACTCTCTATACAAAATTCTGGAAGAAACCCGAAATGTCAAAATAGATTGTAGAGTCCTTGTGTAGTATTGGGAATCCCAGCTTAAATGCTATATAGGTAGTTTGTAGATATAGTAAGCTATGCAAGTATATTTTCGATTCCCATCAGTGAATTTAGTGGGGTCACAAAAGGTTGGGTTTGACAGGCGTCAAACTCAAGTCACCTTTTGTCAACCTAGATAGAATGCACCGGCAATTAGGGGTGACGTGCATCGGAAATTAGGGGTAACGGGAATTGTGATCGTAGGTTTCCTGTTGGCGACCACGTGGGCAGAAAGTTGGTTTTGGGCTGCAGAGAATACAGACAGGGATATTAGGTTTCGAGATGATAGGCTTGCCTTTAATAAAAGAATTGAAGCTTCAAATCCATCTTGTGTTATCGATGCATCTACAGCAGTAAGTACCACTCTCCACGAGATGGCAGCCCAGCGACAAGAAGATATCATCCGCTGGACAAGTCAAGCAGGTATGTACGATTATGTATTTGCACGTACACGTTGAGACCTTCCAAGGCCAAAGAACGGTGTAAGGATAGAACACACACACACACACACACACACACACACACACACATAAGTAAGAACATTGATAAAAACACAGACACTTAAAAGTACCTTAGTAAAAAGAAAACGATAAGTAAAACAATTAAACAAATAAATAAATAATAAACAGGACGCAAACACCATTTTGGAACACTTGTAAGGATTACAAAGAAAGATTACAAAGCCACGACACTCAAAATTACGGAAGAGCTTATCAATCACCTGGATAATCTTGTTAGCTCCACCATGGTAAATTTCATGAGAGGGCTGCTACCAGAAAACTTTTGCTTTCAATTATTTTTCCTTATTTTCTCTAAACTCTTTGATGGGTTGATATCTCTTCCATACTCTACAACTATGATAGTGCTGATGCAATTCTCTATCTGTATAAAAGCCAAGTGCCTCCAAGGATAGAGTACTGCTGTCATATCTGGGCAGCAGCTGCTAAAAACAGCCTATCCTGCCTTGACAGAGTCCAAAATAGACTTCGTAGCCTACTGGTTGATGCCCTTTTCTCTTCCCTGCAACCTCTCTCCCACAGAAGGGACGTTGCGAGCCTGTTATTGTTTTATCGCTATTTCCATGAGAAATGCTCGTCTGAGCTCCAATCTCTGCTCCCCCTCGCCGATCTTTCACGAAAAACACCCGTCTAGCTCAAACCGCTGTCAAAAATTTTTCCCACTCTTTATCTGTGCCTAAACCAAAACGTAGATTCCATGAACAAAGCTTCTTTCTTAGAAGTACACGCCTGTGGAACTCTCTTCTGTTTGCCTGTTTCCCACCTGACTACAACTTGGATGTCTTCAAGGCCAATATAAACAAGTTTCTGATGAACCGCACCCTTAAGTAAAACATTTTATCAGATGTCCGTTACTATCGATTACTACGATATTATCCCATTGATTACTGTACACACAATAACCCTTATCCCCATGTGGCCTCCGGGCCTTGATAAGTGGTGACTTCCTTGTAAAAAAAAAAAATGCGTAAATGTTGAGTTATTGTTATTCTTTCAGTTATAAAGCGTGTATTTATGATGCTGCTCCGGGTTATATGTTGTGTATTTAGCTGAAGTTGTTTGAATATGCTAAGAACAATGCTAAGAATTAATAAATATGTAGTTGAATTGGGCGAATGAAATAATGAACAAAAGGATGAATGGGTCACCAGTCAGCAAGGGATTTGGGGAATGAGATGAGAAAACATGAATTAACGTTTCTCTTCGTCGCCGTTTTTCACTCCTATTCCTGCAGGAAGATTACACTAGGTAATCGTTCGCTGAGATTTCTTCAATGTTTTATTTGGAGTGAACTGACGCCAGAAAAAGAAAGAGACTAATAACTTCTTAACTTTTTAACTTAATAAATTAGACGAACAGAAATATCGATAATATTCACTGATACTGTCAGTTTTCTTCACCATTGGTGGTGTCTCATTCGCATGCTTCCACAGAGAGACTAACAGAGAGACTAATATGAAAAATTATTTTCTCCGTTCTAAAAAGTTACGTCATTCGTCATCGCCTCTCTCTCTCGCTCTCTCGCTCTCTCTCTCTCTCTCTCTCTCTCTCTCTCTCTCTCTCTCTCTCTCTGTTTTTCTACAGTGTCTGTTATGTTGCTCTATGCCTCAACTTTATGTAACCTGTTTCTGAATGGACTTAAGAGAGAGAGAGAGAGAGAGAGAGAGACTAATGTTATCTTAACTAGTTATTTACTTCATAAACTTACTTTCTATCTTACTGAGATGAGTGACACAGACGGATAGAGACATAAGTAACATTCGCAGAAATTAGTAGTTTACTACATCATTGGCGATGTCTCATTCGCACGGCTTCCCAAAGAAAAGTGAATAGAAAGATATTGTTTTTCTCGCTCGAAAACGTTCGACTTCTGTTTTATCTACGGCGTTTGACCTCTTGTATCTGCCTTGTCATTCAACCCTCGGAACGATTCCATTTTACATATCTGGGTAATCCTGACATGCAATAAGAGTGGCACTTGTCAAAATTAACACTAGTTAACTTAATCGCTTCTTACTAGCGTAGGGTTCCCTAATATATAACATTACTCAGTGTTCTTGTAAGTAAGAAGGAGGGATTTTAAGGTAATAAGGTGGCACCCTTTGTCATCATGCAGTGTCCAAAAGGGAACTTGAATATAAGCGAGCGTTAACCTCGTGTCAATTTGATTGTTTATTGCCATCAATTTTATGAAATGCTTTTAAATGATAGACAAATCTAATTGATAAGCATTTCATAAGCTGCGGTTGCGCTGGATTCACCGCTCTACAAATGTACTGTATTTATTATATAAGATAAGTATGTTTTGGTTAACGGTTGCGTTCAGAGTTCCGTAAGGTCTCTTTTACGAGAAGTAGAAATTCTCATGTAGTTGATTTTTTTTCTTCAGAACGATGCGTCAAGCGTAACCACAGCTTGTAAATAGTTATCAATAGGGCTATGACAACAGCATATTCTTTTCATTGGTTTGCCTCTCGAGTATATATCCGACACTGTTAGACACAGTTAATCAATCGAGAACCACATCACTTTACATAAAAGCATGTAAGATATAAACGGATACACGCTCGAGAGTCAAAATAACAGAAATGAATATGCTGTTGTCCTAGCCTAGTAATCAAGTAGTTCATTTAAAGACAGTTCATGAAAAATTATTTTAAACTAGCAGAACCCGTGAAAATTCCACGGTAGTTAAAAAAATTTAAAACATAGTATAAATAAAATGAATAAAAATAAAATAAACAAATAACGACGAATTTAAAACAATTATTTTTAGTAAATTTTTTAAAACCTTTTAAAAGTAGAAAGAATTTTTAAAATTGACTTTTTCTTTTCCAATGAAAATTCAACAAACAACACATTGTTTTGTTTTTTCTGAATATTTTTTTAAATTAATTATAAAGGAACAGATGTCAATTCACTTTCTTTTTTTACACAGTGATCACCACTTATCAAGGCCCGGAAGCCACTCAGGGATAAGGGTTATTGCAAGTACATTACGTTAGTGAGGAGATTTGCTGAAATGTTTACTTAAGGGGGCGGTTCATTAGGAATTTGTTAACATTGGACTTGAAGACAACCAAGTTGTAGTCCGGAGGGAAGCAGGCAGACGGAACAGAGTTCCACAGGCGTGCAGTTCTAAGAAAGAAGCTTTGTTCATGAAATCTGCGTTTTGATTTAGGCACAGATATAGAGTGGGGGAAATTTTTCACAGTGGATTCAGCTAGACGGGTGTTTTTCGTTCGACAGAAAGATTCCCGAGTTCGACAGAAAGATTCCCGAGTTCGACAAGATACACTTGAAAGAAGGTCGTAGATTACATCGAGTGGAACGTTGTTAAAATAATACTCAAAATGAGAACAGTAGTTCGAGGAATCCAAATATTATGAATAATCAATCCTCATCTCAAAACATTTAGAAACGTAAGTTACATCATTACGGAAATGACCATGACATTAAATTACGCAGTGAAAAGGGTTACAAGCCTGTTTTCAGATTTTCTACGCGATATACACTAAGCACATATTTTATGCTTGAAAGTCGAGTGCCATACACTAATCTCAAGCTAACGATTTTTTCCCCTGACAATCAACTCGGAAGTCTTTAGAATCTGGACGACTTTGCAAGGTTTACTTGTCACTTGAATGTCGTCTGCAGCTTTGTGACTCGCATATTTCAAGAGTGGTTTTAATGGCCGTCAAGAAATCTTTCTGTTATTCTGACACGTGGTGTTGGAAAGTCGGGTGGGTCAACGGTGGATGACAATGCTGCAGTAGTGACGTGCTGACAAGGGCGATAATTTATAAAGAAGGAGTGTCGCCACAAACATACGCACACATCCATGAACATACATACACAGCTTGTCCAGCTGCAATTAATCACACATACACACACACACACACACACACATCTTATATTTCGCTTAGTCTCTCTATTTGTTTTCTATTTCTCTGTTCCACTTTTTCTCAGAAACTACTAAGCCGATTTGACTGAAGTTGTGCATTGATTTTTGAAACCGACGATATTGATGTTGTTCTGATCTTCTGTAATATATATATATATATAAGCATTATTTATATTGGTTTTCTTTTTTGGGGTTTTTTTTTTTTGCCTTCTGGTTTTGGCCATTTCTGGCGGTTTTTATTTGCCCATTGGGTTTTAAATGGCCATTTCTGGCGGTTTTTTTTTATTTGGCCATTTCTGGCGAGTTTTTTTTTTTTTTTTGCCATTTATGACGGTTTTTTTTTTTTTGTCCTTTTCTGGGCCCCTTTATTGTACATCCAATAACCCTGGCTTCAGAAAACGCCAAAAAACATAATACAGAGCAAAAAAGGACGAACGACAAAGTTGAAGAGAGAAAATTAAAACAGGAAGATAAATGATAAAAAAAAGAAAAGGATACACATATATAAATATATCTATATACATAAAAGCGAAAATGTTTGTTTATTTGTGTGCGTTTTTGTCTATGTCCGCAAATGTGTTTTTTCCATTGGAAAGAAGCATTCTCAGTTAGCTCAGAAGTTACAGAATGGAAAATTTGTTATACACAAATCAATATGATAGTTTGCAGCAGTGGTCATTGACTAAGCTTACGAGCAGGCCAATACTGCCATCAAGGGAGATGGGGTACTATTTGCGTGACTGAAGACCTCTCAGTACTGAGAAGATGGATGATAGCTGGTCCTGAAGTCAACCACTTGGTTGCTCAGTATGAGGGGATATATAGGGCTAAAATGTTTGCTAAACACACGAGCCGACATGAGGAAACAGAAAGAGCTAAAAGAGTGTTTCTTGAGAAAGTAGAAAAGTTCTAAAAACCATGCATGGGAAATCCTTTTTCGGAGGACAATCGATATTTTCGTACACTTGATACAAATGGCATTTCTGGTCAAATCTTTGAAGAGGACGTGGAGTGAGATGTGGAAGACAAAAAAAAAGACGAAATTTCCTTAAAATTAGCGAAACTTAGAGAAAATGACAACAAGGTCGAGTTGCCTAACTTTCTGGCTGATAAGAGTGCACATATGTCCTCAAAAAATGTTGCAACCAAGGAAGAAGATGCTGCCAGTAACCACATTATCAATCTGGCTGGGGTGGCACCGTGCAGTCATGAAGAAAGTGACATCAGGACCTTTGTACATACCAGATATACAACAGAAGTAGGCGAAGCCAGCGACACAGATGTACTTTTCATCACAGTCAGTGTTCTGCAAACACTTCAGGATCTAGGTATGCAGCAATTATGTCTTGCTTTCGGCCAAGGATAAAACCTATTCCAGTACATGAGTTGTGTAGTACCCTTGCAGAAAAGAGCAAATGGATACTCTTTTTCCATGCCTTCACTGTGATATTGTTTCAAATGGATACTCTTTTTTCATGCCTTCACTGTGATATTGTTTCAAATGGATACTCCTTTTTCATGCCTTCACTGTGATATTGTTTCAAATGGATACTCTTTTTTCATGCCTTCACTGTGATATTGTTTCAAATGGATACTCTTTTTTCATGCCTTCACTGTGATATTGTTTCAAATGGATACTCTTTTTTCATGCCTTCACTGTGATATTGTTTCAAATGGATACTCTTTTTTCATGCCTTCACTGTGATATTGTTTCAAATGGATACTCTTTTTTCATGCCTTCACTGTGATATTGTTTCAAATGGATACTCTTTTTTCATGCCTTCACTGTGATATTGTTTCAAATGGATACTCTTTTTTCATGCCTTCACTGTGATATTGTTTCAAATGGATACTCTTTTTTCATGCCTTCACTGTGATATTGTTTCAAATGGATACTCTTTTTTCATGCCTTCACTGTGATATTGTTTCAAATGGATACTCTTTTTTCATGCCTTCACTGTGATATTGTTTCAAATGGATACTCTTTTTTCATGCCTTCACTGTGATATTGTTTCAAATGGATACTCTTTTTTCATGCCTTCACTGTGATATTGTTTCAAATGGATACTCTTTTTTCATGCCTTCACTGTGATATTGTTTCAAATGGATACTCTTTTTTCATGCCTTCACTGTGATATTGTTTCAAATGGATACTCTTTTTTCATGCCTTCACTGTGATATTGTTTCAAATGGATACTCTTTTTTCATGCCTTCACTGTGATATTGTTTCAAATGGATACTCTTTTTTCATGCCTTCACTGTGATATTGTTTCAAATGGATACTCTTTTTTCATGCCTTCACTGTGATATTGTTTCAAATGGATACTCTTTTTTCATGCCTTCACTGTGATATTGTTTCAAATGGATACTCTTTTTTCATGCCTTCACTGTGATATTGTTTCAAATGGATACTCTTTTTTCATGCCTTCACTGTGATATTGTTTCAGAATTCCGTGGTAAAGGAAAAAAGTCAGTTTGGCAGACCTGGGATGCTTGTGATGAGGCTTCCGGTGTCTTCTGCAAATTTAGCAAATACCCACTACTAGTGGATGATGAAGACCTAGAGACGTTAGGGAAGTTTATGGCCATGCTGTATGGCAGATCCAGCACGGCTGAAGGAGTTGATGCTGCGAGGTTGGACATGTTTGCTCGAATGCAAAGGCCATATGAAACCATTCCTCCAACCAAAGGAGCGCTGAAAAAGGATGTGAAGCATGCTGCCTACTAGGCGAGGAATATCTAAAGTCGGGCATCACTACTTCAAACGTAAATGCAGACTCCTGTCAACTGAGGTTGGACAAAGACAGGAGATTTGTGACACGTCATCTGGACAGATCTCCCACCCATTGCAGAAAGTTGCCAGCAGCTGACCAAGTGTGGTTGCAAGTCGAAATGCTGCGGACGAAGCAACTATAATTTATTTGGTCCGACCTGCATTGTACTCTGCATCTACAGATGTGAGATTTGAAAGGAAAGAATCTCAAAGAAAAGAAGGAAGGACGCTACAAGTAAACCAGTAAGTCTATGATTCCAAATTCAGATTCCACATTATATTTCTGCCCCAAAAGATTATTAGCAGAATACTAATTCGTTTTCGACATTCTACATATTACTAGCATTTACCTATAAACTAGTCATTTCATAATTCGATCATTTTATGGCGTATTCAGCTAATACTGAACCCCATGCTGAGTTTCATAACAATGGTGCGACCAGTGTGCCCTGGTTGTGCATTGACATCCGCTCTATTTGTGCAAGGAAGCCAGTGAGTAAATATATGATTGAAAATTCGAATTCTACATATTTAAAAATGTGTGATTAGACACCGAAACCATTCAAATAGGACAAGTCTATGAGAAATGAAATATTTCTGTGTATTTAGTGGCGGCCATTTTGAAATATGGGCGCCATTTTTAATTTTGGAAGTTTTTCAGGTGGCTAACGGTTTTTTTTTTTTTTTTTTTTTTTTTCAAAAATGCAATATCTAAGGAATATGCGTGCCGATTTTGATATTTGTTTACAGTAATGAAAGATTCTTATGAAATTTTTGTTATCGGCTGCGCTTTCTGTTATTTTATGATCAAAGGAAAAAATGCTTCCTAAATATGCACAATCCATATATACACGTGCACATATATTATTTCATGTATCTACATAAAATTTATATATTTTTTTAGTATTTACTTCAACGGTACTCAATACGTGAGTAAAACTTGGTAGTAAGTTATGAAAATATATGTTGCAATAAAGCTACATAGAATTTTCCGCGTCACATTCTTGTGAGTATTCGTCAGGCTATATTTCCATAACTTACTATACATGTCTGCGTGTGTGTGTGTGTGTGTATGTGTGTGTGTGTGTGTGTGTTCCGCTTCTTTTCTAAAAATAATGCTTAAGTATAAAGGAGTCTAAAACTGAAATTGAAAACAAGTAATCTTGATTTATAGGTGTCTGGTAATTATAGATCAAGTTTAATGCAAATCTGGAATATTGCCTTCTATTTTACTAATACTCATATTATGAAATAATATATTTCTATTATCTACTTCAACAGTGGCCAATGTACTAGCAAAAAAAAACTGCACGTAACCTGATGATTTTTCTTCGGAAATGAAACACATTTTTTAGCTTTTTCGTCATAAGTATGTTTTTATACGTATATATGCAAGCATATACACACATATTTGCGTGTGTCTCTGGGTGTGGATGAAATGCAAGCATCTAACATATTAATGTATTCAAACGATTAGCACTTAAACGTCCTTGAACCAAGTTGGTATGAAAAAGCTTCTTTTTTTTTTTTTTTTTACAAGAAAAATCCTTGCAATAAAAAGAATTATTCACAAAAAAATCCTGGGTGTGAACAATAGGAATTTTTCCCCCTCAAATTCAGCATTCAGAAAAATCACACACACCAGGTATTTCAATAGAAAGAGTGAAATACTTTTACTAGTTTGACAATGTCATACTTTTACTATGTGACTATGTCATTATCATCATTATCATCATCATCATCATCACCATCATCAGAAACAGTAACAGCAGGAGCAGCAGGAGCAGTAGCAGTTGGGAAGTGACAGTGCTAAGTTAATAACGACGCGGGCTGACAACTTGGGTGTGTCAAGCTCAAATCCAGTTTTTTCTACAGAAACATTTTCGCTTAGGAGTGTTGAAAAATCTAAAAATCAACAACTACTCTTCAGCTTATAATCATCTACACTCTCAGTTTTTGCAACCTATTCCTTCAAAGAGAAATATAGATCTATCTGATCTGAATGTAATTTAACCAAGTCTATGGATGTACCTATACCGGCAGTGGATTTACGTAGTTTTACCATTTTCAAGCAGTTCTATTGACCGGGGTTTGTTATTATTTGACTGCATCTTCACATCTTGGACATCCATTTGAAAATTCTTCTCGCATCTGTATATATAAATATATAACTATTACTATAATAAATTTTGAATACCTACAGACACTAGTGTTTCATACTTTCGGGAATCATCAGTACAGGGTGACGCGATTACTGCCGGTCGGGAGATTCGAACCCGGCCACGAAGCCATCTCTGACTCAATTAGCAAGGAACAAACCTCACTGCCAATCTTAACCACGAGAAATATCATTGAAATTTAAACATTTATTTTTAAATGTCGGGCGTCCGTCCATAGTGATCTAATGATTATAACACCATGATCTGCGCATGAGAGCTGAAGTGACCGACTTTTATTTCAACTGTAAAGTGCTTAACAATAAAAACCGAGTTCTTAAAGGGGCTGACATTATTATTACTATAATAATTTTTAAATACCTACAGACACTAGTGTTTCATCGTTTCGGGAATCAGATGCGAAAAGAATGTTCAAATTGATGTATAATCGTCCGAACATTACTTTCTTTCAAGCTTTGAAGCTTTTAGTTTTAGGGGCTAACCAGAAACGTTATAGCAAGCCGATATTAAATTCTTTTGTTAACCGTTTTCCTTTGAAGAAAAAAGCCAATTGTTTTAAAACTCCACGGAATAAAGAAATAATTCACTTTATCTTGTATTCATTGTTTATAAACAATAAATTATGTAAGTCATAGTTTGAATAATTTTAACTCCCCTTTGTGTCCTTGCTAATGAAGCCGGGGATGGCTTCTGTTGCTGGGTTCAAATCTATCGACCGGTGTCAATCGTGACACTCTGCAGTGATGATTCCCGAAAGGATAAAACACTAGTGTTTGTGAGTATTTAATAATTATTACAGTAAATAATTATGTCAGTCCCTTTAAGAAACTTGTTTCTTATCGTTGAGCATTTTCAGTTGAAACAAAGTCGGTCAATTTAGCTCTTATGCGCAGATCATCATATAAGGATTAGATCACTCTGGCAGACGTCAAAATATATTTTTTAAAAAAATATTTAAATTTCAACAGTTAATCCTGACACACTGCACTGATGATTCCCGAAAGGATTAAATACTAATGTCTCTAGGTGTGCATATATATATATATATATATATATATATATATATATATATATATATATATATATATATATACGAGCAAACAGTTAATAAAACATGTTAAAAAACACTTTGAAAAAGAGTTAAAAACATATTTAATCTGAAAAGGAAACACTTGATAAGTGGATAGTCCTTAATCCACGGAGTTTCGAAGAAATACTTTCCTTCTCATCAGAGGGTAGGAATTAGCAAAATGCGGGATCGGATTTTGCATACAAAAGTATTTGATGGAACTACAAGTAAGCCAAAGATCTTACTTGATAACAAAAAATGTGAAGCAGAGGGAATATGGTGAAGCAAAAGGTGATTACACGTGAATGGATAGTCTGGTGAAAGGTAAATAATCCAATGACGGTAAAATCCAAAATATAACTCCAAGAAAATTAATTGAGTTTCCATTTGTATAAGTAAAATCCAAGGAAATATATATATATATATATATATATATATATATATATATATATACCAAAACATCTGGCCTTGGTGGAGGGGAGACAAAAACTTACTGTTATGGTTTCAAATGATCTGAAATAACAGTAAAGGGAGACTTGATTACAAATATTTCTCATATGTTATATCCCCGCTCTTTGGTTTTCATACAATAAAATAAATTTCACATTGTATAAGGATTATTTAATACTGGAGATATTCATAATCGTACCCTATTTCCAAAAGAGGGGAGATATAACATATGAGATTTATTTGGAATCAAGTCTCGCTTTGCTGCTATTTCCGATCATCTGAAACCATAACAGTAGTTTTAATCTGCCCTCCATCAAGGCCAGAGGTTTGGGCGAAATATAAGATATTTTGTAATTCATATGCAAAACCGGTAAAGCAAATGACTATGATTGAAACAGTTTATGTCTGTAAAAAAAGTCCCAAAAATAGGCTCTGGGTGATGGATGATCCCTTTAATATGTGACCTTTCGAGTGAATGTCACAGAGTCCACTACACAATTAAGGTCATTAGCTTTCCAACGAGCCTTCATTTGTTAAATTCTGATCAATATTCGCTGAGATTTGGAACTTATAAAATTGCCAAAAAGGTGGTATATATATATATATATATATATATATATATATATATATATATATATATATATATATATATACTATTCTATGGTTAAAATTTTATGGCAATTCGTAAAAAAGAACCTATATTTTCAAACCAATAAAATATGCCCAAATTTGCGTACATTCGTATGTATAGTGTCCTAGCAAGCCAGCTTTAGTTTTGCTGCTTTGGGATAAATTTTGCTTAGGGTTTTTTGTTTTGTATTTTTTTTTTTTTCTTGGTTGTTACTCCTATGGGTTTGCCAGGCCACTAATACATATATATGCTAGACTAGCCTACCCGTGACCCGTTGGGTCAGTATATTTTATGACTAGCTATGGAATAGTGAGTATATTAATAATGGCCAAAATATGCGCACTTGATCGTATAACAATGGCCACCACTTTTAACATAAAGAATTATATTGTTTACTTTCCGGAAAACTACTTATTTGCGGAAATTTAAGTGCGATATTCGTTTTCAGTATATGAGAAAATCTACAAACGTCGTCATTTTAAAGGAAAATGTTAAGGTGGAAACCAAGTAAAAATTTACTAAATCTATTATTTTTGTATTTGTTTTAAAACAAAAAGCTAAGTTATATACAATGTTGGTCATCTGAACCTTAAAATTTGTCTGACGTCACTTCCGTCGAATGGCTTTATAAACAAAGAAGTGCGATTCTTAACGAAAAACATTTATCACAAGTCAACGGCTACAACTTTTGCCGGCGCTGTTAGATATGTCGTCACTGACCTGAGGGAGATAACTCTATTTTACTAAAACATTACAGTTAGCACCCCTTTTTGACCACTTTAGCTCTTATTTCATGCGTTTGTTTGTTTTTTCGTTTTTGTTTTTTTTTTTTCTTATTAGTTCATGTGAAAAAAGCTTATTTTAATTTTTATTTAAATGAATTTCAAAAAAGTTGATATTTGGGCTTCACAATGAATTCACTGGAAACGTATACGACGCAAATTGCAGAGTAAACTATAATATTTATTAAAAAAAGTTAAATGAAAGATTTTTAGTATGATTCTTTAAATAAAAAATATTTATTTATTTATCTTTTTCATTTAATTTAGTTATATTTAGATTCATTTTAATTTTTCTTTAAAAGAAACAAAAAAGAAGCTGATATTTGGACGTTTTTCCATGCAAACACTTTAATTTATCTGTTTTTATTTTTACTTCATCTTAAATTATTTAAATTTTAGATTCCGTAGCCATATATTTTAGTTGAAAACTTTTTTAATTAATATTTTCATACGAGAATTTGGGACGCTAAAACCAATGCAAAGCATTACAAAAACATTTATTAAACAAGTTCGACAATTTTTAATTAAAGTTTATAGCATTTGGTAAACGTGGAATATCCATAAAAAAAAAATTTTAAGCCAAGTTTTTAGTTTACCCGCTAGAACACTTTTACATAACGTTTTAAATTTTGTTTCATTAAAAAGTCGTCGAACTTGTTTAATAAATATCACATTTCACTCTTCAATTAGCGTCCTATACTTTTCCAGAGAATTTATTGTCAACCCCAAATATCAGCTCCTTTTTTTCTTTTTCTTTTTTTTTCTTTTTTTGTTATTAATATTTTTGTAATGTTAAATGTTTTGCGTTGGTTTTAGCATCTCAAATTGTAGTATGAAAGATGAAATAAAGTAGTTTTAAACTGTTAAAAAATGAAAATAAAAGAAAGTTTGTTTATTATTATCATTATTATTATTATTATTATTATTATTATTATTATTATTATTATTATTATTATTATCATGCGCAAACTTTTTCAAACCGGAAGCTGTAGATCGGATACACGGTTTCAAGGATCAAACAAGATCATCAGAGCTTTATAATATAATAGATATGGCATATTTTGTATTGAGGAGTGCTATGCTGGTATAAGGATAATAAAAAAAAAAGTATGTGTAGGCAACTACTCTATATTTAAATACCAGTAATGGGCTGAAAGAATTGTATGCGTGTATAGTTAATAAAGCTGTAACCGTTTTTTAAAATGTACATTTTGTGTTTTTTTTAAATCTATACTTGAATACTAAATAAAAAAACTTTTATTCCAATTGGTATGTATATATATATATATATATATATATATATATATATATATATACATATATATGATTGCAACGTCTTGTCAGACGAGTGCCACTCCCTCAGACATTTAAAATCCATGAGCCCAAATGTCTGAGGGAGTATCTATACAAATATGATGTTACAGAGTCCTAGCTTTGTACGACAGCTAAGTCTCTCTCTATCGGTTCAAAATGTTGAGATCCAGCAACAAGTTAAACTGCAGACCAGCTTAATGCGGGTACTGGTCTTCCGCTTTATGTTTTTTTTTAAATCAGAGATTTGCTTCTCCTAGAAAGGTTGCCTTCACCACGGCTTACGGGAGCCCTCTCTACCCCAATACACACACACACACACACACACAAATATACACGGTGCTAGTTGGCCGTTGACCCAGAAAAAGAGTTCATTCGCCCTTTGGAAGGTTTTGTTTTTAATCCTTCAGGGAGACTAGCCGCCCTCCTCACCAAACAAGTCTGGTGGGGAAACCAGTTTAGTCGCCGGTGACCCGACCATGAGGCAGGTAGTACTGGGTTACATGGTACCAGTAGCATATGACATGACCTGACATACATACATACATACATACATATATATATATATATATATATATATATATATATATATATATATATATATACCAATTGGAATAAAAATGTTCTATATATGTGTGTGTAGGTGTGTGTGTGAGCGAAACATGTGTAACCAAGCAGATTAAAAACGGTAATAAAAACATATTTTGCTCTACAGCAGTATTGAGCACTTTTCTTCAGTTTTTTACAATTTACAATGTACTCATTATATATACATATATATATATATATATATATATATATATATATATATATATATATATATATATATTGGATGATAATATCAACTGTTTTGTGTCACTTAAAATCCGCCATGTTGGCATTAGATCGTGCCTCTGACTAAGTAACATCACATAAATAACGAAGTGTCTGAACTTTTGTTAGGGAGAAAAGGGTTTCCTTTTTTTGTTTTCTTTTAAAAGAAACGAATGAAGGTAATCTCGCGAATTTCTTCATTGCAGACTAGAAAATAAGCCATAAATCACGAGAACAGGCAATTTGTCTCTGATCAACAGTCCACCTGCGCCATCGCACTACCCACTGCTTTTAGGCATTTAGAATAGGGACGCTTGGAATAAATCCGACTAACTGTCGAGGGTTTTAATCGACTAATATTATCAGGAAAGACGTCGAGTCATAAACATGAACAATAACCGATATTTGTTAATATCGTGGCGCAAAATATCTGTAACGTCGACCTGAATGTTGTGATAATAATAATAATAATAATAATAATAATAATAATAATAATAATAATAATCCAAAACCTACAAATTATCAATCGCCATTTAAAAATTATGAAACATCTGTAAATTTGTGATTCTATAAGACGTATCCTCGGGGCCAGCTAAGCTGGGGGGATTAGAAAGTGATCCATAAAAAGGGGGACAATTATCAGAAGTAAAATATTCTATGACAATGGTTAGAAATTATTCACAGAGATGCACAAAAGCGGTCCGAAATGATATGAGTGGTCAGCATGGCGAGTCATTATCCGCTGATTGGTCACTCTTAGACAAAAGACTGGACATAAGATTTCCGATTTTGAGTCCATAAATTTAGGAGTCAGAGTTAGTTTAGGACAGATTTCAGTTTTGGAAGTTCGTTATCACACACACTCAGAGCACATCTAGGTTATACACATTTATGTCCGTGATCACCGTAATCAGTAATGTGAGAAACGAGGACACGGTCAGAACAAAATATGAAGGGGAAGAAAATCACGCCGCACATATGATGTGATCGACCGTTTTGTGGGGGTATCGTCATGGTTCTAGATATTTATTGTTTTATTATTTGAATTGTGTTGTTGGGGTAAGTAATGTGTGAAGAAACCGTTTTTCAGCATATCAGGTAAACAAAGGAATCAGCCTTCTGATTAAGTTTTGTAGACGTTCCATCTTTTGCTCCTTTCAAAGGGAGCAGGGGAGCTGAAGGCATATGTAAAGTTACGAGTACTAAGAGGATGTTTACATTATACCACAATAAGGTGTAAGCTATGAAAACACTTTTTTTTCGACTCCATATGCTGGAGAAAGATGTCTCTCCAAACAGCTTAAGAATTTTCAGATCGGTAAAACAACCTGCATAATGCAACAAATCGAATAAATTATTTTTATTTTTTTTACTATTGCGCTAACATTTATCAAGGACAAAAACCACTCGAAGATAAGCTAACAAAGGACCTTTTATGCTAAAGCTATCAAATACCTTTGATGTGTCGAGTGCTATTGCGCTCTAGAAAAAAACAGGACTGTGAATTCATTCTTATACGATATTACAGTTAGCACATCAGCGGTGGATTTTGCAGGACATAATCCGTATTGAATGTCCTTGAATAGATTGCATTTACTGAGGAAGTTTACAATGTCTTGATTTATTACAAAAATTATTCAAGCAGACTGCGATTTTAGTGCCATGTTTTATCAGCTCTTTCTATAAAAGGTTTAATGAAAATAATCGAAAATCGCCGAAAATAAATATCTAAGCGAATACAAGAAAATTACGTTACGAATAATTCGAAAAAAAAAGACATATTTATTAAGAAATAATTTTTTTATGCATTTTATTTTAAACTAGCGGCTATGCCGCGTCGGCACACACAATGCCGAGTCAAATACAAAATCGAGTAAACTCAACATCAATTACACTCAATATCGTCTTACTATCAACGGTTACTTGTGAACTCGGAGTATGGGAAATTCCCATATGCACAAAACAAAATCACTGGAAAAAGAACAAAAATATTCTAACTAAGGATAATGAGTAAATGATGGATAACATTATTACGAATTTGCCAGGATTCGAACCAGGAATCTTCTGACGCGTTATCCGTTGCACCGTAAGCCCTGCCCGTATATCGAAAGATATTACCGCGAGTTTATACAGACAGTGCTAAATTCCGTTGACATGGGCAGATAACCTTTTCGACAACTTTACGAAACGGACCCAAAACCCTTATTTCGGGCTTATTTGTGTTACTCGGCGTTGTTCGTTACGAACCATATATAGATAAGGACAATCTAGGTACTCACACCTTTCAGGGAAAAAAAGAATTTTTCAATTCGGTGCATCCGTTCGAAAGTTTTATTGGTATATAGGCGCACACACATGAATAAATAAGCATTTAGAATTTTATTAATTATATAGACATTTTAAATAATTTATTTTGTAATTAAAAGGCGTAAAGTTAACAGATATTTTATGCCTGATATTTTACATTTTCAGCGATCACGTGTTCGGATATATCTTTCCCGAAAATGTAATCGAGATTTTACGTGTTGTGATTTATAGGATGTAATTTTTCCTAATCTTTTATGATTAATCTATATATTAATACGATAGCGGGTGTGTTATTTTGTGTATTACGCTTACATCTTTTTTCATCCAAGTGCCTGTTTATATATATATATATATATATATATATATATATATATATATATATATATATATATATATATACACATACTAGCAGGTGGCCGGGCATTGCCCGGTCGTAAAATACGCTTAAATATGATATTGTGATTAATGCAGATTTCGTATTTATTATAATATCATATTGGGCTCAATATATAGTAATGGTTTTAAAGGTAAAAAAAATAAATGACTCGTGCGCCACCACTGAGAATCAAAACCAAAACGTTTAGCTTACGAGCTTTGACGTTAATGCCTGAGCTATGAAGGTATGTTTGCTGCAAGGCTAAATATTAAAACATGAACGAATACCTATTACGTTACGCACGCATATTCGTAATGCCGTAGTTCGACCTCCACCTGACAAATTCCATTTCTTTAATTTTCAGACTTTTACACCAATTTTTTTCGGCTGAAACTCAAATATAAAGTTTCGTATGGGTTCGAACACCCTATATATTAAGTTTTATGTCTGTAGACCAAAAACTGACAGAGGAGTTTAGTAGGCAATTTCTTTTAAACAAACATATATACGCGTACATAAATATATATATAAAAAGAGGTTTGTGTTTACTATAAGCTTTTTACACAAATATTACGCAAATATAAATCATGTAGAATATCTGCATGAATATAATTACACGTAATAGTTAACTAAAGATGATCATTCCATAAGAAAACCGAAAAAACTAATAGGGAATTAATTAAAATGAATGTTTAAAAGAATAGGCAAATTAGCTAGATCTTTTGCTAGTGAATGCAGTTCCACAACCCATATATAATAAAGTTGTATTTTATTTTTAAGTGAATAGAAAAAAGGGGTTTTAATATGAATATCGATGCACAAAAAAAATATGGGAGTATAGATACGTAGATATTTTTTATTCTTCATAAAGTTTGGTTTCGGTTCGAGCTGATGCACCCAAGTCATATATATATATATATATATATATATATATATATATATATATATATATATATATTATACCACAACTTTAGCATTCATAAGAACCGATAGAAAAATGACTCTATAATAATATATACAAAATATGCATAAATAAAATATCATATTTAAGCGTATTTTACGACCGAGTTACACCGGGCGTCCCTGTTAGCTTAGATAAATGCTTTTGCAGTTTTTTACAAAAGAGCTACAATAATATCCTGGCGTCTCCTTTTACGCTGAACATGAACAGAATGCCAATATCAATATATTACATATATAGAAAGAGTCCGATGTAGCATTTCCACAGGTCCTGCTAGTTATTATTATTATTATTATTATTATTATTATTATTATTATTATTATTTATTTATTTATTTATTTATTTTTGAATAATTGTTGGCATTGCAGAAGTAAAGGAAAATACAAAAAACAAAAAGATAATACAGTGTTATAGGCTAGTCCCAAAAGTTCCTTATTCAATACCACTTTTTCCTTCAGCTGGGATATATATATATATATATATATATATATATATATATATATATATATATATATATAGAGAGAGAGAGAGAGAGAGAGAGAGAGAGAGAGAGAGAGAGACCATGTTTGCATTAAATATCGCACACTTTTTAGTTTGTACCTTTAATGAATTGAAACATAATCCTATGTAAATATAAAATTCTTGTTACCACGTGCAAACAAGTCTTCCCCTAACCCTCCCATCTATCTCTGCCTGCCTCTCTCTCTCTCTCTCTCTCTCTCTCTCTCTCTCTCTCTCTCTCTGTCCGTCTGTCTGTCTCTCTATCCCTCTCGCAAAAATGCGCGATATGCACATACACAGCAAAAACATATATATATATATATATATATATATATATATATATATATATACGCACACCCACACTGTTCGTGAGATGGAACCCCAGCCAAGTACTTAATTATGAAGAGATATATTAGAACATAATATGTATTACATCGGTACCGTTGGTTTCAAACGATATATATATACACACACATATCTATCTATCTATCTATCTATCTATATATATATATATATATATATAAAGTAATGGCGTTCGTGTGTGTGTTTGTCCGTGTGTACAAATCCCTATGATCAAAGAAATATAAAGTGTCTATAGTGTGTGTACACCTCTCCTGGTCAAGAAATATTAATGCCCATTGTCGGATACTTCTGTCAAATGAGACATTTATTTTTATGTGTAACTTCTAGATATACCATTCTTCACATCACATATACATCGACTGAGTTATGGTTATTAGCATATCACATTAAATTAAATCATTTTGAATAATTAGCTTGATTATATTACTTATTCGACATAATAGCCTCGTTAATACTGTACTATTTAAAAATATAATTTAAAATTTAATTATTTAGTTTATTTTCATTTCAATTTATATTTTATTTAACTTAAATTTACTTATTATTATCGTAAATATTAAACCTTTTAATTTTCAAACAAGAAAACTAAGGGAAATAACTGATAGTTTAATTCTTTGAGCACATTATTAAATATTTTCTTTAATAGATTTGTTTTGTTTTTTTTCGAAATATTCTTCTAAGCTGAATTATTATTTTTATTTTTAATTCAGAGGTAATATTTTTTTCGCTTATTCTAAATTTTTAAGTAACCTTTTGGTACTCATGCAGAGAGTGATCCAGACATAACTCAGAGTCCACCCGGCTTTCTCCGGAACATGACGCCAACAGCCGGAGTAAACCGAGCGTCGATGAGGAAATTAAGCCGAGCGTCGCCGATGAAAGCATAACAAGAAAAGAAAACCTACCTTAAATTTTAAATTTTATTAACTGTAAAGAAAAAATTTATATTTTTTGTTTTGTTTTGCTTTTGCTATATACATATATATATATATATATATATATATATATATATATATATATATATATATATATATATATATTAAATAAATAATGTTAAAGATTTTTTGGTCAATGTCAAGTTTCTTTCCAACTCCTCAAAAAACTTTAAAATGACGACTTTTATATGTTTTCGGTGGTGCTGAAAACGAATATCACATTTAAATTTGGGGCATTATATGAAGAAATTACTTTTTCAAAAAGTGGGAGATCACTGTCCTATATAAATTTAACGTAAAATGAGCACCCACTTTCTGGCCACTTATGATCAAATCTGTGAGAGAGGTTGCAGTGAAGAAGAAAGGATGGGGCCAATAAAATTAAAAATACGTTTCTGCAATTTATCAAGAATCTTTAAGTGGAACAGAGATTCACCGGCCCAAATATGACAATAGTATTTAATATATGGCCTGATATTAGATTTGTAGATAGAGAATAGCCTCAACTGTGGAAGTGTTTACAGTGATAGAAAGAACCGATTTTATAAGAAGCAGAAAAAGTAATGAATTTAATGTATGAACTCCAAGAAAGATTTGATCAGAAAGAAAGACAGACTAAGTTTAAGATGGCGCTGCTCTCTGTGAGAAATTAACATTTCTCATAGAGAGCAGCGCCATCTATAAGAATCCTATGAAGAAAAGGGACACGTTTACGATTGAAAGACAATAGCTGAGTCTTAACAGGATTGAACAAAAGAAGCCAGTTCTTACCATAAACTGTAACTGAATCCAGATCAACTTCTAGATCAAGTGCATATTTCAAATGATCAAAGAAAGATGGACACGACGCAATACCAGAATAGAGGGTGGTGTCAGCATAAATGTTAATTTTGTGAATAATATTCTCTGTGGTCATTTATATAAAGAAGAAATAGTGTTGGACCTAGAATAAAGCCCTGGGGAACATCAGCATTGATAGAAAAAGAAAATGAAGGTACTCCATCAAGAGTTACTTGCAAGGTTCGATCAGAAAGAAAATACCTAACAATATAAAGAACCAATACCAATAAGTAAGAGCATTGTTTTAAGGCGTCGATAATGTAAACACGATTTTAGTCTCGCATTTAAAAAAAATATTAGCAGTTTATTTATTTATTAATTCATTTATTTATTTTTTGAATGGTACAAAAGTTAATGATGAAGTTCTATGATGCGTTTTTTCTATGAGTTTTCTCTCCCCCATGAAATAGAAATTGGAAAAGTTGAAATAGTACTTTCCCAACTTGCACTTGTAATAGAACGGCTTGAAAGAGAAACTTGCTAAGTAAAAGTGAAAATGCCGACACAAGAATTTTCCGTAAAAAAATGTGAACTTAACTTAACTACCAATATTATAACCTCGAAGCTTAACTACAAGAAACCTTCTCTACCACCAATTGCAATGGCCAAGAACACATTACCTGAAAGTACTTCCTTTAAACTCCTCGGCTTAACGTTTACAGGGAATATGAACTGGAATAGATACAAGACTGCTGCAAATAAGGTGTGCTCTCTCTACCGTGCTAGAAAATTACTTACGCCTCAAAGTATCCTGTACCTCTATAAGGCCACCATTCGCCCATGTATGGAGTACTGTTGTCATGTTTGGGCTGGTGCATCTGCTGCTTGTCTCTCACTCCTGGACAGGGTTCAAAAGAGAGTCACCAACCTGATAGGTCCTGAACTGTCATCTAGGCTTCAGCCTCTGTCTCATCAACGAAATGTTGCATCCCTCTGCTTGTTCTACAAATAATTTAATGGTGAATGCTCTGACGAACTACAAACACTTGTACCTCCTCGACGTGACTACCCCCGACAAACCCGACAAGAAATTAAGTCCCACCCCTTTACAGTAGAGATCCCTATGTGTGAAAAAGCCTTTTACTCCAATAGTTTCTTCCCCAGAACTGTAAGTCTTTGGAACTCCCTTCCAGGATTCTGCTTTCTCAACGGTACTGATATGCAGAAGTTCAAGTGTAATGTAAACAAACATCCTGCTACTCATCTCCCTTCATAATGCCCCTGCAAATTATGTCCCCGATAGTAGCCCCCTACTTCAAAGTGGCGCTGTGCCTTGTCTGGGGTGAAAATTGATTTTAAAGAAAAAAGGGACTAGGATGCCACACTCTGTTGAACGTCTTTGAAATGTCGAAAAAACATAATGATTCTACCCTCGCCTGAATTATCCATAAATCGACGGATTCGTTCAGTTTTAGCAGTTAATAGATCAGTTGTTGAACGAAAACGAGGAAAGCCATACTGAACATCATTAAAAATTCCCAGACTTTTCAAGAAATGAACAAACCTGCTATTGAACAACCTCTCAAATCTCTGCTAATACCAGAGAGAAGACTAACGGGACGTTATTTAGTTGCATCAGATCGATCACTAGCATTTTTAAAGATAGAAACAACAGAGGACTCCTACCAATAAGAAGGGAAATAGGACTGAGACAAACGCAGATTAGATAATTTCGAAAGGATTGAGCAAAAGTCCGGTGCACAACGTTTGAGAACAACAGGAATCAAATCAGAGTCGGAAGCCTTAAATTGCTCAAGGTCAGCAAGAATTCTAGCAAATTTCTTTGGGATTATTTATTTTGAGATAATCATACAATTAAGAGTCTGATCAGTTCCCGAAGGAAAATCTGGAAGAACAGCTGCAGAAACATGGATAGAAAAATTGTCAGCAAAAAGATGAGCAAAGAGATCAGCTTTATTCTTAGAAGATGAAATGACCATTAAAAAGAGGGGAATAGTAGACTTGCCACTATTAATGACACTATTATAGCCTCCAAAGATCATGAGAGCCAACCTTCTGAGATGAAATAGTAACGAATCCTTTGAAAATAGGTAGACTTCGCCTCAGAAATTGCTCTTTTGCATGCATGCTAGCTAAGCCTCAGAACTATCTCGACGATACTGACTAGAGTAATGGTTACGATGAGTAGCAGCAGAAGCACAAACAAATGAAAACCAGGAAGGAGAATGAGGTTTGATTTGAAAATAACGATGAGAAATGAATGTGTCAATTCAAACAAGAAGCGGCAGCATTTGAAGACATACCAAAAATAGAGCCTCATGGAACGTCAATTAGCCCTCCTGTAGTTAAATGTGTTCCTGTGGAAGAGAACGATAAATTGAAGACAACAGCATGATCAGGAGAACCCAATGCAGGAAAATAGAAAATGATTCATGAACAGAAGTGAGAAAAGGATCAAGTAAAGATGGTTGATGAAGATCATAATCAGGAAAACGTGTAGGGAAGCTGACAATTGCGGACAAATCATGAGACAGTGACTGTATAAGATAGATTTCACCAACAAGATCTGTGTGATTAGAGTCGGAAAACCAACCAGAATGATGATCATCAAAAGTTACCGAAGTCAAAGCTAAAGCTTGACAGATGAAGTTGTAATGCATCAACAACAGGGCAGTCACCGTCAGAAGAGGAACAGTATAAAACGGCAAACAGAAAATGGAGTGCAGCAAAGTCAACCTCAAACATATAAAAAGACATCCATGAGATTCAAGACACGTACAATAGGGAGATCTTTGCGAAAAATAACTACTGTCGAGTTGGTAAATTAAATGGAAAACGACGACCTACTGCGGAACTTTCGGTCGTCTAAACTATTGTCTAGTAGTTGCTTCAGCCTTGTCTCTCGTTGATGATAGTCGGACCAGGAATAGGTATTTCAAATGCGCCAACACTGATACTATGTGCTTCAGACTTCTCTCATTAAACAACTACTTTTATAAACCCATCAGAGGGGGGGGTTGATGGTTGAAAAGAAATTTCCAGATATTCCATAGCTAGCTAGCTTATGAAACAAACCTTTATACCAAACCATATCAAAAGCTTTTGGTATGTCAAGAGCTATTGCTCTGGAGATTAAACCTCCCTCTATAGATTCACTGATCCCCGTATGATATTAGAATCAGCACATCAGCTTCTGATCTTGCAGGGTGAAATTTATATTGTTTGTCACTGAGTAGGGTGGGTTTTTTTTGTTTTTGTTTTTTTGTAGTTTTGTTGGGTTTTGGGGGGGGGGGTTCGCTGTAGTGATTAACAATTTCTTCATCTATTACCGATTCAATCAACTTTTTCATGGTGCGTAGGTTCCTTTGTACTAGGACGCTGAAGATTGATTTTTAGTAATTTTGAATATTGAGCAGACTGGTGGAGCTTTCCAATGTGATGGGAAAGTTTTCTTGTTTAAAAGATGATTTCTCAGCTTTGTAAGAATAGGAGATAATTTTGATTGCAGCTTCTTAAGCACTATGACTAGAATGTTGTCAGTCAATTGCCTTGTTGACGTCCAGGTTCTTAACAAGTTTGGGAACACGTTGTATAATACATATGTGAATGTCGCTCAGAGTGCTGTAGGCGAGACGGCTCTGATCGCAAATGTATGTAGTAGACATGGATAAATTAACGAGTAATTTGTAAGCGAAAAACATACGTAGTCGACTTCAGCAAAACAGCCACGTTTAGCATTGGCTGCAATTCATAAATAAAATGTTGTTTTATGTTGAAAGAGACGACTGCAAAATGTTTATATTTCAGCATCGGTATGAGTATAAGGGGAGATCAGTCTATATAATACAGGATTCGTTGAAAACGGATTAAATGAATTGTGACTCGTGCGCATTAAGAAATTTAGTAGTAGTAGTAGTAGTAGTAGTAGTAGTAGTAGTAGTAGTAGTAGTAGTAGTAGTAGTAGTAGTAGTATAACCAGTTAGATATTATATGTTAATATAGCATAATATAAAAAGACATATAATTTGTTCGGTTCGCTATGATACGGGTGTTTGCGTGTGAATTTAATAAACGATATGTTACCATACATGTAAGTAATGGCATTAATTGGAAAGGATATTTACTTTTTAGCGTTTTGCAAGCGAAAATTAGTTGCGAGTTCGCTTCATGAAATGTACAAATGAATTTTTTTAGTTATGCATTGGAATTCTTATTATTTATCAGAGTAAAAACCTTTCAAGCACGACGTAATTTTTAATTGCTCGTCCGTCGCCAATTGCATTTTCTAGTTGTAACAAAACAATGAACCTTGCACAATGCTACCAAAAGAGACAACGGGCCAATTAGAATATGTAATCGACGAAATCGATTGGAATTCCTTTTTTCATTATTGGAATAACTCAGAGTGTAAAATTATGTCATTCACTAACCAGGCATAATAAACTATCAATTTATTATATGCAGTGCTATTTAGGCCTGATAGCGTGAAATCCACAAGATAACTTTATATGTTAGCAGTAAAGTGAGATTATCCCCTATTTAGTTGGCCGGTATAGATGTTGCATCTACAAATCTTCTTCAGAATCGATTTAGGCATGTTTCACAAACTATGTTTGTTTCGTACGTTTTCTTTGATTTTATACTTAATCCTAAGCGATATTTTCTCTTACGATAGTAACCCATACAGGTATTTGAGGGGATTTTCATGCCCCCACTCAGAACTAGCACTGTAATCTGACTACACCAAAAAAACTTTTATATTACAAAGATGTCGGTAGCAATGTTATTACTTCATATTTCAATGTTACCAGTCTACGTTAGAAACCTTAAATTTTCAAGCTAACCAAGGAATGCTTACTCTACTTAAACTTATTGTTCTCTGTGGCCATTTGATTAGCTATCACAAATCATTTATTACACATTCCTGATTACTGGATTAAAATATTATCTATTCATTTATCGTACACATATTGCTAAATAATCCCTTATATGTAAACATTCATAATTTTTCATCTTTACTTACTTTTAATAAATTCTATATTTCGAAAAACTAAATATTTTGATTCCTGTCCGATGCCAGGAACGTTTATATACTCATTTAACAATTGAAGTTAAATGCTGTGTCGATTTTAAAGTTGTTAAAATAGTAAAGTGGGACGTAGTATTTTTATTCATTAGAAAGGTTTAACTTTAACAAACAAATCTGGCTCTTATCAAGTCTAAGGTGGTTGTCTGGATTGCTATTTGTTTTCTTTCCTAGTTTTGTCCGAAAGGGCACGTGTTGTATTCGATAACTTTAACGTAATGGGACAGTAACACATAATGTATGCGCGTGTGCGTACGTGCGTGCGTGTCGTAAGTTATAAAAGTATATATGGCAATTAAACTACACATAATTTTTCACTTTTCGTACTTTTAAAAACTTATCAGACTACCTAGCTTTACTCACGTATTAAGCACTGTTGAAATATTGAAAATCAATATATAAAATATTATATCCCTTTATAAAATTTTATGAGGATTGGTGAAATAATATATGTGTGTGTGGTTTTAAAAATAAGGGGAATAAATATGAAAAGCCTCTAATTGTGAAAGTTCTCTCCCTTTTATGGAATATCAAATACTTTCTTGGACTTACTACATTTGTAGATTAATACAATGCTTATTTCTCTCACATTTAATATACTTGTTATGGTGGCCAAATGAATAAGGACGTTGAATTGGAGTCTGATGAGACTCGAGTCTATGGTTCGAATCGTTCGATCGGCTGTACAGTTATGTATAAGCGCACTGATGATTGTTAGTCAACATGAAATATGTTGATAATAATTTTTTATTTATCTCTACTATTATAGAAAAGAAACTTTGTCTGTGTGTCTGGGAGCTCGTTTCCTATCGATTTGAAAATGATTAGATCGATTTTTATGAAATTTCACACGGAGGCACTTTTTTGCCTGACAGGGTTCTTAAATAAGTTTTGTGCCGGAATTTCTTCGATAAGTATCGATAATCGATAATCGAAATAATCTAATGAACGAAGGAACAGGCGATTTTGACAAAAGTTAACATCTTACACAGCCTAACATCACAAGTGCCTTTGGGAAATTTTATTACCGTACAAGCCGAAACGCCCAACATATAAAATCAACAGTAGGTTCTTTTATATGACAGGTGAACGTTCAAAATGAATGTTTCTGTTTAAACACAATTAAAGCATGATTCTTGACTTTTGCACTTTAAGCAAGCCATTATATATAAACATAATTTTCTAAAATCAGCAGTAAGTGCAATGTCGACTACAATATATTGTAAATGCTGGCCTTCGGGACAAGATCAAAGTGTAGTATCTGTTCCGGCAGATACTGCACTTAAGATAATTTGTACCAGTCAATGGAGGGGAAACCCTCTATACTGGGACAATTATTATTTTTGGTAACCAGAGTGACCCCTTTTAGGGGAGCTGGTTTTTACCTCACATTAAAAACGGCCTTGTGCCTAATTTGCTCAGTGGGGGAGCAAATAAATACCATCAAAGTGTAGTATCTGTTCCGGCAGATACTGCAAGCTATGACTAGCTATGACTAGCAAAGACCAGATGTGGGGGCAACCCCACATGCCTGATCATTAACCAGCTCCCATTTCCCACCTCTCGGGAGCTGGTCCCCTTTTTCCCTTCCCCCTCCCTTCACTCCTCACATTAAAAATTGGCCTTGTGCCTAATTTGCTCGGTGGGGGAGCAAATAAATACCATCTGTTCTTCAGATGCTGCACTTCCATTTCTTGTTCTCCTTCGGTGGAGGAGCAGTCCTCCACGACTGAGACAATTTTTTTATTTTTGTACCTTTTCTCCACATTAAAAAACGACCCTGGTGTCTAACTCTGTCCTGTGGGGAGGCATAGTAAATAGGTACAATATATTGTAAACTTGGTCACTGTGAGAGGCATGTGAAGGCTTCCTCCAGTGCATCGTGATGGTCCCCAATTAGAGCAGGCAATCAATCGATTTGATTGAAAAACGAGTTAAGATATGAGAGTGTGAAACATTCGTTAGTTATCATTCAATACCGGCCAACATTGGGTCATCTTGCTAGTAAAAAATAATTATGTTTATGCCTTCTCTTTCTTCACATCCTTTATATCATTTTCATCCTCTCCTTATTTACTTGTATCTCTCCCTTCAAACGAAGCTGGTTTTTAATATGAAGAAAATCCAAGTCTTCATAAAAAAAAAGACATCGTGGATTGTGACAAAAATTAAGATTGTTTCAGTCTATTAGTTCTTCTCTTCAAATAACTGAGGAAATAGCAGATACAATACTTTGATCTTAAACCAAAGCCCACATAAAATCTTATTCTATCAAGCTGTGTAATACATCACTCGATAAGTCTCAGGCCTAACACATAGATGACTTCACTAATCTTTTTAAATTTCTATGATTTATATAAAGTACTAACCTTCAAATGGCACTTATAAAGACGTGAGCTCAACCGGATTGTTATTTTAGAAAGTACAGCGAAGATATTGTCGCAAATTTTCAAAACAATGAAATGTTTTAAATTTCGTACGTTGTTAAAGCATTGCATTGTGATGGGGCAAGCAAAGCAATGGCGTGATAAATGCTATTCGCGCTCAAC